>NC_135805.1:12294055-12970095 GCF_964213995.1 Mustelus asterias
CTGATTTTATGGTGGCACATTGGTTAGCCCTGCTGCCTCACAGTGCCAGGGAGGAACCCAGATTCATCTCCACCCTTGGGTGACTGTGTGGAGTTTGCACGTTTCCGTGTCTGCGTGAGTTTCCTGGGTGGTCCAGTTTCCTCCCACACTCGAAAGATGTGTAGGCTAGGTAGATTACCAAGGTAAATGCGTGAGGTTATAGCGATGGGTTGGAAGGGAGAGTCTGGGTAGGATGCTGTTTTGGAGAGTCGGTGCAAGCTCGATGGGCTGCGTAGCCTCCTTCTGCACTGTACGGACTCTGTACTAACACTATTGTGCAGGTCGAATCGTGTGCATACTTGAAAACATGATGTTAACCTGTTTCAACAAATATCAATTATGAAGAGAATCTTTGAGGCTATAGTTTACGGGGGAACAAACGCCACTTGTTTCACTCGTATCATCTTTATGTTGCTAGTGGAACTTGCTTTAGTTTATGTCAGCCACCAGTTTGTAATGTAGTCTCCATGCAGCTGCTATATGACTAAGCAGGTCTCCCCAGAGGAGCTGTGTAATACGAGCAGCATAGAATCATGCAATACAGCAGGACACCATTTGTCGTTCAAACCTGCATCGACCTTTCAAACAACGATCTGATTAGTTTCAGCATCCACTTTCATCCCAATTCCCTGAAAGAATTCCCTTGCAGGAATTTTTCCAATTCCCTTTTGACAGTTGGAATTGCATTTGTTTTCAGAATGGGGTTATTAACATTCCGGAGCCTGTTCTGCCATCCCATTAGATCATGGTTTCTACAGCCTTCATAATGTACATTTATACGGTTGATTTATATCCATTCTATTTATGTGCTTCATATGCTAAACGTCCTTTCCCAACAAAAATATTATTAATTTCATTCTTAAATTCAAATTGACCGAGTATTCACAGGGGGGAACGCTCCAGATTTCCACGACTCCTTGTGTGGAAAGAATGCACCTTGATTTCACTGTGCAGTATATATTTTAAGGCTATGGCCTCTTTCTGGTTTTCTCCCATTAGAGGAAATAATTTCCCTGTATCTACCTTATTGAATCCCTTTGTAATTTAAAAAAATCTTAATTAAATCACCTCACCATCTTCTACGTTCAAGAGAATACAAACATAGCAGTGAGTAATTGTTGTTATACTGCAAATAACCAGCCTGTACATGCTCTTTCTCTTCACTACATCCTTGCTGCGTTGAGATAATATCCAAGTCTTAACTCCTTCCTTCCCAGGATATCAAACCTGATAAAACTTCTCACTCATCTCCCTGTCCTGCAGTGTGACTGGTTTTATAACCTCAGCCTGATATCACTGTTCCACTCCCTGATCAGCACTTTTTGAACCAAATGTTTTATTTTTATTTCTACTTAAAATTATGCTTCTAAAATTTTGAGTTGAGGTTGATGGGATTAGTAATATAAAATAAGTTGATGCATTGACATAGCATTAAAAGTAGATGATCTTGAGAGAAATATTAAATTCCTGTTTCCAGGTACAGGCACAGTGGTTAGCACTGCTGCCTCACAGCGCCAGGGACCCGGGTTCAATTCCTGGCTTGGGTCACTGTCTGTGTGGAGTCTGCACATTCTCCCCCGTGTCTGCGTGGGTTTCCTCCGGGTGCTCCGGTTTCCTCCCTCAGTCTGAAAGACGTGCTGGTTAACTGCATTGGCCGTGCTAAATTCTCCCTCAGTGTACCCGAACAGGCGCCGGAGTGTGGCAACTCGGGGATTTTCACAGTAACTTCATTGTAGTGGTAATGTAAGCCTACTTGTGAATAATAAATTAACTTTAAAACAGGGATAATGTGTTAATTTGCTTTCTGTGGAGTTGCTGCTGCTTCCTGTGTACACTAGAGTGTCAGAAAACTTTCAAATGAGTTGCACAAGAAGATTAGTATATTTCCATTCTTTGCAAATGTATCATGTTGGCAAGGCTACAATTATTCCCATTCCTTGGTACTTTGGGAAAGCGACGGTGGGCATTCTACTTGAAGTGCTTGTAGTGATGGTTCTCCCGTCACAGTGTTAAGTAGAGGCTTCCATAATATTGACATCAGGCCAATGTGTGACTTGGAGGTGACGGTGTTGCCAACGACATTGCTGTTTTTGTATTTCCTGCAGATGTAGGTTGTAGGAGGGAGGTATTGTTAAAATAACTTTACCGAGTTGGTTTAGTGCATCTGTAGACAGAACATACAGCAGCCACAAGATGTCAGTGATGGAGGGGGTGGACATGGGTGCCGATCAAACAGTGTTTTGTTATACAGATGATGTTGTGCTTCCTGAGTATCGCAGCTGTTGCCTTGCAGGCAAGTGGTGAGTATTCCATCACAATCCTGACGGAGCTTGTTTGGAATCGGGCTCTCGTTGTGGCAGGGAGATGTATTATGCTTCCCAAACTTCAACTAATTCATCAGGAAATGCTAACCAAAATACGAACCTGCTGCTGGAACTCTGTTCACACTGGAGAATTAAATCTGCAGCCAACGCAGTTTTACATTTTCTTCCATTCACTGTCTGTTTAGTTTCTTTATCTTTTCTGTCAGCTTAAGACCTTTAAAAGCACTTCTAAAAGTATAACATTTTCGAACACGAGTTCAGTCAGCCCATCCTGAGCTATCCATACTCCTGTTCTCTCACCATTCCTTCTACCTTTTCTGTTTTTTTACTTTTTCAAATGTTAATTCACCTTTTTAAAACATACAAAGGATTCCATTTCCACAGCCATTCACCCTAACTACTCCAAGCAGTCTTAACAGTAGGTCAGATCCCACATGTTCAGCAACATTTTTCCAAGCAGTACGTCTCTCTCACTTGAAAACAGGAAATTGCAGCAGCTTTTAGTAGAACTAAGAGGAGATATGAGAGAAGTGTTCAATGTTAGTGTGTTGATGAAAATCTAGTTCCATTGGCTGGTGATCAATTTAAGATCATTACTGAGAGTAAAGGGAGGGGTTCAGAGAAAATGGTCAATACTGGTGGAAGTGGGATCCATAGAAAGAGGTAGCTTGAGCTGAGTATGTTCCACAGATATTCCAGAGAATAATCTGAATGGTGTCGGGTGCTCCGACTCAGGTAAAAGTAAATTGTCATCGCCTCCTGACCAATCCTGGTGCATCTGAGTGGGTGTGATTGGTTGCCATTTTGAAATGTTATCTGCTCTTGATGCAAAGAGTGGGCTTGCCTTAAACTCTTGAGCTCCTTCCAAGCACAGGCCAGATTGCCTGTCAGACCCCTTACTCCCAGTTACAAGGTGCCAGGAAGTAAAAAGCTGGTACCTCCTCTTGTGAGAAGAACGATTGAGGCTGACTGCTAATGGAATTGGCATGTTGTGGCTGAAAAAGATGTCAACCTACACACGGAGTTTATGCAAAGACATGATTTTTGGGGCTATAAAAATGGGATTGTCTTATATGCCACAGCGACTTATACACCCACGATTTATTGTATATTGGAGGGAATTCAGTGTAGATTTATCAGAATGATATTTGAACCCCAAGGATTAAATTAAGAGGAGAGATTACACAAACTAGAGTTGTACTCCCTGGAATTTAGAAGGTTAAATAGTTGTTTGATTGACATTTTCAAGATATGAAATGAATCTGACACGGTTGATAAAGAAAAACGAATTCTGCCGATTGAGGATCCTAGGACTAGAGGATATAAAGATCAGAGCCAGACCTTTCAGGAGTGAAATTAGGAAAGAATTCTACATCGGAAGAATGGTAGAAGTTTGGATCTCTTTCATAAACAACAATGGATGTGCGAGCAATTAAAATTGTTAACCAAATGTGATAAGGGAACTTCTCGGTTTCTATGTTCCAGCTGTTGCTTCTCCATCACTGTACCAGTTTAGAATTTAAATAGCTGGTTCAGCACAGGTTAATGAAGGAAGGTAGGATGATCTTGGTCTACAGGGCTGAGTATTACCCAAGAGGTGGTGGTGCATTTACCTACTGAGTCATCCAGTAAGCTTGGCTTTTATATCTTTTAAGATAAAATATTTATTTATTTCCTCTCTTTAACATGACTTTAAAGGATATGTATGTTTGCAGGGTAAAGATTAATGCTATCTATCTGAACAGTATATTAGTTGTTTAGGGAGTGGGGAGGTGGGTGGGTGGGCTGTAAGTATGAATGTATTCCTTTTTGTATGCAGCTCAGTTTGACTGAGTTCAGTTCCCACAATCAAGCAGGAGTGATGGTGTGCTACATGTTTGCACATTGCATTGCAATTCACAGCAAAGCCAAAGGAAGGATCCAGCAGCTGCTGTGTAAACAAGGTATTAGCGCTGTGTGTGAAGAGCTTAAGGAACTATTATATCTGAATGCAGAAGAGCAAACAGGTGTTGCATAAAATGATCTATCTGGGTAACTGCAATATGATCTGGACTGTCTCTTTATCAAATCAGCTGAATGGAGCACCCAAGTGTAATTTCAGCAATTTTGTACAAAGAAATCTATCTGTAAAAGTTGACCTAATTCTATCCTCTTATTTCCCCCTGTCCTATCCCTCCCTGATGAAAAATAACAGCATTAAGCTGCAGTTTTCCAGCAGAGAAGCTGAATGGTTGAGGAAAACAGAATTGTTTTCCTCCTGGAGAAGTTTGTTGTTTCCCAGAAGGCTGAGAAGGCGTTCTGTCCTGTTGTAGATCCTGGCTGCAGTCTTCATCCAGTGAAGGCAGGAGAATTTTACTTGGTCCCAGACTTGTGCAAATGGCCCCACTGACAAAGAACCTCATTTCATCCTATTTTAGTAATCTGGGAAGGGTAAATATTTAACAGGACGATCACAAAGGGAGGCAGAGGAGGAAATGAAAGCTGGTTGGGGTCACTTGGCGAGTGTCGCCCCACCGACCCCACCCCCACTTTCTCTTTTACTCGCTCACCTGACTTGCTCACTCACCTCACTCATTTAACCACTCCCTCACCTCCCCTTTCCTTCACTTGGAATCTTCTATTGAAGTGACGATGGAAACATTTAGAGATTGCAGACTTTCCGTTAAAGTAAAGTTTATTTCTTAGTCACAAGTAGGCTTATATTAACACTGCAATGACATTGCTGTGAAAATCCCCTAGTCGCCACAATCCGGCGTCTGTTCGGGTACACTGAGGGAGAATTTATCATGGCCAATGCTCCTAACCAGCTTATCTTTGGACTGTGGGAGGAAACCGGAGCACCCGGAGGAAACCCACGCAGACATGGGGAGAATGTGCAGATTCCACACAGGGCCGGAAATTGAACCCAGGTCCCTGGTGCTGTGAGGCAGCAGTGCTAACCACTGTGCCACCAGACTGGTTACGATGATTGTTTTCAGGATTTTGAGTATAGCTGTGAATTTGCAGATATTTTTCTGTCAGGGTTGGTTTTATTTTTGTTTTGAAGATGTGGCATTGAGGCCCAACTCCCAAGTAAAGAGGCAGCCGCAGAAAAAGCTTGTGCGCTGATGTGCTAGATAATGGTGTTGAGGTTTTCAAAAGCCTGATGATTGCTTGATTTCCAGGGTGATCGCGCTGAAGATGCGAGTTGGTGAAAGCTCAGCTTCCTGGCCATTTAGCTTTATATTCAGGCTTGAAACCTCGAGGCTATTTCTCAAAGCAAATTTATCTCTTTTTGAAGTGACAATGAACATTTCCTTCATTTTCTTTTATTTGAACATTGCTTGCTTTCACACATATACTTTGGAGGAGAGCAAAGTAAATCAAATTCTTCTAATTTATTGAAAGTGCCAGAAACATTTCTTTCATCGCGCCAGAGGTTTGTCAGCTCCCAGTAAAGGGATGTAAATAGAAGTAAATGGGATGGGACCAGTGGCAGGGAGCCAGTTATCGTCCGTGCAATGCAAGCTTGTAAGCCGGGAGCTACTCTACTGGGTGGTGGGTCTCGGGCAATGTACTGCAGCTCTGGTTTGTCAGCCTCCAAGCTGTGGGCTGTGTTTGTTAAAGTGCAGACCAATTCTGTTTATAAGAACACGGGTGTGTGCAGAGTTCAAAGCTGTAAAAAAAAAAAACGGGTCCGTGGGATTTAAACTGGGTTGAAAGATACCCTAGGAAACTCGGCACCACTGTTTAACTCCTTGTCGTACAACCCCAAGACGCTACAGTAAGTGGAACTGTACACAGCTTGTGATTTTGAAACTTGCTTTTTACGCAATTGAGATTTGCTATGTTTAACATATGAAGGTTGAATAGAATTTAAAATGTAAATGTGAGTTAAATGGAATTATATCAGAGCATAAAGTGATAATGTTGTGTAAATTCATTACTTATTTTCTTTTAAGTGGCATGCCTCGATGATATGGGAATCTTTGGAAGGGCACTATACAATTTGTGTAGATGAATCAATATGTATTTGCTTTAAAAGTTTCACTGAATTCTGAATTTTTTATTCTGAATTTTCAGAATAAAAATTTAAATAAGAAAGAAGCTCAAGTTGCAAGTTTTCAGATTCCCTTTTATTTTGTCATTCTCTATTGGTTTCTCTATTGGCTTTCTATTTGAGAGAATGTTGGAAAGGGTCTTTAGCTTTTCCTGTTCAAGCTCAGCTTTCTTTCCCACTGCTGCTGATCTGCAACCATATTTTAGCCCTTTTATTGCTTTGATTTGATTTGTGGCCAGCAGTGTGCCAACATGTGTTGCACCATATCCAGTAGTTAGTTGCTAAAGGCAGATATTTATTCCTGCAGTGAGTATTCACTATAAAATTTTATGCCTGATACTTTGTAACAAAAGAAATGGCTCTCACTCTCGACTCTTTTCAACATCAAATTCAATGTGTTAACTGATTAATAAATATATAAAGCCCAATTCCATTGGTCTTGAAGCATTTAAAGCAGCTATCGTTTCAAAATGTGTTTTCCTCTCCTGCTTGTTCTTAGAGTATGGTTTTACAGTCTTCAGGAGTAAACCTTAACAATGAGCATCAGCAAGTCATTCAGCTGCAGAGGGCATCACAGTTACACTTGACTCCTTCATCCTACTATTGCAAGTGCAGGGCTCACTGGATGTGGGACAGTGTGAAAGTCCTGGTTGATTTTCAGCTTTTGTGAGCTGCAATAGCACTGAGGCACTACTCTAGCTGAGATCAGATTCTTGTGATATGTTTAGTCATTGACCAGTGGATGTACTGCTCGGTTGGTTTGTGATTTGGGATCAGAATGTGCATTAGCAGCGCAGGGGCCAGTGCGAATCACTGATTGAAAAGAGGGGCCCAACACACTGTTCTCCATTGTACGTATTTCCCACTCCCATTCCATTAACAACTGGCTAATGGCACATCAGCGTGAAATTGACCATTGGCCAGAGACTGAACTGGACTCGTCATATAAATACTGTGGCTATATGAGCAGGTCAAAGGCTAGGAATTCTGCGATAAGTAACTCGCCTACTGCCACCCCAAAACCTGTCCACCATCTACAAGGCACATATCAGGAGTGCAATGGAATACTCTCCACATGTCTGGAAGAGTTCAGCTCCAACAACACTTGAGAAGCCCAACATTATCCAGGACAAAGCAGCCCGCGTGATTGGCACCCATCTACCATCTTCAGTATTCACTCCCTTCATCACCGACACACACTGGCAGCCATGTTTACCATTTACAAGATGCACAACAGCAACTAAACAAGCCTGCCAGGACTGTATCTTCCAAACGCATGACATCTACCCTCTAGAAGGACAAGAGCAGCAGATGCAGGGGAATACAACCACCTGGAGGAGGTTCACCTCCAAGCCACATGTCATCCTGCCTTGGAAATATATCACTATTCTTTCACTGTCACTAGGTCAAAATCATAGAACTCTCTTCCTTACAGGTGTCTCTATACCTGAGGACGTTAGGGATGAGCAATAAATGTCCACAACAAAGGTCCATATCCCGTGAACGAATGCAATAAAATTGAAGGCCGTTGAGGACAGACACTGGATGCACTGCATTACAGATTGGATAAATACTTAAAGGGTGAAAAATTTCCAGGAAGACAAAGGGAAAGAAGTGGAACAGGTTTAATCAGATAGCTCTTTCAATGCCTGGATGTACTGAATAGCCAGTAAGGTTCTAAAATTTGTTAAAAAATGGTTGGGGAGGGTATTGAAGTCAGCATTGCATTGCAGGGAAATCTCAGAGAAAGTTCTGAGTAAATTATGGAGGCTTTAGGGGTACAAAAGCAGTGATAATGTATTGATGTTCCCTAAGTGAAGATGATGGCAATGGCCTTCCAATGGAGACTATGCACATTGTCCATAGCAAGTGTTGCCAATAATTGAGATTCTTGGGCATCCTTAGGGTAGTGCTAACGAAGAGCCAAAGCAATCACTTGCTTTACTTTTATGCAGAAGTTCCTATATGGGAGCTGTATTGGGATTCATTTGGTTAATGCACTTCCATTTTTGAAGTGTGTAGTGATTTTCATTGGGACTACTTGCAGGAAACTGTTGCATCTTTTTAAAGGAAGAGCAGATAGACAATTGAAGTAGAAGGAGATAAAACCAGAACATCCGGTAGAGGCTGCTGAGGAACTTCACTGGTGCATTCTGGGAGAGGTCAGCCCAGCAACATCTACGAAGAAGTGGGAAGCAGAAGATCTGGTGTCAAGGAGTGGTGTCGAGCATTCTGAAGGGAGAGAGTGAAAAGCCAAAGGTCGTGGTACATTTTGGTACTAAGGCAGGAAGAGTGATGAGGTTCTGCAGCAGCAGAACAGTTAAAAAGCAGGACCTCTCGGGTTGTAATCTCAGGATTATTCCCTGTGCCACGTGCCAGTGAGGCTAGGAATAGGAAGATAGTGCAGCTCAACGCGTGGCTAAACAGCTGGTGTAGGAGGGAGGGTTTCAGATATCTGGACCATTGGGGTCTCTTCCAGGGCCAGTGGGACCTGTACAAGAAGGACGGGTTGCATCTAGACTGGAAGGTCATAAATATCCTGGCCGGGAGGTTTGCTAGTGTCACACGGGAGGATTTAGATTCGTTTGGCAGGGGGGTGGGAACCAAAGCAAAAAGGTGAATTAACTGAAGGGGAACCAGAGAGTAGGGCCAATAAGACTCCGAGGAAGTGCAGGCTGGGTGTGGTTGCTAATCAAAGAGGGTCTGGTGGACTGAAGTGCATTTGTTTCAATGCAAGAAGTGTAACAGGCAAGGCAGATGAATTTAGAGCTTGGATTAGTAGTTGGAACTATGATGTTGCCATGACAGAGACTTGGTTAAGGGAAGGACGAGATTGGCAGCTTAACATTCCAGAATACACATGTTTTAGGCGGGATGGGGGAAGGGGGATGTAAAAGGGGTGGGGGAGTTGCACTACTGGTTAGGGAGAATATTACAGCTGTACTGCAGGAGGACACCTCGGAGGGCTCATACAGCGAGTCAATATGGGTAGAGCTCAGGATTAGGCAGGGTCACAATGTTGGGGTTTACTATAGGCCGCCCAACAGCCAGCGAGCAATAGAGGAAGAGATATGTGGGCAGATTTTGGCAAGGTGTAAAAGTAACAGGGTTGTTGTGGTGGGAGATTTTAACTTCCCCTATATTGACTGGGACTCACTTAGTGCTAGGGGTGTGGATGGGACATAGTTTGTAAGGAGCATCCAGGAGGGCTTCTTGAAACAGTGTGTAGATAGTCCAACTAGGGAGGGGGTCGTACTGGACCTGGAATTGGGGAATGAGCCCGACCAAGTGGTCGACGTTTCAGTAGGGGAGCAGCTTGGGAACAGTGGGAGATTTGCTAGTGTTATTGGGGAGCGTTTAAACTAGATTTGCAGGGGGATGGGAACCAGAGTGCCAGTGCAGATAGTGGAGCAGGGGTAAAAAGACAGGTTAGTTCAAGCAAAATCACAAATGGAAGAGTTGAGTGTGGTGGAAATAATCTTTTGAGGTGTGTCTATTTCAATGCCAGGAGTATTGTGGGGAAGGCAGATGAGCTGAAGGCGTGGATAGACACATGGAAATATGACATTATAGCCATTAGTGAAACTTGGCTACAGGAGGGGCAGGACTGGCAGCTCAATGTTCCAGGGTTCCAATGTTTCAGGCAGGATAGAGGCAGAGGGATAAAAGGTGGGGGGGTGGCATTGTTGGTCAGGGAAAATGTTACAGCGGTACTCGGGTAGGATAGATTAGGGAGGTTGTCTACAGAGGCCCTATGGGTGGAGCTGAGAAACAGGAAAGGTATGACCACCTTAATGGGGTTGTATTATAGACCACCCAATAGTCAGCGAGAATTGGAGGAGCAAATCAGCAGAGAGATAGCTGACAACTGCAAGAAACACAAAGTTGTGATAGTAGTGGATTTTAATTTTCCACATATAGATTGGGACTCGCATACTGTTAAAGGTTTAGATGGGGTAGAGTTTGTAAAATGTGTTCAGGAGAATTTTCTACATCAGTATATAGAGGTGCCAACTAGAGAGGATGCGATATTGGATCTCCTATTGGGAAATGAGTTAGGGCAGGTGATGGATGTGAGTGTGAGGGAACACTTTGGATCAAGTGATCATAATGCCATTAGTTTCAACCTGATCATGGATAAGGATAGATCTGGTCCTCGGGTTGAAGTTCTGAACTGGAAAAAGGCCAAATTTGATGAAATGAGAAGGGATCTGGGAAGTGTGGATTGGCACAGGCTGTTCTCTGGTAAGGATGTAAATGGAAAGTGGGAGGCCTTCAAAGGAGAAATTTTGAGAGTGCAGAGTTTGTATGTTCCTGTCAGGATTAAAGGCAAAGTAAATAGGAATAAGGAACCTTGGTTCTCGAGGGAGATTGTAACACTGATTAAGAGGAAGAGAGAGTTGTATGAAATGTACAGGCAGCAAGGAACAGATCAGATGCTCGAGGAGTATAAAAAGTGCAAGAAGCTACTTAAGAGGGAAATCAGGAGGGCTAAAAGAAGACATGAGGTTGCTTTGGCAGACAGAGTGAAGGAAAATCCAAAGAGCTTCTATATGTATGTTAGGAGCAAAAGGATAGTGAGGGATAAAATTGGTCCTCTTGAAGACCAGAGTGGTAGACAGTGTATGGAACCAAAAGAGCTGGGGGAGATACTAAATGGTTTTTTTGCATCCGTATTTACTGAGGAAACGGGCATGGAGTCTGCGGAAATAGGGCAAACGGGTAGGGAGGCCATGGAACCTTTACAGATTAAAGGGGAGGAGGTGCTCGCTGTCTTGAGGCAAATCAGAGTGGATAAATCCCCAGGACCGGACAGGGTTTTCCCACGGACCTTGAGGGAAGCTCGTGTTGAACTTGCAGGGGCCCTGGCAGATATATTTAAAATGTCAGTATTCACGGGGGAGGTGCCGGATGATTGGAGGGTGGCTCATGTTGTTCCGTTGTTTAAAAAAGGTTCCAAAAGAAATCCGGGAAATTATAGGCCAGTAAGTTTGACGATGGTGGTGGGCAAGTTATTGGAAGGTGTGATAAGGGATAGGATCTACAAATATTTGGATAGACAGGGACTTATTAGGGAGAGTCAACATGGCTTTGTGCGTGGTAGGTCATGTCTGATCAATCTATTAGAGTTTTTCGAGGAGGTTACCAGGAAAGTGGATGAAGGGAAGGCGGTGGATGTTGTCTACCTGGATTTCAGCAAGGCCTTTGACAAGGTCCCTCATGGGAGGTTAGTTAGGAAGGTTCACTCGCTGGGTATACATGGGGAGGTAGTAAATTGGATTAGACACTGGCTCAATGGAAGAAGCCAGAGAGTGGTTGTGGAGGATTGCTTCTCTGAGTGGAGGCCTGTGACTAGTGGTGTGCCGCAGGGATCGGTGTTGGGTCCATTGTTGTTTGTCATCTATATCAATGATCTGGATGATAATGTGGTAAATTGGATCAGCAAATTTACTGATGATACAAAGATTGGAGGTGTAGTGGACAGTGAGGAAGGTTTTCAAAGCTTGCAGAGGGATTTGGACCAACTAGAAAAATGGCAAGTGGAATTTAACGCAGACAAGTGTGAGATATTGCACTTTGGAAGGACAAACCAAAGAAGAACGTACAGGGTAAATGGTAGGACTCTGAAGAGTGCAGTTGAACAGAGGGATCTGGGAATACAGGTACAGAGTTCCCTAAAAGTGACGTCACAGGTGGATAGGGTCGTAAAGAGTGCCTTTGGTACATTGGCCTTTATAAATCAGAGTATTGAGTATAAAAGTTGGAGTGTTATGGTAAGGTTATATAAGACATTGGTGAGGCCGAATTTGGAGTATTGTGTACAGTTTTGGTCACCTAGTTACAGGAAGGATGTAAATAAGGTTGAAACATGTGCAGAGAAGGTTCACAAGGATGTTGCCGGGACTTGAGAAGCTGAGTTCCTTGGGGGAAGGCTAATTACAACAATATTAGGCAAAGGCTGAAGAATGTAGATTGGGGGCAGATGTTTCAGGGCAAATCAACATCTGGCATGTGGGAGGCTTTCAGGTGTAAGTTGATAGGGATTCAGGACCGGCACATTCCTGTAAGGATGAAGGATAAGTATGGCAAGTTTTGGGAACCTTGGTTAACGAGAGATATTGTGAGTCAAGTCAAAGAGAAAAAGGAAGCATCTGTCAAGGCTAGGGGCTGGGAACACCAGAAGCAAGTGTGGAATACACAAAGTAGAAAGAAACTTAAGCAAGGAGTAAGGAGGGCTAAAAGGGGTCACGAAAAATCATTGGCCAGCAGGATTAAGGAAAATCCCAAGGCTTTTTATACATATATAAAGAGCAAGAGGGTAGCCAGGGAGAGGGTTGGCCCACTCGAGGACAAGGGAGGGAATCTATGCATGGAGCCAGAGGAAATGGGCGAGGTATTAAATGAGTACTTTGCGTCAGTATTCACCAAAGAGAAGGACTTGGTGGATGATGAGTCTGGGAAAGGGTGTACAGATAGTTTGAGTCATGTTGAGATCAAAAAAGAGGAGGTATTGGGGTTCTTGAGAAACATTAAGGTAGACAAGTTCCCAGGGGCCTGATGGGATATACCCCAGAATACTGAGAGAGACAAGGGAGGAAATTGCTGGGGCCTTGAGAGAAATCTTTGTATCCTCACTGGCTACAGGGGAGGTCCCAGAGGATTGGAGAATAGCCAATGTTGTTCCTTTTGTTTAAGAAGGGTAGCAAGAATAATCCAGGTAATTACAGGCCGGTGAGCCTTACATCAGTGGTAGGGAAATTATTGGAGAGGATTCTTCGAGACAGGATTTACTCCCACTTGGAAATAAGAGAACATATTAGTGAGAGGCAACATGGTTTTGTGAAGGGGAGGTCATGTCTCACTAACTTGATCGAGTTTTTCAAGGAAGTGACGAAGATGATTGATGAGGGTAGGACAGTGGATGTTGTTTACATGGACTTCAGTAAGGCCTTTGACAAGGTCCCTCATGGCAGACTGGTGCAGAAGGTGAAGTCGTATGGGATCGGGAGTGAGCTGGCACAGTGGATACAGAACTGGCTCGATCATAGAAAGAAGTCTCACAACACCAGGTTAAAGTCCAACAGGTTTATTTGGTAGCAAAAGCCACTAATTTTCGGAGCGCTGCTCCTTCGTCAGGTGAGTGGGAGTTCTGTTCACAAACAGGGCATATAAAGACACAAACTCAATTTACAAAATAATGTAAAGATTATTTTGTTCCCATTATTTTGTAAATTGAGTTTGTGTCTTTATATGCCCTGTTTGTGAACAGAACTCCCACTTACCTGATGAAGGAGCAGCGCTCCGAAAGCTAGTGGTTTTTGCTACCAAGTAAACCTGTTGGACTTTAACCTGGTGTTGTGAAACTTCTTACTGTGTTTACCCCAGTCCAACGCCGGCATCTCCACATCATGTCGATCATAGAAGACAGAGGATAGCAGTGGAAGGGCACGTTTCTGAATGACGGGCTGTGACAAGTGGCATTCCTCAGGGATCAGTGCTGGGACCTTTGCTGTTTGTAATATATATAAATGATTTGAAGGAAAATGTAACTGGTTGGTGAATTTGCGGATAGCGATGAGGACCATCAGAGGATACATGAAGATATAGATCGGTTGGAGACTTGAGCGGAGAGATGGCAGGTAGAGTTTAATCTGGACAAATGTGGTGTAATGCATTTTGGAAGGTCTAATACAGATAGGAACCCTTAAGAGTATTGATAGACAGAGGGATCTGGGTGTACAGGTACACAGGTCACTGAAAGTGGCAACACAGGTGGAGAAGGTAGTCTGGAAGGCATATGGCATGCTTGCCTTCATCGGCTGGGGCATTGAGTTTAAAAATTGGCAAGTCATGTTGCAGCTTTATAGAACCTTAGTTAGGCTGCACTTGGAATATAGTGTTCAATTCTGGTCGCCACACTTCCAGAAGGATGTGGGGGCTTTGGAGAGGGTACAGAAAAGATTTACCAGGATGTTGCTTGCTGCGGAGGGCATTAGCTATGAGGAGAGGTTGGAGAAACTTGGTTTGTTCTCACTGGAGCGACGGAGGTTGAGGAGCGACCTGATAGAAGTCTACAAGATTATGTGAGGCATGGACAGAGTGGATAGCCAGCAGCTTTTTCCCAGGGTGGAAGAGTCAATTACTCGGGGGCATAGTTTTAAGGGGCAAGGTTTAAAGGAGATGTACGAGGCAGATGTTTTACACAGAGGGTGGTGGGTGCCTGGGGAGGTAGTGGAAGCAGATACGATAGTGAGTTTTAAGGGGCGTCTGGACAAATACATGAATAGGATGGGAATAGAGGGATATGGTCCCCAGAAGGGTAGGGGTTTTAGTTCAGTCGGGCAGCATGGTCAGTGCAGGCTTGGAGGGCCGAAGGGCCTGTTCCTGTGCTGTAATTTTCTTTGTTTTTTGTTCTTTTATAACTAGATCAGTTTTTGGATTGCTCGAGCAAGGACTTAGGCCCAGACTTTTCAGATGTGGTGGAAACTCTGCGGACCTTGATTTGGAAGCCCTTGCCCATTTCTGACATCAAGGCTTGAATTTTATGCCCCGTCCACCACAGGAATCTTAACTGGGAAAGGATGGATCATGGAAAGGTCCGTTGACCTCGGGTGGGATTTTACAGTTTTGGGACAAGCAAGGCCACAAAATCCTGCCCCAGAATTTTGCCGCTACAGGAGTAGGGATGGGACATGATTCTCACATGATTCTCCTGAACTCAGTTGGGCCATGTGAACTCAAGACTTGGTTCAGACCCCATTTATGTTGTCGCAAGGACCTTAACCTGCATTGTGGGAGTTACGGATTTTTAGATTACACATATATTCTGTTGAAGGGCAGAGAAGATGTATAGAGCTCTGAAGTTATTTAAATCCCCAGTCCTTTTAAAATTATGAAAGAAAGACTCCCTATGTCAGTGAGAGGTTAAAAACTGCTCCAGCGGTTACAATAGCTGTTTGTTGACATTTCCCTACTACCGTTATTTCATGATCAACGTTTGACTGATTTCCACAGCCCATAATTATCCCAGTTTGGGGTGGGGGGTCCTCGGTGCATAGTTTGATTGACAGTTCACTGATCTTCTTTAATGATTAGCTGTTTTTGACATGGTGCTATAAATCAAAATCTCTTTTATTTTAAAGGATTCAATATCTGAGGGGATTTTAAAACTTGAATGGGTTTTCATGAATGGGATTTTTTTAACATTGCATTTTTTAACATATTTAACGTATTATATTAGTATTTTATTTATAATAAATATTTAGAACTTTATTTCATTCCATCTCAATATGGCTCCTTAGCTCTGCCATGATAGTAGTGGGATGAGTTGATATGGAGGCTGTAAGGGCAGAAGGTGGTGGATAAATTGGCATGAATTGTCATTAAGTTGGCATTGGGATATAGGAGCACATGGGATTGGGTGGGGGGCATGAGTTGGCATGGATGGAGTATGTGATGTGGGCAGGGAGGTGAGGGCTGGCGGTCATAAAATACGAGCAAGCAACTAGGACAACATCCCAGAGAGCCAAGGTGGGCCTTTTAAACAGCTAGTCTTGGCGGTTGTCAGCTCCTGTGGCTGACCTCGATGGCGCACCCCCCGCCCCCCCAACCAAGATACAGCTATTTATGGGGATCTTTTTCTCAAGGAGGATGTGGTTAACCGGGAAATTTCCTGAATCCTGTTACCCGCCTCAGGTGCAGAAATCCTGAGCATTCAGCCCATTATGTCTGTCAGTTCTTTCAACGAGCTATTTAGTTAGCCCTTTCCCAATGTTAGTTCTCTACTAAATCTTCCCCTGCAATTATTTATCCAATTCCATTTTGGAAGTTATTATTTAATCTGTTTCCACCATGATTTCAGGTTTGTTGCATTAAAAAATCCTCTCATCTCACCTCTGGTTCTTTTACTAATTATTTATTGGTTTATTTATTAGTGTCACAAGTAGGCTTACATTAACATTGCAATGAAGTTACTGTGAAAACTGGCTAGTCACCACACTCTGGCGCCTGTTCGGGTACACTGAGGGAGAATGTAGCCAATGCACCTAACCAGCATGTCTTTCGGACTGTGGGAGGAAACCCATACAGACACGGGGCGAATGTGCAAACTCCACACAGACAGTGAATCGAGCCCGTGTCATTGGCGCTGTGAGGCAGCAGTGCTTGCCACTACGCCACCCCTCCAAAGATGTGTGGGTTAGGTTGATTGGCCATGCTAAATTGCCCCTTGGTGTCAGGGGGATTAGCAGGGTAAATATATGGGGGTGCAGGGATAGGGCCTGGGTGGAATTGTTACCAGTGCAGGCTCGATGGGCTGAATGGCCTCCTTCTGCATGTCGGGATTCTATGATTCTAATTATCTTAAATCTGTGCCCTCTGATTACTGATCCATCTGCCAATGGCAATACTTTATGCTTCTTTACTCTTTCAAAAGCCTTCATGCTTTTGAATACCATGGCAGTTCTGGCACTGACTGGATCGCCTGTTTGCCTTCTATGCCATTATAACTATGCTATAAATGTTTTCTTTAAATTTTCCCTGCTGTTAAGGAGAACATTACCAGATTTTTGAGTCACTCCCATTAACTGAAGTTGCTCATCCCGTGTGAACTGAATGCCCATTTTCCGTGACATGAACACCTTTGGTTCTATTCATAAGTTAAAGGTGTTGCAAAGCTTCAATATTCCTCTGTGAGTGATGACCAGTTCTGGATTCAAACCTCTGTTGTGAGTTCCACCAACTGCCTGCCTTAAAGGTGGATTGTTTGCATTAAATTCTGTAACCATGTTTGGCACAGCTACTCCACTCCAGAACACCTGGAATTTAAAGCTATTACTTCTGAATTAACAGTTTAAATATATAAAAATGGATGGGCACTGGATAATGTGATCAAGCCTGCCCCAACTCTCAATCACCAGGACATCTTTGGAGGGGCGGCACAGTGGTTAGCACTGCTGCCTCACAGCGCCAGGGACCCGGGTTCGATTCCCGGTGTGGGTCACTGTCTCTGTGGAGTCTGCACATCCTCCCCGTGTCTGCGTGGGTTCCTTCTGGGTGCTCCGGTTTCCTCCCACAGTCCAAAGATGTGCTGGATAGGTGCATTGGCCATGGTAAATTCCCCCCCCCCCCCCCGGGTACCGAACAGGTGCCGGAGTGTGGCGACTGGGTGATTTTCACAGTAACTTCATTACAGTGTTAATGTAAGCCTACTTGTGACTAATAAATAAACTAAACTTTTAACATCCGGACTTTCACCCACTACAATTTAGCCTGGTATTTATCTGCCTGGGGCCCTAAACACACTGGGCAGGATCCTCCAGCCTCATCAGATAATTGGCAGGAATCCCGATGCCCCGCTGAATGTGGCATCAGTCACAAAATTGGATTTCCCAATGGTGTCAAAGCAATCGGGATTTACCCAGCCCACCCTGCCGGCCCTGATCGAGTTCCTGCCCATTGCGAGCAGCAACCTGATTAATTATGCAAACCCATTCATTGAGAGTGAGGAGTCTGAGTGGGAGGGGGGCTGAGCTGTGTGGGGAGGGCATGACAAGGGGGCTGGTCGGGTCACCCACATGCATGCATGTGGGATAGGGGTGACTCATTGAGTGTGGGAGGGGGAGGATGCCCCTCTTTGGTGAGGGGTCGATGGTGCTACCCTGGTCAGGGTAAGGTTGGGGGGGCAGGTCTCTGAGGGCAGAGATTGAAGGCGCCCCGATCTCTGGACAGTGGGGCTAGTTGACGGGTTTCACGAGATGGCCTCATTTGTATCTGTCAGATGGGTGAATCCTACCTGACAAATGCTGCTAGTGCCATTGGGAAACATCCCTGTTTTCCTGCAGCCCTGAGCACTTAGCCTGAAAATGGGAGAATTCTGCCCACTATCGTTCCATTCAATCTGAAACATGTGGAATTGCATGGAATTGATAAAATAGAAAGAGGTCATTTGGCCCAGCAACCGTCTGCTCCAGATGAACCTCCTCCCACCACCTTCCATCTAACTTCCTCCCACCACCTTACTTCATATGGTAGCACATTCCACATTCTAACCACTCTGAGTGAGGAATTTCTCCTGAATTCACTATTGGATTGATTAGTGACTACCTTATATTTGTGACCCCTTATTTTAGTGTCCCCTACAAGTGGAAACATCTCTCTCTCTGTCCGATCAAACTCCTTTATAACTTTAAAATCAGTATCAGCTCCTTCCTCAGTCTTCCTGGAGAAAAGAAGCCCAGTCTGTTCGGATTGGCCTGAAAGTTCTAATCCCTTAGTTCTGGACCATGTCCAAAGATGTGCGGGCTAGGTTGATTGGCCATTCTAAATTGCCCCTTAGTGTCCTGGGATGCATAGGTTAGAGGGATTAGTGGGTAAATATGTAGGGATAGGGGTTGGGTAGGATTGTGGTTGGTGCAGACTTGATGGGCCGAATGGCCTCTTTCTGCACTGTAGGATTCTATGATCTATGTAAATCTAAACTGTTTGTTCAGAATTTGCAGGATATTTATTTTTGGTACTTGGTGTGTTTAATTTTGTGCCTGGAGCATACATTGTAAAATTAAGTTAACGTTTAGCAAACCAGTTGGGCAGTAATTGCACCCGAGTGCAGGAAGAGCAGTTTGGATTCCTCCTCTAGGATGTAAAAAAAAGCATTTTCGAGAGAGTCCATTTAGGAACCTTTCTATTTTTCTCCATCATATCCCCATTTCTCCTGCCTTCCTTTGCAGACTGATTCATGATGGGGTACAGGTCCCGAGTCACTGATAATCACTGGTATCTTTCTCTCTTGGCCCTTCTTTGTGTTTAAATCTTGACGTTGAAGGTCCATAGGGTGCTGATCTGTGCACAACAGTTGAACCTGATCCTTTCACACCCTGACAACCACATATGCACACATTACATTATCAGCTTTTTGTATCTTTGAAATGTTCTTTTTGCCTAGTTTTCAAACGAGCTATCAGTAAACTAGAAATGCTCATAAAATACAAAAGAATGAGAAAAGCCATTTCCATTCGAAAATGTCCATTTAGAACTACCCAGTGTTTCCACCACTGGTGTACCTTACATCTGTTCATTCTGCTTGGAAGCCTGTTCCAAGTATTGATTGCTCTCTAAAATGGAGCCTACTAATATTTCTGTTTAGGACATAGACATAGAACATAGAACATTACAGTGCAGTACAGGCCCTTCGGCCCTCGATGTTGCGCCGACCAGTGAAACCAATCTAAAGCCCCTCTAATCTACACTATTCCAATAACATCCATATGTTTATCCAATAACCATTTGAATGCTCTTAATGTTGACGAGTCCACTACTGCTGCAGGCTGGACATTCCTTGCCCTTACTACTCTCTGAGTAAAGAACCTACCTCTGACATCTGTCCTATATCTCTCACCCCTCAATTTAAAGCTATGTCCCCTCGTGCTAGCCATCACCATCCGAGGAAAAAGGCTCTCACTATCCACCCTATCTAATCCTCTGATCATCTTGTATGCCTCTATTAAGTCACCTCTTAACCTTCTTCTCTCTAACGAAAACAACCTCAAGTCCCTCAGCCTTTCCTCATACAATCTTCCCACCATACCAGGCAACATCCTGGTAAATCTCCTCTGCACCCTTTCCAACACTTCCACATCCTTCCTATAATGCGGCGACCAGAACTGTGCGCAATACTGCAAGTGTGGCCGCACCAGAGTTTTGTACAGTTGCAGTATGACCTCCTGGCTCCGAAATTTGGTATTTGCTTTTACTCGTCTCAGCCTGTATCCGCTATCCTAATACCACGGTTTGGTTTCAAATAAAATTCCTTATTTTTTTAATATCATTTATTATTAATAGTTGTTTGGTAGTACAGAACTTCAATATTACTGTAAAAAGAAGAGACATGTTGATGGGGAGGCAATGGTATAGTGGTATTGTTGCTGGACTACCAATCTAGAGACCCAGGACCTATGGCAAATGGTGAAATTTGAATTCAATAAAAATCTGGAATTAAAAGTCAAATGAAGACTATGAGACCATTGCCGATTGCTGTAAAGAGCCATCTGGTTCACTAATGTTGTTCAGGGAAACAAACCTGCCATTCTTGCTTACAAATGACTACAGATCCATAGCAATGTGGTTGACTCTTAAAATGCCTTCTGAATGGCACTTAGTTCAAGAGTAATGAGGGATGGGCAATAAATGCTGGTCTAGCCAGCAAAGCCTATATTCCATGAACTTTTCACCTTGCATGCATCAGGAAAAATAAGGGGAAAACAACAATTTATATTGTATGAGAAGAAATTGGTTGGGAAGTCGATTCTGATTGGTAGAGCTATTGCCATAGAGAATTCCAGGTGATTACATATTTTAGTGAGGAGCTGAAGGAAATCTGTATTAGTGGAGAAATGTTTTTGGGGAAATTGAAGGTGGATAAATCTCCACATCCTGATAATCTTCTTCCCAGAGTATTTAAGGAAGTGACCCCGAGAAATAGTAAACCCATTGGTGGTTATTTTCCAAAATTCTTTGGACTCTGGAATAGTTCCTACAGACTGGAGGGTAACTAATGTAAGCCCACTATTCAAAAAGGGAGGTAGAGAGAAAGCCAGTGAGACCAGTGAGCCTAACGTCGGTACTGGGGAGTTGCTAGAGTCTATTATCAAGGATTCCTTAACTCAGCATTTGGAAGGCCGTGGGGTAATCAGACAAAGTCAGCATGGATTTACAAAAGAGAAATCATGCTTGACAGATCTATTGGAATTTTTTGAGGACATAACTAGTAGAGTTGACCGAGGCGAACCAGTGGATGTGGCTTATTTAGACTTTCAGAAGGCTTTCCACAAGATCTCACATAACAGACTACAATGTAAAGTTAAAGCACATGGGATTTCAGGTAATGTCTTGAGATGGATAGAAAGCTGGTCAGCAGATTGGAAGCAAAGCGTTGGCATAAATGGGTCTTTTTCTGATTGGTAGTCAGTGACTGGTGAGGTACCGCAGGGATCTGTGCTAGGACCCCAAATGTTCACATTATATATTAATGATTTGGAAGAGGGAATTGAATGTATTATCTCCAAATTTGTAGATGATACAAAGTTGGGTGGGAGGGGGAGCTGTGAGGAGGATGCAGAGATGCTTCAGCGTGATATGGACAGGCTGAGTGTGTGGGCATCTGCATGAGAGGATAGATTCCTATAGAATGTTCCCAAAGGTGGGGGAGTCCAGAACTAGGGGTCATAGTTTGAGGATAAGGGGTAAATCTTTTAGAACTGAGGTGAGGAGAAGTTTCTTCATCCAGATGGTGGTGAATGTGTGGAATTCACTACCACAAAACATATATATTAACGATCTAGATGACGGGACTGGGAGCATTCTGGCCAAGTTTGCCGATGATACAAAGATAGGTGGAGGGGCAGGTAGTATTGAGGAGGTGGGGAGGCTGCAGAAAGATTTAGACAGTTTAGGAGAGTGGTCCAAGAAGTGGCTGATGAAATTCAACGTGGGCAAGTGCGAGGTCGTACACTTTGGAAAAAAGAATAGAGGCATGGACTATTTTCTAAACGGTGACAAAATTCATAATGCTAAAGTGCAAAGGGACTTGGGAGTCCTAGTCCAGGATTCTCTAAAGGTAAACTTGCAGGTTGAGTCCGTAATTAAGAAAGCAAATGTAATGTTGTCATTTATCTCAAGAGGCTTGGAATACAAAAGCAGGGATGTACTTCTGAGGCTTTATAAAGCACTGGTTAGGCCCCATTTGGAGTACTGTGAGCAATTTTGGGCCCCACACCTCAGGAAGGACATACTGGCACTGGAGCGGGTCCAGCGGAGATTCACACGGATGATCCCAGGAATGGTAGGCCTGACATACGATGAACGTCTGAGGATCGTGGGATTATATTCATTGGAGTTTAGGAGGTTGAGGGGAGATCTGATAGAAACTTACAAGATAATGAACGGCTTAGATAGGATGGACGTAGGGAAGTTGTTTCCATTAACAGGGGAGACTAGGACGCGGGGGCACAGCCTTAGAATAAAAGGGAGTCACTTTAGAACAGAGATGAGGAGAAATTTCTTCAGCCAGAGAGTGGTGGGTCTGTGGAATTCATTGCCACAGAGGGCTGTGGAGGCCGAGACGTTGAGCGTCTTCAAGACAGAAATTGATAAATTCTTGATTTCTCGAGGAATTAAGGGCTATGGGGAGAGAGCGGGTAAATGGAGTTGAAATCAACCATGATTGAATGGTGGAGTGGACTCGATGGGCCGAATGGCCTTACTTCCGCTCCTATGTCTTATGGTCTTATGGTCTTATCTGATTTCAAGAAGAAATTAGACATAGCTCTTCAGGCTAAAGGGATCAAGGGATATGGGGAAAGGGGAATCAGGACATTGAATTTGATAATCAGCCATGATCAAAATCAGCCTTGAAGGGCTGGAAAATCCCGCCCGTAGAATCAGAATGTGGTGTGTCTGACCAAATTTTGCCTGTTGGTTTAAATAGACTGTACTTGCTGAAAACATGAGAGTACAAGATAAATTATAACTTCTATTATCCTTATAAATCTATCTACCTATAAAGATTAAGCTGGGGTGAAGGAGTGGTGTATTATTGCTCACCTTGTTTAATAAATGTTTATAATTTTGTTAAAAGTTAATTGGCAATCCTTCATCCACGTCTCTAAACAAAAAAAGGTTGAGCTGGGGTTCATCTTAGTGTCTGACTTGTCCAGTTGTAACTCAGCTGGGATCACTCGCTCACTAATAACTGTCCGGGCCCCTCAAATCTCCTTGCTAGTTTCTCTCAACACTTTGGAATAAATACCATCTAGTCCTAGGCATTTACTTGCTTTAGGCGATTTCACTTTGTCTAAGGCTTCCATCTCATTTGTATGGAAGTCCATGGTAGTCTTTTGTTTGAAGAGGGCGTGTTTTTAATGTTTGGAGGAAGAATTTTACTATCTTGTACTCAAGTCCATCTGCATCTTTCAATGTCCTCAGCTTTTCTCTGATAATCCTCTTGGTATTGAGGTATAGCTTCTTAAAACCCACCCCTTTGACCAAGCTTTTGGTCATCTGCTCTAATATCCCTCGAGGTGCTTCAGTGTCCAAATGTTTACCCAATAACACTCCTGTGAAGTGCCTTGGAACATTTTAAAATGCTAAAAGTGCTTTATAAAGGCAAGTTGTTGCTGTTGTGTGGTTTCCATTTTCGACATCTTTCTTTGCCCCCGTGGTTACCTTTATGACTGATTTTGTGTGATCCTTGTTCATTCCAGCGAGCTGCTTCTCCTTTCTGCCTGCAGGATTTGTTGAGGTGATTTTTCCTCTTACTACATTTTTTATTGATCTATTTAGTGTCAGGCTTGAAGTCTGCGCTGCTGATCTTGTTTTTTGTCTTCCTCCAATCTGTTTTTTGTGATTTTGCTTTGAACGTGGCCATTTTCAGATTCTAAACCTTGCTCCTGGGCTTAATTTGAAGCCATTTCATGACAAACTTGCTCATTCTGTACTCCCTGGTCCCCAGGGATACAATGACTCATTAGATTAGAACATTCAGTACATTGTCTGGGTCATTTACAAATCTCAGCTCAAGGTTAGCACTGCTTCCTATGGTTTCTCTTGCGCGTTTGAGTCTTGAAATAATGGTGCATCACATTCTAAACTCACTCTCAACATAAGAACATAAGAAATAGGAGCAGGAGTAGGCCATCTAGCCCCTCAAGCCTGCTCCGCCATTCAATAAGATCATGGCTGATCTGATAGTGGGTTCAGTTCCACTTACCTGCCCGCTCCCCATAACCCTTAATTCCCTTAATGGTTAAAAATCTATCTATCTGTGACTTAAACACATTTAACGAGGTAGTCTCTACTGCTTCATTGGGCAGAGAATTCCAAAGATTCACTACCCTCTGGGAGAAGAAGCTCCTCCTCAACTCTGTTCTAAATTGACTCCCCCGTATTTTGAGGCTATGCCCCCTAGCTCTTGTTTCCATTGTAAGTGGAAATAACCTCGCTGCTTCTACCCTGTCTAGCCCCTTCATGATCTTATATGTCTTTAGAAGATCTCCCCTCAACCTTCTAAACTCCAATGAGTACAGGCCCAATCTACTCAATCTCTCTACTCAATCTCAAATCAACTATTCGAGATTTTCCATTTTATATCGAATTGATGGACATCCCCATTAACTTAACATTCCTGTTCTCGACATTGTTCTTAGCTCTTCATAGCACTGACTCATCTTGTGTTGTCACAGTAAAAATAGTCTCACAACACCAGGTTAAAGTCCAACAGGTTTATTTGGTAGCACGAGCTTTCAGAGCGCCACTCTTTCATCAGGTGAGTTCTTGTGTTGACCCGGTATAGCATACCCATCTCAGAAACAAATTTTTCACATTATAAATTCCTAACCAGAGTTGTTCTTTCTGTAGCTTCCCCTCTCTCAGTCTCAGCTTCAAGTACTTGTGACTATTTTTCAGATCGGACAATGATGGACAGTTATGTTGCCCAACATTACTGATGGTACCAAACTTGTGGGGATGTGGCAAACGGTAAATGTTTACAGTGTACAGTAAATAGTAGAGCCCTTAGTAATATTAGCATTCAGAGGGATATAGGTGTGCAGATCCACAGTTCCCTGAAGGTGGTAACTCAGGTGGTCAAGAAGGCGTATGGCATGCTGGCCTTCATCGGTTGGGGCGTTGAGTATAGGAATTGGAAAATCATGTTGCAGCTGTATAAGACTTTGATTAGGCCGGATTTGGGAGTATTGTGTATAATTCTGGTCGCTGCACTACCGGAAGGATATTGATGCATTGGAAAGGGTGCAGAAGAGATTTACCAGGATGTTGCCTGGTTTGGAGGATATGGACGATGAAGAAAGGTTGAACAAACTTGGATTGTTTAGATTGGAGCGTCGGAGGATGAGGGGGGACCTGATAGAGGTTTACAAGATTATGACTGACTTGGATAGAGTGGACAGTCAGAGTCTTTTTCCCAGGGTCAAAGGGTCAATTACTCTGGGGCATAGATTGAAAGTGAGAAGGGGCAAGTTGAAAAGAGATGTAAGGGACAAGTTTTTCACAGAGGGCGGTGAATGCCTGGAACGCGCTGCCGCAGGAGGTGATGGAAGCAGATTCTATAACAGTGTTCAAGAGGCATCTGGATAGGTACGTGAATAGGCAGGGAATATGTTGACCACGTAGAGGCAAGAAAATATTAGATTAGAGAGGTATCTGCATCATAGAATCCCTACAGCACAGAAGGAGGCCATTCAGCCCATCGAGTCTCTACTGACCACAATCCCACCCAAGCCCTATTCCCGGAAACCCACGCATTTACCCTGCTAATTTCCCTGACACTAGGGTCAATTTAGCATGGCCAATCCGCCTAACTCGCACCCACGGGGAGAATGTGCAAACTCCACACAGACAGTGACCCAAGACCAGAATTGAACCTCGGACCCTGGCGCTGTGAGGCAGCAGTGCTAACCACTGTGCCACCATGCCACCCACAAAAGAATACAGATATTGGCGCAGACTTGGTGGGCCGAAGGGCCTGTTCCTGTGTTGTACTGTTCTTTGTTCGAACAGTGAGGATAAGGCAAATTGACAGCTACAGGTCATCGGCTGCCAAAATGGGCAGAGAAGTGGCATGGAATTTAATACAGAGAAGTGTGAGGTGATACGTTTTGGCAGAAGGAATGGGGAGAAGCAATATAGACTTAATGGCACAATTGTAAAGCTTGTCCAGGGACAGAGCGATCTGGAGAGGGGTTTATGTGCATAGATAGAAATCATAGAAATCCTACAGTGCAGAAGGAGGCCAGTCGGCCCATCGAGTCTGCACCGACCACAATCCCACCCAGGCCCTACCTCCACATATTTACCCGCTAATCCCTCTATCCTCCGCATCTCAGGACTCTAAGGGGCAATTTTTAACCTTGGCCAATCAACCTAACCCGCACATCTTTGGACTGTGGGAGGAAACCCACGCAGACACGAGGAGAATGTGCAAACTCCACACAGACAGTGACCCAAGCCGGGAATCGAACCCAGGTCCCTGGAGCTGTGAAGCAGCAGTGCTAACCACTGTGCTGCTGTGCTGCCCGTGAAGGTAGCAGGCCGCATTGGGAGAGTAGCTAGTTAATATGGGACCTTGGGCTTCATAAAAAGAGCCATTGAGTACAAAAGCAGGGAAGTTATGCTGACTCTTTATAATGGTTCCAGGGATGATGGATGTTAGCCACAAGGTTAGTTTGGAGAAATGAAGTTGTACTTTTTGGAGTAAAGGAAGTTGAGGGGAGATTTGATTGAAAGTGTGCAAGATTATGACAGGTTTCAATAAGGTAGGCAAAAAGAGGGCATAAATTTAGGGTTTTGGGCAAGAGGTGCCAGGTGGAGGATGTGAGGAAGAACTTTTTCACTCAGCAAGTGGTAATGAGCGAGAAGTCGCTGCTTACAAGGGCAGTGGAAATGGAGATGATAATGATTTCATAAGAAAATGGGTGGACGTTTCAGGAAAATAAAGTTGTAGGTATACATCGATAGAGATGGGGAAAGAACTGTTTGGATTGCCCTGGTATGGACTGACTTGATGAGCCATGTGCCATAATGAATCAGTGACTGTATGACTTGTCCTGATGTTGGCTACACCTCTCCTGTCTTCCTGAGCACTGTGCTGCTGAATATGTTTAAAGAGTTTCTGGGGCATAAAATATTCAACAATTTCTGTATTGATGAAGTGAAGGAATGAGCTGTTTGGAGCACCTTTCTTTCTCGGAAGTGTGCATAAGAGTAAGTGTTACACAGCCTACAGCAAATATAACATTCTATCTTTTTAAATAAATCACTCCTCAATTTCCATTCACTGAAAACAATCACTGAATTGTAACTTGGGCCCGTGTGGATCCAACAGTAAAATCCACCTTTGGTGTAGACTAGCTGCTTAGCAGAAATAGCTGAAAGCTGCAACATGATGCAGCTGGACAGCAGGGAACTGATGAAGGATGGGAGGCAGAGGGAGAAATTCAGGGGAATTTGGTACTTCCTTTGAGGGCTCCACGAGCAGAAGAAAATAACTGGCTTTAATCTCAGTCACTCGGTGAAATTTTCTGACCTTTGATTTGTTTTTATAAAAGGTTATTTGAAGTTACAATTCCAGTGCTTGTTCAGCAACGCAGTACACTTGAACTGAAATGTTGTCCACACTGTTAAAATGGGTTAATCATTCCAGTATTTGAATTCAGCCATCATTATTTGTGGCACTTATAATCAAGCACCCTACTTGCTGTACACATTGCGATCCAGTGCTTTATTTGTTCTCCCTCAGGGTTCACTGTAGTCAATATAGCGCCTGTGAGAACTTTGAGAAAAAACTGAACACCAGCAACTGTTGCAGGGGATTTCAATCAAAGCCTTTGGGGAGTATCTAGTTAGCAAGTTTAGTTGATGACTGTCTTCTGTTATGACCTGGTTGAGAGGCAGAAGCAGATATAATAACTTTCAAAAGGGAATTAGCTAAATACCTGAAGAGGAAAAATGACAGGGCTATGGGAAAAGAACAGGTGTGGAGCTAAATTGGATAGCTCTTTCAAAAAGTGGACATCAGCATCATGGGCTGAATGGCCTGCTGTGCTGTACGATGCTATGGTTCTCTTCCTCCATAACATTCGTGCTGAGTTCCTTCTCTTCCTCCATAACATTCGTGCTGAGTTCCTTCTCTTCCTCCATAACATTCGTGCTGAGTTCCTTCTCTTCCTCCATAACATTCGTGCTGAGTTCCTTCTCTTCCTCCATAACATTCGTGCTGAGTTCCTTCACTTAATTTTGTTCGGATGATTGGGAACATTTCCAGCTGAGAGGTTTGTCAAACAATTTGGTTCTAGCCTCCTTTTCCTAGCTGTAGCGAGCCAGAAGGTTTGTGAGTGTCCTTTCCCCAGCAGTCTGCAGAATGTGGGCAGTTTGAGTAAAGAACATTGAAGTGGGAGATTTCTGCTCTATCCAGTCAGGAAGTGCTTTAAGAATCTTAAATGCAAAGCTTTCAAATATTTCAAATGCTCACACTGTGTGTGCACTCTTCTCTACCTGATTCTCTCCTCCTTCGTCCCTGTAATGTAGCTCGATTCCTCCAGTCAGTGTGTTCAAGGCTGGTAATCAACTGAATTATGTTGATCCGTGTCCCTGGTTTCCGGGGCCATCATTCAGATCTTTGAAATCTTGTGCACAGTCCACCCAGTGGCCTGATCTTAAAGTTAGGCAGCACCGCGATCCCAGCCGCCCTCTCTGACAGTTAGTTACCCCGCCATGGCTGACCATTCAATAGTAGGGTGTGATGTTCCTCCAGACTCTGTCGGCTATGAATCTTCAGCTGTGAGGTGCTTACCAGTGAGTGACCCAGAAGCCTGTGTACTAGGTGTTCCCACAGTGCAAGCATGTGCGCTGGCAGAGCGGGTGATAACTGTGACATCTCCTCACTGCTCGTCTCCGGGATGTCTCCCCCGGAGCTGGTTGGGTCTCACACGAGGCTTGCACCGTGGCTACGTGTTCAGAGTTCCCACTTTTGTCTCTTGCCCGCACTTCCCCCTCTGCACCGGTGCTGTCCTGTTCCTCACCAGTCAGCTCAAGGGCTCTCTCCTCGAAGGGTGTTAAGCTTCTCAGTTCAGGCATGACTCCGGCAGGCTGTGCCCAATCACACTGGTTGTGCTGCAATGAGACAGATGGGGAGACGGTAGGTGGTGATCCTAGCAGGTCAGATGGTGATGAAGAACGGCTTGTGTGGGTGATGAGTGGGAGTGGGGATGTGAGGAACAGATTTTCTTCCGGAGGGGACCATGTGGAGTGGGGGCATGAGAAGTGTTGGGATGTGGTGAGGTGGCTGGAAGTGAGATCAGTGTGGAGGTGTGAGGGGTGTGTGAAGGGGTGCAGTGGGAGACATGAGGAGCAGACTTACCCTGGCTGCATGAAGAAAGTCATTCATCTTCTTTCGGCACTGTAGCCCCGTCCTCCCATGGAGCAAGCTGGCACTCACTGCCCCAGCCACATCCTCCCAGACAGAGGGACATAGAACATAGAACAGTATAGCACAGAACCGGCCCTTCGGCCCACGATGTTGTGCCGAGCTTTATCTGAAACCAAGATCAAGCTATCCCACTCCCTATCATCCTGGTGTGCTCCATGTGCCTATCCAATAACCGCTTAAATGTTCCTAAAGTGTCTGACTCCACGATCACTGCAGGCAGTCCATTCCACACCCCAACCACTCTCTGCGTAAAGAACCTACCTCTGATATCCTTCCTATATCTCCCACCACGAACCCTATAGTTATGCCCCCTTGTAATAGCTCCATCCACCCGAGGAAATAGTCTTTGAGCGTTCACTCTATCTATCCCCTTCATCATTTTATAAACCTCTATTAAGTCTCCCCTCAGCCTCTTCCGCTCCAGAGAGAACAGCCCTAGCTCCCTCAACCTTTCCTCATAAGACCTACCCTCCAAACCAGGCAGCATCCTGGTAAATCTCCTCTGCACTCTTTCCAGCGCTTCCACATCCTTCTTATAGTGAGGTGACCAGAACTGCACACAATATTCCAAATGTGGTCTCACCAAGGTCCTGTACAGTTGCAGCATAACCCCACGGCTCTTAAACTCCAACCCCCTGTTAATAAAAGCTAACACACTTCTTCACAGCTCTATCCACTTGAGTGGCAACCTTTAGAGATCTGTGGATATGGACCCCAAGATCTCTCTGTTCCTCCACAGTCTTCAGAACCCTACCTTTGAGCCTGTAATCCACATTTAAATTAGTCCTACCAAAATGAATCACCTCACATTTATCAGGGTTAAACTCCATTTGCCATTTTTCAGCCCAGCTTTGCATCCTATCTATGTCTCTTTGCAGTCTACAACAGCCCTCCACCTCATCCACTACTCCACCAATCTTGGTGTCATCAGCAAATTTACTGATCCACCCTTCAGCCCCCTCCTCTAAGTCATTAATAAAAATCACAAAGAGCAGAGGACCAAGCACAGATCCCTGTGGCACTCCGCTAGCAACCTGCCTCCAGTCTGAAAATTTTCCATCCACCACCACCCTCTGTCTTCGATCAGATAGCCAGTTACCTATCCAATCGGCCAACTTTCCCTCTATCCCACACGCTCCTTACTTTCATCATAAGCCAACCATGGGGGACCTTATCAAACGCCTTACTAAAATCCATGTATATGACATCAACTGCCCTACCTTCATCAACACACTTAGTTACCTCCTCAAAAAATTCAATCAAATTTGTGAGGTACGACTTGCCCTTCACAAATCCGTGCTGACTATCCCGGATTAATCCGCATCTTTCTAAATGGTCGTAAATCCCATCCCTAAGGACCTTTTCCATCAATTTACCAACCACCGAAGTAAGACTAACCGGTCTATAATTACCAGGGTCATTTCTATTCCCTTTCTTAAACAGAGGAACAACATTCGCCATTCTCCAGTCCTCTGGCGCCATTCCTGTGGACAGTGAGGACCCAAAGATCAAAGCCAAAGGCTCTGCAATCTCATCCCTTGCCTCTCTCAGAATCCTAGGATATATTTCATCTGGCCCAGGGGACTTATCGACCTTCAGTTTATTCAAAACTGCCAGGACATCCTCCCTCCGAACAACTATTTCCTCCAGCCTATTAGCCTGTAACACCTTCTCTTCCTCAAAAACATGGCCCCTCTCCTTGGTGAACAGTGAAGAAAAGTATTCATTCATCACCTCGCCTATCTCTACTGACTCCATACACAAGTTCCCACTACTGTCCTTGACCGGCCCTAACCTCACCCTGGTCATTCTTTTATTCCTCACATAAGAGTAAAAAGCCTTGGGGTTTTCCTTGATCCGACCCGTCAAGGACTTCTCATGTCCCCTCCTAGCTCTCCTAAGCCCCTTTTTCAGCTCATTCCTTGCTAACTTGTAACCCTCAATCGAGCCATCTGAACCTTGTTTCCTCATCCCTACATAAGCTTCCCTCTTCCTTTTCACAAGACATTCCACCTCTTTCGTGAACCATGGTTCCCTCACTCGGCCATTTCCTCCCTGCCTGACAGGGACATACCTATCAAGGACACCCAGTATTTGTTCCTTGAAAAAGTTCCACTTTTCATTAGTGCCTTTCCCTGATAGTTTCTGTTCCCATCTTATGCCCCCTAATTCTTGCTTAATCGCATCATAATTACCTCTCCCCCAATTGTAAACCTTGCCCTGCCGTACAGCCCTATCCCTCTCCATTGCAATAACAAAAGACACCGAATTGTGGTCACTATCTCCAAAGTGCTGTCCCACAACCAAATCTAACACTTGGCCCGGTTCATTTCCCAGTACCAAATCCAATGTGGCCTCACCTCTTTTCGGCCTATCCTCATATTGTGTCAGGAAACCCTCCTGCACACACTGCACAAAAACTGCCCCATCCGAACTATTCGACCTATAAAGGTTCCAATCAATATTTGGAAAGTTAAAGTCCCCCATGACAACTACCCTGTGACCCCCACACATATCCATAATCTGCTTAGCAATTTCTTCCTCCACATCTCTATTACTATTTGGGGGCCTATAGTAAACTCCTAACAACGTGACCGCCTCTTTCCTATTTCTAACTTCAGCCCATATTACCTCAGTGTGCATATCCCCCTCGAAGTGCCTTTCCGCAGCCGTTAGACTATCCTTGATTAACAATTCCACTCCTCCACCTCTTTTACCAGATTCCCTACACTTACTGAAACATCTATACCCCGGAACGTCCAACAACCATTCCTGTCCTTGTTCTACCCACGTCTCCGTAATGGCCACAACATCGTAGTCCCAAGTACCAATCCACGCCCCAAATTCAGCTACTTTGTTCCGGATGCTCCTTGCATTGAAGTAGACACACTTCAACCCACCTTCCTGTCTACCGGTACCACGCTTGACCTTGATACCTTCCCCAGTACCTCACCACCCTCAACACTGACTTCCGGACTACAACTCCTTTTCCCACTCCCCTGACAAATTAGTTTAAACAAGGTGGTGACCTTGCTAACTGGACGTCTGTGTAATTGTGGATAGAGGAGTCACACCAGTTTGGTGAGGGCTCTCTGTGAAACCTGGTGCTGTCTTCCTGGAGCCATCCCCTGATTGGACATGTGAAACCTCTGTGGAGGTGTTTAAAAGGAGCACCCCACTGATTACAGAGATTCATCTTTCCCGCCATGAGCGCCGCGTGAATAATGTGAAAAAAAAGCTTTTGTTAAAGATGCTCAATGCTTGGTGAGTTTTCCTGCTGTTGGTGCTGGAACTTTCCGGTTTCCTCACCGGAACCAACACATTGAAAAAATAATGGCTAATTCCATCTGTAGTGTCCAAATGTACAAACACAGCAACAGCATTCCGATTATAGCTTTGGAAGTAACGTTGTGCTTGATATGTGACAGATTTCAAATCTATGTCTACAGTAGTTTCACACATTCTGAAACCTAGAGGAGAATTAAAGTAAAGTTTATTTATTAGTCAGAAGTAGGCTTGCATTCACACTGCAATGAAGTTACTGTGAAAATCACCCAGTCGCCACAATCCGGCACCTGTTCGAGTACACTGAGGGAGAATTTAGCACAGCTAATACAGCTAACCAGAGTCTGGAGGTGACCAAGAGAAAAACTAAAGCAAAGGGAGTAAGTGAAAAGAAAGAAAGCAAATGTGAAAGAGGAGACAGAGCGAGAGAGAGCGGTATAGGTGGAGCGTGCGAGATCTATGTAGACGATTCAAATACCTTTGTACCATTTTTAATAACAATTTTGAAATGTCTAATGTCTCTGACTGCACTGCAGCACCCCACAGTGCAACATGGTATCTGCAGAGAACCTGAATATTACTGCACTTCGTGTGGTGGTCGTTTTGAAATGTTTGTAATGTTCTTTCAGATATTTTAAGAATAAAGTATATTTTTGCAAAACAAGCTCAAAGGAATAAAACAGCAACAGATACAAATCTGTGCTGTGAGAGGGGAGGTGACTGAAAGCTTGGTGGGACGAGAGGGTTTCGAGAAAGTTTTATAAAAGCTGTGAGAAAGAGAAGGGAAGTTGCAGAGTGGAAGAAGAAGGAACTGAAATGAACAAGAACTGATTTCGCTAAATGCTTTCTTTACATGGGGGAGGGGGCTGTTAAAAGGGTTAGAACAATATAACCAATGTTGAATGGTTGTATCATACATATTATTCTCTAGACCATTGACATGCGGAAACTCTGCCAGTTGGCCATTGAACTTTTTTTAAAGGAAGTTTTAAGACTTGAGTCATGGACATAAAGTTTTCTCCCATCTCCTCCTGAAGGTGCCAATCTATACAGGCATCTCAGCAATCTTACAAGTGACCATTCTAAAACTGAGAGTCTTGGAAGTGAGCGTTTAGCAGTTTAACACTCAGACCATTATAGCGAAGCCATGTTTTACCCTTGCCCAAAATTCACAGATGCAGGAGGGAGATGGACTAAGCGAATTGCTCTTTCAAAGAACTAGCTCAGGTTTGAATGGCTTCCTTCTCTGCTCCCCGATTCCATGTTCATGCTTTGGAGCAGCTGTTGCTGATCAGAAGTGACTTTCTCAACCAATGCCCTTTTTTCCCCAGTCTCTTTGTACCCTTGCTGCTGAGAATTAGCTCATTCATTATAGGTCTCTTGTCAATCTTGAGACCTTTTCGAGTTTTTATAACTCTGTCACTCGACTCACTCCCGATAGTGCATTTTCCTATCAAGGGAACGAAATACAGCTTTCTAATCGAGATGTCATGATAGTAAGGGCATGTCATGCTAGAATTTTAGCTCTTCGCTATGGCAAGTCAGTGTGAGCAGTGAAAAAAAAACTTATTGATCTAATTTCCTTAATGCTAAATGGAGCTATTGTATTGATTCCTTCTCGCCCATAAATAAATATCGCTGATGGGTTGTTTTGCATGTTGAACTGTTCCCAGGCCCCAGAGAGAAACATGACCGAGAGTGTTTTCACAACTGAAGGATTTTACCCTGTAGTTAGAAAAATGGGGATTACTAAAACAGAGCCTAAAGGCAAATATTGAAAAGTGTAAAGAAAGTCTTTTCTTGGCAAGAGGAAGTGAAATTCAAACCTTGAACTGATGTTGCTAATTGAAAGGATAACCATTATGTGGTAGTATTTCTTAATCTGAGAGAGGTTAGGTAAGTGGGAAGAAGCTGCGTGGGACTGTGGTGTGGAACACCTCCCTCTTCCCAGGCAAACACAGCCCTCCGGCTGGATAACCTAACTGGTAGATTTAGTTATTTGGGACAGTCAAATTTAAGATTATAATGTACAAAACTTGTTTTTCTTTATTTTGGTGTTTAAAAAGGCCGAGATTTCCCGGTCTATTTTACCGGATGATGAGCTGGTAGCTGATGCTAAAAAGTCTTTTGCAGCCTGGTCTCTGCTGTTTGTGTTGTGATATTTTTTTGTATGTGTGCATGAAAAATCCTTAGACTCATGGACTATGTTTGAGTTATATTACAGGGAATAATAAAAAAACTGTCTTGAAGCACATTTTCTCAGTATTAGCACATCCATCAAACACACTTGCAGCTTGTGTCCCTCTCACGACCCACCAGGGTGTGAGCTGCGATTGCACATTGTTCCTTCTACACTGTTTTTCAACAGTCAAAGATGAGGCAATGTTGTTCGGTAGCATGGCCATCCCAGCATCCATAGAGTAATCAGATGGGACCCCTTCAATTAGAAAGCCATAAGGGTCACCTCATTGTTATTTTCTGTCCCTTTCTGTGGGGAAACGTCTAACCTGCAGTAACACAAGCTGCATCAGCACTCCGTAGTTTCATAGACATGCATTCTGTTAGCCGGTGATGCAGTTTGTTGTATGGGGTCTGCTTTCAGTAAAAAGTTAGTGAGTACCATGCTTCTTGCTTTGGGATTTATTCTGCTGTATAAATTGTATTTTGTCAGTGGATATGTGATGGAAAGGAACGGAAAATCCCAAGAAGTATTCGTATAATCTGAAGAGGGCAGAGATCAGGCAGCAGTGTTTTTATTTGATTCCTGCGGCTGTGTAAAAAGCCAGCATTTTGGAGGCACAGTTTGGAGCAAGGATGTCCAAGACATGTGTAAAGACCCTGTGCTACATTGTGTCTGTACTGAGGAATCTAGATCACAGCCAAGACTAACTTTGTCCTTGTCCAATATACATACACAGGTCCAGCACGAGTCATTGGATAGTGATTAGGATTGAGAACACACGCCGACAATCTTTCCACTGTCTAACAAACACAACAACAATTTGGATTTATATAGCGCAGTTTACATTGGAACACTGTCTCAGTGAGAGGGGAGGGCACGTAAGTGCTAGAGTTGGAGGAATGCAGAGTTCTGTTTGTTATAGAATTTATTTGAGGATGCAGACAAATAATTACAGGTGGTGATCCATTAGATAACTTAGCAGTTCAAGGAACCTGCAATGTCTTTCCCATGTTACTGCCATTAGGGCAGAAGGAAAGTACAGATGGCAATAGAGGAGTTTGAGCACGAGGATAAGAATTTAAAGTAAAAATACTGGAAATATTTAGCAGGTTAAGTAGCATCGTAACAACATAAGATATGGAAACATAGAATCCATACAGTGCAGAAAGAGGTCATTCGACCCATCAAGCCTGCACCACCTCCCCAAAAGAGCAGCCCACCCAGGTCTTTCCTTCTGCCCTATCCCCACATCTCTGCGCAATTACCAGGGCTAGTGCATATCTTTTGGACTGTGGGAGGAAACCCACGCCGTCATGGGGAAACCCAGGTCCCTGGCACTGTGAGGCAGCAGTGCTAACCACTGTGCCACCGTGCTGCCCATAGGAGCAGAAGAAGACTATATAACCTATCGAGTCTGCGCCTCTTCTCAATCCAATTAAGGCTGATATTGTTCTTCAACTCCACTTTCCAACCTTCTACCCGTATCCCTTGATTCACTGAGACACCAAAAATCTGTCTATGTAGTAGAGAATTCCTAAACTTTGTAACCCTTTGAGTGAAGACATTTCTCCTATCTCAATCCAAATGATTAGCCTCTTATCCTGAGACAGTGCCCCTGTGTTTTTGATTTGATTTATTATTGTCACGCGTAGTGTACAGTGAAAAACATTGTTTCTTGTGCGCTATACAGACAAAGCATACCATTCATAGAGAAGGAAAGGAGAGAGTGCTGAATGTAGTGTTACAGTCGTAGCTAGGGTATAGAGAAAGATCAACTTAATATGAGATAGGTCCATTCAAAAGTCTGATTGCAGCAGAGAAGAAGCTGTTCTTGAGTCGGTTGGGACGTGACCTCAGACTTTTGTATCCTTTTCTTGACGGAAGAAGGTGGAAGAGAGAATGTACGGGGTGCGTGGGGTCCTTGATCATTCTGGCTGCTTTGTGTTCTACAATACTTGGCCAGTTTTGGGACCCGGACCAGAACCCATTATAAAGCCTGCCTAGACAGACACAGGAATTTTTCAATTTTGGCATAAATGTGAGGAAAGGATACTTCCTTCTGGAATGATTCCAGTGACAAAGTAGGGATCTCTTATAGTGAGACAAACTTTATTTAATAACATAGTTTAAATATAACTAACAAATGAAACAGCTTAACTATTAATAGTAGAACAATATTTAATAATCATAGAATCCTTACCATGCAGAAAAGGTCATTCAGCCCATCGAGCCTGCACCGACACAATCCCACTCAGGCCCTATCCCTGTAACCCCACATATTTATCCTAGCTAGTCCCCCTGACACTAAGGGGCAATTTAGCATGGCCAATCAACCTAACCCACACATCTTTGGACTGTGGGAGGAAACCCACGCAGACATGGGGAGAATGGGCAAACTGCACACAAACAGTCACCCAAGGCCGGAATTGAACGTTGGTCCCTGGCGCTGAGAGGCAGCGATGCTAACCACTGTGCCACCAATGAAAAGGAAACTTCAGTGTCTAACTTATCACTGTTCAGTTCCAAATAAGCAACATTCCTCTTACAGACTGAAATACCACTTTAAATACAGTTAGCAACCATAAATATACTTTCTATAATGAGTGGACAGTCTTGAAACTTTAAGAGATCGAGTTCCAGAAGCCTGCAAAATCCTCCTTAACTTCAACCAGACTTCAGCTGCCTTTTTCTCTGCACATAAACCATATCATCACATGAATCTGTCCATCACTCTAAACCGAAATCCAAGGGGAATTTAAGTAAACAAAAGTCCATTAACCCTACTTAACATTACCATTTGCAAGGTTGCAAATAATTATTCTGGTCTCCCAGACATACCGACTAACTGTAGCTGAAATTTTAAACATTCCCCTTAAACATAAAAAACAATATATATCAATTGACTGCCATCATCATACCAGTGCAAACATTATCTCAGTATCTGCCCTACCAAGCCCTTTCATAATCTTGAATATTTCAATGAGATCATCTCTCATTCTTCTTTCATAAAAAGTTTAAAATTTATTTATTTGTGTCACAAGTAAGGCTTACATTAACACTGCAATGAAGTTACTGTGAAATTTCCCTAGTCACCACACTCCAGCATCTGTTTGGGTCAATGCACCTAACCAGCATGTCATTTTGGACTGTAGGAGGAAACCCACGCAGACACGGTGTGCAGACTCCACACAGACAGTGACCCAAGCCGGGAATCGAACCCAAGTCCCTGGTGCTGTGAAGCAGCAGTGCTAACCACTGTGCTGCCCATAAAGAGTATAGGCCCAATTTACTCAACTTCTCATTGTAGTACAACCTTCTCATCCCAGGGACCTGTGCTGTACTGCCTTCAATGAATGTATATCATTCCTTTAAATATGGAGATCAAAATTGATCACAGTATTCCAGGTGTGGTCTCATCAAAACCCTGTACAATTGAGCAAGTCTTTATTCTTGTACACCCATCCTTTTGCAATAAGGACAACATTCCATTTGCTATGATAAATGCAAAATACTGCGGATGCTGGAATCCGAAACAAAAACAGAAAAATGCTGGAAAATCCCAGCAGGTCTGACAGCATCTGTGGAGGGAGAATTCTTCCCTCCGACAGAATTTCCATTTGTCTCTTTCACCCTGTGCCAATTATATTCCCTTTGTCCAATTCCAGCACCCCTCCCTGCTATAAATCACTGCTGACTCTCCTCTCAGCTCTGACAAAGGGTCATCTAGACGCGAAACATTGGCTCTATTCTCTCTTCACAGATGCTGTCAGACCTACTGAGATTTTCCAGCATTTTTGTTTTTATTCCATTTGCTATCCTAATTGCTTGCTGTACCTGCATGCTAACCTTTTGTGTTCCTCGTACAAGGACACCCAAATCTCTCTGAAGTTTTCCAAGTTTCATGCCTTTTAAAACATATATCCTGCTTTTCCATTCTTGTGACTAAAGTGAACTATAACTTCCCCACTTTTTAGTCCATCGGCCATTGTGGTAATTTGACAAAGGCAGACAAATGTATTTTGATGCTGAATCTTCTTTACTTACAAAAATACAAAATAAACAGTCCAGCATGAGCACAGAATCTGGCAGCAGCTACGCCCAGGTTCCTTGTGGCTACAATAATAAGCCTGTCACTCGTGCATGTTCAGATTTACTAAAGACATTAGTATACATATTCAAATAGGAAGATACTTATAGTACCCACTATAAATAACACCCTATAACACTTCTCCCCCCCCCCCCCAACTTAATTTCAATTCCCCCCACCCCCCCCTTAAGGAAAGAAACAATGTCACTCATGTCTCACCTATACATCAGTCTTTCAGGAGCTTTGTGACTACGCTGCAATGTGTGCAGTACCACTGGTGATTGTGTACACACTGGTGAGGCTTGTTTCAGTGGAACTGGGATTGTGCGCACAGGAGTAGGTTGGGTGTTTGTGAATATCTCACCCTCTCCTGGAGCAGGGTCCACTGGATGCCCCTGTACATCAGGAATTATCTCCTGTCGGGTCCACAGCAGCAGCTCCTTCTGCCATGTGGTCTGGAAAGATGGTTGTTTCAGAGTCTTGGCGCAAACAAATGTTCTCCTGGTTTCTGCAGCTGCCTCTTCCATTAGTTAGCTTTCATCACTAAAGATACCAGACCACTTTGGTTGAGAATGACTCCAGACAGCCGATGTTGGTTACTGCCGATATTACTAACATCAACACTGTCATTTGGATTGAAATGTCTCTCTCTGGCATGGTGGTCATGTCTCTCCTTCTGCTTTTCTTGTCTCCTTCCAGTATGAAACTGGAAGCTTGGTTCCCAGGATCCTGTCTGTCATTCTCTTCAGTCCTGCCTCCAGTTGTCTGTGTAGCTCACTCTGCTAAAACAATTGAAGCTGGGTGAAAAGGAGCAGTGCGCCACTTCTCTGCAGGAGCTTTTGGAACAAATCACCTGGAAACATTGTACCCTTATCTGAGAATCCATGAGTAAGCCTTGAGATGCAAAAACCTGACGCAGCTTCTCTATCCTAATGGATAGAGCTGTGATGTTTCTCATGATGTGTGCTTCCAACCACTTAGAATGTGTGTCCACAATGACTCGAAACATATGACCCATAAAAAGCCCTGCAAGGTCCACATGAAGCCTGGACCAGAGATGGTCAGGCCACTCCCACTGATGTGGTGGTGCTGATGGCACCATCCTTTGGTTGATCTGACCCACAGAACAGGATTTCACCTTATTTTCCAAGTCCTGATCCATGTTAGACCACAAAACGCACAACCTGATTAACCTTTTCATTCAGGAGACACCCGGGTGAGCCCCATGAACTTCATCCACAAGTTGTGAATGATCAGGGGGTAGGACAATCACTCTAAAGAATGCAACCATCCTGCACACTCAGCTCATCTTTCTGCTTTGTGTGTGGTCTCAATTCATCATCCCCTATAACAGTGCATTCTCATTTGCATTGTCCTTCCCTGCCCTGTACCCAATATTATAGGTAAAGTCACCATAGTGCCAGATGACCATAGGCTGCTCTCTCCCTTGAGGAGGAGAGCTGACTGGTGGTGATTTAACCTTAGGATCACCACACTTGAGGCAAGGTTGAGAAAGTGGGGCCTTCATGAATAACCTCAGCTGGTATGGGAATTGAACCTACGCTGTTGGCATTACTCTGCGTCATGAACCAGTTGGCCGGCCAACTGAGCTCTTCCGCAGGGACAGAGCCTGCATTGTTATTTTGTGACCCAAGTATTCCACACTCTGTGCCTGGAAGATGCTTCAGGTGCACCTGCCTCTGAAAATCTTTTTAATATTTGAACCCGGTTGCTGAGGTGCTCCTCAGCCTCAGTTTTCCCTGTGATCAGAATGTCATCCAGGTAAACTGCTACATTATTCTTGAAAAGTTGCTGGACTGGAGGACACCCTGCAAACTAGACGGTTATATTTGAACAATCCCTTGATTGTGACAGGTGGACCCATATCGAGCTTGGAGAACGTCTTACCTCCTGCAAGAGTTGCAAACAGATCTTCCACCTGCAGCAACGGATAAGCATCCAGCTTGGAGGCCCGATTGATGGTGAGTTTGTAATCTCCGCATAGACAGAGCAGATTCAGAAAGAATGTTTCCATCACTTTTAACAACAGGAACAATTGGAGCTTCCCAACGTGAGAACTGAATGGGCTCAATGATTCCAAGCCTCTGCAGCCCTTCAACTTATTCTCTATTTTGCCTTTCATGGTGTAAGGCAGTATCACGGGCTTGAAGAAGTGAGGAGTGGCCTGAGGATCTACAAATAACTTAACTGTGGTGTGAGGTTATGCACTTTGGTAGCAGTAAAAGGAAGACTGATTATTACTTGAATGGGTGTAAATTGAGAGAGGTGGATACTCAGAGACTTTGGTATCCTCGTGCATCAGTCGCTGAAAGTAAGCGGGCAGGTACGCAGGCAGTAAAGAAAGCAAATGGTATGTTGGCCTTCATATCAAGAGGATTTGAGTATAGGGATCGGGATGTTTTGCTGCAATTGTATAGGGTGTTGGTGAGACCACACCTGGAGTATTGTGTGCAATTTTGGTGTCCTCATCTGAGGAAGGGTGTCCTTGCTATAGAGGGAATATAGCGAAGGTTTACCAAGCTGATTCCTGGGATGGCAGGTCTGTCAGATGAGTAGAGACTAAATTGGTTAGGATTATATTCACTGGAGTTTAGAAGATTGAGAGCGGATCTCATAGAAACTTATAAAATTCTAATAGGGTTAGACAGGGCAGATTCAGAAAGAATGTTTCCAGTGGAGTCCAGAACTAGGGGTTATAGCTTGAGGATAAGGAGTAAACCTTTTAGAACTGAGGTGAGGAGAAATTTCTTCACCCAGAGAGTGGTGAATGTGTGGAATTCACTACAACCGAATGTAGTTGAGGCCAAAACGTTTTCTGATTTCAAGAAGAAATTAGATAAAGTTCTTGGGGCTAAAGAAATCAAGGGATATGGGGGGGAAGGATGGACAGAAGCCAGAGGGTGGTTGTAGAGAGTTGTTTTTCAAACTGGAGGCCTGTGACCAGCGGTGTGCCTCAGGGATCAGTGCTGGGCCTACTGTTATTTGTCATTTATATTAATGATTTGGATGAGAATATAGGGGGCATGGTTAGTAAGTTTGCAGATGACACCAAGATTGGTGGCACAGTGGACAGTGAAGAAGGTTATCTCCAATTGCAACGGGATCTTGATCAATTGGGCCAGTGGGCTGACGAATGGCAGACGGAGTTTAATTTAGACAAATGCGAGGTGATGCATTTTGGTAGATTGAACCAGGGCAGGACTTACTCAGTTAATGGAAGGGTGTTGGGGAGAGTTACAGAACAAAGAGATCTAGGGGTACATGTTCATAGCTCCTTGAAAGTGGAGTCACAGGTGGACAGAGTGGTGAAGAAGGCATTCGGCATGCTTGGTTTCATTGAATACAGGAGTTGGAATGTCTTGTTGAAGTTGTACAAGACATTGGTAAGGCCACACTTGGAATACTGTGAGAAATTCTGGTCACCCTATTATAGAAAGGATATTATTAAACTAGAAAAAGTGCAGAAAAGACTTACTAGGATGCTACCAGGACTTGATGGATTGAGTTATAAGGAGAGGCTGAATAGACTGGGACTTTTTTCTCTGGAGCGTAGGAGGCTGAGGGGTGACCTTATAGAGGTCTATAAAATAATGAGGGGCATAGACAAGGTAGATAGTCAATATCTTTTCCCAGAGGTAGGGGAGTCTAAAACTGGAGGGCATAGGTTTAAGGTGAGAGATACTAAAGTGTCCAGAGGGGCAATTTGTTCACTCACAGGGTGGTGAGTGTCTGGAACAAACTGCCAGAGGTAGTAGTAGAGGCGGGTACAATTTTATCTTTTAAAAAGCATTTAGATAGTTACATGGGTACGATGGGTATAGAGGGATATGGGCCAAATGCAGGCAGTTGGGATTAGCTTCGGGGTTTTAAAAAAAAGGCAGCATAGACAAGTTGGGCCGAAGGGCCTGTTTCCATGCTGTAAACCTCTATGACTCTATTAGGATATTGAATTCAATGATCAGTCATGATCAAAATGAATGGCGGAGCAGGCTCGAAGGGCCGAATGGCCTACTCCAGCTTCTAGTTTCTATGATTACATGCTCCAAGCTTTGGGCTGGGTTTTGAACTTGCAATCTGTTGACCCCAAGGTGAGTGCTGTCAGCTGAGATACAGCTCAACATTTGTCAAACTTCTTTGCTTCATACTTCTATTTAATTGTACATCAATATGATTTTTTTGTGGTCTATAAGTTTATTGTTTAGTTTAAGATCCATCATTCTGAGGTAGATTTGGCAGAATAGTGTATGTTTAATCCAGGAGACAATTCTGCAAATAGGAAACTGTTACTCTTCATTATGCACACCCCTCTTCAGACAAATCACAGAAACAGTACAACTTCCAGATTGCAGGAGCCACGGTCTGTTTGCCAGAGCTGTTAGTCAGTTAATTGGGATTGCAAAAGCAAGATAATTGTTCCTGTCTCTTATTTCTGTCCTGTTCTTTTGTCAGTAAAATCCTAATTTTAAGCCTTGTCCCTACCTCCAAAATATTACATGTCAGCTAAGAGGACAGAGAAGGTAAGTTACAGAGGTGAGGGAACAGGAAAAGACCAAGGAATGATGGATGCAATAAGACTGGTTAGGGAATGGAAGCAAAATTCAAGTTTAAGAATAGAACAAAGAAAAGGAGGGAATGAACTAAAAAGTTAGTGTTAAAAATCTGCCTTTTGACCGAGAGAGTTAATAGTCTTGTAAAAAAGGTCTTTTGACATTTGAGTCGTTTCATTAGAGTAGTGTTGCTTCTTTCAATGTCCAAACGTGTGCTGAAACCTTGTAAAGCTGTCTCCCTCAGGGAGACAGGAATGTCCTTTTGGCAGTCTTAAACATAAAAATAGTGATGGCTATCAAAGCATTCTTAGGAGATTTAATCTGATAATATGTTGATACAATTAATGGTAATTTTTTACAATTCATTTTATGGGACGTGAGCATTGCTGGCTGGGCCAGCATTTATTGCTCGTCCCTAACTGCCCTCCATTCCAGAGAGAGTCAACCACATTGTTGTGGGTCTGAAGTCATGTAGGACAGACCAGGTAAGAGCGGCAGATTTCCCTCCCCTAAAGGATGGGTTTTTATGACAATGGACAATGGTGTCATGGTCATCATTAGACTTTGAATCCCAGATTTTTACTGAATTCCAATGTCACCATCTGCAGGATTTGACTCGGGGTGCCCAGATCTTTCTCTGGGTCTCTGGATTACGAGTCCAGTGACAATACCACTACGCCACTGCCTCCCCTTACCGGTGCAATTGGTAACTGATACAATTTCTCAATTTAACACATCCCCCTGAAAGATGGCAGACCTGCTCTGTTTTTGTCCTTCATTTTAACAAAAGATTGTATTCCAACTTTATAAATTGCTTACAAACCACTGATCATTATTATCAGTGAACCGATGGAGTCTTGCATTATCGGACAATTGTAGCTGTTTCTTTATATACTTATTGTCTGATTCTGTAGTTGACCATGAGAGTTTACAGGGTAAGGATTGTGAAAACATGTGGCTCACCTTGAATTTTATCTAAACAAAACCATCTGGACTTTAAAATCTCCATTGTGACTTTCTGGAGAGAAAAAAACTTCTACCTAATGCAGTGGGAGAGTCTCTATTGCGGTGGCTTCTAAACCTATTGAAAGCTAGTGATCTGAAGGAGTTCCCTTTTGATTGATCTCCTTGTGCAAAATCTTCCTTGAGGCTTTTATCTATTTGTTGGATATTGATGAGAAAGAATTTCAAGGCCAGATTGGTTTTGATTTTTTGATTTAATTTGATTTATTATTGTCACATGTATTAGTATACAGTGAAAAGTATTGTTTCTTGTGCGCTATACAGACAAAGCATACCGTTCATAGAGAAGAAAAGGAGAGAGTGCAGAATGTAATGTTACAGTCATAGCTAGTCCTCGATCAACTTAGTGCGAGGTAGGTCCATTCAAAAGTCTGACAGCAGCAGGGAAGAAGCTGTTCTTGAGTCAATTGGTACGTGACCTCAGACTTTTGTATCTTTTTCCCGACGGAAGAAGATGGAAAAAAGTATGTCTGGGGTGCATGGGATCCTTAATCATGCTGGCTGCTTTTCCGAGGCAACGGGAAGTATAGGTGGATTCTAGGATGATGGAGGCTGGTTTGTGCAATGGACTGGGCTTTGTTCACGATCTTTTGTGATTTCTTGCGGTCTTGGGCAGAGCAGGAGCCATACCAAGCCATGATACAACCAAAAAGAATGCTTTCTGTGGTGCATCTATAAAAGTTAGTGAGAGTCATAGCTGACATGCCAAATTTCCTTAATGTTTTGAGAAATTAGAGGCATTGGTGGGCTTTCTTAACTATAGTGTCGGCAAGGGGGGGACCAGGACAGGTTGTTGGTGATCTGGATACCTAAAAACTTGAAGCTCTTGACAATTTCCACTTCATCCCCGTTGATGTAGACAGGGGCATGTTCTCCATTACGCTTCCTGAAGTCGATGACAATCTCCTTCATTTTGCTGACATTGAGGGAGAGATTATTGTTGCCGCACCAGTTCACCAGATTCTCTATCTCATTCCTGTACTCTGTCTCATCATTGTTTGAGATCCGACCCACTACGGTGATGTTAGCAGCAAACTTGAAAATGGAGTTGGAGGGGAATTTGGCTCCACAAAGGTGTATAAGGAGTATAGTAGGGGGCTGAGAACACAGCCTTGCTGGTGTTGAGAATGATCGTGGAGAAGATGTTGTTGCCTATCCTTACTGATTGCGGTCTGTGAGTTAGGAAGCCTAGGATCCAGTTGCAAAGGGAGGAGCTGAGCCCTAGGCCACGGAGTTTGGAGATGAGTGGGTGAGTTGCTTCAAGGATAGCCCATGCAGTGACAGTTATATTTGCTGGAGTGAAAGTCCACGTGTGAAGCTGAAGATCACCAGCTCTGCTTCTGCACTTGTGAAATTGAGCCGAATGCTCAAGTGAATCAATGCTTTGTCTTCCACTATAAAGTAACGTTTTATAGTTTAGTTATTAGTCACAAGTAAGGCTTACATTAACATTGCAATGAAGTCACTGTGAAATTCCCCTTTTCTAGGTGGATTTATAGGTGGATTCATCTTGCCCTGCTCCTGTATTCTAAACTGTTTATGTCCTGTTCACCCATCACCTCAGCACCAACATTGGTTTATGTTCTGATTTAAAAATTGTCATGCTTGTTTTCACATCTCTCCCAATCTCCCTGACTTCCTCCAGCCTCACAGCCATCCAAACTCACTCAGTTCCTCCAATCTTGCCTTTCAGCTGTCTTAAGTTCCAAACTCTCAAATTCCTTCCTTAAATCCCTCCTGACTCTCTTCTCTCTGTATCTCTCTTTCCTCCTCTTCTCAGACACTCCTAAATGCCTACTTTGACCAAGCTTTTAGTAATTTCTCTTGTGTCTCCTTTGTGGCTCAGTATTGAAATTTGTTGGACAATATACCAGTGAAGTAAGTGCCTTGGAATGCTTCACTCTGTTAAAGGCACTGTGGAAATGAAAGTTGCTGCTGTGTTTGCTCTAAGTACTGACAACCATTCTTTCATCAATATAAGTGGATAGAACCATTTAATACTGATTAAAGTCAATGAACACTTGCGACAAAACTGAAGTTTTATGTTAATCCTTCAGAGTGGCTAAGTTCTTGCTGCCCAGGATGTCAGCCCAGCTGGGGGAATATTTATTCTCAGTTGGAAACGTTAAATCCTACAGTGCAGAAGGAGCCCATTCGGCCCATCAAGTCTGCACCGATCACGATCCCACCCAGGCCTTATCCCCATAACCCCATGCATTTACCCTAGCTAGTCCCCCTGACACTGAGGGGCAGTTTAGCATGGCCAGTCCAACTAACCCACACATATTTGGACTGGCAGTATTTCTTTGGCCCTTTTTTCCAAAATGATCTGAAGAAAGTGTGTGGAATGAATTTCAGAATATTTATTAAAGTGAAACTTATATTGAGTATCTTCAATGGCAGCGCAACAGGAGGTAAAACAAAAAAACCCAGATTACTTTTATCGAGTACTGATTAGGTCCGAGCTGGAGTGCTCAGTACTATGTTCAACTCTGGGCACCACACTTCAGGAAAGACTTTAAGGCCTGACAGCAGGGTGCATAAAAGATTTATTGGAATGGTCCCAGGATAAAGGAGAGCTATCTGGAGAAACTGTGGTTATTTTCCTTTGGGAAAATGTTTAGAGGAGAGCTGATTGGAACATTTAAAATTATAGAGGAAATAAGGAAAAACTGGCAGCAGGATCATTTTTTTAAAAAAGCAAAAGACTTTCATTTGTATATTAATCTTTCATGACTGCAGGACAAGCACTTTTTATAGACATTTTAAAAATTATTTTATGGCCAGCACTTGTTGCCCCTCCTGAATTGCCCTTGTGAAGGTGTGGGTGAGTTCCTTTCTTGAACCAATATCTCTGGTTCAACTTTTCTGTCGTATCTTGGTACAACTGAGTGATTTACTGGGCCATTTCAGAGGGTAGTTAAGAGTCGACCATGTTTCTGTTTCTGGAATCATATATAGGTCCGGTCAGGTAAGGATGGCAGATTTCCTTCCCTATAAAGGGCATGCGTGAACAAGATGGATTGTACAACAATCAATGATAGTTTCACGGTCACCATACTGAAACTAACTTTCAATTCCTAATTTAATCATTGAATCTATTAAATTCAATGAATTTTAAATTTCACCAGTAGGATTTGAACCATATCCGCAGAGCAGTAGCTTTGGCCTCTGGATCACTCGGTCCAGTGACAAGATCACTGCGCAACCTTCAAATTCCTTTTGCAGTGTCAGAAACAAGGCCGCCAATTTGTGCATTGCAAGCTCCCACAGACAACAATGCAATAATAAACAGATAATCTGTTTTGTGATTTTAGACGAGAGATAAATATTGGTCTCAACACCGAATAGAACTACTCTGCTTTGAAATAGTGGACATTTTATATCCACCTGATAGAACAGATGCGGCCTCCGTTATAACATCTCATCGAACGGCGCCTTCAACTGTGCAGCACTCACTCAGTACTGCACTGGTGCGTCGGTCTTAATTTTTGTACTTATTCTTGGAGTGGAAATTGAATCTTATACCTTTTAACTCAGAGTTAAGAGTGCTACCAACTGAACCATGGCTGACACATTAACAAGAGGAGACAGTTTTAAGATACTAAGGAAGGAAGTGCTGGCCTTGGAAAGGGTCCAGAGGAGGTTCATAAGAATGATCCCTGGAATGAAGAGTTTGTTGTATGAGGAACAGTTGAAGACTCTGGGTCTGTACTCGTTGGGAGTTTAGAAGGATGAGGGGGGACCTTATTGAAACTTACAGGATACTGAGAGGCCTGGATTGAGTGGACGTGGAGAGGATGTTTCCACTATTCGGAAAAACTAGAACCAGAGGGCACAACCTCAGGCTAAAGGGATGATCCTTTAAAACAGAGATGAGGAGGAATTTCAGCCAGAGAGTGGTGAATCTGTGGAACTCTTTGCCGCAGAGGGCTGTGGAGGTCAGGTCATTGAGTGTCTTTAAGACAGAGAGAGATCGGTTCTTGATTAATAAGGGGCTTGGGGTTATGGGGAAAAGGCAGGAGAATATCAGCCATGATTGAATGGCAGAGCAGACTCGATGGGCCAAGTGGCCTAATTCTGCTCCTATGTCTTGTGGTCTCATTGTAAGTGGCAAAAGAGCTAGAAGGGAGGTGAGGGGAGATGTTTTTAACAGTACAGTAAGTTGTTCTGATCTGCAATACACGGCCTGAAAGAGTAGGAGAAACAGACTTAATCATTTTTCAAAAGAAATTGGATAAATGTTTGAAGGGAAAGAAATTGCAGGCTGCAAGAAAAGCAGGAAGTGAGAGTAATTTCTTTCAAAGGGTCAGCATTGATGTGATAGGCCAAATGGCTGTATTATTCAATGATTCTATTTCAAACAAGACAATATTCAATATACACCGCTTACTTTTGTTTAGCTAAAAATTGTGAAACAATCTTTTTGTCAAAAGAAAAACTGAATTTTGTTTGTTTGTGTGTGTTTAATTTTGTCAGGTTTTGAATATAAATTGGATGCAAACTGTTAATGAATCAGATGATTTTCAGATCATGGTCCACATAATCTATTCATTCCTTTATATTTAAGTCAAGCCCAGAGTTAAATGCATGTGCAGTATCTATTATTTCCACTTAAGATTGCAAAATAAATGGCTGGTTGCAAATCGATGCACCTGCAGTGGGTGAAAGAAACGATCATTTGTTTTCGGGTGGAAAATTCACTTGATTTTTTTTGTCCAATGTAGATCACTAACAATGTAACCCACCTTGTTAGTTCGTTTTAATCCCAACATATTTTGAGGCTGTTATCTCCGATCAATCTTGTCAAAAATAATTCAGGAAAAATAATGTGATTGGAACTAAGATAAGCCAGGAGTGGGATTTCTACCTGGAGACAGAGGGAATGGCTGATGTACTAAATGAGTATCTTGCATCTGTCTTTACCAAGAGAAAAGATGCAGCCAAAATTATAATGAAGGAGGAGGTAGTTGAGACACTGGATAGACAAAACATTGATCGAGGTATTAGAAAGGCTGGCTGCGCTTGAGGTTGCTGAGCCTTGGGACCAGATGAGATACATCAAAATATAGAGGGAAGTAAAGGTGACAGTTGCTGAGATACAGGCCATTATCTCCCAATCCACCTGAGATACAGGGTGGCCTTAGACAACTGGAACATTGCAAATGTCTCAACCTGGTTCGAAAAGGGGGACAGGAAAAAACCCAACAACTACAGGCCAATGAGTTTAACCTCAGTGATGGGAAAGCTTTCAAATAACCTGGAACATGGTTAAATGTCACTTGGACAAATGTGGAGTAAATAAGAAAAGCCAGCATATAATTTGTTATGGGCAGCTCATATTCAATTAGTTTGATTGAATTTTTTGATGAGCTAACAGAAGGGTTGGAGGTAATGCAGTTAATGTGGTGTAAATGGATGTCCAAAAGGTCTTTGATAAAGTGCCACATAACAGGCTTTATTAACAAAGTTAAAGCTCATGGAATAAAAGTACCATTTGCGACTCCTCAGATACTGAAGCAGTCCATGTTCAAATGCAACAAGATTTAACCACCACCCCTTGACATTCAATGGTGTAACCATCACTGAATCCCCCACTGTCAATATTTTTGGGGTTACCATTGACCAGAAACTCAACTGGACTTGCCACATAAACACAGTGGCTACAAGACCAGGTCAGAGGCTCGGAATGCTGTGGCAAGTAACTCATCTCCTGACTCCCCAGAGCCTTTCCACTATCTACAAGGCACAAGTCAGGAGTGTGATGGAATACTCCCCACTTGCCTGGATGGGTGCAGCTCCAACAACACTCAAGAAGCTTGACACCATCCAGGACAAAGCAGCCCACTTGATTGGCACCCATCTAGAAACATTCAATCCCTCCACCACCGACACTCAGTACACACTGCTGCTACTATCTACAAGATGCACTGCAGCAATTCACCAAAGATCCTTCAACAGCACCTTCCAAAACCACAACCACTTTCATCTAGAAGGACAAGGGCAGCAGATAAATGGGAACACCATCATCTGCAAGTTCACCTCCCCCCCCCCCCCCCCCCCCCCCAACCACTCACCATCCTGACTTGGAAATATATCATCGTTCCTTTGCAGTCGCTGGGTCAAAATCCTGGAATTCCCTCCCTCATGGCATTGTGGGTCAACCCACAGAACATGGACTGCAGTGATTCAAGAAGGCAGCTCACCACCACCTTCTCGAGGGAAACTAGGGATGGACAATAAATGCTGGCAGCCAGCGACCATGTCCCATGAATGAATTTTTTTAAAAAGTGGCAGCATGGATATAAAATTGATTGAGTGACAAGAAATAGAGAGAAGTGGTGAATGGTTGTTTTTTGGACTGGAGGTAGGTAGACAGTGGGGTTATCCAGGGACTGCAAATGGGACCAATACTTTATTTGACCTCTTTTAATGATCTTGACTTCAATTATTGTGCAGGGCAAAACTTCAAAAAATTCAGATGACACAAAACTTGGAAAGTGTTGTCCACTATGAGCGTAGTGATAGACTCCAAGTAGGCATAGGCTGGTGAATAGTATCTGATGGTGGAGGAAATGATTGTTTGGGTTGGTTGGTGGATGAGGTAATAATCAAGTGGGCTGCTTTACCCTGGATGTTATTGAGCTTTTTTAGTGTTGTTGGAGCTGCACTCACCCAGGAAGGTGGGGAGTATTCCATTGCAGTCTTGACTTGTGCCTTGTGGGTGAGACAATGCTATTTCATAGGTGCGTCTTTTGCTATCCATGAATTTATCCTCAACTCACCAGTAAGTATTTGTTTCAGGAAGGCAGAGCACTAATGATTTCCAGCCTTGAAGGGGTATATATTTGCATTCTACTTTATCTGGTATAATGTTCCTGTGTATCAAACGGTGCATTCTTCTGCTTATTGTGAGCGTTGAAATGGGAGATTTGGTGATATTTAATGTGAAGGTGTCTGCACTTGAAAGGGAAGCGACTCTTGATAAATGTTTTGACTTATAATAATTCATAACTAGATTTTAGATGTCTCCTCAGTACCGAAAGCCAGGGTAACTGAGCAGCTTTTACACTGTTGATGTTCAAAGGGAGCTAAAGTGTTTTCATTGGCAGAAATGATTGGAAACAGTTAAGCACACTTTACCAAAGAATTTCTCACCTGTGTATCATGAACCCTTGGTACACCACCGGAGACTTTTATTTTGTATGCTTAACCTGAAGTGATTGACACAAACGTAAAGAATATTGGATGTGTTCAGACAAATCTTAATGTTCCAACTTTCCCCAACCTGCAGGATGTTTTTTTAAATTGCTTAGACTTCACTTCCTTTTCTCTTTTCAGAAGCCAACACATCTGCTAGACATTGCTATTTTATGTCAGATTTCTGACATTTGCAGTTTTTGCTTTTGTCCAATTTTGATACCTGCTTGCTTCACTCTTCAGTATACATTGGAATAATTCTAATTTTAGCTGTGCTCATTCAGTCTGTTGTTTGCTGCCAATGTGGCAACTGTAACATCAGCAAAAAAATTATCAGTAGAACACATGTAAACAGCTTCTGATTCTTTCTGCTCCTTTCGACAATTGCAGTTTAGTCTTGGACTTATTTTTGCCAGAATAGCATCTGCAATTTAACATGAACTACAATAATTGAAAAGTTTCTCTGTTAGTGGTTTGTTTTACATGGTAGCACAAAGGGAATGACAGGGCAGAATCTTCCACCCTTTGAAAAATTTTAGGTTTTGGGATTGTTTCTTGGAAACCTGGTCAAGATTTAATGTAAGAAAGGTCAGCATGGAGAGTAGCTGCCTGCAGGAGAATGGTCATGGCCTAGTCTGCAGCGCCTGCATTCATTCAGTACAATGATAGAGTGAGTGAGAGGAGGCACTGGCTGGCACTGGGAGGCTGCCTCCAAGCTGCTACTGGCCTCCTGCCTCAGCAGGATGTTGATCCGATGCTGGGAAAATTTTAGCATCATCTGCAACTCAGCTCCAAGTGGGTCCTTAATTGGCTACCCACCATTTTGCACCCACTTCAGGCAAATGCGCACGGAATACCTGACACACAACTTCTAACTTTACTGGCCCCCAAGCTTCAAACATTGCCTCCACGGGGTTGAAAAGATTCCATCCCCAGGCTCTGTCACCTGTTTGATTCTGGTGGAAGTTAGACTGCCGCCCTTGGGGCATCTGGTAGAATTTGCAGGAGAACAACCCAGCAGATGTTCCTTCTGATTTTCACTTCTTGTGGGAAAGCTTTTGCCTCCATTGCTCTTCTGCAATGACGTGAATCATAGAATCCCTACAATGTAGAAGGAGGTCATTTGGCCCATCGAGTCTGCACTGACCACAATCCCATCAAGGCCCTATCCCCATAACCCCACATATTTGCCCTGCTAATCTCCCTGACACTAGGGTCAATTTAGCATGGCCAATCAACCTAACCTGCACATCTTTGGACCAACACATCTTTCAGACTGTGGGAAGAAACCGGAGCACCCGGAAGAAACCCACGTAGACACGGGGAGAACGTGCAGACTCCACACAGACAGTGACCCAAGCCGGGAATCAAACCCGGGTCCTTGGTGCTGTGAGACAGCAGTGCTAACCACTGTGCCACCCGCGAAAGGACATTCTAGGAGGATTGAAATTACCTTTAACATACTGTGTCACCTCGGTGTTGTTTGCTGCCATTGCCATCTTCATACTCTAACTATTGTAAACACCGATACATGCATTTTGCAGCACAGAAACAGGCCATTCTGCCCAACTGGTCCTGTCAAGGTTTATGCTCCACACAAGCCTCTCCCACCACTACTTCATCTCATCCTATCGTCATATCCTTCTATTCCTTTCTTGGGTGGAATTTTCTGATATTTTTTTCAACATGTTGGTCCTGGCGAGAAAATCGGGAAGAATCCCAACAGTGGGAAAAGTCGACGTATATTCAGCCTCTTTAACAAAAAGATTTATCCACATGTTTCGTGCGGCGCTCATGCTTCTGATTGACTCGCCGTGGGAAAGATGAATCTCTGTAATCAGTGGGGCGCTCCTTTTAAACACCTCCACAGCAGTTTCACATGTCCAATCGGGAGATGGCTGCCAGGAAGACAGCACCAGGTTTCACAGAGAGAGCCCTCACCAAACTGGTGTGACTCCTCTATCCACAATTACACAGACGTCCAGCTAGCAAGGTCACCACCTCTGTCTGGGAGGATGTGGCTGGGGCAGTGAGTGCCAGCTTGCTCCATGGGAGGACGGGGTTACAGTGCCGAAAGAAGATGAATGACTTTCTTCATGCAGCCAGGGTAAGTCTGCTCCTCATGTCTCCCACTGCACCCCTTCACACACCCCTCACACCTCCACACTGATCTCACTTCCAGCCACCTCACCACATCCCAACACTTGTCATGCCCCCACTCCACATGGTCCCCTCCGGAAGAAAATCTGTTCCTCATATCCCCACTCCCACTCATCACCCACACAAGCCGTTCTTCATCACCATCTGACCCAGTAGAACTCCCGCCTACAATATCTTATCTGTCTCACTAAAAGACTGAGCTGAGAAGCCGCATGTCCTTTGAGGAGAGAGACCTTGAGCTAAAGTTTTAAGTTTATTTATTAGTCACAAGTAGGCTGCAGTTAACACTGCGATTAATTTATTGTGAAAATCCCCTAGTCGCCGCACTCCGGCGCCTGTTCGGGTACACTGAGGAAGAATTTAGCATGGCCAACGCAGCTAACCAGCACGTCTTTCAGACCGTGGGAGCAAGCCCACGCAAACATGGGGAGAATGTGCAGACTCTGCACAGTGCAGACAGTGGCCCAGACCGGGAATCGAACCCTCGTCCCTGGTGCTGAGGCATCGGTGCCAACCAATGTGCCACCGTGCTGCTGGCTGGCGAGGGGCAGGTCCGCACCAGTGCAGAGGGCAAGGTGGGGGCAAGAGACAAAAGTGAGAAACCTCAATACGTGCAGCCGTGATGCAAGCCTCACCCGAGTTAACTATCTCCCATCAGCCTTCCTTGTGATACGCTAATGCCCTCCCGCTTCGCTTGAGGACAATCAGTCAACCAATTCGGACTATCCTCACCCCCCTCTGGAGACCAGAGACACGAGCAGCTCTGAGGGAGGCATCTCCGAGATGAGCATCAAGGAGGCGTCACAGCTGCTACTGCTCTGCCAGCGCGCGCACACACACCTCGGTGGGAATACCTAATGGGCAGGCTTCTGGCGCTCTTACTGGTAAACACCACCCAGCTGGCGATCCACAGCAGGCAGAGAGCTGGCACTCGAGGGATGCCAGAGCCCAGGAATCTGCTGAGCCCCAGGCCGGTGACGTGCCCCTGAGTCTGATCAGTCCAGAGCTGCTGGAGTTGCAAAGGCAGAGTCACGAACATCAGAAAGGGTTGACAGTATCCCTCCTTGGAGCGCAAGGCCGATTGGAGGAGTCCCACGTTTGGTCTGAGGAGATGGTGCTGTTAATTCAGCGCAGCAAGGCCAACAATGCTAGACTGGCATTGGCAGTGCCAACCTTGCTGCAGGATGTGCCCCTAGGTCCGCGACATGGTTCGGGTCACACCTCCATGTGTGAGGCATAAGCTCCATGGTGCAGGGCACTAGTGGGAATCCACAAGTGTCAGTGCCAGAGGACGGTGGGGCTTCTGGATCTCAATGCAGCTGACCTCAGGTTATATGGTGCCGTGGTCACTGTTCTCCTGAAGGCTGGGTAGTTTGCTGCGGACAATGGTCTGTTTGAGGTTGTGCGGTTGTTTGAAGGCAAGAAGTGGGGGTGTGGGGATGGCCTTGGCGAGATGTTCGTCTTCAACAATGACATGTTGAAGGCTCCGGAGGAGATGTCGTAGCTTCTCCACTCCGGGGAAGTACTGGACGATGAAGGGTACTCCGCCTTCAGGAGAACAGTGACCACGACACCACACAACCCTGCCACAGCAACCTCTGCAAGACGTGCCGGATCATCGACACGGATGCCATCATCTCACGTGAGAACACCATCCACCAGGTACACGGTACATACTCTTGCAACTTGGCCAATGTTGTCCACCTGTTACGCTGCAGGAAAGGATGTCCCGAGGCATGGTACATTGGGGAAACCATGCAGACGCTACGACAACGGATGAATGAACACCGCTCGACAATCAGCAGGCAAGACTGTTCTCTTCCTGTTGGGGAGCACTTCAGCGGTCACGGGCATTCAGCCTCTGATCTCCAGGTAAGTGTTCTCCAAGGCGGCCTTCACGACACACGACAGCGCAGAGTCGCTGAGCAGAGACTGATAGCCAGGTTCCGCAGACATGAGGACGGCCTCAACCAGGATATTGGGTTCATGTCACACTATCTGTAACCCCCACAACCTGCCTGGATGTGCATAATCTCACTAGCTGTCCTGTCTGGAGACAATACACATCTCTTTAACCTGTTCTTAATGCTCTCTCCACTCGCATTGTCTGTACCTTTAAGACTTGATTAGCTGTAAAGGCTCACATTCCAATCATTATTCATGTAAATTGAGTTTGTGTCTTTGTGCCCTGTTTGTGATCAGAACTCCCATCCACCTGATGAAGGGACAGCCTGTTCCGAAAGCTTGTGTGGCTTTTGCTACCAAATAAACCTGTTGGACTTTAACCTGGTGTTGTTAAACTTCTTACTGTGTTTACCCCAGTCCAACGCCGGCATCTCCACATCATGACTACCATCGACGTTGGAAACTTAGCCATCCCACACACCCATCCTCCTCATTTTGTAATCATGGCAGCTGACTACTCTCCTTTCGTTCAATAGCAGACCCGGAATTGCCTCTTTTGTTTTCAGCTTTTATTTTTCTTGCAATCTGCAGTTGTTTAAGCTCCAAGCTGGACATCACCTGATCATTTCATTCATTCAGCAGCTCTTCTGTTAACTGATTTTTACTTTGTTGAGGGCTATTGGCCTTGGTCCTTCATCTAAGTTTCTCAATTTATCGAAAATGTCTTTGCTGTGATATTTTAAAGGGAAATGTTTTAAGATGAGCATACATTTCGCCTCCGGTCCCTGCAGCCAATATATATTTTTTGGGATCTACTCCAAGCTCTTAATTCCCTCACACTTTTGCTTGTGAATTCCAACCAGTTCCCTTATTAGACCCTGCTGAAGATCAGACAGAATCATTTTACAATTACTGAACCCTGATGATCAAGCTATTCAATGAATTGAAATAAACTACACAGCTGGATCTATTGGTGTCTGACAAAACAAAGGGTAGGTTAAAATTTCAGGTGTAAATCCATGAATGCCTCTACTTTCTCAGAAGACGAAGGAAATTTGAGATGTCAGCTATGACTCTCACCAACTTTTACAGATGCACCATAGAACGCATTCTTTCTGGTTGTATCACAGCTTGGTATGGCTTCTGCTCTGCCCAAGACGGCAAGGAACTACATAAGGTTACGAATGTAGCCCAATCCATCACTCAAACCAGCCTCCCATCCATTGACTCTGTCTACACATTCCGCTGCTTTGGCAAAGCAGCCAGCATAAATAAGAACCCCACGCACCCCGGACATTCTCTCTTCCACGTTCTTCCTTCGGGAAAAAGATACAAAAGTCTGAGGTCACGTACCAACCGACTCGAAAACAACTTCTTCCCTGCTTCCATCAGACTTTTGAATGGATTTACCTTGCATTAAGTTGATCTTTCTCTACACCCTGGCTATGACTGTAACACTACATTCTGCACTCTCTCGTTTCCTTCTCTATGAACAATATATTTTGTTTGTACAGCGTGCAAGAAACAATACTTTTCACTATGTTAATACATGTGACAATAAATCAATTGAACAGAATAGATCTGTACCTGAAGTGGTAATCTATCTATCCTCTTTATTGGTGGAGGGACTCTGTGTTTGCAGCTTTTAAGATTTTCAGTCAGCAGTTTTGCTTCTATATCAGCCATGGCTCAATGGCTAACTCTTGCCCCTGAGTGAGAAGGTTGTGGATACAAATCCCACCCTCATGACACATGAGCGTGTAATCCAGGCTGATCCTCCAGCTCAGTCCTGAGGGAGTGTTATCTTTCAGATGGGATGTTAAATTGAGTTCCAGCTGCTCTCTGAGGATGAGAAAGCTTCCCATGTCACTATTTCAAAGCAGAGCAGAAGCATATTTTCCCTGGTCAATATTTATCTCTCAACCAATACCTAATGATAGATTACCTGGTTATTATTTTACTGTTGTTTTGTGGGATCTCGCTGTTTGCAATTTGGTTGCCAAGCTTCCTATCGTACAATAGTGACCAGTTTTTAAAAAACTGTATTTAATTAGTGGTAAAATGCTTTGGAGTATCCTAAATGCTACAGAAATACATGTCTTTGTTTATCCAATCAATTAAAATGTGCATATAAAAACAGAAAATGCTGGAAAAGCTCAGCAGGTCTGGCAGCATTTGTGGAGAAGGAAACAGCTAACGTTTCGAGCCCGTATGACTCTTCAGAGCTCTGCAGGCTTTCCCAGATACTCAGCAGAATTTAATGTAATTGACGAGGGTTCAGCCCACTGGTTGAAGAAGCCCAACCAGAAAGTAGCCGGTGAGAGCAGTGCCGGTAATGCACCCATAATCGCCAAGGGAGCCAGGCCATAAGTGAGGGAGGGGAGGATGGGGGATGTGAAAGAGGGGTGACTAATACTAATTCAACCTCATATCTTAGCATGATGGTGTTCATTAAGTGTGCCTGCTGCATCTGTTGACAGAAGATTTGTTCGATATCAGCCCCTTTAAAATTGATAGGCTGTCCAACTTGTATAGGTTAGTGTCCAATTAGTGTGTCTTTGATCCATGACTCGACAGTTTGCCAAGTGGCTCAGTGGAACTCTGATGATGTTACTAAATTCTGATTTTCCTTCTGTTCAACTTGTTGGAATCTAATAATTAACCAGTTAAATTTCAAAATGTAGATTAAGCCTATTTTTGACAATCCTAAAACACAGATGTCACCGTGCAGCTGATGGAGATCTGGAAATTATTTTGTTTCCTCCCGCGTTTCAAATGAGTAAAATGGCTTGTTGACACAAGATAATCCCAGCCACAGGATTGGTCCTCATTAGACACTGTCACTTTGTGTAAAATATTCTGAGTTCCAACACTTGTATTTTTTGGCCCGGAAAGCATGGATTTGCGTGTAGCTGACTTCACCTGACCATTGCTGTGTGTCTGTCACGAGTCAGCCCTTGTGACCCAAGGACATAAAGCTTTTGGAAAATAGTAACCCAAAATGCTACAAATAACTATGTGTCAGACCGACTGAATGCATGGAGTTTTTACAGTTTCTATAGTTGGAAAGGAGGATAATGTGCGGGTTTATTTTGCTTACGAACAGCATTGCTTTGGATGGCTTTATTCTTTAGAATTGAAATGCACAAGTGAAGTGTCTGCTCAGATAATGATACATAAGGACATAAGAACTAGGAGCAGGAATAGGCCATCTGACCCCTCGAGCCTGCTCTGCCATTCAATAAGATCATGGCCGATCTTTTCATGGACTCAGTTCCACTTACCCGCCCGCTCACCCTAACCCTTAATTCCTTTACTGTTCAAAAATTTATCTATCTTTGCCTTAAAAACATTCAACTGCTTCACTGAGCAGGGAATTCCACAGATTCACAACCCTTTGTGTGAAAAAGTTCCTCCTCAACGCAGTCCTAAATCTGCTCCCCCTTATTTTGAGGCTATGCCCCCTAGTTCTAGTTTCACCCGCCAGTGGAAACAGCCTCCCTTCTTCTATCTTGCCTATTTCCTTCATAATCTTATCTGTTTCTATAATATCTCCCCTCATTGTTCTGAATTCCAATGAGTATAGTCCCAGTCTACTCAGTCTCTCCTCATAAGCCAACCATCTCAACTCCGGAATCAACCTAGTGAATCTCCTCTGCACCCCCTCCAGTGCCAATATATCTTTTCTCAAGTAATGATGTAGTTGTTGTAGCAAGATCTGGATAACACTCAGCCTTGGGTATTACCACAATTTTATTCAACCACAATCTATAATCTGAAGGCTCAACATATCCTTCACAACCATTACCAACAAGCCAGGAGATCAATAAGGGGTGTGTGAAGATACAATTGCTGTAGAGACCAGTAACTCTTAAAATATTTGAATTCCCACTGATCAACTCAAAGGACCATACAACAAGATTTCATGTTTTAAGACTTTTACTGTAATAAACAAACTAAAACATCAACTAAACATTACTAAGATGACAACTAATGCCCTGAACCATTGAAAATACATCCATTTTTAAAATTTAACACATTGGCAGTTACAGGACACTCTCTGTATAAGAACCAGTCTAATATTACTCCCCACCTCCTTGTTTTTCCCTTTTTCATTGAATTGTAATTTCCAGTGACTATTAAAGGCCCTTTCCCTCAAACTTCTGAGAAATCTTGAACCAATGTCCAGTCGCACACTCACTTCAGTGAATCCTTTCCCTGGCCATGCCAGAACTAATCTTCCAGTGTCCTTACATTTCCACAGCATCACAGCTAACAGCTAATTTGATTCTCTCCAGATGATAGCAAGAAACGGCTTATGGCACTGGATACATATGGTCCCTGCCAACATCCCAGGCATAGCATCACATCTTGGTATGGCTCCTGCACTGGTTAGGTGCATTGACCCGAACAAGCACTGAAGTGTGGCGACTAGGGGATTTTCACAGTAACTTCATTGCAGTGTTAATGTAAGCCTTAGAATCATAAAATCCTACAGTGCAGAAAGAGGCCATTTGGCCCATCGAGTCTGCACCGACCACAATCCCACCCAGGCCCTATCCACATATCCCTACATATTTACCCACTAACCCCTCTAACCTATGCATCCCAGGACACTAAAGGACAATTTAGAATTGTCAATCAGCCTAGCCCGCACATCTTTGGACTGTGGGAGGAAACTGGAGCACCCGGAGGAAACCCATGCAGACACGAGGAGAATATGCAAACTCCACACAGACAGTGACCCGAGCCGGGATTCGAACCCAGGTCCCTGGAGCTGTGAAGCAGCAGTGCTAACCACTGTGCTACCGTGCCGCCCCTTGTGACTGATAAATAAACTTTTAACTTTACACTTCCCGCTGCCTCAGAAAAGCAGCCAACATAATTAAGGACCCCATGCACCCCGGACTTTCACTCTTTCACCTTCTTCCGTCGGGGAAAAATATACCAAAGTCTGAGAACACGTACCAACAGACTCAAAAACAGCTTCTCCCCTGCTATCACTTCACATTACATGGACCTACCTGATATCAAACTGATCTTTCTCTACACCCTAACTATGACTGTAACACTACATTCTGCACTCTTTTCTTTCCTTCTCTATGAACAATATGCTTTGTCTGTGTAGCGCGCAAGAAACAATACTTTTCACTGTATATTAATACATGTGACAATAATAAATCAATAAAGACAGGCTCCAACCCCCAAACCCTGGCCAGCCACCATCACGATGCTATTTAACATGATGACTAGTTACTTACAGGTCAGTTGCTGGTTGATTTTCTTTTTGCTGTTACTATTTTCTAAGCCCTTGGTGCTTTTGATAGTTCTTTTCAGTTATCAAGGTTTGCAGGGACTGTTATGGCAGGTGCTCAATTATTTTCCCCCTACTCTAAGGTTCATGGAGGTGGCGCTTCACCACCTTCTCAAGTACATTTAGGGATGGGCAACAAATACTGACCTTGCCAACGATGCCACATCTCCAGAAAGACAACATCTGAAGAGAGAAGGCCTGCCAGCATCTGTGGAGAAAGAAACATTTGTGAGACCATATGACCCTTCTACAGAACTGAAAAGGGATAGGAATGTGATGAATTATGTACTTGGTGAGGAGGGTGGGGCAGAATGGAAAGTCTGTGAGAAGTCAGAGTTAGGGAGAGATTGACAAAGATGACATGGACATGAGACAAAGAAGCTGATTTTGAAGAAAGCAACCAGCACTTTAAGTGAGGACTTACTGTGAGAAATAGATAGCAGTTTATCCCCTTTAACTGGTGTTAGAAAATGATCATTTTGGGCCTTTACTGATGTGTGCAATAAATGAACAAGGCTATTTGTGCTGACTGCATGCTGCAATTATTCTAATACGCAGGCAGCATGAAGTTGGCGTGCTGCCCACATTTCAGTCACCGTGGTTAATTGTGCTTCATGATTCCCTCACCTGCTTTCAGGGACTAAAGGAGTCTGACAGATCAGTTGGTTAGCTCGATTATAGTGTAGAGTAGCACCAACAGTTTAGGTTCAATCCTCATTACTGGTTGAGGACGTTCTTGGAGCTTACCTCCTCACATTGCCCCATGGTGAACTTGTGGCTTGAGCCATGATTACCAACCCCCATCTAATGAGGATGCTACATACAGAGTGAGAGACCCAATTTAATCCCCAATATCTTTTTATGCAGATTGAGGAAGTTTGCTATAGTTTTAAGCATTGCTTTAACTCCGTTGTGTTTGTAGGTTTTTAGTAGCCCAGGGTCCTTTACAGACAAAAGACGTTCTGGTGCTCGCTGAGCACTTTAGTGCTTACCTTATTAGCACATGGCGGTACATTGGTTCAAATTTGTCTGTGCGGACATTAAATTAGCAAATGTGGATTGTATCTTGGAATCCCCCTTGAATGGAAATAATACACTGATTGTATTGAAACTCTGGCACACTCTTTGCTCCAACTCTCTTCCCAGTGTACCGTAGGAACTGGCTCCAAGGGGCAGAAGTCGGCCATTTAGCCACACTGATGCCACTTCTGGGGCTGAGGCCATTTGTCGCAGGAGATTAGAAAGTGTTTCATACTTCCTTCACCAATCTTCCCTCTTTACCTCTGTGTCTTTCTCTTTCATCTCTATACATTCTTCCTTTTTTAAAATCCCTCTCCACTTAACATCTCCCTCCCTGCCCCCGCTCCGCCCTGCCCCTGGCTACCCCTTTGGCCTCAGCTTCCTTGCTCCCTGCTCCTCCTCCTCCCCCCCCCCCCCCCCCCCCCCCCCCCCCCCCTCTCCTCCCGGCCTTTTCCCTTTCTTTCACTTCCCCTTTGCTCCACCTTTTCTCTCTGCTTTGTGCATAAGCTCTCCCCCAGTTTGTTTGATCTCTTCCTCCTGGCCCCCACATCCCATGCTGGCTTTTCCCCCTCCGCGTGGCAGCTACATGACACACGGAGGCAGCTGTCCACATTAGCCTCAGCTCTTGAATTTGAAGCTGCAAACAGAACTCCGCTGTCATTTACAGGAGGAGTTGCCTAACTTTAAAAGTTACAGCCCCATACATAACCTGTCCAACCCTGAAGCGATCAGCACATGCCTGTCACTGAGATTTCAGCTGCCTTGTGTTACCAGGTCAGCAGCAGTCATTTTTATGTGCGGCACATTCCTGATGTGGAACTGTACTGCGATGTGGAACTGTCCTGCGATGTGGAACTGTACTGCATTGTTACTGTACTGTGTACACCACAGGGCTTTGTGAAACTGGCATCAGCTGGGAGTGAGAAGAGGGTTTTGCTGAATCGAGGAGGAGATTGTAAGGTAATTTTGGGTTGCCTAATGTGGTGCACAGGAAATAGTAAGTGACTGCTCTGAGTGTCTGTGTCTGTGAAACCAAACAGTACCTACACCAGCAGCTTTGCATGCTGTAGCGAACATCGGGGAGAATAATTCCAGTGCTATGGATCGTATTTCTCTCCCCTTAGGCTGGGCAGTAAAAAAATCCTGTAAAAAAACTCTTAATTGAGGGGAGCCATTTCCCAGGATTGTTTGGCAGTCATTTTTTTGTCTTATTTGGGAAGAGTTTTTCTGTTCTGTGATGATGTATGATCTGTAATCTCCCTATTCCTATGTGTTAAATCAGCAAACTTGTGTCAGTTTGGGCTTCAGCTGAGTGTGTGTGATGCAGTAAAAAGCATACACGGCAATACGATTTTTGTCCCTGTTTGACAAACAAACTTTATAGCTGCTGAGTTGATGCTTTATATTTTTAAAAATCTGATAGAACTTACTGCCATTCAGTAAGCATTGCCTTGTGAAGTGTCAGAGGTTCTGACACCCATGAGCATTGGTACAGTTTCCTTTCAGTTATGTCACCTTTTTGATAAAAATGTGTTCTTGCAGTGCGAGGTTTCGTTTCATTGTTGGCTCAGTAGCCCTAAGAAAGCCTCAGAATAACGTCCCAAGGTTTCAGTGGATCTGTGAAGTTTCAAGGTTGGAACACAGGAGGGCAGCTGCCAGGATTGCAGTTGGTTTAGAAGAGTGTCCATGGTTGGGGTGGGGAATGGGGTTTGCTTTATTAAGTATAATGTTTGGGTATGATGTATATTTGTGCGTTGAGCAGATTTGCCTCTCTTTTGTTTTGACTGAGTTTGCTTTTATTACACATCTCTTTTCATCCCCAGTTCTTTCTGTGCCTCGGATCTTTTTGACATGATATCTGCCCCTTTGACTGTCAGTCTCTCCGAACAGCACTCCTTCTGCACGATTATCTCGCTGTTTATCTGCACCTTGCTCACACTGCATGTCTGCACATTTTTACACTTGTGTGTGTCACACTGTCCTGCTGGTTCTTTTTGTGCGAGGAACAGAGAAGCAGCAGTAGGCCATTCGGCCCCTTGAGCATGTTCCGTCATTTAACTAGATCATGCTGATTTACCTCAATACCATCTTCCCGCACTATTCCTGTATCCCTTGATGCCACTGGTGTCTAGAAATCTATCGACCACTGCTTTGAAAATACTCAGTGAGCCGCCATAGCCTTCTGAAGTACAGAATTCCAAAATTCACCACCCTCTGAATGAAGAAATTCTTCCTCATCTCAGTCCGAAATGGTCTGCACCTTTCTCTGAGCGTGTGCCCCTGGTTCTAGACTGGATTAGGTGACCCAGGGAAACATCCATCCTGCATCAACCTTGCCAAGCCCTTGAAAGATTTTGTACAGTTCAGTGAGATCACTTCTCATTCTCCTAAACTCCAGAGATTATGGGCCCAGTCTCTCTTTAATCTTTCCTCATAGGGCATTCTCGCCATCCCAGGGATTAGTTTGCTGAATCTTTGTTTCATTCCCTTTATTACCAGTATATCCTTCTTGAGAGAAGGAGACCAAAACTGCACTCCTATTCCAGGTGTAGTCTCACATCTGCAACTGCAGCAAGACTTGCTTATTCCTATACTCAAATCCCCTCTCAACCAAGGCTAATGTACCATTTGCCTTCCTAATTATTTGTTGCATCTGCATGTTAGCTTTCAGTGACTAATGAACAAGGACACCCAGGTCATCAACATTTCCCTGACTCTCCCCATTTAAGAAATTTTCTGCTTTTCCGATCAAAGTGGATAACTTCACATTTGCCACACTCTATTCCATTTGCCATCTTCTTGCCCACTCACTCAGTCTGTCTAAATCTCCATGAAGCCTCTTTGCATCTCCCTCACAACTCATATTCCCACCAAGTTTTGTGTCATCAGAAAACTTGGAAAAATCACATTACAACTAAATCATTGATATAGATTGTGATTAGTCAGGGCCCCAAGAACTGATCCTTGTGGTATCTCACTAGTCACAGCTTGTCCACCTGAGAATGATCTGTTTAACCCTACTCTGTTTCTGTCCAGTAACCAATCTTCAATCCAGCCAGTATTTTTGCCCCAATCCCATTGCTCGAATTTTGCTCACTAATCTCCTGTGTGGAACCTTATCAAATGCCTTCCGAAAATCCAAATATGTCACATCCACTGGTTCTCCCATATCTATTCTGCTAGTAATGTCCTCAAACGATCTAACAAATTTGTCGAACTTGTTTTCCTACCCATAAATCTGCCCAATCTCACTGTTATTTTCTAAGTGCTCAGTTATCACATCCTTTAGAATAGATTCCAGCATTTTCCCTGCTGCTGATGTCAGGCTAACTGTAGTTCCTGGTTTTCTCCCTCCCCCTCTTCTTAAATAGTGGGGTGACATTTGCCACACTCTAATCCACAGAATCTATGGAATTTTGAAAGATGATCACCAATGCATCCACTATCTCTGCAGCCACCTCTGTTAACACTCTGATCATCAGGTCCAGGGGATTTATTAACTTTCAGCCCATTGGAGGGATGTCAGAAGCTGCAGCGTGACATAGAATGCAAGGCTGGGCGGAGAAGTGGCAGATGGACTTCAACCCGGATAAATGTGTAGTGGTACATTTTGGCAGGTCAAATGGGATGAAGGAGTATAATATCAAGGGTAAGACTCTTAGCAGTGTAGAGGATCAGAAGGACCTTGGGGTCCGGGTCCATAGGACTCTTAAATCGGCCCCGCAGGTAGAGGAGGTGGTTAAGAAGGCGTATGGTGTGCTGGCCTTCATCAGTCGAGGGATTGAGTTTAGGAGTTGGGAGACAATGATGCAGCTTTATAAGACCCTCGTCAGACCCCACTTGGAGTACTGTGCTCAGTTCTGGTCGCTTCATTACAGGAAGGATGTTGAAATGATTGAAAGGGTGCAGAGGCGATTTACAAGGATGTTGCCTGGATTGGGTGGCATGCCTTATGAGGATAGGTTGAGGGAGCTCGGTCTTTTCTCCTTGGAGAGACGAAGGATGAGAGGAGACCTAATAGAGGTATATAAGATGTTGAGAGGTATAGATCGGGTGGATTCTCGGAGGCTTTTTCCCAGGGTGGAAATGGCTGCTACGAGAGGACACAGGTTTAAGGTGCTGGGGAGTAGGTACAGGGGAAGTGTTAGGGGGAAGTTTTTCACTCAGAGGGTGGTGGGTGAGTGGAATTGGCTGCCGTCAGTGGTGGTGGAGGCAAACTCGATAGGGTCTTTTAAGAGACTTCTGGATGATTACATGGGACTTAATAGGATTGAGGGTTATAGGTAAGCCTATATATAGGCCTAGGTAGGTAGGGACATGACCGGCGTACCTTGTGGGCCGAAGGGCCTGTTTGTGCTGTAGTGTTTCTATGTTCTAAATTTCTCCAGCACTATTTTTACTGATAGAGATTTCTTTCAGCTCCTCAATCTCACGAGTTCCTTGGCTCCCCAGTATTTCAGGGAGATTTTTTTGTATCCCGCTCCATAAAGAGACACAAAATATTTGTTTTATTCCTCTGCCATTGTCTTATTAGCCATTCGGAATTCTCCTTTCTCTGCCTGTATTGGGCTCACATTTGTCTTCAGTAGCCTTTTCCTTTTTGCGTATCTATAGAAGATTTTAGTCTTTTTCGCTAGTTGGACTTCATATTCTATTTTCTCTTTTTGTATCAATTTCTTGATTCTCTTTGCTGAATTTTAAAATGCTCCCAATCCTCAAGCTTACAACTGTTTTTGGAAACTTTCTATGCCACTTTCATTGATATGATAGAATTTTTAATATCTCTTGATAGCTGTTTACCCTCATAAGAATGATGCAGCTGGACCATCACATCAATATACACCTTCCCTTTAGAATAGGTTACCTCTTGGAATTGGACACTACAAAAAAACAATGCTTCTCCAGATGAAGCAGAGTGAATCTTGGAATCAACTGGGACCTTGATGCAAGAGCGTCTGAGTAAGAAAGCAGCTCCAGGCAGCCAAAATCAGCTGTGAATTCCAGCAGAAAACAGTGCAAACTCCTCATCTGTGTGGGTGGGAAGTGAAGTACTCAGAATACAACGCATCCAGTCGTACTGAGAATAGAGCGGATCCCCCCGCGCTCTGAATAGAGCGGATCCCCCCGTGCTCGGAATAGAGCGGATCCCCCCCCCCCCCCGTGCTCGGAATAGAGCGGATCCCCCCCCCCCCGTGCTCGGAATAGAGCGGAACCCCCCCCCCCCCCCCGTGCTCGGAATAGAGCGGACGCCCCCCCCCCCCCCCCGTGCTCGGAATAGAGCGGAACCCCCCCCCGTGCTCGGAATAGAGCGGATCCCCCCTGTGCTTGGAATAGAGCGGATCCCCCCCGTGCTCGGAATAGAGCGGATCCCCCCTGTGCTCGGAATAGAACGGATCCCCCCCGTGCTCGGAATAGAGCGGATCCCCCCTGTGCTCGGAATAGAGCGGATCCCCCCGTGCTCGGAATAGAGCGGATCCCCCCGTGCTCTGAATAGAGCGGATCCCCCCGTGCTCTGAATAGAGCGGATCCCCCCCGTGCTCTGAATAGAGCGGATCCCCCCCCCGTGCTCTGAATAGAGCGGATCCCCCCGTGCTCTGAATAGAGCGGATCCCCCCCGTGCTCAGAATAGAGCGGATCCCCCCCGTGCTCTGAATAGAGCGGATCCCCCCGTGCTCGGAATAGAGCGGATCCCCCCGTGCTCGGAATAGAGCGGATCCCCCCCGTGCTCGGAATAGAGCGGATCCCCCCGTGCTCGGAATAGAGCGGATCCCCCCGTGCTCGGAATAGAGCGGATCCCCCCGTGCTCGGAATAGAGCGGATCCTCCCCGTGCTCGGAATAGAGCGGATCCTCCCCGTGCTCGGAATAGAGCGGATCCCCCCCGTGCTCGGAATAGAGCGGATCCCCCCCGTGCTCGGAATAGAGCGGATCCCCCCCGTGCTCGGAATAGAGCGGATCCTCCCCGTGCTCGGAATAGAGCGGATCCCCCCCGTGCTCAGAATAGAGCGGATCCCCCCCGTGCTCGGAATAGAGCGGATCCCCCCCGTGCTCGGAATAGAGCGGATCCCCCCCGTGCTCGGAATAGAGCGGATCCCCCCGTGCTCGGAATAGAGCGGATCCCCCCGTGCTCGGAATAGAGCGGATCCCCCCGTGCTCGGAATAGAGCGGATCCCCCCGTGCTCGGAATAGAGCGGATCCCCCCCGTGCTCGGAATAGAGCGGATCCCCCCTGTGCTCGGAATAGAACGGATCCCCCCCGTGCTCGGAATAGAACGGATCCCCCCCGTGCTCGGAATAGAGCGGATCCCCCCTGTGCTCGGAATAGAGCGGACCCCCCCCCGTGCTCGGAATAGAGCGGATCCCCCCGTGCTCTGAATAGAGCGGATCCCCCCCGTGCTCTGAATAGAGCGGATCCCCCCCGTGCTCTGAATAGAGCGGATCCCCCCCCGTGCTCTGAATAGAGCGGATCCCCCCCCCGTGCTCTGAATAGAGCGGATCCCCCCGTGCTCTGAATAGAGCGGATCCCCCCGTGCTCGGAATAGAGCGGATCCCCCCGTGCTCGGAATAGAGCGGATCCCCCCGTGCTCGGAATAGAGCGGATCCCCCCGTGCTCGGAATAGAGCGGATCCTCCCCGTGCTCGGAATAGAGCGGATCCCCCCCGTGCTCGGAATAGAGCGGATCCCCCCCGTGCTCGGAATAGAGCGGATCCCCCCCGTGCTCGGAATAGAGCGGATCCCCCCCGTGCTCGGAATAGAGCGGATCCTCCCCGTGCTCGGAATAGAGCGGATCCCCCCCGTGCTCGGAATAGAGCGGATCCCCCCCGTGCTCGGAATAGAGCGGATCCCCCCCGTGCTCGGAATAGAGCGGATCCCCCCCGTGCTCGGAATAGAGCGGATCCCCCCGTGCTCGGAATAGAGCGGATCCCCCCGTGCTCGGAATAGAGCGGATCCCCCCGTGCTCGGAATAGAGCGGATCCCCCCGTGCTCGGAATAGAGCGGATCCCCCCCGTGCTCGGAATAGAGCGGATCCCCCCTGTGCTCGGAATAGAACGGATCCCCCCCGTGCTCGGAATAGAGCGGATCCCCCCTGTGCTCGGAATAGAGCGGACCCCCCCCGTGCTCGGAATAGAGCGGATCCCCCCGTGCTCTGAATAGAGCGGATCCCCCCCGTGCTCTGAATAGAGCGGATCCCCCCCGTGCTCTGAATAGAGCGGATCCCCCCCGTGCTCTGAATAGAGCGGATCCCCCCCCGTGCTCTGAATAGAGCGGATCCCCCCGTGCTCTGAATAGAGCGGATCCCCCCGTGCTCGGAATAGAGCGGATCCCCCCGTGCTCGGAATAGAGCGGATCCCCCCGTGCTCGGAATAGAGCGGATCCCCCCGTGCTCGGAATAGAGCGGATCCTCCCCGTGCTCGGAATAGAGCGGATCCCCCCCGTGCTCGGAATAGAGCGGATCCCCCCCGTGCTCGGAATAGAGCGGATCCCCCCCGTGCTCGGAATAGAGCGGATCCCCCCGTGCTCGGAATAGAGCGGATCCCCCCGTGCTCGGAATAGAGCGGATCCCCCCGTGCTCGGAATAGAGCGGATCCCCCCGTGCTCGGAATAGAGCGGATCCCCCCGTGCTCGGAATAGAGCGGATCCCCCCGTGCTCGGAATAGAGCGGATCCCCCCGTGCTCGGAATAGAGCGGATCCCCCCGTGCTCGGAATAGAGCGGATCCCCCCGTGCTCGGAATAGAGCGGATCCCCCCGTGCTCGGAATAGAGCGGATCCCCCCGTGCTCGGAATAGAGCGGATCCCCCCGTGCTCGGAATAGAGCGGATCCCCCCGTGCTCGGAATAGAGCGGATCCCCCCGTGCTCGGAATAAAGACAATTACAGCACAGGAACAGGCCCTTCAGCCCTCCAAGCCTGCACTGACCATGCTGCCCGACTGAACTAAAACCCCCTACCCTTCCGGGGACCATATCCCTCTATTCCCATCCTATTCATGTACTTGTCAAGACGCCCCTTAGAAGCCACTACTGTATCCGCTTCCACTACCTCCCCTGGCAACGAGTTCCAGGCACCCACGACTCTCTGTGTAAAAAATCTGCCTCATCCCTCCTTTAAACCTTGCCCCTCACACCTTAAACCTGTGCCCCCTAGTAATTGACTCTTCTACCCTGGGGAAAAAGCTTCTCACTATCCACTCTGTCCATGCCCCTCATAATCTTGTAGACTTCTGTCAGGTCTCCCCTCAACCTCCGTCGCATCAGTGAGAACAAACCAAGTTTCTCCAACCTCTCCTCATAGCTAATGCCCTCCATACCAGGCAACATCCTGGTAAATCTTTTCTGCACCCTCTCCAAAGCCTTCACATCCTTCTGTTAGTGTGGCGACCAGAATTGAACACTATATTCCAAGTGCGGCCTAACTAAGGTTCTATAAAGCTGCAACATGACCTGCCAATTGTTAAACTCAATGCCCCGGCCGACGAAGGCAAGCATGCCATATGCCTTTTTGACTAACCTTCTCCACCTGCATTGCCACTTTCAGTGACCTGTGTACCTGTACACCCGATTCCTTTGCCTATCAATACTCTTAAGGGTTCTGCCATTTATTGTATATTTCCTATCTTTATTAGACCTTCCAAAATGCATTACCTCACATTTGTCAGGATTAAACTCTATCTGCCATCTCTCCGCCCGAGTCTCCAACCGATCTATATCCTGCTGTATCCTCTGATGTTCCTCATCGCTATCCGCAAATCCAACAACCTTTGTGTCGTCCGCAAACTTAGTAATCAAACCAGTTACATTTTCCTCCAAATCATTTATATATATTACAAACAGCAAAGGTCCCAGAACTGATCCCCGAGGAACGCCAATTGTCACAGCCCTCCATTCAGAAACACACCCTTCCACTGCTACCCTCTGTCTTCTTTGACCGAGTCAGGTTTGTATCCACCTTGCCAGCTCACCTCTGATCCCATGCGACTTCACCTTCTGCACCAGTCTGCCATGAGGGACCTTGTCAAAGGCCTTACTGAAGTCCATGTAGACAACATCCACTGCCCTACCCTCATCAATCAGCTTCGTCACTTCCTCGAAAAACTCGATCAAGTTAGTGAGACACGACCTCCCCTTCACAAAACCATGTTGCCTCTCACTAATACGTCCACTTATTTCCAAGTGAGAATAAATCCTGTCTCGAAGAATCTTCTCCAATAATTTCCCTACCACTGATGTAAGGCTCACCGGCCTGTAATTACCTGGATTATTCTTGCCACCATTTTTAAACAAAGGAACAATATTGGCTATTCTCCAATCCTCTGGGACCTCCCCTGTAGTCATGATGTGGAGATGCCGGCGTTGGACTGGGGTAAACACAGTAACAGTTTTAACAACAACAGGTTAAAGTCCAACAGTTTAATTGGTAGCAAATGCCATTCGCTTTCGGAGCCCTGCTTCTTCGTCAGATGGAGTGGATATCTGCTGACAAACAAATCCTTGTTTGTGACCAGATATCCACTCCATCTGACGAAGGGGCAGCGCTCCGAAAGCTAATGGCATTTGCTACCAAATAAACCTATTGGACTTTAACCTGGTGTTGTTAAAACACGTACTGTGTTTACCTCCCCTGGAGCCAGTGAGGATACAAAGATTTCTCTCAAGGCCCCAGCAATTTCCTCCCTTGCCTCTCTCAGTATTCTGGGGTATATCCCATCAGGCCCTGGGGACTTGTCTACCTTAATGTTTCTCAAGAACCCCGATACCACCACTTTTTTGATCGCAATATGACTCAAACTATCTACACACCTTTTGCCAGGCACATCATCCACCAAGTCCTTCTCTTTAGTGAATACTGACGCAAAGTACTCTTTAATACCTCGCCCATTTAGAAACATAGAAAAACTACAGCACAAAACAGGCCCTTCGGCCCACAAGTTGTGCCGAACACATCCCTACCTTCTGGACCTACCTATAACCCTCCATCCTATTACACTCCATGTACTCATCCAAGAGTCTCTTAAAAGACCCTATTGAGTCCCAGTCAATATAGGGGAAGTTAAAATCTCCCACCACAACAACCCTGTTATTTTTACACTTTGCCAAAATCTGCCCACATATCTGTTCCTCTATCGCCCCCTGGCAGTTGGGTGGCCTATAGTAAACCCCCAACACTGTGACTACACCCTGCCTATTCCTGAGCTCTACCCATATTGCCTCGCTGTATGAGCCCTCCGAGGTGTCCTCCCGCGGTACAGCTGTGATATTCTCCTTAGTAAGTTTCACAATACCAGGTTAAATGTGAACAGGTTTATTTGGCAGCACATAGATTTGGCATCTCCACATCATATTCTCCTTAACCAGTAGTGCAACTCCCCCACCCCTTTTACATCCCCCTCTATCACGCCTGAAACATCTGTATCCTGGGATGTTAAGCTGCAAATCCTGTCCCTCCCTTCACCAAGTCTCTGCAATGGCGGCAACAACATAGTTCCTAGTTCTAATCCAAGCTCTAGGTTCGTCTGCCTTACCTGTTACACTTCTCACTTTGAAACAAATGCACTTCAGTCCACCAGACCCTCTCTGATTTGCAACCCCACCCTGCCTGCTGTTTCTCTGAGTCTTACTGGCCCTACTCTCTGGTTCCCCTTCGGCTAATTCACCTTTGCTTTGGTTCCCACCCCCCTGCCAAACTAGTTTAAATCCTCCCGTGTGACACTAGCAAACCTCCCGGCCAGAATATTTATGCCCTTCCAGTTCAGGTGCAACCTGTCCTCTTTGTACAGGTCCCACCTGCCCTGGAAGACCCCAATGGTCCATAGGACCTTGGGGTCCGGGTCCATAGGACTCTTAAATCGGCCTCGCAGGTGGAGGATGCGGTCAAGAAGGCGTATGGCGTACTGGCCTTCATTAATCGAGGGATTGAGTTTAGGAGTCGGGAGATAATGCTGCAGCTTTATAGGACCCTGGTTAGACCCCACTTGGAGTACTGCGCGCAGTTCTGGTCACCTCATTACAGGAAAGATGTTGAAGCTATTGAAAGGGTGCAGAGGAGATTTACAAGGATGTTGCCTGGATTGGGGGGCATGCCTTATGAGGATAGGTTGAGGGAGCTTGGTCTCTTCTCCCTGGAGAGACGAAGGATGAGAGGTGACCTGATAGAGGTTTACAAGATGTTGAGAGGTCTGGATAGGGTAGACTCTCAGAGGCTATTTCCAAGGGCTGAAATGGTTGCTACGAGAGGACACAGGTTTAAGGTGCTGGGGGGTAGGTACAGAGGAGATGTCAGGGGTAAGTTTTTCACTCAGAGGGTGGTGGGTGAGTGGAATCGGCTGACGTCGGTGGTGGTGGAGGCAAACTCGTTGGGGTCTTTTAAGAGACTTCTGGATGAGTACATGGGATTTAATGGGATTGAGGGCTATAGATAGGCCTAGAGGTGGGGATGTGATCGGCGCAACCTGTGGGCCGAAGGGCCTGTTTGTGCTGTGGCTTTCTATGTTCTATGTTCTATGTTCTATGTGAAACCCTCCCTCCGACACCAGCTGTTTAGCCTCGTGTTGAGCTGCACTATCTTCCTATTCCTAGCCTCACTGGCACGTGGCACAGGAGTAATCCTGAGATTACAACCCGAGAGGTCCTGCTTTTTAACTTTCTACCTAACTCCCTAAACTGCTGCTGCAGGACCTCATCACTCTTCCTGCCTATGTCGTTTGTACCAATATTTACCACGACCTCTGGCCTCCCTTCAGAATGCTTTCTGTACGTCCAGAGACATCCTGGACCCTGGCACCAGGGAGGCAACATACCATCCTGGAGTCTCTTTCACATCCACAGGAGCGCCTATCTGCACCCCTAACTATAGAGCCCCCTATAACTATTGCTCTTTGTCCCTCCCTGCTTAACAACAGAGCCAGCCATGGTGCCACTGTGGCTGCTGCTGCTGTTACTGTTATCACCTGATAGGCCATTCCTCCAACAGTATCCAAAATGGTATACTTGTTAAAGAGAGGGATGACCACAGGGGATTCCTGCACCGACTGCCTGCCCCTTCTGGCAGTCACCCATCTATCTGCCTGCACCTTGGGTGTGACGTCTCTAAAGCTCCTATCTGTGACACTTTCCGCCACCTTCATGCTCCTAAGTGCATCCAACTGCTGCTCCAACCTATCCATGCGTTCTGTAAGGAGCTGCAATTGGGTGCACTTCCTGCAGACATAGTCGTCCGAGACGCTGGAAGCGTCCCGGATTCCCCCACATCTCACAAGTGCAACACTTAACCCCACTGACCGACATTTCGAGCACCAATTAAATTATTTAAGAAAAAGTATAAAACTCTTACCTTCACATTTACCTTCTCACAGTGGCCTTTTTTTTTGGTTAGAGGAGGAGAGAGGGAGGGAAACACTAATGTAGTGTTTCGGGCTTACCACTCCTTGACATCAGATCTTCCACTTCCCACTTCTGAGTAGATATCGCTGGTCCGACTTAGAATAGAATGGATCCAGTCATCTCAGAATAGAATGGATCCAGTTGCACTCAGAATAAAATGTATCCAGTCATATATGGACTGGAATGGATCCGGTCGTACGCGGACTGGAATGGATCCGGACTGACGCGGACTGGAATAGATCCGGACTGACGTGGACTGGAATGGATCCGGACTGATGCGGACTGGAATGGATCCGGACTGATGCGGACTGGAATGGATCCGGACTGATGCGGACTGGAATAGATCCGGACTGACGCGGACTGGAATGGATCCGGACTGATGCGGACTGAATGGATCCGGACTGACGCGGACTGGAATAGATCCGGACTGACGCAGAATGGAATGGATCCGGTCGTACGCGGACTGGAATGGATCCGGTCGTACGCGGACTGGAATGGATCCGGTCGTACAGATAGTTAATACAGGAACTAAGGTGTTTTGGTAAGCAGACGTTCAGGCTCATCACACAGCCAGCTATCCCTCTCATTTCTTTGCACTAAGCAACCCTTGCATCCGTCTCCACCCCCCACCGCCCCCCCCCCCGCCATGTCTACTGCATCCAACACTCTTTTCCTCCGTCCCCCCCCCGTGTATCCATCGTCCCCCCCCCTTGCATCTGTCACTCCCCCCTTGCATCTGTCACCCCCCCCTTGCGTCCATCCCCACCCCCCTGCATATGTCACTCCCCCTTGCATCTGTCACCCCCACCTTGCATCTGTCACCCCCCCCTTGCATCTGTCACCCCCGCCTTGCATCTGTCACCCCCGCCTTGCATCTGTCACCCCCGCCTTGCATCTGTCACCCCCCCTTGCATCTGTCACCCTCCCCTTGCATCTGTCACCCCCCCCTTGCATCTGTCACCCCCCCTTGCATCTGTCACCCCCCCTTGCATCTGTCACCCCCCCTTGCATCTGTCACCCCCCCTTGCATCTGTCACCCCCCCTTGCATCTGTCACCCCCCCTTGCATCTGTCACCCCCCTTGCATCTGTCACCCCCCCTTGCATCTGTCACCCCCCCTTGCATCTGTCACCCCCCCTTGCATCTGTCACCCCCCCTTGCATCTGTCACCCCCCCTTTGCATCTGTCACCCCCCCTTGCATCTGTCACCCCCCCTTGCATCTGTCACCCCCCCTTGCATCTGTCACCCCCCCTTGCATCTGTCACCCCCCCTTGCATCTGTCACCCCCCTTGCATCTGTCACCCCCCCTTGCATCTGTCACCCCCCCTTGCATCTGTCACCCCCCCTTGCATCTGTCACCCCCCCTTGCATCTGTCACCCCCCCTTGCATCTGTCACCCCCCCTTGCATCTGTCACCCCCCCTTGCATCCGTCACCCCCCCTTGCATCCGTCACCCCCCCTTGCATCCGTCACCCCCCCTTGCATCCGTCACCCCCCCTTGCATCCGTCACCCCCCCTTGCATCCGTCACCCCCCCTTGCATCCGTCACCCCCCCTTGCATCCGTCACCCCCCCTTGCATCCGTCACCCCCCCTTGCATCCGTCACCCCCCCTTGCATCCGTCACCCCCCCTTGCATCCGTCACCCCCCCTTGCATCCGTCACCCCCCCTTGCATCCGTCACCCCCCCTTGCATCCGTCACCCCCCCTTGCATCCGTCACCCCCCCTTGCATCTGTCACCCCCCCTTGCATCTGTCACCCCCCCTTGCATCTGTCACCCCCCCTTGCATCTGTCACCCCCCCTTGCATCTGTCACCCCCCCTTGCATCTGTCACCCCCCCTTGCATCTGTCACCCCCCCTTGCATCTGTCACCCCCCCTTGCATCTGTCACCCCCCCTTGCATCTGTCACCCCCCCTTGCATCTGTCACCCCCCCTTGCATCTGTCACCCCCCCTTGCATCTGTCACCCCCCCTTGCATCTGTCACCCCCCCTTGCATCTGTCACCCCCCCTTGCATCTGTCACCCCCCCTTGCATCTGTCACCCCCCCTTGCATCTGTCACCCCCCCTTGCATCTGTCACCCCCCCTTGCATCTGTCACCCCCCCTTGCATCTGTCACCCCCCCTTGCATCTGTCACCCCCCCTTGCATCTGTCACCCCCCCTTGCATCTGTCACCCCCCCTTGCATCTGTCACCCCCCCTTGCATCTGTCACCCCCCCCTTGCATCTGTCACCCCCCCCCTTGCATCTGTCACCCCCCCCCTTGCATCTGTCACCCCCCCCTTGCATCTGTCACCCCCCCCTTGCATCTGTCACCCCCCCTTGCATCTGTCACCCCCCCTTGCATCTGTCACCCCCCCTTGCATCTGTCACCCCCCCTTGCATCTGTCACCCCCCCTTGCATCTGTCACCCCCCCTTGCATCTGTCACCCCCCCTTGCATCTGTCACCCCCCCTTGCATCTGTCACCCCCCCTTGCATCCGTCACCCCCCCTTGCATCCGTCACCCCCCCTTGCATCCGTCACCCCCCCTTGCATCCGTCACCCCCCCTTGCATCCGTCACCCCCCCTTGCATCCGTCACCCCCCCTTGCATCCGTCACCCCCCCTTGCATCCGTCACCCCCCCTTGCATCCGTCACCCCCCCTTGCATCCGTCAGCCCCCCTTGCATCCGTCACCCCCCCTTGCATCCGTCACCCCCCCTTGCATCCGTCACCCCCCCTTGCATCCGTCACCCCCCCTTGCATCCGTCACCCCCCCTTGCATCTGTCACCCCCCCTTGCATCTGTCACCCCCCCTTGCATCTGTCACCCCCCCTTGCATCTGTCACCCCCCCTTGCATCTGTCACCCCCCCTTGCATCTGTCACCCCCCCTTGCATCTGTCACCCCCCCTTGCATCTGTCACCCCCCCTTGCATCTGTCACCCCCCCTTGCATCTGTCACCCTCCCTTGCATCTGTCACCCCCCCTTGCATCTGTCACCCCCCCCCTTGCATCTGTCACCCCCCCCCCTTGCATCTGTCACCCCCCCCCTTGCATCTGTCACCCCCCCCCTTGCATCTGTCACCCCCCCCCCCCGCATCTGCCACCCTTCCTTGGCATCCATCACTTATACCACTAGCATTTGGAAGGCAGACAAAGGCAGCATGTATTTGCAGAAGGGAAATGATGCTTGACGAATCTACTGGAATTGTTCGAGGATGTAACTAATAGAGTTGACCGAGGAGAACCAGTGGATGTGGTTTATTTAGACTTTCAGAAGGCTTTCGACAAGGTGTCACATAACAGACTACAATCTAAAGTTAAAGCACATGGGATTGCAGGTAATGTCTTGAGATGGATGGAAAGCTGGTTACCAGATAGGAAGCAAAGGGTTGACATAAATGGGTCTTTTTTCTGGTAGGCAGTCAGTGACTTGTGATGTACCACAGCGATCTGTGCTCGGACCCCAATTATATATTGATGATTTGGAAGAGGGAACTAAACATATTATTTCCAAAGTTGCAGATGATACAAAGTTGGGTGGTGGGGTGAGTTGTGAGTGGGATGCAGAGATACTTCAGTGTGATTTAGACAGGTTGAGTGTGTGGGCATCTGCGTGGCAGATGCAGGATAATGTGGATAAATGTGAGGTTTTCCACTTCAGTAGCAATAATAGGAAGGCAGATTATGACTTGAATGAGTGTAAATTGAGAGACGTGGATACTCTGAGAGAGACCTTGTTACCCTTGTGCATCAGTCGCTGAAAGTAAGCATGCAGGTACAGCAGGCAGTAAAGAAGGCAAATGGTATGTTGGCCTTCATAGTGAGAGGATTTGAGTACAGGAATAGGGTTGTTTTACTGCAATAGTATAGGATGTTGATGAGGCCACACCTGGAGTATTGTGTGCAGTTTTGGTGTCCTTATCTGAGGAAGGATGTCCTTGCTATGGAGGGAGTACAGCGAAGGTTTACCAGGCTGATTCCTGGGATGGCAGGTCTGTCATATGAGGAGAGACTAAGTTGGTTAGGATTATATTCACTGGAGTTTAGAAGAATGAGAGGGGAACTCATTGAAACTTATAAAATTGTAACAGGGTTAGACAGGGTAGATTCAGAAAGAATGTTCCCAATGGTGGGGGAATCCAGAACTAGGGGTCATAGTTCGAGAATAATGGGTAAACGTTTTAGGACTGAAGTGAGGAGAGATTTCTTCACCCAGAGGGTGATGAATGTGTGGAATTCACTACCACAGAATGCCAAAACATTGTGCACGCTATGCTGTGTCTGTATAGCACGCAAGAAACAATACGAGTACTGTTTACCAATACACGTGACAATAATAAATCAAATCAAATAAATATAGAATCCATAGCATCCCTACAGTGCAGAAGGAGGCAGTTCTGGAATTAACAGTCTAATGATGACCATGAAGCCATTGTTGATTGTCATCAAAACCCATCTGGTTCACTAATGTCCTTTAGGGAAGGAAACCTGCTGTCCTTACCTGGTCTGGCCTACATATGACTGCAGATCTACAGCAATGTGGTTGACTCTTAACTGCCCCCTCGAGGGCAATTGGGGTCAGGCAATAAATGCTGGCCAGCCAGCAACACTCATCCCATGAATTAAATTTTTTTAAATGAGTACGTATCGCCTCTCTTCGTCCTTCCCTCAAACTGTTATCACTTCACACTTCTGTACTTGAAATTTCATCTGCCATGTGTCTGCCTATTTTACCATTCTGACTATATCCTCTTGAAGTTTACTATCCTGCTTATTGTTTACCTCATTTGAGTCCTGAGTCATCTGCAAACTTTGAAATTATGTCCTGGATCCCAAGTCTGTGTCATTTACTCGACATCAAACGGGCATGTGTTGCAATGTGTTCTTCAATGGATAGCAGTATGCCACCACAAGAGGGGAAGTCATGTGATCCAGTCTTAGTTCCACCTTGGTCTGTGAGCAGAAACTAACACACACAGCATATCTCTGTCTTCAAGCTTTCTTTCTGTGTACATATGTTCTCGGGTGCAGAGTGTAAATAAGTGTACCACAACATGTTTATAACCATTCCTTTGGTATCTTATCGGTAATGTTCTTATCGGTAAGGGAATTAGGGGTTATAGGGATCAGGCGGGTAAGTGGAACTGATCCACTTCAGATCAGCCATGATCTTATTGAATGGCGGGGCAGGCTCGAGGGGCGAGATGGCCTACTCCTGCTCCTATTTCTTATGTTCTTATCTTTAGAAAAACACAACATGATGATCAGTGGTGGGCATTCAGTGTGGCACTAAGATTAACCACAAATATAACATGGTGCACAGCCTTAGGTCATGCTGCATGGCATGAGACATCCTCAAAGTTTTGGTCAGATTGCAACGAAACCGCAGTCTTGGGGACTGTTAAAATCACAGCATGGTGATTGCACAGAAAAGATTTGAAGGCACAGGCTGAGAAAGTGCTCAGGTAAAGAGCTGGTAAGCAGACAGATTCCTCATGGTGAGGCTGCAGCGTAGTTCAGTGAGTGAGACGGTGTGTTGTGTGGCCAGTACAAGAACAAGTGAGTGAGTGGCCTACTGTCACTATCTTAAGGGGAGTTAAGCACAGGAAATAAAAGTAGCTTTACTCGGCGTCACTCACATCCAAAGAACAAATTTTGGGAGTGAGGGGAAGTTCCATTGCTTTGTGCTCCAGTTAAATCCTGCTCCAGTTAAATCCTGCTCCAGTTAACTCCTGCTGGAGAGGCTCTAACTTGGATAACATGGTAACTTGCTGGAAATAAAGAAGAAATTAGGTTGTGGGAAAGAACAATTTACACATTGTTGCTTAACTCAGGTACTTGAAATGTTACGACTTACCTGACACTTCAGTTTTCCTTTCGCATTCAGAAGCTATTAAACATTGTAAGTTTGTTGCACAATGTCAGATAAGTGAATTATTTAGATAAAGTGCTGCAGGTGAAAGGTACGAGTTGGTCTTGGCTTCCTTATGATGTCATCAGGATAGCTCTCGGAGAGTGGGAGGAAGTGTGCAATGGCAGATCTCGCTTGGCAGGGCAATGGGTAAACATTCACAGGTACGGTGGTTCATCTTAATGGAACAATATGGAAGGCATTTGTTCTCTTGTAAGCAGTAACACTGAAGGCATTTTTAAAAGCTACCTGTAGTTCTCCTTAGGGATACACGGCTTCTTTGCATTAATCCATTGGTCCTGAAGCAGCCATTTTTCTCTTTCTCAGCAAAGCCAGAGATTGTACATTCCAGCAATGGTCTTAACAACTTTGCTGACTATTCCCATCTCCCCACGTATCCTGTCATCTCACCCCCTGTCTTCAAAGCTTATTTACTCTCTCTTCTCACAGAGAGGTCTCCTTCACACTCCATCCACACAGTACATTGAACCATAGAATCTAACTGTGCGGAAGGAGGCCAGTTGGTCCACCGAACCTGCATCAGCCCCTTGAGAAAGCTATCCAATCAGTTCCATTCCCTGTGCTTTCCTCATAGCCGTGTACATTTCTTTTCCTTTTTCAAGGATATCTCCAATTCCCTTTTGAAATTTATTATTGAATCAGCTTCTATCCTTCAAGCAGAACTTTCCAGATTATAACAATCTCCTGCATTAAAAAAAAATCTCCTCCGCTCTCTTCTGTTGCCAGTTATCTTGAATCTGTGTCCACTGCCTACCATCCCTTCTGCCAGTGGAAGGTGTTTCCATATTTACTGTACCGAAACTCCATCTACTTCTAAAATGCACTTACCTCACTTTCTATCTATTTTCTGTTTTCATTCCTTTTAATTTTCTTTTGTCCATTCTCTCTCTTCCAGTTCCCAGCCTGAAGAGGACTGATGATAGAATTCCAGTGGCACAGTGGTTAGCACTGCTCCCTCACGGTGTCAGGGAGCCGGGTTCGATTCCCAGCTTGGTTCATTGTCGGTGTGGAGTTTGCACGCTCTCTCCGTGTCAGCGTGGGTTTCCTCCCGGGTGCTCCGGTTTCCTCCCACAGTCCAAAAGACATGCTGGTTAGCTGCATTGGCCATGCTAAATTCTCCCTCAGTGTACCCGAACAGGTGCCGGAGTGTGGCAACTAGGAGATTTCCACAGTAACTTCATTGCAGTGTTAATGTAAGCCTTACTTGTGACAATAAATAATCTTTAAGTCATTTATTTTTGTCATTGGAGATTGACGCTTGTCCACAGTATTGCCGTGTATCCTCTTCCTAAACAAGTGAGGAGACAGTCTGTCACCTGCCTCTCAGCTGTTGTCCTTGGCAGTCTAGTTTCTGGTGCTCCTGCCAGTGAGGTGCTAATGCTCAGTATTGTTCCCATTCCATTTTACATTCTTCAGCTAAAGGAAGCAGATTAAAGATGTTCAGAAACAGATTTTCATTTTTGCTGGTACAAAATGCTGGGACCCCCTTCCTACCAGCTCTGTGGGTGTGTCTATACCCTTCCTACCAGCTCTGTGGGTGTGTCTATACCCTTCCTACCAGCTCTGTGGGTGTGTCTATACCCTCCCTACCAGCTCTGTGGATGTGTCTATACCCTTCCTACCAGCCCTGTGGGTGTGTCTATACCCTTCCTACCAGCTCTGTGGGTGTGTCTATACCCTTCCTACCAGCTCTGTGGGTGTGTCTATACCCTCCCTACCAGCTCTGTGGGTGTGTCTATACCCTTCCTACCAGCTCTGTGGGTGTGTCTATACCCTTCCTACCAGCTCTGTGGGTGTGTCTATACCCCTCCTACCAGCTCTGTGGGTGTATCTATACCCTTCCTACCAGCCCTGTGGGTCTATCTATGATGTGGAGACAGTAAGAAGTCTCACAACACCAGGTTAAAGTCCAACAGGTTTATTTGGTAGCAAATACCATAAGCTTTCGGAGCACAGCTCCTTCGTCAGATGGAGTGGATATCTGTTCTCAAACAGTGCAAACAGACACAGAAATCAAATTACAGAATACTGATTAGAATGCAAATCTCTACAGCCAGCCAGGTCTTAAATGTACAGACAATGTGGGTGGAGGGAGCATTAAACACAGGTTAAAGAGATGTGTATTGTCTCCAGACAGAACAGCTAGTGAAATTCTGCAAGTCGAGGAGGCAAGCTGTGGGGGTTACTGATAATGTGACATAAATCCAACATCCCGGTTTAGGCCGTCCTCATGTGTGCGGAACTTGGCTGTCAGTTTCTGCTCAGCGACTCTGCACTGTCGTGAAGGCCGCCCTTCCTACCAGCTCTGTGGGTGTGTCTATACCCTTCCTACCAGCTCTGTGGGTGTGTCTATACCCTTCCTACCAGCTCTGTGGGTGTGTCTATACCCTTCCTACCAGCTCAGTGGGTGTGTCTATACCCTTCCTACCAGCTCTGTGGGTGTATCTATACCCTTCCTACCAGCTCTGTGGGTGTGTCTATACCCTTCCTACCAGCTCTGTGGGTGTATCTATACCCTTCCTACCAGCTCTGTGGGTGTATCTATACCCTTCCTACCAGCCCTGTGGGTGTGTCTATACCCTTCCTACCAGCCCTGTGGGTGTGTCTATACCCTTCCTACCAGCTCTGTGGGTGTGACTATACCAGATGGTCTATCTATACCCTTCCTACCAGCCCTGTGGGTGTGTCTATACCCTTCCTACCAGCTCTGTGGGCGTGTCTATACCAGATGGGTGAGATCCTAAATGAATATTTCTCATCAGTATTTACTGTTGAGAAAGGCATGGATGTTAGGGAACTTGGGGAAATAAATAGTGATGTCTTGAAGAGTGTATGTATGGGCGGCACGGTAGCACAGTGGCATTGCTGCCTCATTGCGCCAGGGACCTGGGTTTGATTCCAGCCTCGGATCACTGTCTGTGTGGAGTTTGCACATTCTCCTTTTGTCTGTGTGGGTTTCCTCCGGGTGCTCCGGCTTCCTCCCATGGTCCAAAGGTGTGTGTGTTAGGTGAATTGGCCATGCTAAATTACCCCTTAGTGTCGGGGACTAGCAAGGATAAATGCACGGGGTTACGGGGATAGGGCCTGGGTGGGATTGTGGTCCGTGCAGGCATGATGGGCCGAATGGTCTCCTTCTGCACTGAGATTTTATGATTCCATGATTCTATTACAGAGAAGGTGATGCTGGAAGTCTTAAAGTTGATACATACCCGGGACCTGATGAAGTGTATCTCTGAACGTTGTGGAAGGCTGGGGAGGAAATTGCGGGTCCCCTAGCAGAGATATTTGAATCATCAACAGCCTGAAGATTGGAGGGTGGCAAATGTTGTACCTTTGTTTAAGAAGGGCTGCAGGGAAAATCCTGGGAACTACAGGCCAGCGAGCCTAACGTCTGTAGTGGGTAAGTTGTTGGTAGATATTCTGAGATGCGATCTACAGGCATTTAGAGAGGCAAGGACTGATTAGGGACAGTCAGCATGACTTTGAGTGAAAAATCATATCTCTCTCAAATTTGATTTTTTGAAGGAATAAACAAGATGGTAGATAAGGACAGTACAGTCAACGTTGTCTACAGGGACTTTAGCAAGGCCTTTGACAGGGTACCACATGGTAGATTGTTGCAGAAGGTTAAATCTCACGGGATCCAGGGTGAGGTATCTAAATGGATACAAAATTGGCTTCTTGACAGGTTGTAGAGAGTTGTTTTTCAAACTGGAGGCCTGTGCCCAGCGGTGTGCCTCAGGGATCAGTGCTGGGCCCACTTTATTTGTTATTTATATTAATGATTTGGATGAGAATTTAGAAGGCATGGTTAGTAAGTTTGCAGATGACACCAAGACTGGTGGCATAGTGGACAGTGAAGAAGGTTATCTAGGATTACAACGGGATCTTGATCAATTGGGCCAGTGGGTTGACGAATGGCAGATGAAGTTTAATTTGGATAAATGTGAGGTGATGCATTTTGGTAGATTGAACCAGGACAGGACTTAAACAGTTAATGGTAGGGCGTTGGGGAGAGTTTTAGAACGAAGAGATCGAGGTGTACAGGTTCATATCTCCTTGAAAGTGGAGTCACAGGTGGACAGAGTGGTGAAGAAGGCATTCGGCATGCTTGGTTTCATTGGTCAGAACATTGAATACAGGAGTTGGGACGTCTTGTTGAAGTTGTACAAGACATTGGTAAGGCCACACTTGGAATACTGTGTATAGTTCTGGTCACCCTATTATAGAAAGGATATTATTAAACTAGAAAGAGTGCAGAAAAGATTTACTAGGATGCTACCCGGACTTGATGGTTTGAGTTATAAGGAGAGGCTGGATAGCCTGGGACTTTTTTTTCTGGAGCTTAGAAATCTTAGGAGTGATCTTGTCGAGGTCTATAAAATAATGAGGGGCACAGATCAGCGAGATAGTCAATATCTTTTCCCAAAGGTAGGGGAGTCTAAAACTAGAGGGCATAGGTTTAAGGTGAGAGGGGAGAGATACAAAAGTGTCCAGAGGGGCAATTTTTTCACACACAGGGTGGTGAGTGTCTGGAACAAGCTGCCAGAGGTAGTAGTAGAGGTGGTTACAATTTTGTCTTTTAAAAAGCATTTAGATATTTACATGGGTAAGATTGGTATAGAGCGATACGGGCCAAATGTGGACAATTGGGACTAGCTTAATGGTAAAAACTGGGTGACGCAGACAAGTTGGGCCGAAGGGCCTGTTTCCATGCTGTAAACCTCTAATGACTGTATGTACTTGGAATTCCAACAGCAGGTATCCCCGTCGCAGGCTGGTCTGTAATTGAGCAGAAGGCTTTGAAATTGCTCAGTTTCATCATAGCTGGAGGATGTTGTTGAAAATTGCAATGTGCAGTGCAGAAAAGCAAGTGAATTCCCCTGCAAATGTGCAGTGTGTGGGCAGCTTTCTGCTTGGACTGGCAACAAATATAGAAACTGTGCCTTGCAGCCAAATACTGCACCAGGATTAAAAGAAAATCTGTTGAGTAGTGAAAATCTGAAATAAAACATGATAAAGCTGGCCGCACGCCAGAGGAAGATAGGTTAGCTTTTCTTTTTAAGAGCTGGTTCAGTTGTGCAAGGGAATAGAGGAATAATCATTCCAAGCCTGGAACCTGGTCCACTATTCAATTACATCATGGCTGATTTGTATCCTAAGTCCATCTACTTGCACTGGTATTTTAACCATGTTGAGAAAGATTGGGAGGGGGGGATGGGGCTGGGGGTCAGGCATATTATAGAAAATAATGAAGGAGTGTGGGGAATAAAAGTTATATTGAAAAAGAGCAGGCAAATGAGATTAAGGTGACTGCATGTGGAGGAGAAGAACAAACACAGACTAGGGTGAATACCCTCTTTTTTTGTGTTGTAAATTCTGTGTAATAACTAAGGTTTTTACACATTGCATCAAAAAGAAAAGCATGGTAGTCAGTGATGTGTCTTGATGGAAACAGTTTTACAGAGGATTGCATAGGATGACAGCACAGAAACAGGCCATTTGGCCCAACCAGTTCGTGCTGGTGTTTGTGCTCCATTGGAACCTCCTCGCATTTTCCTCTTCTAAATCCACCATTGTAACGTCTGCTTCCTTCTGCCTCAAATACATATCCAGCTTCTCTTTAAATGCACCTTTACAATTCACTTCAACCAGTCCTGGGTGGAGAATTCCACATTCTTATTACTCTTGGGTAAAGATCATCTGATCATAAGAAATGATTTTTACTGGTAAGAGTTTTACTTGCTGTATCTGATTTTTAGCGGGGGTTTTGTTTTTTAAAAGTTTATTATTTTTAACGGTAAAAGCGGAAGTAGGCTGTGGGGTGACCTGGGACGGGGTCATTTAGCGCGCGAGGTTTTAAAAGGCAGGCCGCACTATTCAGCGGGCAGCGTTGTAGCGGGCAGCGGAGTGAGCAGGTAGCAGAGTGAGAGCTGAAGGGCTTTGGCTCAACGGGCTTTGGAGGAAATGGGCGAGGGAGGGCAGGTTTAAAGAGAAAAAAACATTTTTTTTTTGTTTTTCAACTTTTAAGTCTGTAGAATCTGAGGAAAAGGGGCATTATGAATGTGAAGCCAGTTTACTGTTCTCAGTGCCGGATGTGGGAGGTCGTGGAGTCTCCGAGCCTCCCAGAAGTGCAAATCTGCGCTGGGTGCGTCGAGCTGCGGCTCCTAAGGGACCGAGTTAGGGAACTGGAGCTGCAGCTCGAGGACATTCGTCTGGTCAGGGGAAACGAGGAGGTGATAGATAGGAGTTATAGGCAGGTGGTCACACCGGGGCCACAAGAAGCAGGCAAGTGGGTCACAGTCACAGAAAGGGAAAAGTCAGGTGGTAGAGAGTACCCCAGTGGTTGTGCCCCTTAAAAATAAGTACTCTTGTTTGAGTACTGTTGGGGTGGACAGCCCACCTGGTGGAAGCAGCAGTGGTCGTGCCTCCGGTGTGGGGTCCGGCCTTGTAGCACAGAAGGGTAAGGAAAGGAGGAGGAAGGCAGTGGTGATCGGGGACTCTACAGTGAGGGGGTCAGACAGGCGTTTTTGTGGAGGAAGTCGAGAAACCCGGATGGTGGTTTGCCTCCCTGGTGCCGGGATCAGGGATGTTTCTGACCGTATCCAAGAAATCCTGAAGTGGGAGGGAGAGGAGCCAGAGGTCGTGGTGCATACTGGTACCACTGACATAGGCAGGAAAGGGGAAGGGGTTGTGAAAAGAGAATATAGGAAGTTAGGTAGGGAGTTAAGAAGAAGGAACGCAAAGGTAGTAATCTCGGGATTGCTGCCTGTGCCACGAGACAGTGAGGGAAGGAACGGAATAAGGTGGAGGATAAATGCGTGGCTGAGGGATTGGAGCAGGGGTCAGGGATTCAGGTTCCTGGATCATTGGGACCTCTTTAGGGGCAGATGTGACCTGTACAAAAAGGACGGGTTTCACTTAAATCCCAGGAGGACCAATATCCTGGCAGGAAGATTTGCTAAGGCTACTGGGGAGTACATAGAACATAGAACATAGAAAGCCACAGCACAAACAGGCCCTTCGGCCCACAGGTTGCGCCGATCACATCCCCACCTCTAGGCCTATCTATAGCCCTCAATCCCATTAAATCCCATGTACTCATCCAGAAGTCTCTTAAAAGACCCCAACGAGTTTGCCTCCACCACCACCGACGTCAGCCGATTCCACTCACCCACCACCCTCTGAGTGAAAAACTTACCCCTGACATCTCCTCTGTACCTACCCCCCAGCACCTTAAACCTGTGTTTAAGCTATTTGTCTGGAGCTCTGCACAGCAACATTCCAATGAGACAGGGGAGTTATGGTAGGTTACAGGAACCATGGTGCATGAAAGCTGTAACGAATTTAGTCAAGAAGAAAAGAAAAGCCTACAAAAGGTTCAGGGAGCTAGAATGGTTCGGGGCTGGGAATCAAAATGAGGTGACTGGGAGAGAGGAGGTTAGCTTAAAAATAAAAGGGGCTTGTAGACAGTGTGAGAGGGAGGATACGCAGGTGATGGAGAAGGGGAGCGCTCAGACCGAAGGGTTGAGATGTGTTTATTCTAACACAAGGAGTGTAGTGAACAAAATGGATGAGCTTAGAGCGTGGATCACGACTTGGAAGTGTGATGCGGTGGCCATTACAGAGACTTGGTTATCTCAGGGACAGGACTGGATACTTCAAGTGCCGGGTTTCAGATGTTTTAGGAGGGACAGGGAAGGAGGCAAAAGAGGTGAGGGAGTGGCACTGTTGATCAGGGATAGTGTCACGGCTGTAGAAAAGATGGATGCCACAGAGGGATTGTCTACGGAATCTCTGTGGGTGGAGGTTCGCAACAGGAAGGGGTCAATAACTTTACTGGGTGTTTTCTATAGGCCGCCCAATAGTAACAGGGATGTTGAGGAGCAGATTGGGAAGCAGATCCTGGAGAGATGTGATTATAACAGAGTGGTCGTGATGGGAGATTTTAATTTCCCAAATATCGATTGGAATATCCCTAGGGTAAGGGGTTTAGATGGGGAGGAGTTTGTTAGGTGTGTTCAGGAGGGCTTCCTGACACAGTATGTGGATAAGCCTACAAGAGGAGAGGCTATACTTGATTTGGTATTGGGGAATGAACCTGGGCAGGTGTCAGATCTCTCAGTTGGAGAGCATTTTGGGGATAGTGATCATAACTTTATCTCCTTTACATTAGCATTGGAGAGAGATAGGATCAGTCAAGCTAGGAAAGTGTTTATTTGGAGTAAGAGCAATTATGAGGCTATTAGGCAGGAAATTAGAGGCATAAATTGGAAGGAGGTTTTCTCAGGGAAATGTATAGAAGAAATGTGGCAAATTTTCAAGGAAAATTTGTCTGGAGCTCTGCACAGCAACATTCCAATGAGACAGGGGAGTTATGGTAGGTTACAGGAACCATGGTGCATGAAAGCTGTAACGAATTTAGTCAAGAAGAAAAGAAAAGCCTACAAAAGGTTCAGGGAGCTAGATAATGTTAGAAATCTAGAAGAGTATACGACTAGTAGGAAGGAACTTAAGAGGGAAATTAGAAGAGCAAGAAGGGGTCATGAGAAGTCCTTGGCAGACAGGATAAAGGAAAACCCCAAGGCATTCTACAAGTATGTTAAGAGCAAGAAGATAAGATGTGAAGGAGTAGGACCTATCAAATGTGACGGTGGGAAAGTCTGTATAGAACCAGTAGAAATAGCAGAGGTACTCAATGAATACTTTACTTCAGTATTCACGGTGGAAAAGGATCTTGGTAGTTGCAGTGCTGACTTGCAGTGGACTGAGAAGATTGAGCATATGGACATTAGGAAGAGGATGTGTTGGAGCTTTTGAAAAGCATCAAGTTCGATAAATCGCCGGGACTGGATGGGTTGTACCCCAGGTTACTGTGGGAGGCGAGGGAAGAGATTACTGAGCCTCTGGCGATGATCTTTGCGTCATCAATGGAGACGGGAGAGGTTCCGGAGGATTGGAGGATTGCGGATGTGGTTCCGTTATTCAAGAAAGGGAGAAGAGATAGCCCGGGAAATTATAGACCAGTGAATCTAACCTCAGTGGTTGGTAAGTTGATGGAGAAGATCCTGAGAGGCAGGATTTATGAACATCTGGAGAGGAATAGTACGATCAGAAATAGCCAGCACGGCTTTGTCCAAGGCAGATCATGCCTTACAAGCCTAATTGAATTTTTTGAAGATGTAACTAGACACATAGACGAGGGAAGAGCAGTAGATGTAGTTTATATGGATTTCAGCAAGGCGTTTGATAAGGTGCCCCATGCAAGGCTTACTGAGAAAGTGAAGGGGCATGGGATACAAGGGGACATTGCCTTGTGGATTCAGAACTAGCTTGCCTACAGAAGGCAAAGAGTAGTTGTAGATGGGTCTTTTTCAGCATGGAGGTTGGACACCAGTGGAGTGCCGAGGGATCTGTTCTGGGACCCTTGCTCTTTGTGATTTTTATAAATGACCTGGATGAGGAAGTGGAGGGATGGGTTGGCAAGTTTGCTGATGACACAAAGGTTGGTGGTGTTGTGGATAGTGTAGAGGGATGCCAGCAGTTGCAACGAGACATAGATAAGATGCAAGACTGGGCAGAGAAGTGGCAGATGGACTTCAACCCAAATAAGTGTGTGGTGGTTCATTTTGGCAGGTCGAATAGGATGAAAGGATATAATATTAAGGGTAAGACGCTTGGCAGTGTGGAAGATCAGAAGGATCTTGGGGTCCGGGTTCATAGGACGCTCAAAGCAGCGTCGCAGGTAGAGGCTGTGGTTAAGAAGGCATATGGAATACTGGCCTTCATCAATAGAGGAATTGAGTTTAGAAATCGGGAGATAATGCTGCAGCTGTATAGGACCCTGGTCAGACCCCACCTGGAGTACTGTGCCCAGTTCTGGTCGCCTCATTGCAGAAAGGATGTGGAAGCCATAGAAAGGGTGCAGAGGAGATTTACAAGAATGTTGCCTGGATTAGGTGGCATGCCTTATGAGGATAGGTTGAGAGAGCTAGGTCTTTTCTTCTTGGAGAAGCGAAGGATGAGAGGTGACCTGATAGAGGTGTATAAGATGTTGAGAGGCATTGATAGAGTGGATTCTCAGAGGCTTTTACCCAGGGCTGAAATGGTTGCCACAAGAGGTCACAGGTTTAGGGTGCTGGGGAGTAGGCACAGAGGAGATGTTAGGGGTACGTTTTTCACTCAGAGGGTGGTGGGTGCGTGGAATCGGCTGCCGGTAGTGTTGGTGGAGGTGGATTCGATGGGGTCTTTTAAGAGACTTTTGGATAAGTTCATGGAAGTTAGTAAGATCGAGGGTTATAGGTAAGTCTAGTAGGTAGGGACATGTTTGGCGCAACTTGTGGGCCGAAGGGCCTGTTTGTGCTGTAGCTTTTCTATGTTCTATGTAGGATGGGCTATTTATTCAAAGTTTTAGAAAAATGTGTTTTTGGTCCAGTTTTATCTCATGAATTAAAATGTTATATTCATCACCTGTAGCTTCAACCTGTACGAATTCTTCATGCTCTGCTCATTTCCCCCTCTACAGAGGCATTTTTACCTCCATTTTCACAGTAACCTAATTGCAGTGTTAATGTAAGCCTACTTGTGACACTAACAAATAAACTTAAACTTCTGTTTGATATTGCTGTTGAACAATGCTCGTGTCCCTTCGACCTAGTAAGGATGTAATTGGAATTAACGGGTGGTTTATGTGATAAGGGCCGGGATTCTCTGGCTTCCCAGCCACGTATTTCTCATCAGCGGGAGGTGGCACATTGTTTGCTAGCAGCAGGATTCTCTGGTCCGCCGACATCACCCCACCCTGACAGGAAACCCGCGAACGGTGTTGCGCATTCTCCTCGTGTCTGTGTGGGTTTCCTCCGGGTGCTCCAGTTTCCTCCCACAGTCCAAAGATGTGCGGGTTAGGTTGATTGGCCGTGCTAAAATTGCCCCTTAGTGTCCTGAGATGCGTAGGTTAGAGGGATTAGCGGGTAAATATATAGGGATAAGGGGGTAGGGCCTGGGTGGGATTGTGGTCGGTGCAGACTCGATGGGCCAGATGGCCTCTTTCTGCACTGTAGGGTTTCTATGATTCTATGCTGCCAGACCTGCTGAGATTTTCCAGCGTTTTCACTTTTGGTTTCAGATTCCAGCATCTGCAATAATTTGCTTTTATTCTTGTCAGTGGCAGTACTTCCGATTTCTGTTGGGTCCAAATGATTTTGCACCCACGGTGAATACACATCATAGTATTGTGCATTGAAACTCGGCCACTAAGTTCCTGGCTCCCCAGCATTGGATTTGAAAGTAGCCCAATGAAGTTCAGGGGAAACCCCGACAGAAGTTACAGCTACAGTTTACACAGCAAATGTCCAGCGGTATTAATGCCTCCTGTACTGAGTTGGGAACTACCAACAGATGATTGGTTGTCTATACTCCTGATGGTTCAACTACCAACAGTCCAAAGATGTGCGGGTTAGGTTGATTGGCCAGGTTAAAAAAAAAATTGCCCCTTAGAGTCCTGAGATGCGTAGGTTAGAGGGATTAGCAAGTAAATATGTGGGGGTAGGGCTTGGGTGGGATTGTGGTCGGTGCAGACTCGATGGGCCGAATGGCCTCCTTCCGCACTGTAGGGTTTCTATTCTATTCTATTCTAACAAAGCGATTTAAAATTGCTAATGGTTCTGCCAGTGTTATGCTAATAGTTACTTTGAAAAAGTTAGAAGAAAGAAAAGCACTTCAAACTTCAGGAGAACACCCGGACCGGTCCCTGCAAGGTACACCCCCTAAACCACTGCCCCCTCCGATGTCCGACCCCCACCACCACCACCCCTTCCATTGTCTGGCCCCTTACCACCTCCCCCTCCTGATGTCTGACCACTCCCCCACTGCCCCCCTCCCGATTTTCGACCCCATCACTGTCCCCCTGCCTTTCCTCTCCCATGTCCAAATTCCGTCCCCCAAACACCACTGTTCTCTCCCAATGTCTGACTACCCTGCCCCACCACCTCCTCCTGATATCCACCCACCCCTTGCTCCAACCATCCACTGAGCTTAGATGCTTACATTCTCCCTGGCCTGTGTTCCTTTTAATGGGACCTTTAAACTCAACTGCGTTACGGCAGCCAGTGTCTTAAAAAAGAGAGCATGTTCTCATTCTTTTAGACTCCAACGCTGGACCCAGGGCGCTACATAAATGCATATCCCTCATTCAACCATTACTTACCAATCATCAAACCAGGGATCATCCCTGATTCAATGGAGAGTGCAGGAGGATGTGCCAGGAGCAGCACCAGGCATACGTAAAGAATGAGGTGTCAAACTGGTGAAGCTACAACACGGGATATCAAACATTGGAAGCAGCATGTGATAGACAGAGCTAAGCGATCCCACAACTAACAGATCAGATTAAAACTCTGCTGCCACATCCAGTCGTGAATGGTGGTGGACAATTAAACAACAAGGCTGGAACATTGGGCGGAGAAATGGCAGATGGAATTTAATCTAGATAAATGCGAAGTGATGCATTTCGGTAGATCTAATGCAAGGGGGAGCTATACAATAAATGGCAGAACCATCAGGAGTATAGACACACAGAGGGAGCTGGGTGTACAAGTCCACAGATCCTTAAAGGTGGCAGCACAGGTGGAGAGGGTGGTGAAGGCGGCATATGGCATGCTTGCCTTTATTGGACGGGACATAGAATATAAAAGTTGGCATATGATGTTGCAGCTGTATAGAACGATGGTTAGGCCGCATTTGGAATACGGCGTCAAGTTCTGGTTGCCACACTACCAGAAGGACGTGGAGGCTTTGGAGAGAATACAGAGAAGGTTTACCAGGATGTTGCCTGGTATGGAGAGTCTTAGCCATGAGGAGAGATTGGGTAAACAGGGGTTGTTCTCCCTGGAAAGACAGAGGATGAGGGGCGACCTAATAGAGGTGTATAAAATTATGAAGGGCATAGATAGGGTGAACAGTGGGCAGCTTTTTCCCAGGTCAGAGGTGACAAACACAAGGGGCCACGGGTTCAACACAGATGTCAGGGGGATGTATTTTACAAGCAAGGTGATTGAGGCGGACATGCTGGGATCGTTTAAGACTTATCTAGATCGCCACATGAACAGACTGGGAATAGAGGGATACAAAAGAATGGTCTAGTTGGGCACATGAGCGGCGCAGGCTTGGAGGGCCGAAGGGCCTGTTCCTGTGCTGTATTGTTCTTTGTTCTTAACTCACTGAAGGAGGAGGCTCCAAAAACATCGTCATCGTCAATGACAGGAAGCCCAACATATCAGTGCAACTAACAAGTCTAAAGTATTTGTGACCATGTTCAGCCTGAAGTGCCAAATTGCAAATTTAATTTGAATGCACCAACAGACCAGCTTTAACTTGGGAGGGTGCAGCGTCTCAGATAATGTCTCTGGATCAGCTCTTACTACTGATAAGAAACTTTATAGAATCTTGTAATTGGGAACTGAGTGAGGAAGCTGGAGATGAAGATGAATTGTCTGGTCTGCAGATGATGCACACAACTGCTATTCCCACGCAAGTATTCACTCTGTTTGCTTTTTTAATGCTTCAAACTTAATAGCTGGTGTGCGAGGGAGAATTCAGGTGAGGCAAGGTTTGAAAAATTATAATGGAAAGGACAGGGTGGGTAATGATAACCAGAGTATGATAAAAAGGGACAGGCAAAGTAAGAGTGCATCAGCTATTAAGGTCAGAGTGGGGCAAGATGGTAACAAGAGAGAATTAAAAACTCTTTATTTAAATACATGTAGAATTCACAAACAGATGGTGAATATATATATATAAACAGATGGTGATATCCATTGATAGCCATTAGAGATGTGGCTGCCAGAAATCCAATAGGGAATTCAGAAGAAACATCGTCTGGAATTCACTGCCTAAAAGGGCAGAGGAAATAGATTTAAAAATAAGATTCAAAAAGGATCAAACGGATAAATACATGAAGAGGAAAATTTGCAGAGCTATGGGAAAAGAGCACAGGCCTAGCACAAATAGGATTATGATTTCACAGAACAAGTGTTGGAATGATGTACTGAATGGTCTCCTTCCTTGGTTCTGACAAGAACGGTTACAACAGGCATTAAAAAAGCCAGCCTTCTCATATGCCTCGACAGGTTGAAGGGAGGAAGTAGGATCACAAAGTTAAGTACAGATGATGTTTCTCTTCCTCATGTTTTATAGAAACCAAGTCAATCCTCTGCCTAACATGACATCTGATACTTCCCGGGTGACCCTGGGTTGTCGGACATTTGAGTTCCATCAGAAGTGTTGAGTTTTTGACAGGTTTCTGATTGACAAGGGAGTCCAGGGTTATGGGGACAGGCAGAAAAGTGGAGTTAAGGCCACAATCAGATAAGACATGAATGACAGAGCAGGCTCGATGGTCTAATGGCCTACTCCTGCACCTATTTAGAACATAGAACATAGAAAAGCTACAGCACAAACAGGCCCTTCGGCCCACAAGTTGCGCCAAACATGTCCCTACCTAATAGGCTGACCTATAACCCTCTATCTTACTAACTTCCATGAACTTATCCAAAAGTCTCTTAAAAGACCCTATCAAATCCACCTCCACCGCCACTACCGGCAGCCGATTCCACGCACCCACCACCCTCTGAGTGAAAAACTCATGACTCTGCGCTGTCGTGTGTTGTGAAGGCCGTCTTGGAGAATGCTTACCCAAGTATCAGAGGCCGAATGCCCGTGACTGCTGAAGTGCTCCCCAACAGGAAGAGAACAGTCTTACCTGGTGATTGTCGAGCGGTGTTCATTCATCCGTTGTCGTAGCGTCTGCATGGTTTCCCCAATGTACCATGCCTCGGGACATCCTTTCCTGCAGCGTATCGGGTAGACAATGACAACACACGACAGCGCAGAGTCGCTGAGCAGAGACTGATAGCCAGGTTCCGCACACATGAGGACGGCCTCAACCAGGATCTTCGGTTCATGTCACACTATCTGTAACTCCCACAACTTGCCTGGACTTGCAAAGTCTCACTGGCTGTCCTGTCTGGAGACAATACACATCTCTTTAACCTGTGCTAATTAATGCTCTCTCCACTCATTGTCTATACCTTTAAGACTTGATTAGCAGTAAAGACTCGCATTCCAATCATTATTCTGTAAATTGAGTTTGTGTCTTTATATGCCCTGTTTGTGAACAGAACTCCCACTCACCTGACGAAGGAGCAGCGCTCCGAAAGCTAGTGGCTTTTGCTACCAAATAAACCTGTTGGACTTTAATCTGGTGTTGTTAGACTCCTTACTGTGCAAACTCCATACAGACGTGACCCAAGCCAGGAATTGAACCCAGGTCCCTGGAGCTGTGAAGCAGCAGTGCTAACCACTGTGCTACCGTGCCGCCCATCTGTAAGCATCTGTAAGGAGAGAAGAAAGCTGACGTTTCAAGTCCAGACAACCCTTTGTCAAAGCTGCCAAACCTGCTGAGATTTTCCAGCGTTTTCTCTTTTGGCCACTGACAAGAAGTTGTCATCACTATTTGTCGAAGCTTGCTGTATGCAAATTGTGGCTGTGTTTCCTACATCACAACAATGACCTAATACTTCATTGCTGTAAAATAATTTGGGATGTCCTAACTCTGTGAGTGGCACTACATAAATGCAGATTCTTTCTTTATATCCGTGTACCATTATGGTGCAATTATCCTCTGCCCTCTATTCCTCCTTCACCCAAGGTCTGCACTTGGTCTCAGTTTCCCTGTTTGCAATATCAGGGATGGGTAATTATCAGAGGTAAAAAACCTTTTCATCTGTAAGAAGTGTATTCTGATAATGTAAGCCCGCTATTCAAAAATGGATGGCTAAAACTGAACTATAGACCAGTGAGTCGAATGTCGGTACTGTGGAAGTTGCTGGAGTCCATGGTCAGGGATTTCATGACTTGGCATTTGGAAGGCAGTGGTCGAATCAGACCAAATCAGCATGGATTTACAAAGGGGAAATCATGCTTGATGAATCTTTTGGAATTCTCTGAGGATGTAACTGTTAATGGTTTGGAAGAAGGAACTAAATGTATTATCTCCAAATTTGCAGATGACACAAAGTTGGGTGGGAGGGTGAGCTATGAGGAGGATGCAGAGATGCTTCAGCATCATTTGGACAGGCTGAATGTGTGGGCATGTGCACGACAGATGCAGTATAATGTGGATAAATGTGACATCCACTTTGGCAGCAATAATAGGAAAACAAATTGTTACTTGAATGGGTGTAAATCGAGAGAGGTGGACACTCAACAAGACTTTGGTGTCCTCATGCATCAGTTGCTGAAAGTAAGCGCTCAGGTACAGCAGGCAGTAAAGAAAGCAAATGGTATGTTGACCTTCATAGCGAGAGAATTTGAGTATAGGGATAGGGATGTTTTGCTGCAATTGTATCGGGCGTTGGTGAGGCCACACCTGGAGTATTGTGTGCAATTTTGGTGTCCTTATCTGAGGAAGGATGTCCTTACTATAGAGGGAGTACAGCGAGGGTTTACCAGGCTGATTCCTGGGATGGTAGGTCTGTCAGATGAGGAGAGACAAAATCGGTTAGAATATATTCACTGGAGTTTAGAAGAGAACAGATCTCATAGAAACTTATAGAATTCTGATAGGGTAGATTCAGAAAGAATGTTCCCAATGGTGGGGGAGTCCAGAACCAGGGGTCATAGTTTGAAGATAAGGGGTAAACCTTTTAGAGCTGAGGTGAGAAGATATTTCTTCACCCAGAGGATGGTGAATGTGTGGAATTCACTACCACAGAAAGTAGTTGAGGCCAAAATGTTGTGTGACTTCAAGAAGAAATTAGATAAAGCTCTTGGGGCTAAAGGGATCAAGGGATATGGGGAGGAAGGGGGATCAGGATATTAAATTTGATGATCATCCGTGATCACAATGAATGGCGGAGCAGGCTCAAAGAGTTGAATGGCCTACTCCTGCTTCTAGTTTCAATGATGCAGCAAAAGAACATCAGATCCATCTTTACTGAGCAGTTATATAGAAACATTTGAATATAAAACCGAAAATGCTGGAGGTAAACGCAAGGTCTGAAAAGTCAACAGCTTTGTCACAGTTGTGGATGCTATAGAATCTGAACTGAGCAGCATAACCTGCTCTGTTTAAGATCTCCTTTCGAGGGGGAAATACTTTATGGAATCTCATTTCTTTCTGATGTGGAGCCAGTGATTCTCCAGCCTAACCAATCAGAGCTGGCATCTTGGAAGCCAGTGACTGAAGTTTGTGTACTGAGTTAACACCTGGCAGCTGCTGAGTCTGCACTCCCAGTAATGAAAATGGGTCAGAGCAACAAAAAACCAGTTATCCTTACTCTAGCCCCAAGTTCCAGTCTTCTGGATCCTGCTTAATCTCGGGATGCACACGGTATCGTGCCAAATACAGCCTTGCATAGCTTTTGTATGTTTAAATTCAATGAAGAAGCAGGTGGAGACTGTTGTTTGATCATTTCTGTATTTGCTGATTGTTTGTCTTTCATCTATTAAAGCGTCCATTTAATTCCATAGAAAGATGCAGAGTCAAAAGCTTGAAGGGATTTGTGTCGCTGCTTCTGATGGTCTTGGACCTTTTCAGCTATGATGCTTTTATTCTCTCTGTGTAATGAGGTGGTTTAAACAGCGCTAAAATTCAAACAAATAAAGGCAATTGTGTTGAAAGCTGTGACTGGGCTTCTTTCATTTCAACAAGAACCAAATAATACTGATGCTGGAAATCTGAAATAAAAACTGAAGATGTTGGAACTGGAATATTTTCACCTGCTGAGTATTTCTAGCATTTTCTGTTTTCATTTCCTTTAATTGCTTCAATAATAATTTTGAATTTAGTTAATGCCTTTCACGAATCAGAGCACCACATTGAGGAACTGTGATCTTTGTTTGCAGGCAAATGTGACAGTTAATTTGCACACAGCAAGATCCCATATTTGATATATGGCAGGTAATCTATTTTAGGTGTCAGATCATAGAGTCCCTATAGTGCAGAAGGAGGCCGTTTGACCCATCGAACCTGCGCCGACAACAATCTCACTGAGGCCCTATCCCCGTAACCCCACATATTTATCCTGCTAATCCCCCTGATACTAAGGGGCAATTTAACATGGCCAATCCACCTTATCTGCACATCTTTGGAGTGTGGGAGGAAATTGGAGCACCCAGAGGAAACCCACGCAGACACGGGGCTTTGGTGAGACCACACCTGGAGTATTGTGTGCCGTTTTGGTGTCCTTGCTATGGAGGGAGTGCAGTATATGGGGATTGCAAACTCCACACAGACAGTGACCCGAGGCTGGAATTGAACCAGGGTCCCTGGCGCTGTGAGGCAGCAGTGCTGACCACTGTGTCACCGTGTTGCCCACTGAAACTTTTGTCAGTGATGGGATTTCAAGAAGAAATTAGATATCACTCTTGGGGCAGATGAGAGATGACTCTTGGTTAGTATAGTTTTTTGCTTTGTATGCAGCCCTTAAGTGAAGAGTCAATGGCCCTCCCACCTGTTAGTAACTTCTATCCGATACACTTTCATTCTATACTCTGTGTGCCTCAGTGCTCCGTGATTTATGTGCTTAAACTTTCATTGACTACTGTTGTGATTAATATTACACAAACGTCAAAACAAAGAGAACAAAGAAAATTACAGCACAGGAACAGGCCCTTCAGCCCTCCAAGCCTGCACCAACCATGCTGCCCGACTTAACTAAAACCCCCTACCCTTCCGGGGACCATATCCCTCTATTCCCATCCTATTCATGTATTTGTCAAGACGCCCCTTAAAAGTCACTACCGTATCCGCTTCCACTACCTCTCCCGACAACGAGTTCCAGGCACACACCACCCTCTGTGTAAACAAAATCTGCCTTGTACATCTCCTTTAAACCTGGCCCCTCACACCTTAAACCTGTGCCCCCTAGTAATTGACTCTTCCACCTGGGAAAAAGCTTCTGACTATCCACTCTGTCCATGCCCCTCATAATCTTGTAGACTTCTATCAGGTCACCCCTCAACCTCCGTCGTTCCAGTGAGAACTCAGCGCTGATCCCTGAGGAACGCCACTTGTCACAGCCCTCCATTCAGAAATGCACCCTTCCACTGCTACCCTCTGTCTTCTTTGACCAAGATGTGGAGATGCCGGCGTTGGACTGGGGTAAACACAGTAAGAAGTTTAACAACACCAGGTTAAAGTCCAACAGGTTTATTTGGTAGCAAAAGCCACACAAGCTTTCGAGGCTCTAAGCCCCTTCTTCAGGTGAGTGGGAATTCTGTTCACAAACAGAACTTATAAAGACACAGACTCAATTTACATGAATAATGGTTGGAATGCGAATACTTACAACTAATCAAGTCTTTAAGAAACAAAACAATGGGAGTGGAGAGAGCATCAAGACAGGCTAAAAAGATGTGTATTGTCTCCAGACAAGACAGCCAGTGAAACTCTGCAGGTCCACGCAACTGTGGGAGTTACAAATAGTGTGACATGAACCCAATATCCCGGTTGAGGCCGTCCTTGTGTGTGCGGAACTTGGCTATCAGTTTCTGCTCAGCGACTCTGCGCTGTCGTGTGTTGCAACTCGGCCAACGTTGTCTACCTGATACGCTGCAAGAAAGGATGTCCCGAGGCATGGTACATTGGGGAAACTATGCAGACGCTGCGACAACGAATGAATGAACACCGCTCGTCAATCACCAGGCAAGACTGTTCTCTTCCTGTTGGGGAGCACTTCAGCGGTCACGGGCATTCGGCCTCTGATATTCGGGTAAGCGTTCTCCAAGGCGGCCTTCGCGACACACGACAGCGCAGAGTCGCTGAGCAGAAACTGATAGCCAAGTTCCGCACACACAAGGACGGCCTCAACCGGGATATTGGGTTCATGTCACACTATTTGTAACTCCCACAGTTGCGTGGACCTGCAGAGTTTCACTGGCTGTCTTGTCTGGAGACAATACACATCTTTTTAGCCTGTCTTGATGCTCTCTCCACTCCCATTGTTTTGTTTCTTAAAGACTTGATTAGTTGTAAGTATTCGCATTCCAACCATTATTCATGTAAATTGAGTCTGTGTCTTTATAAGTTCTGTTTGTGAACAGAATTCCCACTCACCTGAAGAAGGGGCTTAGAGCCTCGAAAGCTTGTGTGGCTTTTGCTACCAAATAAACCTGTTGGACTTTAACCTGGTGTTGTTAAACTTCTTACTGTTCTTTGACCAAGCCAGCTTTGTATCCACCTTGCCAGCTCACCTCTGATCCCATGCGACTTCACCTTCTGTACCAGTCTGCCATGAGGGATCTTGTCCAAGGCCTTACTGAAGTCCATGTAGACAACATCCACTGCCCTACCCTCATCAATCATCTTCGTCACTTCCTCAAAAAACTCGATCAAGTTAGTGAGACACGACCTCCTTCACAAAACCACGTTGCCTCTCACTAATACGTCCACTTATTTCCAAGTGGAAATAAATCCTGTCTCGAAGAATCCTCTCCAATAATTTCCCTGCCACTGATGTAAAGTTCATATGTAATTACCTGGATTATTCTTGCTACCCTTCTTAAACAAAGGAACAACATTGGCTATTATCCAATCCTCTGGGACGTCCCCTGTAAGAAGTCTAACAACACCAGGTTAAAGTCCAACAGGTTTATTTGGTAGCAAAAGCCACGAGCGTTCGGAACAGGCTGTCCCTTCGTCAGGTGGGTGGGAACTCCCACCCACCTGACGAAGGGACAGCCTGCTCCGAAAGCTCGTGGCTTTTGCTACCAAATAAATCTGTTGGACTTTAACCTGGTGTTGTTAGACTTCTTACTGTGTTTACCCCAGTCCAACGCCGGCATCTCCACATCATGACCTCCCCTGTAGCCAGTGAGGATACAAAGATTTCTCTCAAGGCCCCAGCAATTTGCTCTCTTACCTCTCAGTATTCTGGGGTATATCCCATCAGGCCCTGGGGACTTGTCTACCTTAATGTTTCTCAAGAACCCCGATACCACCTCCTTTTTAATCTCAACATGACTGAAACTATCTACACACCCTTTCCCAGACTCATCATCCACCAAGTCCTTCTCTTTGGTGAATACCGACGCAACGGTACTCATTTAATACCTCGCCCGTTTCCTCTGGCTCCACGCATAGATTCCCTCCCCTGGTCTTGAGTGGGCCAACCCTCTCCCTGGCTATCCGCTTGCTCTTTATATATGTATAAAAAGCCTTGGGATTTTCCTTAATCCTGCTGGCCAAGGTTTTTTTGTGATCCCTTTTAGCCCTCCTTACTCCTTACTCAAATTTCTTTCTACTTTCCTTGTATTCCACACTTGCTTCGTGTGTTCCCAGCCTCCTAGCTTTGACAAATGCTTCCTTTTTCTCTTTGACTCGGCTCACAATATCTCTCATTATCTAAGATTCCCAAACTAGCCATACTTATCCTTTATCCTTTCAGGAATGTGCTGTTCCTGAATCCCTATCAACTTACACTTGAAAGCCTCCCACATGCCAGATGTGGATTTTCCTTCAAACATCTGCCCCCAATCTACATTCGTCAGTTCCTGCCTAATATTGTTGTAATTAGCCTTCCCCCAATTTAGCACCTTAACTTGAGGACTACACTTATCTTTATCCATCAGTAAGTACCTTAAAGCTTACTGAATTGTGGTCACTGTTCCCGAACTGCTCCCCTACTGAAACGTTGACCACCTGGCCGGGCCCATTCCCCAATACTAGGTCCATGGCCCCTTCCCTATTTGGACTATCTACATACTGTTTCAAGAAGCCCTCCTGGATGTTCCTTACAAACTCTGCCCCATTCACTAAGTGAGTCCCAGTCAATATCTGGGAAGTTAAAATCTCCCACCACAACAACCCTGTTACTTTTACACCTTGCCAAAATTTGCCTACATATCTGTTCCTCAATCTCCCACTGGCAGTTGGGAGGCCTATAGTAAACCCCAACATTGTGACTACACCCTCCCTATTCCTGAGCTTTACCCATATTGCCTTGCTATATGAGCCCTCCGCGGTGTCCTCCCGCAATACAGCTGTGATATTCTCCTTTAACCAGTAGTGCAACTCCCCACCCCTTTTACATTCCCCTCTATCCCACCTGAAACATCTGTACCCTGGATTGTTAAGCTGCCAATCCTGTCCTTCCCTTAACCAAGTCTCTGTAATAACAACACCATCATAGTTCCCAGTACTAATCCAAGCTCTAGGTTCATCTGCTTTACCTGTTACACTTCTCGCATTGAAACAAATGCACTTCAGTCCACCAGACCCTCTTTGATTAGCAATCCCACCCTGCCTGCTGTTTCTCTGAGTCTTACTGGCCCTACTCTCTGGTTCCCCTTCAGTTAATTCACCTTTGCTTTGGTTCCCACCCCCCTGCCAAACTAGTTTAAATCCTCCCGTGTGACACTAGCAAACCTTCCAGCCAAAATATTTATGCCCTTCCAGTTTAGATGCAACCCGTCCTTCTTGTACAGGTCCCATCTGCCCCGGAAGAGACCCCAATGGTCCAGAGATCTGAAACCCTCCCTCGTACACCAGCTGTTTAGCCACATGTTGAGCTGCACTATCTTCCTATTCCTAGCCTCACTGGCACGTGGCACAGGGAGTAATCCTGAGATTACAACTCTAGAGGTCCTGCTTTTTAACTTTCTGCTAACTCCCTAAACTGCTGCTGCAGGACCTCATCACTCTTCCTGCCTATGTCGTTAGTACCAATATGTACCACGACCTCTGGCTGTTCACCCTCTCCCTTCAGAATGCTTTCTGTCCGTTCAGAGACATCCTAGACCAGGGAGGCAACATACCATCCTGGAGTCTCTTTCACATCCCACAGAAACGCTATCTGCACCCTTAACTATAGAGTCCCCTATCACTATTGCTCTAGTCCTCTTTGTCCTTCCCTGCTTAACAACAGAACCAGCTGTGGTGCCACTGCTCTGGCTGCTGCTGCTTTTATCCCCTGATAGGCCATCCTCCCCAACCGTATCCAAAATGGTATAGCTGTTAGAGAGGGGGAACGACCATAGGAGATTCCTGCACTGCCTGCCTGCCTGCCCCTTCTAGCGGTCACCCATCTATCTGCCTGCACCTTGGGTGTGACCACGTCTCTAAAGCTCCTATCTGTGACACTTTCCACCACCTTCATGCTCCTAAGTGCATCCAACTGCTGCTCCAACCTATCCATGCGTTCTGTAAGGAGCTGCAATTGGGTGCACTTCCTGCAGACATAGTCGTCCGAGACGCTGGAAGCGTCACGGATCTCCCGCATCTCACAAGCGCAACACTTAACCCCACTGACTGACATTTCGAGCACCAATTAAATTATTTTAAGAAAATTTATAAAACTCTTACCTTCAGTTTTACCTTCTCACAGTGGCCTTTTTTTTGGTTAGAGGAGGAGGGAAGGAGGGAAACACTGATGTAGTGTTTGGGGCTTACCGCTCCTTGACACCAGATCTTCCGCTTCCCACTTCTTGGTAGATGTTGCTGGTCCGACCTTTCCTAGAATGCACCAGTGAAGTCCCTCAGCCGCCTTTATCGGCTCATTTCTTTCAGTTTGGTGATATATTAATCCTTCCTAGAAGTGCTGTGGCGCTTGTGAGAAACTGTATTTGGAGCCAGTGTCTCATTATTATTTTCACCACTTGCAATGCATTTAGCATTGACAACCCTCCAGGATTAGCCTGAATTGGCCGGATATTAAAGATTAATCTCTTGGACACTGCCAGAAGCAACTTGAGAAAAATCATGGGGGTTTGAAATAATATTTTCACATTCTTTGATCACTTTCATTGATTAGTTCTTGGAAAATGGATGAAACAAAAGGTGAATTTTACTGGGTGAGACAGTTGGAGACAGGACATGTGGCGAAATCTCCAAGCAAGCAGAATTGCAGCTGACACAAAAATTGGCCATGTAGGTGATCGTGAAGAGGATAGCTGTGGACTCCAGAATGATATCAATGGTTTGGTTGAATGGATGGAAAAATGGCAAATTGCATTCAACCTGGAAAGTTGGGAGGGCAAACAAAGCAAGGCAATACTCAATAACTGGGAGGCTATTGAGAGGGATTGAGGAAGTGAGAGGCCTTGCAGTGTATCTCTTTACAGGTCCCTGAAGGTGGCAGGGTAGGTGGGTGAGGTGATTTTTAAAAAAGCCTATGGAATGCTTTCCTTTATTTCATGAGGTATAGAATACTGTACAAAAACAGGGATATAAAGCTGGGATTGCATAAAATGTTGATTAGGTCACAGCTGAAGTTTTGTGTACAGTTCTGGTCACCACATTACAGGAAGGACTTAATTACTCTGAAGAGAGTGCAGAAGAGGTCTGCAAGAATGTTGACAGGGCTGGAAAATTATAGCTTTGAGGAGAGATTGGATAGGATAGGGTTGTTTTCCTTAAAACAGTGGAGGATGAGGGGTGATGTAATTGAGGTGCACAAAGTTATGAGGGAGTTGGATAGAGTAGATAGAAAAGACTTGTTTCCCCAAGCAGAGAGTCAGTTACCAGGGGACAGATTGAAGATGTTTTGTAGAAGGATGAGGGGATATTAGGAAAAGCATTTTACCCGGAGAGTGGTAGGTGTTTGGAGTTTACTGTCCACATTGAGGCAGAAACCCTCGACTCAATAAAATGGTACCTGGATCTACACTTGATGTGCTATAACCTGCAAGGCTATGGACCGGGTGCTGGAAGGTGGGATTAGAATGGGCTGTTAGTGTTTTTTCAGCTGGTGCAGACACAATGGGCTGAATGGCCTCTTTCTGTACTTTAACTTTTTTTATCAAACTTTATTTATTGGCTTTTACAATAAGATACATCTTAAAATACAGGCAAAGAAAATGTTAGAAGAAAAGGGGGTGAAAAAGAAGAGGAATAGATAGAATTATTCAACTTGTAGAAGAAAAAGATTGTCTAAATAATGAATAAAATGTGGCCAGACTGAACCAATGTTTAAAACTAATCCGAAAATGTATATTTAATCTTTTCAAGTTTAAGAAACATCATCTGCTTGACCCATTGGAAGTGGGAGGGTGGAGCTGCAGACTTCCAATTGAATAAGATAAGTTGATGTTCAGACATTGAACCATGGCATCTTACAGTGATCTACAGCTATCTCATCAGGGATTACCCCAAAAACATGACAATATCAATAGATATGACACACGTGCATGAAAAAATTAAGAACACAAGGAACAGAAAGTGGCCAGCCTTGGACATGGCCAAAATATATGAAAGCATTGCAGGAACCAAATGACATCTCACATCGGCAGGATCCAGAGTACATCCTGGCAAGTCTAGCTCTAGAAAGGTAGAGTCAATGAAGAACATTAACTTGAAGCAGATCATGTCTAATACACAGTAATGAAGAATACAATCTGAAATGAATCAATTGCCATAGACTGCCAGAAAGCTTATTATTTAGGTCCCACCGCTCTCCCTTAACGTTAACCAAAGAGTTTGTGAATAATATTATAAATGTGTGAAAGAGGGCCCTTTAAAATGGGATTAACACCTAAACAAAGGTCAAAGGGACTGTCAGGAGATAGAGACGGAAAGGAAGCAAAATGTTTACTGGCTAAACTGCAAGTCTGTAAGAACCTGAAAGAGAGATTTGGAATCACCATGCTCCCTTACTAGATAATCAAAGGAAGCAAACATACCCTCAGAGAAAAGATCTTTCAAAGATTTCAAACCAAATCTGGACCAAAGGGGGAAGGCTGAATCAACTAGAGAAGATGGAAATATGGATTAGAATGGATAGGAAGAGAGAAAAGAACAGACTTCAATCTGTTCTCTTCAAAGTGGATTCTGAATTGGGACCATGTTTTAAGGGAGTGCAGCACAATACTATTTTGTGTACAGCGATTCACACAAGCTGGTAACTGTGAATGTGATGAGGGAGGCAAGAGTAATGTTCTGGGTCGTCATTACCTGAAAATGAATGAAGCCTAAGTAAGCCTATGAATATTGGCAGACCGATAATTCAAAACATTTGGCAAAGCAAGACCTTGAAGATTTGTCTTTCCAGTAAGATTTTATGCATATTAATTCAAATAAAAGAGGAAATCAATTGGTCAAGAGATTTTTAATAAAAATAGGAATAGCCTGAAATAAATTTAGAAGTTTAGGTAAAATTTCATTTTGACAGAATTAATATGAACAGCAAGCTATAGAGACAGCACTCACCAATCAGCAAAGTCTTACTTGAAGTCTTTGAACAAAGATTTGGAGTTATATTTAAAAAGGTTGTTGCAATCTCATGTCATAGATATTCCCAAGTAAGTCAAATTATCAGAAGCCTATCTAAAGGAGAATAAGTCAAAAGACAGGCCTAATGCAGAAATTAATTGGAATAAAACAAACTTTAGCTTGTAGCCTGCAAATTTACCAAATTTAAGCATGAACAATTGGTATTGATACAAAAGGGTCAGATTGTGTAACAGAAGATCATCGGCATAAAGAGAGACCTTGGCCGGAATTCTCTGGCCTTTCACGCCGGCAGGATTCTCCGATCCCACCGGCAGCGCAACACCGCTCGCGGGTTTCCTGCCAGGGTGGGGTGATGTCGGCGGACCAGAGAATCCTGCTGCTAGCAAACGATGTGCCACCTCCCGCTGATGAGAAATACGTGGCTGGGAAGCCAGAGAATCCCGGCCCTTATCACATAAACCACCCGTTAATTCCAATTACATCCTTACTGTGTCGAAGGGACACAAGCATTGTTCAACAGCAATATCAAACAGAAGTTTAAGTTTATTTGTTAGTGTCACAAGTAGGCTTACATTAACACTGCAATTAGGTTACTGTGAAAATGGAGGTAAAAATGCCTCTGTAGAGGGGGAAATGAGCAGAGCATGAAGAATTCGTACAGGTTGAAGCTACAGGTGATGAATATAACATTTTAATTGATGAGATAAAACTGGACCAAAAACACATTTTTCTAAAACTTTGAATAAATAGCCCATCCTACATAGAACATAGAAAAGCTACAGCACAAACAGGCCCTTCGGCCCACAAGTTGCGCCAAACATGTCCCTACCTACTAGACTTACCTATAACCCTCTATCTTACTAACTTCCATGAACTTATCCAAAAGTCTCTTAAAAGACCCCATCGAATCCACCTCCACCAACACTACTGGCAGCCGATTCCACGCACCCACCACCCTCTGAGTGAAAAACTTACCCCTAACATCTCCTCTGTGCCTACTCCCCAGCACCCTAAACCTGTGACCTCTTGTGGCAACCATTTCAGCCCTGGGTAAAAGCCTCTGAGAATCCACTCTATCAATGCCTCTCAACATCTTATACACCTCTATCAGGTCACCTCTCATCCTTCGCTTCTCCAAGGAGAAAAGACCTAGTTCTCTCAACCTATCCTCATAAGGCATGCCACCTAATCCAGGCAACATTCTTGTAAATCTCCTCTGCACCCTTTCTATGGCTTCCACATCCTTTCTGTAATGAGGCGACCAGAACTGGGCACAGTACTCTAGGTGAGGTCTGACCAGGGTCCTATACAGCTGCAGCATTATCTCCCAATTTCTAAACTCAATTCCTCTATTGATGAAGGCCAGTATTCCATATGCCTTCTTAACCACAGCCTCTACCTGCGACGTTGCTTTGAGCGTCCTATGAACCCGGACCCCAAGATCCTTCTGATCTTCCACACTGCCAAGCTTCTTACCCTTAATATTATATTCTTTCATCCTATTCGACCTGCCAAAATGAACCACCACCCACTTATCTGGGTTGAAGTCCATCTACCACTTCTCCGCCCAGTCTTGCATCTTATCTATGTCTCGTTGCAACTGCTGGCATTCCTCTACACTATCCACAACACCACCAACCTTTGTGTCATCAGCAAACTTGCCAACCCATCCTTCCACTTCCTCATCAAGCAGGGATAATCCAGTGTAACTTCAAGAAACACAGCAAACCCCATATTCCAGCTGTTGTTTTAGCACTGGAAATCCATCTGAAAATGGAAACTGTTAATCTACAGAAATAGAGAAGTTATTTTGGTAAATACTATGGGCTGGATTTCATATTCCCCTGTCATTGTGTTTGAAGTGGGCTCATAAATGTGGCATGTTACTAGTGCTGGCACTGCCTCTCGTGGGATTGATGACTTTGCTATGTGTGGGTACAGAACATCTTGGCATTGCTCCATGGCATCCAGCATCTGCCAAGGGAGGTCTCAGAGAATCTTGGTACAGTCTTCTTAGCAGCTATTCCCTATCTTAGACCTCTGGAAGAAGTGGCTGGGGAGCACTGGGGTGGCTTTCAAATGTAGCAGCCTGCTGATTGAAGTGCTCAGCTGATGGTGGGTGAATCAGAGGCCATCTGCCATGAAGGTGGTGTGAAATCCTTGCAGATTTTTTGGCTCTACCTTTATTTAAAAGAAGATTTCTCTAGAGCTTTGTCTGGATTTCAAGATGGTGTCAGTGTTTACTCAGCAACAAAGGGATTTTGTGTGTTTGCCAGTTTCGGCTGTCTCTGCAAAATGGCGATGATGCTCTTCTTGGGGAAAGAAAAATAAACAATGGCTGCGTTGATCAGCTGCCCGCTAACTTATTTTGTTCACTGTTGAGTCAGTTGAATTGAAGCTTCTGCTTGTTTGTTGCTGTGCTGTCACAACATTCCTGAATTAATTAATTAATTTCTTCTCTTTTCGATGAATTTGGATGTGAAGGCTCTGACTTGGGGAGTGGGTTTTAGCAATGAGGTTCTTCCAAATGGCACTTCTGACATTGCAGTACTTAAAGGCATCCTCAGGACTTGCTGTAACCTGGAATTTTAAAGATTTAGCACACCCTTGCAGGTTGTGTCAACTCTGCTGTCTGAAACTGGACTTCCAAAGGAGATTTAATGGCGTCTTCGGCAGCAGTATGGAAATTTGAATTTATGCCTTCATGTTCCAGGCCATTCTCTAGAGTGTATTCCGGTGATTATCCCTCTGCGTCTCTACTTCTTTAGAGCTTCTTTTCAAGTCAAAATGCTTTGTTGAATTTTTATCAGTCTTCCAGCAGTTCTGTTTCTCTCTGCGTTTTGGGTTTTTATCCCATTGCTGCACAATGTTGGGTGGATGTTGGTTACAGAAGGCTTAAAGAAGTCTCCATGGTCTTCTATCGGTGAATGGTCGAATCCTTTACCAGGAAATTATAACTTCTGGAAGAGGAGAAAGAATCGTGGAGTAAATAATATTAAATGGGCACCTCAAGTTGCAGAATGACTGTCGATACTTAATAAAGTCCGATTGATCGAGAGAGCCGATAATTGGCAAAATAGGCTCCAAATGGAGGGCAAGAGCTTTGGCTGGTATCTTCTAATCTGTGCTTAGCAGAGAAAGAACTGCTGCTCTCAAAGGGGTCCTTAACCTTTTTCAGCAGTAACCACATGTTTGCCTGATTCAAAATAAAAGAAAGATTACCATGAGAAAGTGATTCTGAGAAGACTAAACTGAGCAGGGGATATCAATAGAAGGAGCATTTTTAAAATTTGATTTGATTTATTATTGTCATTTGTATTGGGATACAAAGCATACCGTTCATAGAGTACATAGGGGAGAAGGAAAGAAGAGGGTGCAGAATATAGTGTTACAGTCATAGATAGAGAGAAAGGTCAACTTAATATATGAGAGAGGTCCTTTCAAAAGTCTGATGGCAGTAGGGAAGAAGCTGTTCTTGAGTCGGTTGGTACGTGATCTTTTCCCAATGGAAGAAGATGGAAGAGAGTAATTAAAGTCAACAGAAAAATCATCAGCTCCTGGAACATTACAACTTTGTAGTGCCTTGATGGTTTGATCTATTGCTAGAGTTGAGAGGGGATTATCTAACACGGACCTATTAACAGGACTCAAGATTGGAATATCAAGCTTGTAAAAAAAAAACTAGAATTGTCTGCAGCCTCCGAGGAATACAGTGTAGAATAGACAGTTTTAAATTGATCATTTATACGCTTGGGATGTAGTGTGGAAGTACCAGATTCACTGATCAAATTACAGGTCATTAACTTGTGAAGTTTGTGAGAGAGAATTTTTCTGGCTTTTTCACCATGCTCGTAATACTGTTGTCTTGATTTCATCAAAGATTTTGTGGATAAAAGATCAAATTCTGTCTGTAAACTGAGTTTTCCTAAAACTCAGGAGTTGGAGCAGAAACGCAGCGCGGGTCAATTTAGAAGATAATGTCAGCTAATTCTGATGGGCAATTTTTGAGTGCTGCAGTGTATGAAATGATTTGGCCACGGATATAAGCCTTAAATGCATCACAAATAGTGGATACAGTTATACCAGGGGTTGCACTGGTGTCTAAGAGCAACCTGTGAGGGGTTTAATTTAATAAATTCTTTATGAGCGAGAAGAACAGGATTAAAATGCCACATGCATTGAGAGGGCACACTTTCAGGAAAGCATAGTTTTATCGGCAGGGGGACATGATCAAATATAACAATCCTCTGATATTCACTAGAATCTAAAAGAGAAAGAAGCTTACTATCCACGATTTTTTAAAAATCTACTCTTGACTTCGAATGATGAACTGGAGAGAAAAAAAGAAAAATCTTTTGCAGTCGGGAAGAGAAAATGCTAAGCATCAATCTGTAACCTTGTGGAATCATAGAATCCCTCCAGTACAGAAAGAGGCCAGTCGGCCCATCGAGTCTGCACCGCCCACAATCCCACCCAGGCCCTACCCCCATATCCCTACCCCCATATCCCTACACATTTACCCACTAACCCATCTAACCTACGCATCTCACGACACTAAGGGCAATTTTAGCATGGCCAATCAACCTAATCTGTACATCTTGTGGACTTCTAGAAAGGAATTAATAGCAGAAGGCGATCCAGGAAAAGAGCATGAACCAGTTTTGAAGCAATCAAGAGAAGGATTTAAAACACAATTGAAGTCCCAACCCAGAATCAGATGATGATTGTGCAAGTTAGACAAAGAGAAGGAAAAAATTGGCAAAGAACTGAACATCATTCAATTGGAAGCGCACACATTGGCCAGAATTATTTCTTTACTAAATAGACTACAATCACATAGCCGCCATTAGGATCTGTTGTGACAACTGGGATATTTTTATGAATCAGAATTGCACCATGCCATTATTTAGAGTGAAATTTGGGGTGAAAGATCTACCCCAGCCACCCTCTCCAGAGTCTAAAGCGATCTGAAGGGCCAAATGGATCTCTTGAAGAAGAACAGTATCTGTCTTTAACTTCTACAGGTGAGAAATACATTGCAGTAATCCAGCCCTTTTACATTGCAACAAACAGAATTTGTAGAAACTTTAGACATAAAACATTCTTAGGTGTCATTCCACAAAAAAGAAAATTACTAATTGACCAAATTGAGGCAACTGAGTTGAGACAAATGACAGACTGACAATTTCTACTTAAAGAGCAACTAGATAAAGAAAAAGGAGAAAAGGAAGGAAATAGAGAAAAGTCCCAAACATCGGCCTTCCCCAAATGAAAGGCTGCATCCCAACCCCTTCCCTAATTCTAAAGCTAGATGTGAACATAACCATCTTGAGGATAATCCCACCCTACCCAGATATCCCCAGCCACAAATACCAAATAGCCCCCAAAAAAATAAAAGTTAGTATCTATCAAGCCAGGTTTCACTCTGGGACCTGACTTGGATAGTGTTGACACCAGCTGGGATATCTGTCTCTGCTGATCTTTAGGTTTTCTCATTGAATTTTAGCATTTTCATAGGGATAAAGGCCGGAATTCTCCCGTCCTGCCCGCCACGGGAATTGTAGCGAGCGGGGGACGCACCATGTAAAGGTCCATTGACCTCGGGGCGGGATTCTCCGGTTTTGAGGCGAACGCGACCGAAGAATCCCGCACAAAATCTTCTATCTGTCACAAAACTGAAGGATAAATATGGCTCTGTTCTCCCAATTTTTATTCACTTGTCTTTGAGCAATGTCATGAGGATGAATGAATTCACTTCTTTGCTCACATGTTCTGTTCATTGAGATAATCCAAGTCTGAGCGACTGTTGCTACTTCAGGATTTTCTAGGTGGTAATTTGCGATGTTCCTTCTATCTTACTGACAGATGGGGCGGGAGGGAGGAGGTGGGGGTGAATTTTGATAGATCCTGAGGTTTTCTTGATGTCTTTTTAACTGACAGTATTTTTGACATCTTGTTTTCATTGTGTTTGATTTTCAGGCGTGTGACGGATGTGAAGAGGCTGGTGAAACAGGAGCATGGCTATGAGCAACAGGAATGGTGATTTCATGGTTCAGAGCAATGGCAGTGTCCCATCAAATGCTAACAGTAACAGCGTCCCTGCAGCCTGCGATGGAGACCACCTCTCCCAGCAGCTGTCAGCCAAGGAGACCTCAAGGGCAAAAGTGAGTCAGAACAGTGGTACGCTGTCAAATGGCACTGTTAAGCCTTCCTCCCTCTTTCCAGACAGCACAATAAGTAACCAAAGACCTGCGCCAATGCTGCCACAATGTTGCCACCATTGTCCATACCATCATCCCTTGTGTTGTCATGGTAACCAACCAGATTGCCATTCTTTGGGAAATACCACCATCACCTCTCCATTGACTTCCTCCTGTCTGCAAGCTTGCTCCGAGTACCCGACATCTGTGTGCCAAAACACTTCCCCCATCCATCCAGCCAGCTGCTGCCTCCAGCCTGCCTCATCTCTCATCGATCACGCTCCCCTCTGTCTGCATCATCGATGGCCTGACCATTTCCAGCATCAACCTGTGCAACAGCAACACGTCCGCAACATCAGGTACGCTCCACCAAGGCAAACTTTCACATGTATAATCAATGAACGTATTCCTGTTGGTTCTCCCAAATACGACGACTGTGGGGTTGGAATGAAATGAAGATTTAGTTTTGGGACGGCCTCACAGTGCCAGGGACCCGGGTTTGATTCCCAGCTTGGGTCACTGTCTGTGCGGAGTCTGCATGTTCTCCCCGTGTCTGCGGGTGGGTTTCCTCCGGGTGCTCCGGATTCCTCCCACAGTCTGAAAGATGTGCTGGTTCGGTTGATTGGCCATGGGAAATTGACCCTAGTTTCGGGGGGATTAGCAGGGTAAATATGTGGAGTTACAGGGATAGGGTGGGATTGTTGTCAGTGCAGACTCGATGGGCTGAATGGCCTCCATCTGTACTATAGAGATTCTATGAATGAAAATAATCTGTGAGCTCTGACTAGGTCCAGGGTGTATTTTTCCAATGGTAAGCTCTCTTTATTTGAAAGAGGTACTTCAGAGAGCAGCTATGTGGGGCTCAGTATACGCATTTGCAGTGTGGTGTGATTTGATTTTTTTTTGTCTTTTGTAAAACATTCACCCAAATGCAAGTTAATTGTGATTCTTTCATATTTGTGCTGTATTTGGAAAGCTTATTTGGAGGTGTATAACACAAGGATATGGTATAAGTCGTTAAACATACAGGAAGTGGGAGTAATTTGAACTGATGAATTAAGAGCATTGAATATGAAACATTTAGTCCTTTAGTGTCTCCTGCCCAAAATCAGATCCTTGGCTCGTTGTCTGCTGATGCTTCATCCTGAGCCATTTCTCATGGCAGTTTTTTGTCACTGGTGGTTTGCTGTTGCCTTCAGGATGAGGAGGTCCATCCCATCCCAAGTCTACCTCAGCCAGAGTGGGAATCGAACCCATTATCTCAGCGTTATTCTGGGCAAATGCTAACCATCTAGCCAACTGAACCAACTGGCCCTCATACGAAACGTATTGCATGTCAATGACCTGTAATGGCCTCTGTACAGGTACACTGGGTAGGGAGTGGCACAGGGGTATTGTCGCTTGACTAGGAATCCAGAGACCCAGGGTATTGGATCTGAATCTCATCACAGCAGGTTGTGGAATTTTTAAAACACAAAATATCTGGAATTAAAAGTCTGTAGACAAGAAACAGGACAAATCCAACCCAACTGCCCCATCAGTCTGCTCTCGATCATCAGTAAAGCGATTGAAGTAGTCATCAATAGCGCTATCAACATGGCTATTACTCAGCAAAAACTTGCTCAGTGACGCCCTGTTTGGGTTCTGCCAGAGTCACTCAACTCCTGTCCTCATTACAGCCTTGGTTCAAACACGGAAAAAGTGCTGAATGCCAGAGGTGAGGTGAGAGTGACTGCCCTTGACACTCAGGCAACATTTAACCGAATATGGCATCAAGGAGCCCTAGCAAAACTGGAGTCAATGGGAATTGGGGAAAACTCTCCAATGGTTGGCATCATACCTGACACAAAAGAAGATGGTTATGGTGGTTGGGGATCAATCATCTCAGCTCCAGGACATTTCTGCAGGAGTCCCTCAGGGTAACGTCCTAGGCCCAACCATCTTCAACTGCTGCATCAATAACCATCCTTCCATCATTAGGTCAGAAATGGGTATGTCCGCTGATGATTGCACAACGTTCAGCACCATTCGCAACTCCTCAGATACTGAAGCAGTCCATGTCCAAATGCAGCAAGACCTGGACAATATCCAGGCTTGGGGTTATAAGTGGCAAGTAACATTCATGCCACACGGGTGCCAGACAATGACTATGTCCAGCAAAAGAGGATCTAACCATCACCTCTTGACATTCAATAGCATTAACATCACTGAATCCCCCACTATCAACATTAGCATTGACCAGAAACTGAACTGGACCAGCCATATAAATACTGTGGCTACCAGAGCAGGTCAAAGGCTAGGAACCCTGCGGTGAGTAACTCTCCTCCTGATTCCCCAAAGCCTGTCCACCATCTACCAGATACAGGTCAGGAGTGTGATGGAATACTCTCCACTTGCCTGGATGAGTACAGCTCCAACAACATTCACGAAGTTTGACATCCAGGATAAAGCAGCCAGCTTGATTGCTACCCCTTCACAAACATTCATTCTTTCAACTGCCAACAAACAGTGGCAGCAATGTGTACCATCCACAAGATGCACTGCAAGAACTCACCAAGGTTCGTTAGACAGCACCTTCCAAACCTGGGAACACCACCACTTGGAGGTTTCCCTCCAATTCACTCACCATCCTGACTTGAAAATATATCATCGTTCCTTGACTGCCACTGGGTCAAATTCTGGAACTCCCTCCCTAACAGCACTGTGGGTGTACCTACACCTCGGGGGACTGCAGCGGTTCAATAAGGCAGCTCACCACCACATTCTGAAGGGCAACTAGAGATGAGTAATAAATGCTGGTCTAGCCAGCGATGCCCACCTCCCAAAATGAACTAAAAAAATAGACAAAATAAGCTCAATGACAGCATTACGTTTCAATATTTGTCTCTTGATTCCAAAACTATGAACTATTTGCAGTCATGTGGACAAGTTGCATGTTCCCATCCCTCGATCACTAAAATGGTGGTGGCGTAGTGGCATTGTTGCTGGACTAATAATCCAGAGACCTATAGAACCATAGAAAATTACAGCTCAGAAACAGGCCTTTTGGCCCTTCTTGTCTGTGCCGAACCATTTTATGTCTAGTCCCACTGACCTGCACTTGGACCATATCCCTCCACACCCCTCTCATCCATGAACCCGTCCAAGACCCGGGTAAAACACAGGGGATCTGGTTCAAATCCTGCCCTGGCAGATGATGAAATTTGAGTTCTATGAAAGAGAAAATTTGGAATTAAAAGTTTGGGGTGGCACGGTGGCATAGTGGTTAACACTGCTGCCTCACAGTGCCAGGGACCCGGGTTCGATTTCCACTTGGGTCACTGTCTGTGTGAAGTCTGCACGTTCTCCCCGAGTCTGCATGGGTTTCCTCCGGGTGCTCCAGTTTCCCGTCACAGTCCAAATATGTGCGGGTTAGGTGGATTGGCCATGGTAAACTGCCCCTCAGTGTCAGGGGGACTAGCTGGGGTAAATGCATGGGGTAATGAGGATAGGGCCTGGATGGAATTGTGGTCGGTGCAGACTGGATAGACCAAATGGCCTCCTTCTGCACTGTAGGATTCAATGATTCTATGAAAACAGCTGCCTGATGACTTTTCTTCCTTGCATGTTTCTCCCCTTCTTTCAGGAACGTACTTGCCATCAGTTCAGCTGCTCCCCACATTGATACAGCCACAACTGGACTCTTAATGCCATGCTAAATGGCCTGTTTCCAATTTTCCAATAACGTGCTGTTCTGCACATTATTAGAACATTGGTAACAGGTCATTTGCCAATATTATGCAATTCAACATTTGTAGGGACGTGGTACAGAACTATTGCTTCACAGACCCAGGCTCAATACTGGCCTCAGATGACTGTCTGTGTGGAGTTTGCACATTCTCCCCGTGTCTGCTTGGGTTTCCTCCAGGTGCTCTGGTTTCCTCCCACAGTCCAAAGTTGTGCAGGTTAGGTGGATTGGCCATGCTAAATTCCCCATTGGTCTCCAAAGTTGTGCAGGTTAGGTGGATTGGCCATGCTAAATTCCCCATTGGTCTCCAAAGGTGTGTAGGTTAGATGGATTAGCCATGGTAAATGCACGGGGTTAGGGAGATAGGGCAGCGATAGGGTGGAGGATGGGGTGCTCTTTCGGAGTGTCGGTACAGACTCGATGGGCTGAATAGCCTCTTTCTGCACCATAGGGTTCTGTGGTTCTATTAGCAAGCAGTGCCTTCTTTACAACACCTCCCATTTAAGGTCACTGACATGCTTAATCCTGATGCAAACTCCAGGTTGTTCTCTGTAGGCTTTCCTGCAGGCTGCTAAAGAATTGCAACACATGCTTTAATTTCCCATAACTGAACAAGTAAATGAATACCGATCTTCACAATGAGCCAGAGGGACTAGAGGATCTTGCCGTTGATCATCTTTATGATCACAACTAAAACAACAGTCCAGCTGTTATCATCTGAACTGGTTAGGGAGGTGAGAAAGTTAGTACTGGCTATAAGCTTCCAATCCTCCTTAGTGCCATTTGTCTGCAGAATTGCAAATGTTACACTCATGTTCAAAAAATAATGTAAGGATAAATCTAGCAGCTACAGGCTAGTCAGTTAAACCTCTGGTAATCAGGGATTAATTTAACAGACACCAACAGTGTGGATTAATTAAGAAAAGCTAGCATGAGCTTGTTAAAGATAATTGGATTTAACTAACTTGAGGAAGCCACTGTGGGCAGAATGGTGGCACAGTGGTTAGCACTGCTGCCTCACAGCTACAGGAGCATGGGTTCGATTCCCAGCTTGGGTCATTGTGTGGAGTCTGCACGTTCTCCCTGTGTTTGGTGGATTTCCTCCGGGTGCTCCAGTTTCCTCCCACAGTCCAAAAGACGTGCTGGTTAGGTGCGTTGGCCATGCTAAATTCTCCCTCAGTGCACCCGAACAGGCGCTGGAATGTGGCAACTAGGGGATTTTCACAGTATCTTCATTGCAGCTTGAATGTAAGCCTACTTGTGACACTAATAAATAAACTTTTTGAAAATAACAAGGAGATTGATGAGTATAATGTGGATGATGTGCTGTCCATGGATTTCCAGAAGGCTTTTGGCAAAGTGTCACATAACCGGAAAAGTGGAAGACCATGGAATAAAAGGGAAAGTGGCAGCATAGACTGAGGTTGGCTGAGTGACCAGAAACAGTAGACTAGAGGAAGATATTCAGTGGAGAGAGAATAGAGCCAACATTTCGAGTCTCGATGACCCTTCGTCAGCTCTGAAAAGTTGACTCTATTGTCTCTCCACAGATGCTGTCAGACCTGCTGTGTTTCTCCAGCATTTTCTGTTTTTCAGATTACAGCATCCGTAGTAATTTGCTTTGATCTTAGGAAGGTGTTCAGTGGTTTTCCCCAGGTGTGAGTACTAGAATTGCTGCTTTTCTTTACACTGATAACCGAGGCTTGGGTGTATGCAGCACAATTTCAAAATTTTCAGATACAAGCTTGGAAGTATTGTGAACTGTGAGGGAATAGAATCATAGAAACCCTACAGTGCAGAAAGAGGCCATTCGGCCCATCAAGTCTGCACCGACCACGATCCCACCCAGGCCCTATCCCCATATCCCTACATATTTACCCGCTAATCCCTCTAACCTACACATCCCGGGACACTAAGGGGCAATTTAGCATGGCCAATAAACCTAATCCGCACATCTTTGGACTGTGGGAGGAAACCGGAGCACCCGGAGGAAACCCACGCAGACACGAGGAGAATGTGCAAACTCCACACAGACAGTGACCCGAGCCGGGAATCGAACCCAGGTCCCTGGAGCTGTGAAGCAGCAGTGCTAACCACTGTGCTACCGTGCCGCCCCATAGTGTTAGAATTCAAGAGGAAATAGGCTGGTGGAATGTGTGGACATGTGACAGATATTTTCTGCTGGGAAGTGTGAAGTGATATATTTTGGTAGGAAAAGCAATGAGAGGCAAGAGAAAATAAAGGATTCTAATCCTAATGGGATCAAGGAACAGAGAGACCTGGCGATAGATGCACAAACCATTGCAAGTGATAGGGCAAGTTGAGAAAGTCGTTTAAAAGAAATTGCACTTTCTTGACTTTATACAGAGTAGCATATAATACAAAGCAGTAAGTTATGGCAAACTTTTATATGCCACTAATTCAGTCGCAACTAATTATTCTGTTCAAGAATGTGAAGGTTTAAGAGAGGGTGCAAAAAAGATTCAGGAGAATAGCTCCAGGGATGAGGGGCTTGTTACATGGATAGGTTAGAGAAGCTGTTCTCCTTCGAATAGAGAAGCTTGAGAGGAGATTTGTTAGAGATGTTCAAAATCATGAGGGGTCTGGACAGAGTAAATGGAGAGAAACTGTTCTCAGCTGGAGGAAGGCTGAGAACCAGAGTGATTAGCAAAAGAAACTACTGCCAAATGGGAGGAAACCTTTTTTATATAGTGATTGGCTAGGATCTGAAATACAGAGCCTGAGAGTGTGATGGGGGCAAATTTAATCATAATTGTTAAAGGGAATGGGATAAGAGAAAGAGTGCATGTGTCCCCTTTGATTCTAATTGTGATCGAACAAAAGGATATCTTAGTAAACGTGGATTCTTCTCTGGCAGCATTTTACTCTCTCTGGGACATCAAACTTCCTCAACTTCTTGTGATGGCCTGATTGCCTTGGCGATTGTTAAGCGTATACCTGCAAAGTTTCTCACAGTGTCCTTGTAAATTGACAGTGAGACAGCAGGGCTGTTCACAACAGTGTGCAGTATTTTACATGGAACTGTTGCAGGAATCTGAGAAAAGTCATGGAATCTTCCTTCCTGTGGTACAGAGCAAGCTTTGCTTGCGACAGCTATTCAGTGGGTAATTGATCTCATCAGTGAACCTGGGAGAGCATTTTCTTTTCGAATATTCGGAGGAGACATTCCACTCTTGCTGAAATGTTTGAACTTTCCATCATTGTCCAATTGGTAATGCAATCAGTGATTATTTTTGGGAGGGAGAGGGTTAATCTGTCCAAATGCCAGCACGACTCGGAACTTTTGTCAAAAAAGAATCATCATCTCTTAGCATTGTCGACACTGTGCTTATATCAAACAGCGCTAACTCAACAATAATTTGCTCAGTTTGGGTTTCTCTAAAACCACCCAGCTCCTGCCCTCATTAAAGCCTTGGTCCTAACATATACAGAAGAGCTGAAGTCCCAAGGTGAGGTGAGAGTGACTGCCCTTAACATCAAGGCAGCGTTTGACTGAATGTGTCACCAAGGAGCTGAGCAAAGCTGGAGTCAATGGGAATCATGAAACAGACCCTGAACTGGTTGGAGCCATGCTTGACACAAAGGAATTTGGTTGTGATTGTTGGAGGCCAATCAGCTCAGTCCCAGGACATTACTGCAGGAGTTCTTCAGGATAATGCCCGAGGTCCAACCATCTTCAGCTGTGTCAGGAATCTTCCCTTCAACACAAGGTCAGAAGTGGGAATGTTTACTGATGCAGTGTTCAGTTGAATTTGCAACTCGGAAACTGAAGCATGCTCCATGCTCACATGCAGCAAAACCTGAATGATATCCAGGGTTGGGCTGATAAGTGGCAATTAATGCTTGTACCTCTCAGGTATCAGGCAACGAGCATCTCCAACAATAAAGAATCTAACCATCCTGTGCCTGACATTCCATGGCATTACCATTCCTCATAAGTTAATAAATATGAAGTCCAACAGGTTTATTTGGTAGCGCAAGCTTTCGGAATGCTGCTCCTTCATCAGGTGAGTGGAAAGTTGGGTCCACAAACACGGCATATATAGATAAAGGCACAATTGGAAGATAATGGTTGGAATGTGAGTCTTAGCAGGTAATCAAGTCTCTACAGGTACAGATAATGCGAGTGGAGAGAGGGATAATCACAGGTTAAAGAGGTGTGAATTGTCTCAAGCCAGGACAGTTAGTAGGATTTTGCAAGCCCAGGCCAAGTGGTGGGGGTTACACGTGGTGTGACATGAACCCAAGATCCCGGTTGAGGTTGTCCTCATGTGTGCGGAACTTGGCTATCAGTTTCTGCTCGGCGATTCTGTGTTGTCGTATGTCTTGAAGGCCGCCTTGGAGAACGCTTACCCGAAGATCGGAGGTTGAATGACTTTGACTGCTGAAGTGTTCCCCAACAGGAAGGAAGTTCATAAGATATAGGAGCAGAATTAGGCCATTTGGCCCATCGCGTCTGCTCCACCATTCGATCATGGCTGATATGCTCCTCATCCCCATTTTCCTACCTTCTCCCATTGCTAAATCCCCCAAAACCATCTTTATCCTAGTGTTTATTTGATTTGATTTATTATTGTCACATGTATTAGTGTATGGTGAAAAGTATTGTTTCTTGTGCTAGACAGACAAAACATACCGTTCATAGAGAAGGAAAGGAGAGAGTGCAGAATGTAGTGTCATAACTAGGGTGCAGAGAAAGATCAGCCTAATACACAAGATAGGTCCACTCAAAAGTCTGATGGCAGCAGGGAAGAAGTTGTTCTTCAGTCGGTTTGTATATGACCTCAAACTTTGGTATCTTTTTCCCGATGGAAGAAGGTGGAAGAGAGAATGATCTGGGTGCGTGGGATCCTTAATTATGCTGGCTGCTTTTTCGAGGCAGCAGGGAGTGCAGACAGAGTCAATGGATGGGAGGCTGGTTTGTGAGATGGACTGGGCTTCGCTCACAACCCTTTGTAGTTTCTTGTGCTCGTGGTCAGAGCAGGAGCCAGACCAAGCTGTGATACAACCAGAAAGAATGCTTTCTATGGTGCATCTGTAAAAGCTGGTGAGAGTCGAGGCTGACATGCCAAATTTCCTTAGTCTTCTGAGAAAGTAGAGACGTTGGTGGGCTTTAGAGTCATAGAGGTTTACAGCATGGAAACAGGCCCTTCGGCCCAACTTGTCCATGCCGCCCTTTTTTTTTAAACCCCTAAGCTAATCCCAATTGCCCGCATTTGGCCCATATCCCTCTATACCCATCGTACCCATGTAACTATCTAAATACTTTTTAAAAGATAAAATTGTACTCGCCTCTACTACTACCTCTGGCAGCTTGTTCCAGACACTCGCCACCCTCTATGTGAAATAAATTGCCCCTCTGGACACTTTTGTATCTCTCCCCTCTCACCTTAAACCTATGCCCTCTAGTTTTAGATTCCCTTACCTTTGGGAAAAGATATTGACTATCTACCTTGTCTATGCCCCTCATTATTTTATAGACCTCTATAAGGTCACCCCTCAGCCTCCTACGCTCCAGAGAAAAAAGTCCCAGTCTATTCAGCCTCTCCTTATAACTCAATCCATCAAGTCCCGGTAGCATCCTAGTAAGTCTTTTCAGCACTCTTTCTAGTTTAATAATATCCTTTCTATAATAGGGGTGACCAGAATTTCTCTCAGTATTCCAAGTGTGGCCTTACCAATGTCCTGTACAACTTCAACAAGACATCCCAACTCCTGTTTTCAATGTTCTGACCGATGAAACCAAGCATGCCGAATGCCTTCTTCACCACTCTGTCTACCTGTGACTCCACTTTCAAGGAGCTATGAACATGTACCCCTAGATCTCTTTGTTCTGTAACTCTCTCCAACACCCTACCATTAACTGAATAAGTCCTGCCCTGGTTCAATCGACCAAAATGCATCACCTTGCATTTGTCTAAATTAAACTCCATCTGCCATTCGTCAGCCCACTGGTCCAATTGATCAAGATCCCATTGCAATTGGAGATAACTTTCTTCACTGTCCACTATGCCACCAATCTTGGTGTCATCTGCAAACTTACTAACCATGCCCCTATATTAACTATCTTAACTATAGTGTCGGCATGGAGGGACCAGGACAGGTTGTTGGTGAAACTTGAAGCTCTCGACCATTTCCATTTCATGCCCTTTGATGTAGACAGGGGCACGTCCTCCACAATACTTCCTGGAGTTGATGATAATCTCCTTTGTTTTACTGACATTGAGGGAGAGATTATTGTTGCTGCCCCATTTCACCAGATTCTTTTTCTTCCCTGTACTATTCACCAAAAACCTAACTACACCTGCCTAAATATTATGAGTTTCAAGAGCAGGTCAGAGGCTGGGAATTCTGTGGTGAGTAATTCATTTCCTGACTCTTCAAGCCTATCCATTATCTACGAGGGATCTGCCAGGGGTGTGATGGAATACTCTTCAGTTGCCTGGATGAGTGTAGCTCCAACAACTCTTGAAAAGTTCAACACCCTCCAGTATAAAGCAGCCGACTGATCAGTAGCCCATCCAGCAGCTTAAACATCCACTCCCTCCACCAACAGTGCATGGTGGCAGCAATGTGTACCATACACAAAATGCACTACAGCAATTTGCCAGTTTCCTTTGACAGCAACTTGCAAATCTACAACCTGTACTACATACGAGAACAAGGGCAGCAGACATTTAGGAACACCACCACCTGCAAGTTCCCCTCCAAACCCCACACCATCCTGACTTGTCACTGGGTCAAGATCCTGGAACCCCCTTCCCAGAAAGCACTGTGGATGTACCTTCACCATATAGACTACAGACTATAGAGGGGCGAAGTATAACTCAGACATCAGAGGGACGTTTTTTACACAGAGGGTGGTGGGGGCCTGGAATGCGCTGCCAAGTAGCGTGGTGGAGGCAGGCACGCTGACATCGTTTAAGACTTACCTGGATAGTCACATGAGCAGCCTGGGAATGGAGGGATACAAATAATTGGTCTAGTTGGACCAAGGAGCGGCACAGGCTTGGAGGGCCGAAGGGCCTGTTTCCTGTGCTGTACTGTTCTTTGTTCTTTGTTCTTTGGTCCACCTGCTCAGTAGAATAACCATATAAAGGACTGTTCTAACATCTGAGCCTTGTCTGAGAAAGTCTATCCAGACACTTCAATTCCTGTTTTCTCTAAAAGACATTAAACCCAAGGCCCTGTATATCCTGTCAGAAAATACATCATTGCACTGTTTCGAAGATGAGCAGGTAACTTCTTCTAAGTGTCCTGACCAATAACTATCCCTGAACCAACTTCAGTAAAAGGAGATTATTGGTCAACAGCGTGTTAATGTTTGTGAGAACTGGCTCTCGTGCGCAACTCAGTTGTCATATTTCCTACACTACAATCATGACCATGCTTCAAAGTATTTCATTGGTTGTAAAGCGCTTCTGGGCCTTTTGGCTACGATCGAGTGTAGTTTTACTGTCCTGCATTGGTTGAAGTCATGAGGTTACAGTGAGGCTTCATTTGAAGCAATTTTTTAAAGCAGCATCCAGGCCTTTTGGCTAAGATGCAAGTAAGATCAAGCCTGGGAGGAGGTGCAATGCCTGCTCCAATCAGCTTGGATCATGTAGATCAAGCCCAAGGCAGGAAGCGGACAGCCTGTCTTGTCAGCTTGGATCGGGAATGTCTCACTTGTTGAGACTTTGAATTGGACTTTGATTGGATTGAATTGGATATAAACAAAATAAAAATAAAAAATTGGTTGTAAAGTACTTTGGGGTTATCTGAGGTGATGAAAGGCATTTGGAAATAAAACACCTTTGTCCTGCTCACCTGTGTAAATAATCCAAAGACTCTCAGAACAAAGAAAAGTACAGCACAGGAACAGGCGCTTTGGCTCTCCAAGCCTGTGCCGATCATGATGTCCAACTTGAAAAAAAGAACCTTCTGCCCTTACTCGGTCCATATCCTTCTATTTCCTCCCTATTCATCATAGAATCATAGAAACCCTACAGCACAGAAAGAGGCCATTCGGCCCATTGCGTCTGCACCGACCACAATCCCACCCAGGCCCTACCCCATACCCCTACATATTTTACCCACTAATCCCTCTAACCTACACATCTCAGGGCACTAAGGGGCAATTTAAGCATGGCCAATCAACCTAACCCGCACATCTTTGGATTGTGGGAGGAAACCGGAGCACCCGGAGGAAACCCACGCAGACATGAGGAGAATGTGCAAACTCCACACGGACAGTGACCCAAGCCGGGAATCGGTCTCTGGAGCTGTGAAGCAGCAGTGCTAACCACTGTGCTACCATGTGCCCATCCAGATGCCTCTTAAAAGTTGCTAATGTGCCTGCTTCTACCACCTCCTCTGGCAGCGCATTCCAGGCACTCACCACTCTGTGTGAAAAACTTCCCTCACACATCTCCCTTAAACTTTCCCCTCTCACCTAGAACCTGTGCCCTCTTGTAATTGACGCTTCCACCTTGGAATAAACCTCTGACTATCCACCCTGTCTATGCCTCTCATAATTTTGTAGACCTCTATCAGTTCTCCCCTCAGCCTCCATCTTTCCAGTGAAAATAATCCTAGTTTATTCAACCTCTCCTCAAAGCCAACCCCCTCGAGACCAGACAACATCCTGGTGAACCTTCTTTGCACTCTCTCCAAAGCTTCCACGTCCTTCAGAGAGTATAGTGACCAGAACTTTACAGAATATGTCAAATACGGTCTAACCGAGGTTTTATAAAGCTGCAACATGATTTCCCAACTCCTGTACTCTGTGCCCCGGCTAATAAAGGCAAGCATGCCGTATGCCTTCTTAATCACCTTGGCCACCTGTGTTGCCACTTTTAGAGAACTGTGGATCTGCATATCCAGATCCCTCTGTGTGTTAATGTTCCTAAGAGTTCTGCCATTTACAGTATAATCATACCTAAGTTTGATCCTCCAAAATTCATCACCTCGCATTTGTCCGAATTAAACTCCATCTGCCATTTCTGTGCCCAAGTCTCCAATCTACCTATATCCTGTTGTATCCTCTGACAATCCTCGGTGCTATTAGCAATTCCGCCAATCTTCGTGTCATCCGCAAACTTATTAATCAGACCACCCACATTTTCCAGATCATTTATATATACTACAAACAACAGAGGTCCCAGCACTGATCCCTGTGGAACACCACTAGCTACAGATCTCCATTCTGAAAAACACCTTTCCACCGTTACTCTGTATCCATCCAGCCAGCCCACCCTGACTCCCATGTGATTTTAGTTTTTGTACCAGTCTGCCATGTGGGACCTTGCCTTACTAAGGTCCATATATAAACTACATCCGCAGCCCTTCCTTCATCAATTATAGAGTCATAGAGTCATAGAGGGTCACAGCATGGAAACAGGCCCTTCGGCCCAACTTGTCCATGCCGCCCTTTTTTTTTTTAAACCCCTAAACTAATCCCAATTGCCCGCATTTCGCCCATATCCCTCTATACCCATTTAACTATCTAAATGCTTTTTAAAAGATAAAATTGCACCCGCCTCTACTACTACCTCTGGCAGCTTGTTCCAGACACTCACCACCCTCTGTGTTAAAAAATTGTCCCTCTGGACACTTTTGTATCTCTCCCCTCTCACCTTAAACCTATGCCCTCTAGTTTTAGACTCCCCTACCTTTGGGAAAAGATATTGACTATCTACCTTGTCTGTGCCCCTCATTATTTTATAGAACTCTATAAGGTCACCCCTCAGCCTCCTACACTCCAGAGAAAAAAGTCCCAGTCTATTCAGCCTCTCCTTATAACTCAATCCATCAAGTCCCGGAAGCATCCTAGTAAACCTTTTCTGCACTCTTTCTAATTTAATAACATCCTTTCTATAATAGGGTGACCAGAATTGCACACAGTACTCCAAGTGTGGCCTTACCAATGTCTTGTACAACTTCAACAAGACGTCCCAACTCCTGTATTCAATGTTCTGACCGATGAAACCAAGCATGCTGAATGCCTTCTTCACCACTCTGTCCACCTGTGACTCCACTTTCGAGGAGCTATGAACATGTATCTTTGTCATCTGTTCAATAAACTCAATTATGTTGGTGTGACATGTCCTTCCCTGTACAAAACCATGCTGCCTGTCACTAACTAGTCCATTTTCCTCCAAATGTGCATATATCCTGTCCCTTAGTATCTTCTCCAGAAGCTTTCCCAACACCGATGTCAAGCTCACTGGCCCATAATTTGCTGGATTATCCCTGCTGCCTTTCTTGAACAAGGGAACAACATTGGCTATTCTCCAATCCGCTGGAACCTCATCTGTGGTCAAAGAGGATGTGAAGATATCTGTTAAGGCCCCACCTATTTCTCCCCTTGCCTCTCACAGTAACCTGGGATAGATCCTATCCAGCCCCGGGGACTTGTCTACCTTAATGCAATTTAGGATACTCAACACTTCCTTCTTTGATAGACTGACTTTCTCAAGAGCATTCCCACGCCTATCCCTGAACTCAACATCCGTCATGTCCTTCTCCTAGGTGAATACTGATACAAAGTACTCATGAAGGATTTCACCCACTTCCTGTGGTTCCACGCATAACTCTTCACTTATATGTATTTCCTTTTAAAATGTGATTTGATAGTACAGAACTTGAGTATTGCTGAAAAAACATACATGCCCTTGAAACTTTTCATCTTGCGCTCATCAGGATAGATGCAAGAGCACTGAATTTCAAAAGAAATAACATTTGATTTGATTTATTATTGCCACATGTATTAGCATACAGTGAAAAGCATTTTTCCTTGCATGCTATATAGACAAAGCATACCGTTCATAGGGAAGGTAAGGAGAGAGTGCAGAATGTAGTGTTACAGACATAGCTAGGGTGTAGACTTAGTGTGAGGTAGGTCCATTCAAAAGTCTGACGGCAGCAGAGAAGAAGCTGATCTTGAGTCGGTTGGTATATGACCTCAGACTTTTCTATCTTTTTCCCGACGGAAGAAGGTGGAAGAGAGAATGTCCCGGGTGCGTGGGATCCTTAATTATGCTGGCTGCTTTTCTGAGGCAGTGGAAAGTGTAGACAGAGTCAGTGGATGGGAAGCTGGTTTGAGTGATGGACTGGGCTTCGCTCACAACCCTTTGTAGTTCCTTGCGGTCTTGGGCAGAGCAGGAGCCATACCAAGCTGTGATACAACCAGAAAGAATGCTTTCTATGGTGCATCTGTAAAAGTTGGTGAGAGTCGTAGCTGACATACCAAATTTTCTTAGTCTCCTGAGAAACTAGAGACGTTGGTGGGCTTTCTTAACTATAGTGTCGGCATGGGGGGGACTATGTCAGGTTGTTGGTGATCTGGGCACATAGAAGCTTGAAGCTCTCGTCCATTTCAACTTCATGCCCATTGCTGTAGACAGGGGCATGCCCTCCACTACACTTCCTGGAGTCGATGACAATCTCCTTCGTTTTGTTGACATTGAGGGAGAATTTGCGCTACATGAGAACAGGATGTTGATTGTTGCCAGTCAGCTTGGATTGGTCGAGACTTTGCTCGCCGTGGAGAATGCACCAGGAAAATATTGTCTGCCACACTTTTGTTTAATTCAAAAGAATTACAGTGCCTGACCGTGTTCCTTTTCCCTGCAATGGACAGATCCCTGTGTGTAAATATATGTAGCTTCTAGAAAAATACACGTAACCCACATTGCAAACTCAGTTGACGTATTAAATTGGTTGTTAGTGTAGTTCTTGGGAACACTTGGGACTGTTTGACAACTGCTGTCTAATCACTGAATCACATCTAACGTTGGACACTATATCCTGAGTTTTGCAAGCATAGGCTGTTGAGTACAATCAGTACCCTGCTTATTGCAAACAGCCAAAGGGATGATCTGCCAGTTGTTGGGATATATGGCCTATGTGCTTGGCATTGCACTGGCTCAGAAACTCATAAACCACATTTGTGTGGGAGGCAGAAGGTCTTTTTGGCTTGACGGCAGTTCCTGTTAGTAGAAATTACAACTCACGTTGCTACGACACAGGAGCAACGTGAAATGTTAGCTTCACATTTTGCTCAAAATCTTTGCCTTGCCCTTCCAGGGTAGCTTTAAACCAGAGAAAAGTTACAGCACAGAAAGAGGCCATTCAGCCCATCATGTCTGCGCCGGCCACGTAGACTGGTACAATCCATAGAGAAATCAATAGAATCCCTGCAGTGCAGAAGAAGGCCATTTGGTTTATCGAGTCTGCACTGGCCCTCCGAAAGAGCATCCCACCCAGTCTCACTCCCACCTCATCCCCGTAGCCCTACGCATTGATCATTAGCCTGCATATATTTAGACTGTGGAGAAGCCGGAGCACCTGGAAGAAATCCATGTAGATGCGGGGAGAACATGCAAACTCCACACAGTCACCCAAGGCCGGAATTAAACTCGCGTCCCTGGCCCTTTGAGCACTGTGCCACCGTGCGCCTGACTGGATATTTTTCAGGCCTGAATGGGGTGTTTAATTTGGTGTGTAACTTTTCAATCTGAAATTCTGGTTCTAAATCTAAACAAAGGAAAGTATGAAGGTACAAGGGATTAGATGGCTGTGGTGGATTGGGAAACTGCATTAAAAGGTTTGATGATAGATGGGCAATGGCTAACATTTAACGAATTAATACATGGTTTGCAACAAATTTACATTCCTTTGAGACACAAAAACACAACAGGAAAGTGATCCAACCAAAGCTAATAAGAGAAGTTAAATATTGTATTAGATCAAAGAAAGAGACTTATAAAGTTGCCAAAAATAATGGTAGGCCTATTGGTTGGGAGTGTTTTAGAATTCAGCAAAGGAGAACCAAGAAACTGACAAAAGAGAAAGCATAATGTGAAAATAAACTAGTGAGAAGCCATAAAAACAACTCTAAAAACTTGTTTGGTACATTAAAAGAGAAAAGATTACCAAAGAAAAATGTGGCCCCGTTACAGGCAGAGATGGAGAATTTATAACGGGGAATAAGGAAATGGGAGAGAAACTAAATACTCTGGGTGGAATTTGTGGCAGGGATGGGGCTGGAAAATGCGGCAAACAATTCAAAAGTCCATTGATTTCAGTGGGACCGGAAGATCCCACCAGCGGAAGGGACCATAATATTCTGCTCTTTGTGTCTGTCTTCGAGGAGGAAGATACAAAATACCTCCTAGAAGTACTGCAGAACCAGGGGACTGGTGAGAATTAGGAACTGGAAGAAATTAGTATTGGTTTAAAAAAAAGTAGTACTGGAGAAATGAACGGGACTGAAAGTTGGTAAATTCCCTGGATTTGATGATTTACAATGCAGAGTTTTGGAAAAGGTGGCAGTGAAGGTGGTGGATGCCTTGTTGGTCATCTTCCAAAATTCTACAGATTCTCTATTTCTGTACGGTTCCTGCAAATTGGAGCGGAGCAAATGTAAGAAAACGGATAGCTGCAAACTGTTAGCCCGACATCAGTACGAGGCAAGTTACTAGAAACTATTATAAAGGATATGATAACTAGACACTTAGAAAATAATGGTATGAGTGGGCAAAGTCAACATGGATTTCTGAAAGAGAAATCATATTTGACAAACTTGTTGGAGATTTGTGACAATGTTACGAGCAGAATAGAGAAGGGTGAACTAGTGAATATGGTGTATTTGGATTTTCAGATGGCTTTCACTAAGGTCCCACACAAGAGGGTTCGTAAACAAAATTAGAGCACATGGATTGAGGGCAATATACTGAAAAGCAAGTGTCCCAATACCGGCCCTGGGAAGCCCCACTGCAGCTCAAAAAAGTCAATTGACCATGACTCTTTTTTTTCTATTACTTTACAATTTTGTGTATATTTTGCTACTGTCCCTTTTATTCCATGATGTCTAACTTTTCTTGCAAGTCTACTGTGTGGCACTGAATCCAATTCCCTTTTGGAAGTCCATGTACACCACATCAACAACATTACCCTCATTGACCCTCTTGTTACCTCTTCAAAAAACTCCAGCAAGCTAATTATATGTGATTTCTCCTTTAAAAAACCCATACTGGTTCTCCCTAGTCAACCCACGTTTTTCCATGTGACTACTATCCTGAATAATTGTTTCTAGAAGTTTCCCCACCACTGAAGTTAAACTGACTGGTCTGTAATTGCTGGGCTTAGCCTTGCAACCTTTTTTGAACAAGGATGTACTGTTTGCAATTCTCCAGTCGTCTGGCACCTCCTCTGAGTCTAGGCAAGACAGAAAGATTATGGCCAGTGCCCCTGCAATTTCCACTCTCATTTTCTTCAATATCCTTGGATGCATCTCATCCAGTCCCAGTGCGTTGTTGACTTTAAGTTGCCAACAATTTATCTGACATCTCCTCCTTATAAATTTTGAACCCCACTAGTAACAGAGCTTTCCTCCTCTATGGCCTGGGTACATCTACTTCCTTGGTAGAGACAGATGCAGCGTATCCATTTAATACTTCAGCCATGCGCCCTGCTTCCATGTCTAAATTCCCTCTCAAGTTCCGAATTGGCTCTACTCCTTTTACCAATCTTTTACTCTTTATATGCTGAGGGAGACTTTGGGATTCTCCTTTATGTTGGCTGCCAGCCTTTTCTTATAATCCCTCTTTGTTTCTCTAATGCGCTTTTTCACGTCCCTTCTAAACATTCTGTATTCCTCTTGGTTCTCAACTGTATCTTTCTTCCTGACATTTGTCAGAAGCACACTTTTGCTTCACTATCTTAATTTCCAACTCTTTTTTCATCAAGGGAGCTCTGGATTGGTCTGCCCCACCTTTGCCTTTGAGAAAATATACCTTGACAATGCCCAACCCAGGTTTTTGAAGATATCCCATTGTTCAGCTACAGTTTTTCCTGCCAACGTTTCTCTTCAGTCTATCCGGCCCAACTCCGCTCTTGCCCCATTGAAATTGGTTCCTCCACAATTAATTATCTGTATTCTGGATTGTCTATTTCCTTTTCTATCATCATCCTAACCCTTACAATACAATGATCACTATCTCAAAAAAAATCACTGTCTTCAAAATATTCCCTCGCTCACACTTGAGGTGGGATTTTCCAGCTGCACTCGCCCCAAAACCAGAAAATTCTGTCCGAGTCAACGGACCTTTGCACAGTCCGCCCTCCGCCCGTTACAATTCCCGTGGCGGGTGGGACGGGAAAATTCCCCCCTTGATCTACTTGGCCTGCCTCATTTCCAAGACCAAGGTCCAGCATTACATCCTTTCTTGTTCATCCTGCTGTAAAAAAAAAAATTCCTAAACACAATCTTGCCCCCTCCACCCCTTTACACTCTCTCTCACCCTGCCTACATTTGAGTAATTAAAGTCCCCCATTATAACTGCTCCATAATGTTTCCATCTATATAATATATTTTCCCTGCAGATTTGTTTTTCTACATCCTTCTTTTCGACCACTGGGTCAAAATCCTGGAATCCATTCTTAACTATGGGTGTACCTTCACCACATGGACGGCAGCAGTTCAAGAATGTGGCTCACCACTATCCTCTCAAGGACAGTTAGGGATGGGCAACAAATGCTGGCCTAACCAGCAACACCCACATCCCATGAAGTAATTATGAAAGTAAATGTTGTGTAACATAGTAAACTTAGAGAGAGGGAGTTGAAAAGAGCCTGCGAATTAGATTTGTAATCCAGAAAATGTATGCACAGAGAGTCCCTGTTTCTGTATTCTGGTCATAATGGAGTTTAATGATTCCCCGCTAATGGGAAACACGCTGCACAGGGGCCTTGGTGAATATTTTAACCTTAAATGGACATTAACATTTCTTCGATATTTGGAATGGTTTACTAACTCTGATCAAAGTGAAATTCATTCAGTCAACATCCAGTGCATTCTGGGATATCAAATATGGTTGTTTTTAAGCAATTACGTGCAGCTGGTGGAGCCGACCAATTAAACTCAGGCAAAACCTGATGAAGAAGACACCTGAGCTCATTTGATCCCATCCATTCCAAACGCCAAACCAAATGACAAACGTTCACCAATTTTCTTCTGTACCTGCTGATGCTTTTTTAAATATTGCTCATCATCCTTCCCGATGGCCCTTTTCAGGTGGTGCCAACAAATTTGTTTCTGACTGACCTTTACTAGTGCAATGAATGCTCTGCCTAAGTGCAATGCCCATGTAGGAAGCTTCTGGCCTCCACCCAGCAACTGCTTAGAGAAAAATATTATTGAAAGCAGGAAACTTTGTAAGGATTAACATGCTTGACCCAGTCCACTCAACAAACAAGCTTGTGCATAACATTGTGCTGGAAAGGTAACAGCAGGTCTCCCATATTACCACTGACTTAATGGTGAAAAGTGACAGCTGGCACAGATCTGAGCTTTACAGAACTGAAGGTCCCCAGTTTAACATTAACCTGTGCTCAGGCACCAGAAAGAATGCTACAGTCGCCATGTTAGGGGAGGAGGGGTGGTGGGAGGTGGTGGTGGGAGCACCGTCGGGAGAATCCGCTGGTATTCCAGCTCCTGCTCACTCACTGGTACCCACTGCCGACAGCTGTAATGGATAAGGACTGAATTCGGTTCACTGTTAATACTACCAGTGGACCCCTATCACTCAGACGTGGGACAAGCAGAGGCTGCCAGTGCCTCTGATCAGTACCACAAAAAGTCAGTGTCCCAAGCACAAGGGGCAGGAAATTGGTGAATTTGTAAAAAATGTTTCTGAAAACATAGCTCAGCAAATGTCCTGCTTTTAATCAAACCATTGTTTGTATGAACATGTCTCAACCCCTCAACACTGCCAGCTGAAAGTTAGGACACAAAATACATTTTTGTTTCAGTCCATCTGTCCCCAGTAACAGGGGACCTGATCCATCAGTACAAGTTCTGGAAGAGTCATTACTGCCCTGCACTAATAGCCTCTGAAATTCACACCAGTTGCCAAGTGGCATGAAGTGCTCTGCTATTAAGCCACGATCTCTTGACCTTTCCACACTGATGTTGTGGCCGTCAAGACTAAACCGTGTTTGAACATGCAATTCCCATGCCCTAATCCCTCACCTCAGTAACTGTCTCTGAAAGGCTGAGATGTATGTTTAAGTACAGCTGCCCCTGTATTTGTGGCGGTGAAAGTGGTTCCTGTTTCAATGAGTTAATAATTTACTCTCTTGACTGGTGATACAGCCCGCTTTCAGTTGTATATCCATTGAGAATTATTCTTGTGTTCAGGGAAGGAGGATGGTTTTGTTGTACTGTATTGCCAATCAATATTAGTGATATCCAATCTTCATTCTGGTACCAAACCATGGTTGCATCATATTGTTACCAGACTGATAGTGTAATCTCGTGTCAAGAATATAAATTTTATTCAGTTTGAAGGAGGATAGTTGGTGGATGTTTTAAGATTGGTTGCTATACTCTTAAATCCAATTCCTCGGCATTTTGTCCACTCCTCTTTGTGGAGTGCCTTCCAGTACCTTCCCAGAATGACAAATTGTTATCTTTGATCGCGAGCAGTTAGCATCAGACTATTAGATAGCAAAATGTATCAGGGTTGAGCACAATACCATCCTAATACATTTTCTGGTGGGGGGGGTGACCAAGAGTGGGTCCCTCCTCACCTTGCCTAATTGCAATTTTACTGCAGTGAGGTGAGTTGAACGGCACAGAGCTGGGAATTAAACTTGGGACCTTTCTGCCTGTGTACCTTGTCTGTACCTTTAAGGTGCTTCAGCCTCTCTCCACTCACATTGTCTGTACCTTTAAGACTTGATTACCTGAAAAGACTCACATTCCAACCATTGTTTTGTAAATTGAGTTTGTCTTTATATGCCCTGTTTGTGAACAGAACTCCCACTTACCTGACGAAGGAGCAGCGCTCCAAAAGCTAGTGGCTTTTGCTACCAAATAAACCTGTTGGACTTTAACCTGGTGTTGTGAGAATTCTTACTGTAACTATTTGCAAGCCAGAACTTTTTATATGGAGCTTCCCAGAAGTAGGGTACATACATTATAGGATCAGAATTACACATGGCTTTTATAATTAATTATTTTAAGAAAAGTTCCTTTTGATTTCCTCTACTCTGATTCATCGGCAACTCACCAAGTCTCTCTAAATAGCACCTTCCAACCAATGATCCCTGCCAACTGGAGGGACAAGGGCAGCAGATGCATGGCAAAACCACCATCTGCAAGCCCTCCAAGCCACACACCATTCTGACTTTCAACTGTAGCACCATTCCTTCACTGCTGAAAAATCAGTTAAAATCCTGGAATTCTCTCCATAACAGCGCTGTAGGTCCAAAGATGTGCGGGTTAGGTTGATTGGCTGTGCTAAATTGCCCGTTAGTGTCACTGGATGTGTGGGTTAGAGGGTTTAGGGGGGTAAATATGTAGTTATGTGGATGGGGCCTGGGTGGGATTGTTGTTGGTGCAGCCTCGAAGGGCCGAATGGTCTCCTGTATTATAGGGATTCTATGAAATATGGACTGCAGTGGTTTAGGAAGGTGGTTCACCATCATCTTCTCAAGGACATTTAGGAATGGGCACCAATTAGAACATAGAACAGTACAGCACAGTACAGGCCCTTCGGCCCTCGATGTTGTGCTGAGCTTTGTCTGAAACCAAGATCAAGCTATTCCACTCCCTATCATCCTGGTGTGCTCCATGTGCCTATCCAATAACCGCTTAAATGTTCCTAAAGTGTCTGACTCCACTATCACAGCAGGCAGTCCATTCCACACCCCAACCACTCTCTGAGTAAAGAACCTACCTCGGACATCCCTCCTATACCTCCCACCATGAACCTTATAGTTATGCCCCCTAGTAACAGCTACATCCACCCGAGGAAATAGTCTCTGAACGTCCACTCTATCTATCCCCTTCATCATCTTATAAAGCTCTATTAAGTCGCCTCTCACCCTCCTCTGCTCCAAAGAGAAAAGCCCCAGCTCCCTCAACCTTTCCTCATAAGACCTACCCTCCAAACCAGGCAGCATCCTGGTAAATCTCCTTTGCACTCTTTCCAATGCTTCCACGTCCTTCTTATAGTGAGGTGACCAGAACTGCACACAATATTCCAAATGTGGTCTCACCAAGGTCCTGTACAGTTGCAGCATAACCCCACGGCTCTTAAACTCAAACCCCCTGTTAATAAACGCTAACACACTTCTTCACGGCTCTATCCACTTGAGTGGCAACCTTCAGAGATCTGTGGATATGAACCCCAAGATCTCTCTGTTCCTCCACATTCCTCAGAACCCTGCCGTTGACCCTGTAGTCTGCATTCAAATTTGTCCTACCAAAATGAATCACCTCACACTTATCAGGGTTAAACTCCATCTGCCATTTTTCAGCCCAGCTATGCATTCTATCAATGTCTCTTTGCAGCCTACAACAGCCCTTCACCTCATCCACTGCTCCACCAATCTTGGTGTCATCAGCAAATTTACTGACCCACCCTTCAGCCCCCTCCTCCAAGTCATTGATAAAAATCACAAATAGCAGAGGACCCAGCACTGATCCCTGTGGTACACCACTGGTAACTGGTCTCCAGTGTGAAAATTTTCCATCCACCACCACCCTCTGTTTTCAATGAGATAGCCAGTTACTTATTCAATCGGCCAAATTTCCCTCGATCCCACACCTCCTTACTTTCTTCAAGAGCCGACGATGGGGAACCTTATCAAACGCCTTACTAAAATCCATGTATATGACATCAACTGCTCTATCTTCATCTACACACTTAGTTACCTCCTCAAAGAATTCAATCAAATTTGTGAGGCAAGACTTACCCTTCACGAATTGTTGGCCTTCATTCCATGAAAGAATAAAACAGAAGCTTACATGTTTCTTTAAGTTGTTGAGCATTGCATTCATGAATTAATATTTGGAAAACTAATTACTTGTGAAAAGATAATCAGAGGAGTGCATCAGTTTTTTTATTATTCATTCAAATGTGGGACATGGGCATTGCTGGCTGGCCAGCATTTGTTGCCCATCCCTAGTTGCCCTGGAGAAGGTGGTGGCGAGCTGCCTTCTTGAATCGCTGCAGTCCATGTGCTGTGGGTTGACCCACAATGCAGTTAGGGAGGGAATTCCAGGATTTGAGCATCTCGAAGCAAAAACTGGTGATTTTGACATGGTTTAAACTTTCACTTGAACAGTAGCTGGAGATGATCTTCACTATGCGTCAAGTTGAACTGAACAGAATGTGTTTCCATGTTTTCACTCACCTTTGCTTTCACCCCATCCATGATGTTGTGAGCTTTACATCCCCCATTCGATGTCATTAATGATTAGGTTCTGGCTCTTTATACTAATCCAATTTAAATTCTGTCAAATTTTCGAGATGGCATCGGGAGATGACTGCTTTCCTTAGTTCAACCGCATGGGCCTGGTGCGAAACTGATGTAGTTCAAGTTTTGTTTTCCGAATTCACATCAGGTAGGTGTAATACAGGTTACTGTCATTAGGTCAAAATCTTGGAACTGTTCCTAACAGCACTGTAGGTGTACCTAGAGCACATGGGCGCAGCAGTTGGCGTAGGCAGCTCACCACTACCTTCTCAATGGCAATTGGGGATGGGCAGTAAGTACCGGCCTAGCCACCAACACCCACATCCTGTGAAAGGAATAAAGAAAGATTTGATGTGGCCTAGAACTATTTCATATCTTCCCATCCAAAATAACAAGTTTAAAGTTTATAAAGCTTATCTATTAATGTCACAAGTAAGGCTTACATTAACACCGCAATGAAGTTACTGTGAAAATCCCCTAGTCGCCACACTCCGGTGCCTGTTCAGGTACACTGAGGGAGAATTTAGCATGGCCAATCAACCTAACCAGCAAGTCTTTCAGACTGTGGGAGGAAACCAGAGACCCGGAGGAAACCCACGCAGACACGGGGAGAACGTGCAGAGTCCACACAGACAGTGACCCAAGCCGGGAATCGAACCTGGGTCCCTGGTGCTGTGAGGTGGCAGTGCTAACCACTGTGCCACCGTGCCACCCACAACCTTAACTGCTGGCACGCTTGCCAATTGGTGCACAATGGGGATGATGTTTTGAATTCCAAACTTTTCTTCAGAAGTTGATTGCTAATTTTCTTGAACTCTTTTTAAGCCCGCATTAGAGAGGTTAAAACCACAACTCTCAATCCAACTTGAGTTGGCCATACATTCAAATAATGGTGCCAGAGATCAAGCTGCACAGTTAACATTTGGAGTGAACCACTCTGTCTACATTTCAAAGGAAACAACCATTTATACTGCAGGAGGAAAGGGGTGCTGATTGGTTGGCATATTAGTTCTGATTGGTCAAGACACTTCCACAGCGAATGCACGGGGCAACCACACTTTTGTTTATTTATAAAAGGTGCAATGTCTGGACATATTCCTCTTGTTTGCAGAGGGCAAGTTTCTGAATATCAATATCCATAGCTTTTAGAAAGTGTAATTTCACGCTCTTAAATTGGTTGTTAATGTAATTGTTAGCACACTCAGGATCGGGCAGTGTTTGCTGTCCAGTTGCAGAATCCTACAGATAGGTGTGAATGGAACTCTGCAAGGGCAGGCCTTGCTGAAGCTTGCTGAGGAGAAACATTGAAAAAGAACAGAGAGGTCAACCATGCTGTGGAAAGCCTGAGGAGGATAACGCTGGAGACCTCTGCACAGTGAGTTCGCAATTCCAAGTGATTTTAGGCCCACAGTTCACAGCTGTCTATAAAGTTGGCACAAACTTGCAATAATATTGACAATGCAATTAGAAGCCTGATCAAGTCTTCTGAGGAATGAAAGGATGATGGCCAGTAGATTCCTATCTGCAATTTCCCACATGATGATCATATCTTTCAGCCAGGTCACTGTAGCCAGTTGTCAACCGGAGGCCAGGCACTTAGCCACAGGAAAAAAAGGACCAGTTGTTATATTAAGCTGTTTGTTGAGATTCCTTGCAACAGCTGCCATAATCCTGCTTCCGTGTAGCATTCCTTTGCTTTACTTTGTTACAGAGCAAGGAAGAGCAGGCAGAAGCTCAGTTTGGCTAACTTCTGCTGTCAGACATGCCATAAATGGAGAGCGGCATCTTGGCCAAGGGTTAAGAGGAAATGGGTCGCAGATGGCCCATGGCCGTGTCACTCGATTAGAGGGATCTTTGCATTGCATTCCGTTTCACCCATGCTTCATCAGTTCTCCACGCTACTTCAGGGATGTTGAGACCAATTATTGTACCACAGCTGAAATCAATTAATCCAGGCAATCAAACTTGGAGCCTTCTTGGTTTTCTGTGTGGCTTTGTGCCACAACCAAACATATTGCATAACTAAACCACACGGGAACCTGTGACTTATTTTTGTTTTGATTTATTAGAATTACACATCTAGTTATGGTTTTGAATGCGCTGCCTGAAAGGGTGCTGGAAGCAGATTCAATAATAAGTTTCTAAAGGGACTTAAATAAATGCATGAAGGAGGCATAAAAGTACAGGGCTAATTACCGGTGAAAAGAGCAAGAGAGTGTGTCTAATTGAATCGCTCATTCCAAGACACCTTGGACTGAATGGTTGTCTTCTGTGCTGCATCATTATGTGACAACTATATTAAAAATAAGTGGCGGTGGTGAAGTGCACTGATGTGTTGGTAAATTATGACATAAGCTGCAGAAGGTTTCTGATAAAGAGATGGTTAGGGGCAATAGGGAGCAACTACTGCCAAGACTTGTTAAGTGAATGCAACATTAATTGTAGGGGTTGACAGTTGATGAAATCACTTCAGCTTTCTCAAGTATTACAGGTTCACAGCGCTGCAGAGTTGGCGTAAAGATTTATTATCACTAGCTCAGTCCCAAGGGTGATAGACCTAGACTATAAAAGTGAGAGGTAATAGTGACAGTCGATAAATCCTGTGCATTGAGAATGCATAAACAATCCACAGGATAATTACAAACTGCACTAAAGTGTTTTAAATTTAACTTCATGCTTCATCATGGTGCCACACATGACAAATCTTATTTAAACAGATGATACCTTGTAATCCTTAATGCAGTGTGGGAAGCGAGTTCAAATTGATCTGTCATCAGCAGGTAACTGGGAAATATTTTTACAAATAGGCAAACACCCAGTGTTTATTTTTATTCCATCCCATCCTCCGATTTTCTCCTGTCTTGTTGGAATTGAACCTTTCTCCCTGCGAGCTCACATTGTCTGTGGTTTTCTCTGCTTCGTCATTGTTTTCTACTTCCCTTCCAAACCATCATTATTGCTCTACTTCTGAAAAACACATTCTTACCAATTCCAAGCAAATTTCCAATTCCCTTTTCTTCTCTAAAGTCCTTCAATGTATTTTTGCTCAATTGTCCGTCTCACCTAAAGCACCCTATTCAAATTCCTCCTGTGCCGCTTTTACACTTCTCATAGCACTGAAATGGCCCAGATAAATTAGTGATCACAACCCTTTGTGAATACGATAGTTAATGCCTGCTTATCCTCCTCACCTACACCACAGAGTTGATGAAGTTGGCCATGCCATCTTAATCAGAAGCCTTTCTGTAGCTCTTCTGTCACGTGGTTCTGGGAACAGAGAGGAGTAAATGTGCCTACCAGAGTGGAAATCTATAGGACAGTAGTCTTGCCCACTCTGCTGTACGCAGACGAGACTGTGTACCAGTGTCAAAGAAACTCGATCGCTTTCACTTGAGCTGCTTTCGGAAGGTTTGGAAGATCAGATGGCAGGACAAAATACCGGACACTGAAGCACTGCGCTCACCCCACCTGGCATGCTAAGCACCCACACCATATTGTCAGCCAATGTGTTACAGGTGAGTTAAGGCAGGACTTACAACAAATATAGTCACTTTACACAGCAAACATTTTATTTTAACGGCACACTTTGGCAAACAGCTTATTTACTCAGCAACTCCAGTCTATTTGGAATGAATCCACTGAATGATAACAAACGGAACTCATGACAAAAACCACGGTAACATCTCCTGATAAAGCAGGGAAGTTTTCCCAGCAAAATGCAGTGAGTGGAGGATAATTAATATAAATTGTGTGTAAAATGGGGATTTAGTGAATAACCTCCATTCTGGTTGGGAATAGTATTAATTCTTGGCTATCCCTTGCTAGTGAGGATGATTGTCTCCCAGAGTGTCTGAATCTGTATTCAGGATCTGCAAACTTTATTGTATTTGTAGCTGATTCACAAACCAAGTGGGGAGGGGGTGGTGGAGTGGGATTGTCACTGGATTAGTAATCCAGAGACACTGGACAAGATCCCCCTTCCCCCTCCCCACCCCATCTCTCAGTCCATCCAGTCTCTCAACTCCTCCCCTGTCCCTGTCTCTTGCCTCCGTCTCTTAACCCCACCTCCCGTCACTCATTTCCTTCCCAATCCCCCCAACTCCGTCTCACAGTCCACCCTGTCACACAACTCCCACCCGCCACCCATCTCTCAACCCCCTCCATCTCAGTCTACCCCATTTCTCGACACCCCCCCCCCCGTCTCTAGACATTCCCCCGTCTCTCGACACCCCACCCCCGTCTCTCGACACCCCACCCCCGTCTCTCGACACCCCACCCCCCCGTCACTCAACACCCCCCTCCCGTCACTCAACACCCCCCTCCCGTCACTCAACACCCCCCTCCCATCACTCAACACCCCCCCCGTCACTCAACACCCCCCTCCCGTCACTCAACACCCCCCCCCACCCCCCCGTCACTCAACACCCCCCTCCCGTCACTCAACACCCCCCCCGTCACTCAACACCCCCCCCGTCACTCAACACCCCCCCATCACTCAACACCCTCCCCCCCGTCACTCAACACCCCCCTCCCGTCACTCAACACCCCCCCCGTCACTTGACACCCCCACCCCGTCACTCGACACCCCCCCCGTCTCGCGACAACCCCCCCGTCTCGCGACAACCCCCCCGTCTCGTGACCACCCCCCCCCCCCGTCTCACGACAACCCCCCCGTCTCTCGACAACCCCCCCGTCTCGCGACAACCCCCCCCATCTCTGGACACCCCCCCCCCCCGTCTCTCGACAACCCCCCCCCCCGTCTCTCGACAACCCCACCGTCTCTCGACAACCCCCCCGTCTCGTGACACCCCCCCTCCCGTCTCGCGACACCCCCCCTCCCGTCTCTCGACAACCCCCCGTCTCTCGACAACCACCCCCCGTCTCTCGACAACCCCCCCGTCTCTCGACAACCCCCCCGTCTCTCGACAACCCCCCCCCCCCACGGGGCATAGAGTATAAAAGTTGGGGTCTGATGTTGCAGTTGTATAGAACGTTGGTTCGGCCGCATTTGGAATACTGTGCCCAGTTCTGGTCGCCACACTACCAGAAGGACGTGGCGGCTTTAGAGAGAGTGCAGAGGAGGTTTACCAGGATGTTGCCTGGTATGGAAGGGCTTAGTTATGAGAAGAGATTGGGTAAACTGGAGTTGTTCTCACTGGAAAGATGGAGGATGAGGGGTGACCTAATAGAGGTGTATAAAATTATGAAAGGCATAGATAGGGTGAACGGTGGGAAGCTTTTCCCCAGGTCGGTGGTGACGTTCACGAGGGGTCATAGGTTCAAGGTGAAGGGGGGGGAGGTTTAACACAGATATCAGAAGGACGTATTTTACACAGAGGGTGGTGGGGGCTTGGAATGCGCTGCCAGGCAAGGTGGTGGAGGCGGACACACTGGGGACGTTTAAGACTTATCTAGATAGCCATATGAACGGAGTGGGAATGGAGGGATACAAAAGAATGGTCTAGTTTGGACCAGGGAGCGGCACGGGCTTGGAGGGCCAAAGGGCCTGTTCCTGTGCTGTATTGTTCTTTGTTTGTTTGTCTCTCGACACCCTCCATCTCAGTCCATCCCGTCTCTCGACCCCCCCGCCGTCCCACGACCCCCCCCCCACCCACGTCTCTTCTCCACCCCCCACCCCCGGGTCTCACTCCCTGCATGCAAGCAAAAACCAATCAAGCTGGTGAGTTGTTCATTTTGTTCCAAGCATCACTGAACATGAGGAAGTGGACACCCTTGTCGGGGAGGCGATGGCCTAGTGGTATTATCGCTCGACTGTTAATCCAGAAACTCAGCTAATGTTCTGGAGACCCGGGTTCGAATCTCGCCATGGCAGCTGGTGGAATTTGATTTCAATAAAGAATATCTGGAATTAAGAATCTACTGATGACCATGAATCCATTGCCGATTGTCGGAAAAGCCCATCTGGTTCACTGATGTCCTTTAGGGAAGGAAATCTGCCGTCTTTACCTGGCCTGGCCTACATGTGACTCCAGAGCCACAGCAAAGTGGTTGACTCTAAACTGCCCTCCGGCAACTAGGGATGGGCAATAAATGCTGGTCAGCCAGCGACGCCCATGTCCCATAAATGAATGAATATTAAAAATAGAAGAACGGGAAGGAATGATCAGCCTAACTTTATCTCAAAGTGTCGTGGGAAAAGTCATTGTGAAAAACCAATGAAAACTTTTCAAAAGTTATTTTACGGGATGTGGGCGTTTCTGACTAAGACAGTATTTATTGCCCATTCCTAGTTGCCCTTCAGAAGGTGGTGGTGAGCTGTCTTCCTGAACCGCTGCAGTCCCTGAGGTGTGGGTACCCTCACAGTTAGTGAGATAGGGATTTCCAGTATTTTAACCCAGTGGCAGTGAGGGAACAGCAATATATTTCCAAGTCAGGATGGTCAGTGACTTGGAGGGGAACCTCCAAGTGGTCCTGGGTTTGGAAGATGCTGCCCACGGAACCTGTGTGAGTGCATTTTGTAAATGGTAAACACGGTTGCCACTGTTCGTCTGTGGTGGAGGGATTGAATGTTTGTGGAAGGGGTAACAATCAAGCGGGCTGCTTTGTCCTGCGTGGTGTCGGTCGTCTTGAGTGTTGTTGGAGCTGCACTCATCCAGGCAAGCGGAAAGTATTCCATTACACTATGGACTTGTGCCTAGTAGGTGGTGGACAGGCTTTGGGGAGTCGGGAAGTGAGTTACTCACCGCAGGATTTCTCACCTTTGACCTGCTCTCGTAGCCACAGTATTTATATGGCTAATCTATGGCTGGTAACTCCCAGAATGCTGATCGTGGCGTAATGCCATTAGATGTCAAGGGCGTTGGTTATGCCATCTGTTGTTGGACTTGGTCATTGCCTGGCACTTGCGTGGCTAGAATGTTACTTGCCACTTGTCAGTGCAAGCCTGGACATTGTCCAGGTCTTGCTGCATTTGGACATGGACTGCTTCAATCTCTGAGGAGTCGCCAATGGTGCTGAACATTGTGCAATCATCAGCGAACACCCCCACTTCTGACCTCCTGATGGAAGAATGGTCATTGATGAAGCAGCTGAAGATTGGTGGGCCTTGGACACTATTCTGAGGAACTCCTGCAGCGATGTCCTGGAGTTGAGATGATTAACCTCCACCCACCACAACCATCTTCTTTTGTGGAGATGCCGGCGTTGGACTGGGGTGGGCACAGTAAAAAGTCTCACAACACCAGGTTAAAGTCCAACAGGTGTATTTGGCAGCACGAGCTTTCGGAGCGCTGCCCCTTCATCAGGTGATGAAGGTGCAGTGCTCCAAAAGCTCGTGCTACCGAATAAACCTGTTGGACTTTAACCTGGTGTTGTGAGACTTCTTACTGTATCTTCTTTTGTGCTAGTTATGTCTCCAAGCAGCGGAGAGATTGCCCCCTGATACCCATTGATTACAGTTTCGCTAGGGCTCCTGGATGCCACACTCGGTCGAATGATGCCTTGATGTTAAGGACAGTCATTCTCACCTCATCTCTGGAATTCAGCTCTTTTGTCCGTGTTTAAACTAAAGCAGGAGGGCAGGAGCTGAGTGACCACATGGCGGAACACAAACTGAGTGTCACTGAGCAGGTTATTACTGACTAAGTGCCGCTTGATAGCACTGTCGATAACCACTTCAATCACTTTACTGATGATCGAGAATAGATTGATGGGGCAGTAATTGGCCAGGTTGGATTTGTCCTGTTTCTTGTTAAGGGACATAACTGAGCAATTTTCCGCACAGCCAGGTAGATGCCTCCGATTGTTATCACCAATAGCTGAACGGGCCCATGAGGCCCTGGGTTCAGATTTTAGAAGGACAGGTGAAAGAAATGATGAGCTGGTGGATAGGGGGTCTCTTGCGTCAAAAATGATAAAACGTTTTTCTTTACTTTCATTATCTTAACAAACCACATATTTAAATAGCAATGTGCTATTTCTCCTTCACTTTTAAGGTGAGAGGGGAGAGATACAAAAGGGCCCAGAGGGGCAATTTTTTCTCACACACAGTGGTGAGTGTCTGCAACAAGCTGCCAGAGGCAGTAGTAGAGGCGGGTACAATTTTAGACAGTTATATAGATAAGATGGGTATAGAGGAGTATGGGCCAAATGCGGGCAATTGTGGACAAGTTGGGCTGAAGGGCCTGTTTCCAAGCTGTAAACCTCTATGACACTCAAATATTCAGTCTTGATATGGGGCGGGATTTTACGATTTCACTCGTCTCGAAACCGTAAAATCCTTCCTGAGGTCAACGGACCTTCCCAGGGCCTGCCCCTCACCCGCTCCAATTCCCATGGTGCGCGGGGTGGTAAAACTCCAGCCATGTTGTCAAAGCTTTTCATCTTGCACTCATCAGGACAGAGGCAAGAACAGGTGAAGACAGATAGTGCACTGAAAACTGGGGTGAAATCGGACAGTCCGCATCAAAGTAACGCTGGAACAGAAAGGGAAAAAAAAACAGTTCTTATGTTAGAATTCTCGAAACAAAACCAAAACATGCTGGAAATACACAGCAGATAAGTTACTAGTTCCTTCCCTAGGACAGCTAGGGATGAGCAACAAATACTAGCCTTGCCCACATCCTGTGAAAGAGGAAAAGGACAGCGTCTGTGTGGAAAACAGTTAAGTTAATGTTTTTGTTGCAGATCCTTCTATTTGTTCTACCCACCAGATACTGTCTCAGCTGCTGTGTTGTGTCAGTATTTTCTGAGTTTGTCTCACAGCAGAATAGTGGAATGAGTTTTATTTCAATGGTACATCTGGAAAGTGGCTGGCTTTAGCGATAGATATTGCCACTTGATTTTTCATTATTATAAAACAGCCCATTAGATCCATTAAGCAATTAACACTGATTACAATTTGTTTAAGGAAAACATTCTGACTGGAAAGGAGATCAATAGAGGTAGAATTCTGGCACAGATCTGTCCCATTGAAACACTAAATCGCTTATTATTGTGCAGGGTGTTAAAATATAGAGGAGTTGGATTCAGATCTCATCTCCCCACCCTCACTGGGGAGGTCTATTTCTGGGCCTGTACACTCTAACTCCATTGAATAATGTCTGAGAGCCTTTATACCTCTGAAGAAGAGGCAGAGACTCAACGTTAATTCTGTGCAATATTTCTGGTCCTGTCCACTGCGGGAATTGTCACGGGCAGAAAATTTAGCAGACCATTTAAAGGTTCACTGATCTCAAATGGGAATTTCCAGGTTTGGACTGGACACCACCAGAATATCCCACTCTCTATTTTTCTCCATGGATGCTTTGAGCTGTGGATATATTTTATATTTTATATGTTTATATTTTAACTATCGCATTTGGGGAGGGGGAAGGAGTCAGGAATTGGAAAAGTGTTTCACACCATATATAAAATGATTGATGTAGAACGAATATAGGGGAGAACAGTTGAAGATAGTTCATGAACACCCTTTCATCTTAAGATATCCTGCAGTAAATGGCAACAGAAGTATGTAGGTATGTAAGTAAGTAGCTCTGACGAAAGGTCATCCTGACTTGAAGCATTGGCTCGATTCTTTCCCCACAGATGCTGTCAGAACTGCTGTGATTTTCCAGCATTTTGTTTTTGTTTCAGATTCCAGCATCTGCAGTAATTTGCCTTTAGGGAGGTGGAGTACTTGTTGACCCAAAGCATTACTCCTCCTTTCTTTGGGAGAAAATGATATTCCTTTTGTCATTTTAAAATGCAGTATCATCGCTGACATAAGAACATAAGAAATAGGAGCAGGAGTAGGCGATCTAGCCCCTCGAGCCTGCCCCGCCATTCAATAAGATCATGGCTGATCTGAAGTGGATCAGTTCCACTTACCCGCCTGATCCCTATAACCTCTAATTCCCTTACCGATCAGGAATCCATCTATCCGTGATTTAAACATATTCAACGAGGTAGCCTCCACCACTTCAGTGGGCAGAGAATTCCAGAGATTCATCACCCTCTGAGAGAAGACGTTCCTCCTCAACTCTGTCCTAAACTGACCCCCCTTTATTTTGAGGCTGTGCCCTCTAGTTCTAGTTTCCTTTCTAAGTGGAAAGAATCTCTCCACCTCTACCCTATCCAGCCCCTTCATTATCTTATAGGTCTCTATAAGATCCCCCCTCAGCCTTCTAAATTCCAACGAGTACAAACCCAATCTGCTCAGTCTCTCCTCATAATCAACACCCCTCATCTCTGGTATCAACCTGGTGAACCTTCTCTGCACTCCCTCCAAGGCCAATATATCTTTCCGCAAATAAGGGGACCAATACTGCACACAGTATTCCAGCTGCGGCCTCACCAATGCCCTGTACAGATGCAGCAAGACATTTCTGCTTTTATATTCTATCCCCCTTGCGATATAGGCCAACATCCCATTTGCCTTCTTGATCACCTGTTGCACCTGCAGACTGGGTTTTTGCGTCTCATGCACAAGGACCCCCAGGTCCCTCTGCACAGTAGCATGTTGTAATTTCTTTCCATTTAGATAATAATCCAATTTGCTATTATTTCTTCCAAAGTGAATAACCTCGCATTTGTTAATGTTATACTCCATCTGCCAGATTCTCGCCCACTCACTCAGCCTGTCCAAATCTCTCTGCAGACCTTCTACGCCCTCCACACGATTCACTTTTCCACTTATCTTTGTGCTGTCTGCAAACTTTGTTACCCTACACTCAGTCCCCTCCTCCAGATCGTCTATATAAATGGTAAATAGTTGAGGCCCCAGTACCGATCCCTGCGGCACGCCACTAGTTACCATCCGCCAACCAGAAAAGCACCTATTTATTCCGACTCTCTGCTTCCTGTTGGATAGCCAATCCCCAATCCATGCTAACACCCTACCCCCAACTCCGTGTGACCCAATCATCTTCAGCAACCTTTTGTGAGGCACCTTATCAAACGCCTTTTGGAAATCCAAAAACACCGGTTCCCCTCCGTCAACCGCACTAGTCACATCTTCGTAAAAATCCAACAAGTTCGTCAAGCACGACTTTCCCCTCATGAATCCATGCTGCGTCTGCTTAATTGAACCATTCTTATCCAGATGGCTTGCTATTCCTTCTTTAATGATGGATTCCAGCATTTTCCCAACTACAGACGTTAAGCTAACCGGCCTACAGTTACCCGCCTTTTGTCTATTTCCTTTTTTAAACAGCGGCGTAACATTAGCCATTTTCCAATCCGCTGGCACTACCCCAGAATCCAACGAATTTTGATAAATAACTACTAACGCATCCACTATTACCTCTGACATTTCTTTCAGTACCCTGGGATGCATTCCATCCAGGCCCGGGGACTTGTCCACCTTCAGTCCCATTAGTCTACCAAGCACTGCCTCCCTGGTAACATTAATTGTATTGAGTACCTCTCCTCCTACCAACACTCGATCGTTAATTTTCGGTAAACTATTTGTGTCTTCCACCGTGAAGACCGACACAAAAAATTATTTAAAGTTTCAGCCATTTCCTCATTTCCCACTATTAAATCCCCCCTCTCGTCCTCCAAGGGTCCAACATTCACTCTTGCCACTCTATTCCTTTTTATATATTTGTAAAAGCTTTTACTTTCATTTTTTATATTTAGGGCTAGCCTAGCTTCATAACCTATCTTTCCTTTCTTTATCGCTTTCTTAGTCGTTCTTTGTTGTCTCTTAAAGTTTTCCCAATCTTCCGATTCTCCACTATTTTTGGCCACTCTGTACGCATCGGTCTTTAATTTAATACTCTCCTTAATTTCCTTTGTTATCCACGGCTGGTTATCCCTTTTCTTACAGCCCTTCTTTATCACCGGAATATATTGTTGCTGAGTACTGAAAAGGATCTCCTTAAAAATCCTCCACTGTTCCTCAGCTGTCCTTCCTACCAGTCTGCTCTTCCAGTCCACCTTAGCCAATTCAGCCCTCATCCTATCGTACTTCCCTCTGTTCAAACAGAGGACACTGGTATGGGACCCTACTTTCTCCTCTTCCATTTGTATCAGAAATTCGACCATATTGTGATCACTTGACCCAAGAGGGTCCTTCACAAGAACATCCTTAATTCTACCTGCCTCGTTACACATTACCAGATCTCACAGATCTGACATAGAGAGCTCAGCGTACAGTCTTTCTCACTGTTGTTTGCCCCATTGATATCCAGGACACAAAGCTATACTTGAAGACCTAAAGGAGATTACACCCAAAAAAAAGTATTGAATCATTTCCTGTGGATCACAGTTCCCATGCCACTGCTGCTCCCTCAGACTGTGAAACATTCAGAATTGTAGCTGAGCAGGGTGGCTGCGTCCCCTGAAGGGCCTCCCATGTTTTCTTTCCAAATTGTAGAGGGAATATCCTGTAATCAAACAACTTTTCCAAAAGTTGAGCTTTTTTTGAATGTAACATTCTTCCCTTTGCTTCTCATTGATTCTTATTCTTCTATTGGCATCCCTGTGTTTAGTAGCAGCTGTTAGAGAATCAGCACCTTCAGTCTTCTTGGCTGCAGTAAGCTGACCTTGTGATTAAGGTATTAACCATTGGTCAGCATCCAGGCAAATAGTGAATTCAATGTAGATCCATCTCGATGTAGTGTGTGGTCTCAGCAACATCAATAGATATCCCGAGAGTACAGCGAGTACTAATGTAGTAAAGCAGCTGCTTTCTCTTGAAGTGTTCATGATATGGAGCAAGCTTGAAATGGCAAGAATAAAGGACTGTCAGATTGTCAATACAATGCATGGTTTTTTCCAAAATGTGAAGGAAAAGGCAAAAATCTAATTAGAGTCATACAGTACAGAAGAGACTCTTCAGCCAATCGAGCCTCCGCCGAACAAATCCACACTAATTCCATTTTCCAGAACTTGGCCCGTAGCCTTGAATATTAGAACATTTCAAGTGCTCATCCACATACTTTTTAAAGGTTGCGAGGATTCCTGCTGCCAGGCAGTGCATTCCAGACTCCGACCACCCTCTGGGTGAAAAGATATTTGCCTCAGATCCCCTCTGAATCTCCTGCCTTCACCTTAAAACGATGCCCTCTCGTTATTGCCCCTTCAACCAAGGGGAACAGCTACTTCCTCTCCACCCTGTCCATACCCCTCATATTTTGGACAGGTTTTGCCCGATGAGAACGTTTTGTCGTCCGTGTAGCACAACAGTAACAACAATTTGCATTTTATTTCACACCTTTGGCACAGAAAAACATTCCAAAGAACAAAAAAAGGCAATGAATATTGGGAAACGTGGTCATGAGGGTGCCGGAGACGGTGGGTGAGGATGGAGACAAAGCCACTGGAAAGCTTACAAAGTTTCCAAAAAAGGCTGAAGATGACTTCAATCTTGCTAATCTTTAAGGGAGAAATTGCTCGAGTGCCTTTCATAATCTAAGGATATTCCAAAGAATTTACAGCCAATTAAGTTATATACCGAAGTGTGGTTACTGTTGTAATGGAGGAAATGCAGCAAAAGATCATCTTTCTTAGTGAAGTTGATACCTGAAAGTGTCATTTGTGATTTGGTTAGGGTTAAGCTGATGATGTGGGTGGGATGGAAACATAATTGAGGAGTTTCGTACAGGGAGGAGCGGGAGAAATTTGTAAGGATTTGGGAAATGACTGCAAGACTTTAGAGGAATTAGTGGAATTGCACAGCAGCTTTTGCAAAGACACTGTCGTTTGAAGTGAGGGATGATGACAGGGATTTGAAAGTGGGGTGAACATTCCGTAAGGAGGGAACCTTTTTAAATGTCAGTGGGCGTGCAGTCCAAGAGGTGATCAGTCATTTAATGGGAGCTGGAGATGTTGGCTGTCATGGAGCAGCATGCCAGCAAGAGGAAAGACTTCCCACTTTGCACAAATGCCCTCTCCCCCTACCCTATCTAATCCTTTCCTATCCTTCTATTCCTCCCTCCCTTGTGTACCTATGTGCTACCACGTATGGAGAACAGTGGTGTAAACTTTGACTGATGTTGGAAGGGGCAGATAAACAAATATTGGAAGTCAAATCCCAAGTGCCCAAAGATTAGACCTCGCTTTGAACTGGGTGTGGGATAGGCTGTCAATGTATCAGAATATTGTTTCTGCAGAAATTAATACCAGAAAAATTCTCTACTCTTTTCCTTCTGCCAACCTGCCATCCACAAGGATGCGATTATTTAAAAACAACTTATTCATTGCAGTTTCTTTTTAAACTTACATTTGCCGCAGATCATTTTGCTCCTGTAATTCCAAGTCTGTCACTACATCTTCTATGCCACTAGCTCATGTTCTACCTCCATTTTCCTGATCTGAATCTGACCTTGAGTCATAGAGCTTTACAGCATGGAAATAGGCCCTTCGGCCCAACTTGTCTATGCAGCCCAGTTTTTATCATTAAGCTAGTCCCAACTGCCCTCATTTGGCATAGGACCTATCTGATCCTCCCCTGGGATCTCATTCCCCTGCCACACTAGTTTAAAGGAAGAGGTGTATGAGTGATAAGAATAATGAAGTGTTAGCCATTTCAGAGGAACGCTTTCCTGACAGCTTTACTCACTATCTGAGCCTGACTGTTGATGACATTCCTCACCTGAACTTATTAAGGCACTTGTGATTTCTCTCCCTCCTTTCCAAAATCCCAATACTCACTCGCTAACAATTCCATTGACACCAGACTGCTTTCTCTACCCTGCTGCAAAGAACAAAGAACAGTACAGCACAGGAAACAGGCCCTTCGGCCCTCCAAGCCTGTGCCGCTCCTTGGTCCAACTAGACTAATCGTTTGGATCCCTCCATTCCCAGGCTGCTCATGTGACTATCCAGGTAAGTCTTAAACGATGTCAGCGTGCCTGCCTCCACCACCCTACTTGGCAGCGCATTCCAGGCCCCCACCACCCTCTGTGTAAAAAACGTCCCTCTGATATCGGAGTTATACTTCGCCCCTCTCAGCTTGAGCCCGTGACCCCTCGTGATCGTCACCTCCGACCTGGGAAAAAGCTTCCCACTGTTCACCCTATCTATACCCTTCATAATCTTGTATACCTCTATTAGATCTCCCCTCATTCTCCGTCTTTCCAAGGAGAACAACCCCAGTCTACCCAATCTCTCCTCATAGCTAAGACCCTCCATACCAGGCAACATCCTGGTAAACCTTCTCTGCACTCTCTCTAACGCCTCCACGTCCTTCTGGTAGTGCGGCGACCAGAACTGGACGCAGTACTCCAAATGTGGCCTAACCAGCGTTCTATACAGCTGCATCATCAGACTCCAGCTTTTATACTCTATACCCCGTCCTATAAAGGCAAGCATACCATATGCCTTCTTCACCACCTTCTCCACCTATGTTGCCACCTTCAAGGATTTGTGGACTTGCACACCTAGGTCCCTCTGTGTTTCTATACTCCTGATGACTCTGCCATTTATTGTATAACTCCTCCCTACATTATTTCTTCCAAAATGCATTACTTCGCATTTATCCGGATTAAACTCCATCTGCCACCTCTCCGCCCAATTTTCCAGCCTATCTATATCCTGCTGTATTGCCCGACAATGCTCTTCGCTATCCGCAATTCCAGCCATCTTCGTGTCATCCGCAAACTTGCTGATTACACCAGTTACACCTTATTCCAAATCATTTATATATATCACAAATAGCAGAGGTCCCAGTACAGAGCCCTGCGGAACACCACTGGTCACAGACCTCCAGCCGGAAAAAGACCCTTCGACCACTACCCTCTGTCTCCTATGGCCAAGCCAGTTCTCCACCCATCTAGCCACTTCCCCCTGTATCCCATGAGCCTTAACCTTCTTAACCAACCTGCCATGTGGGACTTTGTCAAATGCCTTACTGAAATCCAGATAGACGACATCCACGGCCCTTTCCTCATCAACCGTTTTTGTCACTTCCTCAAAAAACTCCACCAAATTTGTAAGGCACGATCTCCCTCTTACAAAACCATGCTGTCTGTCACTAATGAGATTGTTCCGTTCTAAATGCACATACATCCTGTCTCTAAGAATCCTCTCCAACAACTTCCCTACCACGGACGTCAAGCTCACTGGCCTATAAGTTCCTGGGTTATCCCTGCTACCCTTCTTAAACAACGGGACCACATTCGCTATCCTCCAATCCTCAGGGACCTCACCCGTGTCCAAAGAAGCGACAAAGATTTCCGTCAGAGGCCCAGCAATTTCATCTCTCGTCTCCCTGAGCAGTCGAGGATAGATGCCATCAGGCCCTGGGGCTTTGTCAGTTTTAATGTTCCCTAAAAAACCTAACACTTCCTCTCTTGTAATGGAGATTTTCTCTAACGGGTCAACACCTCCCTCCGAGACACTCCCGGTTAACACGCCCCTCTCCTTCGTGAATACCGATGCAAAGTATTCATTTAGGATCTCCCCTATTCCCTTGGGTTCTAAGCATAATTCCCCTCCTTTGTCCCTGAGAGGTCCGATTTTCTCCCTGACAACTCTTTTGTTCCTTTTGTGCAGTTCCCATGGTGAGTGTGAGCAGATAGGTAATTGTGAAAACATCACAGCTGAACAGAGACTTCCTCAACCATCCACAAGATGCTCTATTGCAAATCACCAAATTCCTTAAACCTTCCATAGAAACATAGAAAATAGGTGCAGGAGTAGGCCATTCGGCCCTTCGCGTCTGCACCACCATTCAATATGATCACGCACTTTCAATATCCCTCTTTCTCTCCATACCCCTTGATCCCATTAGCCACAAGGGCCACGTCCAGCTCCCTCTTGAACATATTTAACGAACTGGCCCCAACAGCTTTCTGTCATAGAGAATTCCACAGGTTCACAACTCTGAGTGAAGAAATTCTTCCTCATTTCAGTCCTGAATGGCTTACCCCTTATCCTATGACCCAAAGTTCTGCACTTCCCCAACATCAGGAACATTCTTCCCACATCTAGCCTGTCTAGCCCCATCAGGATTTGGACTCTCTCAATGGCAAGAATGTTCTTCCTCAGACTAGGAGACCAAAACTACACACAATATTCTACAAAGTGTGGCCTCACCAAGGCCCTGTATAACTGCAGCAAGACATTCTTACTCCTATACTCAAATCCTCTTGCTATGAAAGCCAGCATTCCATTAGCTTTCCTCACCGCCTGCTGTACCTGAATGCCGACCTTCAGTGACTGTTCCACCATGACACCCAGGTCACGTTGCACTTCCCCTTTTCCTAAACTGCCACCATTCAGACAATAATCTTCCTTCTTTTTGCCACCAAAATGGATAACCTCACATTTAACCAAATTATATTGCATTTGCCCACTCAGCCAGCCTGTTCAAGTCACCCTGCAGCCTCTTAGCATCCTCCTCACAGCACACACTGCCACCCAGCTTAGTGTTGTCTGTAAATTTGGAGATATTGCATTCAATTCCTTCATCCAGATCATTAATGTATATTGTGAATAGCTGGGGTCCCAGTATCGAATACTGTGGTACCTCACTAGTCACTGCCTGCCACTCTAAAAAGGACCCATTTATTCCCACTCTCTGCTTTCTGTCTGCCAACCAGTTCTCTATCCACATCAATACATTACCCCCAATACTATGAGCTATAATTTTGTGTGGGACCTTGTCAAAGGCCTTTTGAAAGTCCAGATACGCAACATCCACTGATTCACCCCTGTCCACTCTACTGGTCACATTCTCAAAATATTCCAGATGATTTGTCAAGCACGAGTTTCCTTTAGTGAATCCATGCTGACTTGGACCAATCCTGTCATCACTTTCCAAATGCTCAGTTATTATACCCTTAATAATTGACTCCAGCATTTTCCCCACCTCCGATGTCAGGCTAACCGGTCTACAATTCCCCATTTTCTCTCTCCCTTCTTTTTTAAAAAGTGGGATTACGTTAACTACCCTTCAATCCACTGGAACTCTCCCAGAGTCTATAGAATGCTGGAAAATGATCACCAGTGCATCCACTATTTCTAGGGCCATTCCCTCGAGTACTCTGAGATGCAGAGCATCAGGTCCTGGGGACTTATTGGGTTTTAATCCCAGCAATTCCCTCAATACAATTGCCTGACTAATAAGGATTTCCTTCAGTTCCTCCTTCATGCTAGACCCTCTGTCCCCTCGTATTTCTGGAAGGTTATTTGTGTCCTCCTTAGTGAAGACAGATCCAGATCATTTGTTCGGCTGGTCTGCCATCTCTTTGTTGCCCATTATGAATTCACCTCCTTCTAACTGTAAGACATTTGTCTTCACCAGTCTTTTTCTCTTCACACATCTATAGAGGATCTTGCAGTCAGTTTTTATGTTTTCCGCAAGCCTACTCTCGTATTCTAATTTCTGCTTCAGAATTAAACCCTTTGTCCTCCTCTGCTGGATTTTAAATTTCTCCCAGTCCTCAAATTTGCTGCTTTTTCTATTCAATTTAAATGCCTCCTCTTTGGCTTTGACACTGTCCCTGATTTCCCTTGTTAGCCATGGTTGAGCCACCTTCCCCGTTTTATTCTTACGCCAGACAGGGATGTCCAGTTGTTGAAGTTCATTCACGTGTTCTTTGAATGTCTACCATTGCCTATCCTCTTTCAACCCCTTAAGTATCCTTTGCCATCTTATCCTAGCTAATGTACGGCTCATTCCATCAAAGTTAGCTTTCCTCACGTTCAGGACCCGAGTCTCAAATTAACTGTGTCACTCTCCATCTTAATGAAGAATTCAAACCGCAACCTCTGCCAATTAGAAGAACAAGGGCAGCAGACACATTAGAACACCACCACTGAAAATTCCCCTCCAAGTCTTTGGTTTGATTTATTATTGTCACATGTATTAGTATACAGTGAAAAGTATTGTTTCTTACGTGCTATACAGACAAAGCATACCGTTCATAGGGAAGGAAAGGAGAGAGTGCAGAATGTAGTGTTACAGTTATAGCTAGGGTGTAGTGAAAGATCAACTTTATGTGAGGTAGGTCTATTCAAAAGTCTGATGGCAGCAGGGAAGAAGTTGTTCTTGAGTCAGTTGGTATAAGAACATAAGAACATAAGAAATAGGAGCAGGAGTAGGCCATCTAGCCCCTCGAGCCTGCCCCGCCATTCAATAAGATCATGGCTGATCTGACGTGGATCAGTACCACTTACCCGCCTGATCCCCATAACCCTTAATTCCCTTACCGCTCAGGAATCCATCCATCCGCGCTTTAAACATATTCAGCGAGGTAGCCTCCACCACCTCAGTGGGCAGAGAATTCCAGAGATTCACCACCCTCTGGGAGAAGAAGTTCCTCCTCAACTCTGTCTTAAACCGACCCCCCTTTATTTTGAGGCTGTGTCCTCTAGTTTTAACTTCCTTACTAAGTGGAAAGAATCTCTCCGCCTCCACCCTATCCAGCCCCCGCATTATCTTATAAGTCTCCATAAGATCCCCCCTCATCCTTCTAAACTCCAACGAGTACAAACCCAATCTCCTCAGCCTCTCCTCATAATCCAAACCCCTCATCTCCGGTATCAACCTGGTGAACCTTCTCTGCACTCCCTCCAATGCCAATATATCCTTCCTCATATAAGGGGACCAATACTGCACACAGTATTCCAGCTGCGGCCTCACCAATGCCCTGTACAGGTGCATCAAGACATCCCTGCTTTTATATTCTATCCCCCTCGCAATATAGGCCAACATCCCATTTGCCTTCTTGATCACCTGTTGTACCTGCAGACTGGGCTTTTGCGTCTCATGCACAAGGACCCCCACGTCCCTTTGCACGGTAGCATGTTTTAATTTGTTTCCATTGAGATAGTAATCCCATTTGTTATTATTTCCTCCAAAGTGTATAACCTCGCATTTATCAACGTTATACTCCATTTGCCATATCCTCGCCCACTCACTCAGCCTGTCCAAATCTCTCTGCAGATCTTCTCCGTCCTCCACACGATTCACTTTTCCACTTATCTTTGTGTCGTCTGCAAACTTCGTTACCCTACACTCCGTCCCCTCCTCCAGATCATCTATATAAATGGTAAACAGTTGCGGCCCGAGTACCGATCCCTGCGGCACGCCACTAGTTACCTTCCTCCAACCGGAAAAACACCCATTTATTCCGACTCTTTGCTTCCTGTCGGATAGCCAGTCCCCAATCCACTTTAACACACTACCCCCAACTCCGTGTGCCCTAATCTTCTTCAGCAGCCTTTTATGGGGCACCTTATCAAACGCCTTTTGGAAATCCAAAAACACCGCATCCACCGGTTCTCCTCCATCAACTGCCCGAGTCACATCTTCATAAAAATCCAACATGTTCGTCAAGCACGACTTTCCCCTCATGAATCCATGCTGCGTCTGATTGATCGAACCATTTCTATCCAGATGCCCTGCTATCTCCTCTTTAATAATGGATTCCAGCATTTTCCCTACTACAGACGTTAAGCTGACCGGCCTATAGTTACCCGCCTTTTGTCTCCTTTTTTTAAACAGCGGCGTAGCATTAGCCGTTTTCCAATCAACCGGCACTACCCCAGAATGCAACGAGTTTTGATAAATAATCACTAACGCATCCACTATTACCTCTGACATTTCTTTCAATACCCTGGGATGCATTCCATCCGGACCCGGGGACTTGTCCACCTTCAGTCCCATTAGTCTACCCAGCACTGCCTCTCTGGTAACGTTAATCGTATTAAGTATTTCTCCTGCTGCCAACCCTCTATCGTTAATATTTGGCAAACTATTTGTGTCCTCCACCGTGAAGACCGACACAAAAAACGTATTTAAAGACTCAGCCATATCCTCATTTCCCACTATTAACTCCCCCCTCTCGTCCTCCAAGGGTCCAACATTCACTCTAGCCACTCTATTCCTTTTTATATATTTATAAAAACTTTTACTATCATTTTTTATATTAATTGCTAGCCTAGCTTCATAGTCTATCCTTCCTTTCTTTATCGCTTTCTTAGTCTCTCTTTGTTGTCTCTTAAATTTTTCCCAATCACTTGTTTCTCCACTATTTTTGGCCACTCTGTACGCGGCTGTTTTTATTTTAATACTCTCCTTTATTTCCTTCGTTATCCACGGCTGGTTCTCCCTTTTCTTACAATCCTTGTTTTTTGCTGGAATATACTTTTGCTGAGAACTGAAAAGGATCTCCTTAAAAATCCTCCACTGTTCCTCAGCTATCCTACCTGCCAGCCTGCTCTCCCAGTCTACCTTAGCCAATTCATCCCTCATCCTATCATATTTCCCTCTGTTCAAACAGAGGACACTGGTTTGGGACCAAACTTTCTCCTCTTCCATCTGAATCAGAAATTCGACCATATTGTGGTCACTAGACCCAAGAGGGTCCTTCACAATAAGATCCTTAATTCTACCTACCTCGTTACACAATACCAGATCCAAAATAGCTCGTTCCCTCGTCGGTTCCGTAACATGCTGTTCAAGGAAACTATCCCGACAGCATTCTAAGAACTCTTCCTCCATTCCACCCTTACCGACTTGAGTCTGCCAGTCAATGTGCATGTTGAAGTCCCCCATGATTATTGCCGTTCCGTTTTTACACGCATCCCTTATCTGCTTGTTTACAGCCCTCCCTACCTCAACATTATTATTTGGGGGCCTATATACCACACCTACTAGTGTCTTTCTCCCTCTACTATTCCTCATCTCTACCCATAACGATTCCACGTTTTGTTCCTCAGAGCCTATGTCATCTCTCAGTACTACCCTGATATTATCTCTTATTAATAGCGCGACCCCACCACCTTTTCCTTCCTGTCTATTCTTCCTAAACGCCTGATACCCCTGGATATTCATCTCCCAGTCCTGGTCACCTTTCAGCCACGTTTCTGTAATGGCCACTAGATCGTACCCACTTGTGCTGATTTGCACCATCAACTCATTCACCTTGTTCCGAATGCTTCGTGCATTCAGGCAAAGTGTCCTTATTCCAGCTTTTATCTGGACCCGCTTTGATGAGTCGCGAACACCGTCTCCCTCTACTCCCTTATCTAAATTACCGCCTTCATTCACTTGCACCCTCTCCTCTACCATTAATTTTGTAATTCCCCTTACCCCTGCATCCTCCCCCCCATCAATTAGTTCCTTGATCCTAGTCAACTCTTCTAGCTCCCCTCCCCCCAACCTATCTAGTTTAAATTCTCCCCAGTAGCCTTAGCCAACCTAACGGCCAGGATATTGGTCCCCGTGTGATTCAAGTTTCACCCGTTTTTTGTATACAGATCACCCCTGCCCCTAAAGAGGTCCCAATGGTCCAGGAACCTGAATCCCTGCCCCCTGCACCAGTCCCTCAGCCACACATTCATCCTCCACCTCACTCCATTCCTGCCCTCACCTTCCCGTGGCACAGGCAGTAATCCTGAGATTACTACCTTTGCTTTCCTCTTTCTCAGCTGTCTCCCTAATTCCCTGTACTCCCTTTTCATGACCCCTTCTCCCTTCCTACCCACATCAGCGGTACCAATATGTACCGCTACCTCAGGCTCCTCTCCCTCCCACCTCAGGATTTCCGGGACGCGACTAGCGACATCCTGGATCCCGGCCCCAGGGAGGCAGACCACCATGCGAGAATCCCGCCTACCTCCGCAGAAACGCCTGTCTGTCCCCTTCACCATCGAGTCCCCGATTAATACCGCCTTCCTCCTCTTTTCCTTAGCCCTCTGAGTTACAGGGCTGGACTCCACTGCGGAGACACGGCCACTGCTGCTTCCCCCAGGCGGGCTGTCCCCCCCAGCAGTACTCAAGCAGGAGTACTTGTTGTGCAGGGGCAGATCCACCGGGGTGCTCTCAACCATCCTAGCCTTACCCTTCCTGGCCGTCACCCACTTGGCCTCTTCCCGTGGCCCTGGTGTGACCACCTGATGATAGCTCTTGTCTATCACCTCCTCATTCTCCCTCATCAGCCTAAGATCCTCGAGTTGTAGTTCCAGCTCCCTAACACGGTCTCTCAGGAACCGCAGCTCGACACACCCCTCACAGATGTGGATGTCCGGGAGGCCAGATGCCTCCAGGACCTCCCACATCCTACACTGGGAACAACACATTGGTTTCACACTCATACTGGACACTTTATGTCAAGTAAGACAGTGAAAAGTTAATAAGAGTGTAAGGAAACAAAAACTCACCCCTGCTCGTCCAAGCCCTGTGAGCCAAAGCCCTGACAGCTCACTCAACTTCCCACTCACTATGCTGCCCGCTACGATGCTGCCCGCTGTATACTTTGGTGCACTTTTAAACCCTCCAAAAACTTCCCCTGGCCACTCCTGGCCTGACTTCCGGTTTTGAAAAAAACCTCCGATTTTAAACCCAAAATTAACTGAAAAAATAAATAATTAATTAGAGTCAGAAAACCCACTCTCTTACCCTCAGCCTGCTCCTGGGAACAAAGGTATGTATCCTCAGACTTTTGTACTTTTTTCCCGATGGAAGAAAGCGGAAGAGAATATGTCCAGGTTGCGTGGGGTCCTTAATTATGCTGGCTGTTTTGTCGAGGCAGTGGGAAGTGTAGACAGAGTAAATGGACGAGAGGCTGGTTTGAGTGATGGACTGGGCTTCGTTCACAACCCTTTGTAGCTTATTGCGGCCTTGGGCAGAGCAGGAGTCATATCAAGCTGTGATATAACCAGAAAGAATGCTTTCTATGGTGCATCTGTAGAAGTTGGTGAGAGTTGTAGCTGACATGCCAAATTTCCTTAGTCCTCAGAAATTAGTGGCATTGGTAGGCTTTCTTAACTATAGCGTCGGCATGGAGGGGCCAGGACAGGTTGTTGGTGATCTGGACACCTCGAAACTTATGCTTTCGATCATTTTAGTCACACACCATCCTGACTTAGACTATATCGCCATTCCTTCACCGCGGTTCAAGAAGGTGGTTCACTATCACCTATTCAAAGGCAACTAGGGGTGGGCAATAAATTCAGGTCTTCACAGTGAAGTCTACATCCCCTGAAAAAATAAAAACCCTGGTGTTCCCTCCCTAACAGCACTGTGGGTATAGTTACACCACCATGGACTGCAATTGTTCGAGAAGGCAGCTCACCATCATCTATTCAAGGGCAATTATGGATGGAGAATACATGCTGGCCTTGCCAGCGACACCCACAACACAAGATACATCCTTTAAAGCAGCAATACAGCACCTTGGAGTGCTGCTGCAGTGATCTCAGATTATGGTGATGTCAGGTTAGTAAATGCGGTAGATTCATCTGTATTGTCTTGCAGTATTCACTGCTGCAGTTACTTAAATTTATATTGCCTGTGTTTTATAAAAAGAAATTGTCAGCATAACAGTAAATAAAATTGGGAAAATGACAGTATCAGCTATTTTTGTCTCTCTTTCTCCTTCAAGGAGATAATTTTTTTCCCGCTGACATTTATTTCAGTCAGATGGAAAACAGAAATTAAAATGAAACTGTTTGTAAGTTCTGCCTTTTAGTTCTGTGCAGTGACTTTTCTGGGTGTTTTTACGGTCAGTGAAGCAAAAGCAGCCTTTCACAAGCCATGGCTTCCGCCTGTGCACAGTCTCTGACCCCCTTGCAAATGGGTCATTCTTCCTGTGACCATCAACTGACGATACAGATCACTGCTTTTCCCCTTGCTGTGTACACATACACTTTTCAGCAGGTATCATTAGTTGCCAGTTGAAGTCCCTCTGGAAATATTTTCTCATCTCCAACATGTATTGGCATGAGGTCAGCTAGCTGGCACAGACAATGAGCCACATTTTCACTCCCAAGGCGGGTGATGTAAATTGCCGAAATTTCAATCCTTGACAAACCCGCCTCGGAATAAAGTGTCCCATTTGATGCAATTTTTGCTGTGGGAGGAGAGGGTGCGGATGCAGGATGGAGTCAGGCCCACCACCCCTGACACTGATCAGAGGCTGTCACAAGGGCCTTTTGTTTTTATTCTTTCAGGGGATGTAGACTTCACTGCGAAGACCAGAATTTATTGCCCAGTCCTTGTTGCCTTTGAGAAGGTGATGGTGAACTGCTGCAGCCTGTGTTTGGAATCGATGCTGAGTGCCAAGTGAGCTGTTTAAAAGGCATGCTTTGGTTCTCTGGGTCTTTGCCCCGTTTTTGCCTTAAATTTCAGGCACTCTGGCCCTTACCCCTCATACTCACTTTCCATGCCCGTCTGTGCCCCTCACTCACCCCCATGGCCTCTATCACTCCATGCCAATTAAATGCCAACTCTACCAACCTAGTCACTACCTTTTCTCCTTACACCCCCTTGCTAAAATATTCAGAAGCCACCATGGACAGATTTCAGGAGTCATGACAAGTATATCCTTTGATGATGGGCAGTTAAAAACTCACTGGAGGAGGAACCGCCACAAATATCCCCATTCTCAATGATGGAGGAGCCCAGCTCATCAGTAAAAGATAAGGCTGAAGCATTTGCAATCATCTTCAGCCAGAAATGCCAAGTGGATGATACGTCTCAGCCTCCTTCGGAGTTCCCCAGCATCACAGATGCGAGTCTTCAGCCCTTTTGATTCACCCCACATGATAGCAAGACCTTTGTTCCATCATAAGGTCAGAAGTGGGGATGTTCGCTGATGATTGCACAATGTTCAGCACCATTCACGACTCTTCAGAAACTGAAACTGTTCATGTCCAAAAGCAACAAGACCTGGACAATATTCAAGCTTCAGCTGACAAGTGGCAAGTAATATTTGCACCATACAAGTGCCAGGCAATGACCATCTCCAACAAGAGAGAATCTAACCATCACTCAGAGTCATAGAGGTTTACAGCATGGAAACAGGCCCTTCGGCCCAACTTGTCCATGCTGCCCTTTTTTTAAAAAACCCCTAAGCTAATCTGTGCTCAGTTCTGGTCGCCTCATTACAGGAGGGATGTGGAAATGATTAAAAGGGTGCAGAGAAGATTTACAAGGATGTTGCCTGGATTGGTTGGCATGCCTTATGAGGATAGGCTGAGGGAGCTCGGTCTTTTCTCCTTGGAGAGACGAAGGATGAGAGGTGACCTGATAGAGGTGTACAAGATGTTGAGAGGTATAGATCGGGTGGACTCTCGGAGGCTTTTTCCCAGGGCTGAAATAGCTGCTTCGAGAGGACACAGGTTTAAGGTGCTGGGGAGTAGGTACAGAGGAGGTGTCAGGGATAAGTTTTTTCACTCAGAGGGTGGTGGGTGAGTGGAATCTACTGTCGTCAGTGGTGGTGGAGGCAAACTCGATAGGGTCTTTTAAGAGACTTCTGGATGAGTACATGGAACTTAATAGGATTGAGGGTTATAGGTAAGCCTATATATAAGCCTAGGTAGGTAGGGACACGACCGGCGCAACTTGTGGGCCGAAGGGCCTGTTTGTGGTGTATTTTTTCTATGTTCTAATCCCAGTTGCCCACATTTGGCCCATATCCCTCTATATCCATCTTACCCATGTAACTATCTAAAAGCTTTTTAAAAGACAAAATTGTACCCACCTCTACTACTACCTCTGGCAGCTTGTTCCAGACACTCACCACCCTCTGTGTGAAAAAATTGCCCCTCTGGACACTTTTGTATCTCTCCCCTCTCACCTTAAACCTATACCCTCTGGTTTTAGACTCCCCTACCTTTGGGAAAAGATATTGACTATCTCGCTGATCTGTGCCCCTCATTATTTTATAGACCTCTATAAGTCCACCCCTCAACCTCCTACGCTCCAGAGAAAAAAGTCCCAGTCTATCCAGCCTCTCCTTATAACTCAATCCATCATGTTCTGGTAGCATCCTAGTAAATCTTTTCTGCAATCTTTCTAGTTTAATAATATCCTTTCAATGATAGGGTGACCAGAACTGTACACAGTATTCCAAGTGTGGCCTTACCAATGTCTTGTACAACTTCAACAAGACATTCCAACTCCTGTATTCAATGTTCTGACCGATGAAACCAGGTATGCCGAATGCCTTCTTCACCATCTGTCCACCTGTGACTCCACTTTCAAGGAGCTATGGACATGTACCCCTAGATCTCTTTGTTCTGCAACTCTCCCCAACGCCCTACCATTAACTGAGTAAGTCCTGCCCTGGTTCAGTCTACCAAAATGCATCACCTTGCATTTGTCTAAATTAAACTCCATCTGCCATTCATCAGCCCACTGGCCCAATTGATCAAGATCCCGTTGCAATTGGAGATAACTTTCTTCACTGTCCACTATGCCACCAATCTTAGTGTCATCTGCAAACTTACTAACGATGCCTCTTATATTCTCATCCAAATCATTAATATAAATGACAAATAACAGTGGACCCAGCACTGATCCCTGAGGCACACCGCTGGTCACAGGCCTCTGGCTTCTGTCAAGAAGCCAATTTTGTATCCATTTAGATCCCTCACCCTGGATCCTGTGAGATCATTGGCATTCAATGGCATTATCATCGCTGAATCCCCCACTATCAACATCCTGGGGGTTAGCATTGACTAGGAACTGAATTGGACCAGCGTCTAAATATTGTGCCTATAAGAGCAGAACAGAGGCTAGGAATCCTGTGGTGAGTAACTCATCTCCTAACACCCTAAACCCTGTCCACCTTCTGCAAGGCACAAGTCAGGAGTGTGATGAAATATTCTCCCTTTGCCTGGATGAGTGCAGCTTCAACAACACTCAGGAAGACTGACATCATCCAGACAAAGAAATCCACTCGATTGGTACCCTGTCCACAAACATCCACTCCCTCCACCACCCATGAACAGTCCAGCTGTATGCACCATCTGCAAGATACACTGCAGCAATTCATCAAGTCTCCTTAGACAGCACCTTCCAAACCCACGACTGCTGCCATCTAGAAGGATAAGCGCAGCAGGGGAGAACATCATCACCACCACCTGCAAGTTCCCCTCCAATCACTCAGCTGAATTGGAAATATATCGTTCCTTCACTGTCGCTGGGTTAAAACTGTGCCTCCTTATCTGCACTATGGGTGTACCAAAACACGGTGAGCCAGGTGGCCCCTTTTTACACTGTAGGGGACAAAAACTGCTCACATGACTCCAGTTTCAGTCCAAACAAGGTTCTATACAATTGAAACAAGGCTTTGCTACTCCTGTACTCAAATCCTCTTGTGATAAAGGCTAATATTTAATTGGCCTTCCTAATAGCTTGCTGCAACTGCATGTTAGCCTTCAGTGACTTATTGCGAGAACAGCCAGGTTCCTTTGTACATCTACACGTTCTAATCTCTTACCATTTAAGGAATTTTCTGCACACCAGTTCCTTCTACCAAAGCGGATAAACTCACATTTTTCCACACTATATTCCAGCTGCCATGTTCTTACTCACTCACTGTCTGTCCAAGTCCTCCTGAAGCTTTGCATCGCCGTCACAACACATTCCCACCAGGCTTTGTGTTACCCATGAACTTGGAAATACTACATGTGATCTTCATACCCAAATCATTGATATATATATTGTGAACAACTGGGACCCAAGTACTGATTCCTCCAATACCCCAATGTGAAAATGACCCGTTTGTTTTCTGCCTGGTAACTAGCGTACTGTGGGAGACTTTATCAAAAGCCTTCTGAAAATCCACCTACATCCACCAACTCTCCATTATCAATTCTGTTCAGAACAAACTTCAACAGGTTTGTCAAACATTATTTCCCATTCTTAAATCCGTGTTGACTATACCTAATCAGATCATTATTATCCCAAGTGTCTATTTGTTACATCCTTTACAATAGATTGTTAGCATTTTCCATACCAATGTCAGGCTAACAGATCTGTCGTTCCTTTTCTTTCTCCTTCCTTTCTTAAATAGTGGGGTAACATTTGCTACTTTCCAATCTGCAGAAACCATTCCAGAATCTATAGAACTTGGGAAGATGATCACCAATGCATCCACTTTCTCTATAGCAACCTCTTTCAGCACTCTGGGTGTAGAATATCAGATCCTGGGGACTTATCAGTCTCATTAATTCCTCCAATACAACCTTCTTACTAATGCTGATTTCCTTCAATTCCTCATTCTCCCTAGTCCATTGGATCTCTAATTTGGGAGATTTTGTGCCTCTTCCTTAGTGAAGACCAATACGAAATAATCATTTAACTTCTTTGCTATTTCTCTGTTTCCCATTATAAAATCTCTTAACTCTGCCTGGAATGGGATCACATTTTTCATAGCCAAACATTTTCTTTTATGCAGTAAGAGAAGCTTTTACAATCTGTTTTTATATGCTTTGCTAGTTAACATTTATATTCTATTGCCCCCTTCTTTATCAGTTATTTGGTCCTCTTTTACTACATTCTAAAATGTTCCCGATCCTCAGGTTTGCCACTATTTCTGCCAACATTATAGGCCTTTTCCTTTAATCTTATACAATCCTTAATTTTCTTTCAGCAGGTCCGACAGCATGTGTGGAGAGAGAATAGAACCAACATTTCAAACGTTGGCTCTATTCTCTCTCCACAGATGCTGTCAGACCTGCTGAGATTTTCCAGCATTTTCTGTTTTTGTTTCAGATTCCAGCAGCCGCAGTAATTTGCCTTTAATTTTCTTGTTAGCCACAGTTGACTCTTTTGGGGGTTTTTTTTGGCCTTTTTTTGGCCACACCCATCCATACACACACCCACCGATACTCACCCACCCCATTCTCATTCCACTCACCCACACACACCCCACTCAACTCACCCACACACACCCCATCCGTACACACCCACCCCTATCCTCCACCCACCCCCACACCTCACACATACACACCCACCCCACCCCTACACTCCACCCCACCCCTACACTCCACCCCACCCCTACACTCCACCCCACCCCTACACTCCACCCCACCCCTACACTCCACCCCACCCCTACACTCCACCCCACCCCTACACTCCACCCCACCCCTACACTCCACCCCACCCCTACACTCCACCCCACCCCTACACTCCACCCCACCCCTACACTCCACCCCACCCCTACACTCCACCCCACCCCTACACTCCACCCCACCCATACACTCCACCCCACCCCTACACTCCACCCCACCCCTACACTCCACCCCACCCCTACACTCCACCCCACCCCTACACTCCACCCCACCCCTACACTCCACCCCACCCCTACACTCCACCCCACCCATACACCCCACCCCACCCATACACCCCACCCCACCCATACACCCCCACGCCCTCCCCATACCCCATCCACACACACCCCACCCATACACACCGACCCCATCCCCACACACACCCCACTCTATCCCCACTCCATCCACCCACCCACCCTAATTGGATTGGATTGGAACTCCCTCCCTAACAGCACGGTGGGTATACCTTCATCACATGGACTGCAAAGGTTCAGGAAGGCAGGTCTCCAGCAACTTCTCAAGGGAAGTTAGGGTTGGACGAGAAATGCTGGCCAGCCAGTGCTGCCCCTAAATGAATTGAGAAGAGGACTGGTTAGTCTGACTGGTCTTTTTATTCTGATATTCTCCTGATGACCAATTGGTTGGTGGCTGCACACTGGCCTGCCTTCCTCTGATACCTCTCTCTGTGATTGTCCATACAGGAGTGAAACCAGTGTGTGAGTGACTTATCTGACCAGAGAAATCTTGCACCTTATCCTTACCTCATGCAAACTGAGAGATCATAGAATAATCACAGCCAGGTCACTGGATGGCAGGCAGAAGCGGCATCTCTGCTGTTCATATGGTTTTTGCCTCCACTGCCTCGAATGAGGCATTGATACTAATTATCGCTGCCACAACTACCGCCCCAGTTCAAATCAGCAAACTCGGCACATACTTGCAAATACTTTTTCCTGTCAGGAACAGTGGATTGATGATGATTTATATTGTAATGACTGAATCAAGTAGCTGTATTTTGGGAGAGAGATGTTTCTATTACTTTTCAGAATTTTACAAGAGGTTCAGTCTGAGAAGTTGCTTTTCTAATGATTCCAGCCATGACACATCAAGATGAATTTCTACCAGAAACTAAAACAAGTTGACAGTAATTGAAGTAACCTTGCCCCTAACAACTCTTCCTTTGCACTTTATCCCACATCTGTTTGTCGTGCTCACATCCTTTGCCACTTCTAAAGGAGCCTTTAACTGCCTCCCCAAAAGGCATCCCTGTGGTGGAACATTCCAACCTGTGGCTTTTTGTTATCTATGCCTCCGACTCCCATAGCAACCTCTAATTACCACATTCCACAAATTCTCGACTCCAAGGTAAAAGGAAAATACTCTGACCTTTTAACCCTCCCACCACAACTACATCAACCCAGTTTTTCAATACTTTGTTCAACCTTGAAATGATTTTGAAGTGTTTCCAAATGTAGCCTTGCTGAGACGTCCAAATAGAAGGAAGGAGGGAGATAGAGACAAGCTTCCACTCTTTCCCACTTGCCAGTGGCTAAATACCTTGCTACAGATGCAGAAATCATTGACACTTTGCAGAGAGAAGATACTAAAGGTGAAACTGTAATATTATTGGAACAGGCCATTCAGCCCAGCTGCTCTATATTCCATCCGAGCTTCCTCTCACCACTTCTCACCTAACCCAATCAGAATATCCTTCTAGTCCTTTCTCCTTCATCTACTTATTCAGTCCAATTTAATACAGTTATGTTGTTCACCTCAACCACTTCACATGCTAACAAATTCCACATTCTACTCTCGGCATCAATAAACCTTTCCCAAATCCTTTATTGGATTTATTGTAATAAGCCGGTGATGGTGAGCTGCCTTCTTGAAACGCTGCAGCCCATGAGATGCAGGTACACCCACAGCGCTGTTAGGAAGGGAATTCCAGGATTGACCCAGTGACGGTGAAGGAACAGCGATATATTTCCAAGTCAGAATTGGAATCCGATTTTGATTTGATTTGATTTATTATTGTCACATGTATTAACATACAGTGAAAAGTATTGTTTCTTGTGCACTATACCGACAAAACATACCGTTCATAGAGAAGGAAACGAGAGAGTGCAGAATGTAGTGTTTATTTGAAAAGAAACAATGTGCTGGGTTATCTGGAAAAGGCAGGAAAATGTCAATATTCACTCAGAGCCGATGCAGATACACTCGGCCTGAAAGCTTCCTTCTATGCTGTAAGAATTTCGTGATTCATTGTGTGAATGGACTGGAACTTGAAGGCGGTTATTTTCCCATGTATTTGCTGCCTTTACCCTTCTAAGTGGTAGAGGTTGTGGATTTAGAAGGTGTTGTCGAAGACGCCTTGGTGAGTTGTGCAGCGCATGATGCACACTGCTGCCACTGTGCGCCAGTGTCGGAGGGAGTGAATGTTTAAGGTGATGGACGGGGTGTTAATCAAGCGGCTGCTTTGTTCTGGATGGTGTCAAGCTTCTTGAGAGTTGTTGGAGCTGCACTCATTCAGACAAGTGGCGAGTATTCCATCACACTCCTGATTTATGCCTTACAGGCTTTGGGGAATCAAGAGATGAGTTACTCACTGCAGAATTTCCAGCCTCTGACCTGCTCTTGTGGCACAGTATTTGTATGGCTGGTTCAGTTCTGGTCATTAGTAAACCCCCAGGATGTTGATAGTGCCCTGGTGGGATTTGAGCACATGCCTCCAGTCTCCATCATTAGTATAGGCCTCAATATTAGTGTTCTGGGGACATAACCACTATTCTACAATATCCCTTTCCATCCACACACTGCAGGGCCCCAGGAATCAATGCAATTGAAACCTTTGAAAGTTTTACATTTTAAGAAAAAAAATACAACTGAACAGTTTGGTTAAGGTCTACAGAAAATTCTTGAAGATGTACAGTCAGTATCTTAAAGGAAAAGGTGAAACCCTGATGGGAATTATTTAGCCGTGCATGCCGGCGGGTCTGGTCCCACTGGCAGCATCGCCCCCTCCCGTGTGTCTTGCAGCGGCATGGGGAAAACCCACTGACAGCGCAGGACCAGAAAATGCCGCCACCAGTGAACAGTGTGCCACCTCCCACCGCTGAGAAACATGGGGCTGGGAGGCTGGAATATCCTGCCTCTGAGTAGAATAATTCTGATTTATGCATCATTGCACACCAAGAAGCAAACTGAAGGTGTACATTTCCAGCATTCTCCTTTTCATGCTTCCCCTGGAAGCTTCTGCAACAGTTTGTACTGTTTGAGCATTTTCCAAAATTAAGCTGCAATGCAAAATCTCATTAGGAAGCCACTTGGGTAACCTTATTCTGAGGTTTCTGCTGTGTGTTGGGGCTGTGATAAGTAAAAAAAAGTCATTTATTATTCACAAGTAAGGCTTACATTAATACTGCAATGAAATTCCCCTATTCGCCACATTCCGGCGCCTGTTCGGGTCAATGCACCTAACCAGCACGTCTCTCAGACTGTGGGAGGAAACTGGAGCAGCCGGAGGAAACCCACGCAGACACGGGAAGAACGTGCAAACACCACACAGACAGTGATCCAAGCCAGGGATTGAACTCGGGTCCCTGGTGCTGTGAGGCAGCAGTGTGAACCACTGGGCCGCCGTGCCACCCAGACTTTTGTTAGAAATGAACCGAGCTTTATTAATGGTGTGCAATCTCTTCATGGCTGCTGCTTCTCTCTCTGTTTCTCACACTAGGTCTATTACATAATTTCCGGTGCATGCGGCAGAACTCCAGTGAACCAATAGGAATAAATACAAATATATAACATTCCCCCCTCCTCCTTTAAATTGAACGCCCTCAAGCAAGTTCAAAACAAATTCAGTGATTTGCTAGTGCATGAGAATGAGGAGGTAGTTATGGAACTCGGGGGGAGAGACTGTGAGGCTCTAGAGAAAATTATCATAGGGAGTGACAGGGTGTTGGAGGTATTGGTGAGCTTAAAAGTGGACAAATCTCCAGGTCCGGATGAATTGTGTCCCAGGCTGTTGTGGGAGGCGAGGGAGGAAATTGTAGGGGCTCTGACCCAAGTTTTTAACTCCCTGGTCACTGGGGAGATGCCACAGGACTGGAAAACAGCTAACGTGGTCCCACTATTTAAGGAAGGTTGTAGAGACAAGCCAGGGAACTACAAACCAGTGAGTCTCAGGTCTGTGGTTGGGAAACTACTGGAGAAGATTCTGAAGGAGAGAATCTATCTCCATTTGGAGCGGCAATATTTGATCAGGGATTGTCAGCATGGTTTTGTCAGAGGGAGGTCATGCCTAACAAATTTGATTGAATTTTTTGAGCATGTAACCAAGTGTGTGGATGAGGGTAGTGCAATTGATGTAGTTTACATCGATTTCAGCAAAGCCTTTGACAAAGTCCCACATGGGAGACTTATTAAGAAGGATAATGCACATGGGACACAGGGTGATCTGATGAGGTGGATTCACAATTGGCTTTGTGGTTGGAGACAGAGGGCGATGACAGATGGCTGCTTTAGTGAGTGGAGGCCATTGACCAGTGGCGTACCACAGGGATCCGTGCTGGGCCCCCTATTGTTCGTCATTTATATAAATGACATAGATGACTATGTGGGGGGTAGGATCAGTAAGTTTGCCGATGACACAAAGATTGGCCGGGTGGTTAACAGTGAGGTTGACTTTCTTGGGTTACAGGAAGATATAGACAAGATGGTCAAACAGGCGGATAAGTGGCAGATGGAATTTAACCCTGAAAAGTGTGAGGTGATGCACTTTGGAAGGAATAATTTGACAAGGAAGTATACGATGACAGGTCTGACACTGGGAAGTTCCGAAGAACAAAGGGACCTTGGCATGTTTGTCCATAGATCTCTGAAGGTAGAAAGGCAGGTAAATAGGGTGGTGAAACAGGCATATGGCACACTCACCTTTATCAATCAGGATATAGATTACAAAAACAGAGAGGTCACGATGGAGTTGTATAGAACTTTGGTGAGGCCACAGCTGGAGTACTGTGTGCAGTTCTGGTCACCACATTATAGGAAGGAGGTGAACGCAATGGAGGGGGTGCAGAGGAGATTCACCAGGATGTTGCCTGGGATGGAACATTTAAGTTATGAAGAGAGGTTAGATAGGCTTGGGTTGTTTCCTCTGGAGCAGAGAAGACTGAGGGGCGACCTGATTGAGATATTCAAGATTATGAGGGGTGTGGATAGGGAGCAGCTGTTGTCTTTAATTGGGTCAGATATAAGGGGACATGAGTTAAAAGTGAGGAGTGGGAGGTTTGGGGGGATTTGAGGAATAATGTTTTTACTCAGACGGTGGTGACGGTCTGGAATACACTGCCTGGGAGGGTGGTGGAGGCGGGATGCCTCACATCCTTTAAAAAGTACCTGAATGAGTACTTGGCACGCCATAACCAAGAATGGCCTACTTCTGCTCTTGCGTCTTCTGGTCTTAAGGGAGGGAGATACCCGAGGAGTTCTCAACACCAATTTCGAGTTCCATGAAGTCTCCTGGCATCAGATCAAACAAGGGAAAGGAAACCTCTTGCTGGTGACCTTGTACTGTCTCCTCTCAGCTGATGAATCAGTACTCCTCCATACTGAACATCACTTGGAAGAAGCACTGAGGTTGTCATAGGGACAGAATGTACTCTCGATGGGGGACTTCAGTGTCCATTGAGTCTGCTCTGCCATTCAATGAGATCATGACCAATCTGATACAATCCTCAACTCCACTTTCTTGTCATATCCCCATAACCCTTGATTCCCTTTCTAATGAAAAATCTCTCTATCTCAGCCTCAAACATACTTAACGACCCAGCCGCTACAGCTCTCCACGCTAAAAACATTACTACCCTCCCAATTGAATACCACTGTGCTGTCAGCTCTGTTGAGTTTGTCCTGTCTGTGGGGCAGGATATATCCAGTGATGGTGATGGTGGTGTTTGGGACATTATCTGTAAGGTATGATTCTGTGAGAGTGACTCGGTAACACCAATACTGACCGAGTTGGCCAGGTCCTAAGGAACACAGCTGCTAGACTGGGACTGCGGCAAGTGGTGAAAGAACCAAGAAGAGGGGAGAAACCTAATTGATCGTGTCCTCTCCAATCTACCTGTCACAGATGCATCTGTTCATGACTTTATTGATATGAGTGACCACAGCACAGTACTTGTGGTGACAAAGCCCCATCTTCACATTGAGAATACCCTCCAGTATGTTATGTGGCACAGCCACCATGCTGAATGGGATAGATTTCAAACTGATCTAGCTACTCTAAACTATCCATGAGGCACATCAGCAGCAGCAGCATTGTACTCGACCACAATCTGCAACCTCATGGCCTGGCATATCCCCCACTCTACCATTACCACAGAGCCAGGGGATTAACCCTGTCTCAGTGATGAGTTTTATTGGGTATGCCATGAGCAACACCACCAGCCATACCTAAAAATGAGATGTCAACCTGGTGAAGCTACAACACACGATTACTTGTGTGTCAAATAACATAAGCAGCAAGTAATAGACAGAGCTAAGCAATCCCATAATCTAAGCTCTGTAGTCCCGTCACTTCGAATCGTGAATAGTGGTGGATAATTAAACAACAACAGGAGGAGGCTCCACAAATATCCTCAATGATGGAGGAGCCCAGCATATCAGTGCAAATGATAAGGCTGAAGCATTCGCAAAGCCATATTCAGCCAAAAGTGGCAAGTGGGTGTCCCATCTAGGCCTTCTCCAACATCACAGATGCCAGTCTTCAGCCAATCTGATTGACTCCATGTGATATCGAGAAACAAGTGAATGCACTGGATAATGCAAAGGCCACAGGCCTTTCTGATTATTCATACCCGCAAAGATGATGATTCAGTGATAGTAATGTCATTACAAAACAAAGAACAGTCCAGCACAGGAACAGGCCTTTTGGCCCTTCAAGCCTGCACCGATCACATTTACCTATCTAAGCCAACTGCTTATATCCTTTATTCCCTGTTTGTTCATATGCCTATTGAGATAAGTCTTAAATGTGGCTAACATAACTGCCTCAACCATCTCACTTGGCAGTGCATTCCAGGCCACCCCCACTCTCTGTAAAAAAGCTTCCCCCGCACATCTTCACTGAACCTTTCCCCCCTTATCTTGAAATTGTGCCCCCTTATAATAGTCATTTCTGCCCTGGGAAAAAGCTTCCAACTGTTCACCCTATCGATACCTCTCATAATTTTATTAACTTCTATCAGGTCATCCCTCAGCTTCTGTCTTTCCAGGGAGAACATTCATAGTTTAATTCAATCTCTTCAGATTTTATAGCTTCAGTGATACTGGCCACTTATCAGCCCAAGCCTGAACATGTCCAGAACTTGCTGCATATGACTATAGTGTCTAGAGTTGTGAATGATAGTGAACGTTGTTTAATCACCAGTGGACAACCCCTATTCTGATCTTATGATGGAGGGAACATTGTTGAAGAAGCATTTGCAGGTGGTTGGGCCTAGGAAACTAATCAGAGGAAGTCCTGCAGTGATGTCCTGGGACTGAGATGATGGGTCAACAACAATAGAAACATACATAGAAAATAGAAACAGGAGTAGGCCATTCAGCCCTTCGAACCTGCTCCGTCATTATTATGATCATGCTTGATCATGAAAGTCAATATCTTTTTTTATCCATTCGTGGCATATGGGCATCCCCGGCTGGTCAGTATTTATTGCCCATCCCTAGTTGGGAGTCAACCACATTGCTGTGGCTCTGGAGTCGCATGTAGGCCAGACCAGGTAAGGACGGCAGATTTTCTTCCTATAGGACATTAGTGAACCAGATGGATTTTTCTGACAAACGACAATGGTTTCATGGTCATCAGTAGATTCTTAATTCCAAATTTATTTTACTGCATTCAAATTCCGCCATCTCCGTGACAGGATTCGAACCCGAGTCCCCAGAACATTAGCTGAGTTTCTGATTCATAGTCTAGCGTTAATACCACTAGCCCATGGCCTCCCCCCACAAGCACAACCATCTTCCTTTCTGTGGTGTGACTCTAACCAATGGAGAGTTTCCCCCAGTTCCCATTGAGTTCAGTTTTGCTTGTGCTCCTTGATGTCACACTCAGTCAAATCTTTACATCACGGGCAGTCAGATTCACCTCGCATTAAAAATATTGTAAATTATGCACTTTCTTTGACCACTTGCTTAATAGTTGTAAACATCTGATTGACTAAATGGGATGCTTGGAAGTGAGTGACCATCTTCCAGGAATAACAGCAATCAGAGTTAGTTTCCCCACTGTGCTAGTTTTCATAAATATAAGGCCTTGATAGTTTTGAACTGGGGCCTACTAGGAAATCTGGCATAATTTAATGCTGAACCAGCATTAATACAGCACTGAAAGTGGCTTAAGCACAACTGTTGAAAACTTGGAGAGAGCTCCGGATGATAAACTGGTCAGCAATGTCTGATTTTCTTTCTTAAGGAACCTAGGGAAAAGGCAGAGGCCCTGAGAACAAAATGCCAGAAAGGATGAAAAGCACAGAAGATGTAATAAATCAGGATTAGTATTCGTGATTAGAAGATGAGTCATCGGGTCAAGAAGGAGATGATGTTTTTAATCTGCCAGTTGCAGTTAGCTCAGGACACCCGAATGCCGTGTAGGAGCTTGGAATCTGGGGGATTGCACCTAATCTCCAACTCTAGCCAATCCAAGGATTATGAAGCTGGCAAACGTTCGGTTACTTGTATCTAATCATTTGTAGTCCACTGTCAGGGTTGAAGAAGTCCAGATGGAGAGGTTAGTGCAGTGATGGACAGCACATTTAATACACTTTATACGTTTCAATAGATTTTCATTACATTGCTCATGTTTAATCAGAGGATTTGGTCTTTTATAAGGATAGAATATTATATTGTATCGTCATAGAGCCACGCAGCACTCGAGGTCACTCAGTCCATCATTTCTGTGCCAGCTCTTTATCCAACTGCTTTTTCCCCAGAGCTTGGCAATTTTCCCCTTCAAGTATTTATCCCCCTTTTGAAAGTCGTCTGCTACTGATAACATCTTACTGTGTATACACAAAATTTTCATTATCCCCCTCTGGCTCTTTTACCAATTAACATAAATCTGTGGACTCTGCTTGCTGACTCTGCTGCCACTAGAAACAACGTCTCCCCATTTATTTTATTAAAACCCCTCATGATTTTGGACACTTCTGTTAAATCGCCCTTTAACCTTTCCTTCTCAATGGAGAACAACTCCAGCTTCACCAGTCTCTCTGCATAACTGGAGTCCTTCATTCTTGGTATCATATTAATAATCTTTGCACCCCATACAAGGTTTTCCTCCCTAAAGTGTGGTGCCCAGAATTGGACACACTACTGCAGCTGGAGCCTAACCAGTGACTTATAATTATTCAGCATAGCTTCCTCGTTTTTGTGCTTTGTATATGTTTATAACGCTGAGGTCAAGTATGCTTTTTAACATGTCATGAATAATGTATAAGGTGCTCTAATGCCAGAAAATCTAGTCACTGTAACCACTGGGTATGGCCAAAAGTTCGTTTTGCAGTCGGAGTCCTGGGTTTTTTCCCTTTTAGTGTAGTTACTAAAGTCAGGTATTCCTGCTCCTCCAGCACCTTGTTGTGTTGACATCTAGTGTTAGTGTAGCAGTGACCTCTTTTTATTAGATTAACATTTTGTGCAGTTTGTACACCGTACATTTTTACAAGTTTTCCATTTGTGTATCAACCATCCCTTAAGTTCTAAATGACTCTGTGGATAAAGTTCTTATAAAGCTGAAAATAGTCCATTCATTTGATTTGAATAATTGTTGAATTGAAACAAAGCTCCTACAGAATGACACAAAGTACACGTTTGGTTTTGTTCTCCCCTCCTCTCTAAAAATACTGGTTAATTGTTGTTCAGTTTGGCTCCTGTATCTTTCCAAAGTACCAGTACAGGCATGATGGACCAAATAGTCTCATTCCGTACTGCATGATTCTATAAAGTGTCCATCGTTCACGTGTGAGGTTAGACAATAGGCATTAAAAAGCTCATTGCAAACAGGCTCAATCCTATCCTTGCCCGATATCACTGTGGAAGAGGAAAGCAGCGGTGAATGTGACGTAGCATCAATATGAGCTATTCTCCTGATTTGTGCTAAGTTTGGGGCTCGTTCTCCCCATGTCTGCATGGATTTCCTCCAGATACTCCGATTTCCTCCCAGGGTCCTAAGATGTGTAGGGTTAGCTCTATTAGCCATGGAGCAGGAGCCATACCAAGCTGTGATACAACCAGGAAGAATGCTTTCTATGGTGCATATTGGCAAGAAGATGTACAGGAGTTTAAGATGCTGACCCCGCAGCCTGCATGTGGCGAATGACAAACCAAAATGGGTCTAAAACCATGTGAAGTAGAAAGCTGGTTTCAAGCTAAAGATTGTAAAGTTTGATAACTTGTCAAATATGATATGGGGGAAGCGTTTTTACACAGCAGGTGGTAAGGATTTGGAATGCACTGCCTGAGATTGTGGTGGCGACAGGTTCAAATGAAGCATTTAAAAGGGAACTAAACTGTTATCTGAAAAAGAAGAATGTGCAGGGTTACGGGCAGTAGGTGGGGGGAATGGTACAAGATGAGTTTGCATTCAGAGAGTCAGTGCAGGGTCAGATAATCGGCTTCTTTCTGCACCATCCTGATTTTGTGGTTCCGTGCTGTTGCAACGGAATTCAGTGAAAAGCTGAAGAGGAATAAGAAATCCGTCCTGGAGAAGATGTCCAAGACCATGAGAATAGGGACCAGCAAGTAGAAAAGCATGTCTCGGAACCGGCCCTTGAAAATAGTCAGAATATCTACATTGTCACCAGAAATACAATGCGTATATACACGTGCACTTAAATGGGCCAAATCAAACCCCGAGCTCAGTAAAGATTTCAGAGCAACACTCGTGTAGCTGCTTTATGGAAGGAAAATGTTTACTGTTAGATCAGAAGGCCAAGATCACTCAGAAATTACCAAAAGCCGTCAACATCAAAATGACCGGTTCCCAATAATTCATCCTTAGACAGCAGCAAAAACATCGTCACATTGGCAACACAGAAATTCCAATCTGCCCAACATCCAAACTGCGGAGTTAAAAGTTTCAAAAGCAGTTCTAATGAAAACCAGAGGACTTGAGAAGACAGGATTTGCATTGGTATTAGCCTGCATGGCTAACAAAACACAATTAAAACTTGTGGTAATTTTCTAATGTAAAACCATAGCAAAAATCAAGTTCCTACAGGAATCATTATACATGCCCATGGTTGGATGGACGAGGATGGAGTGAAGGTGTGGATTGATAACATATAGAATAGGTGCCTATGCAAAGGACTTATTGGGGTGAGTCATGTTCAGATCCCATATACAGATCAAGAAGCACGGTAGCACAGTGGTTAGTGCTGCTGCTTCACAGCTCCAGGGTCCCGGGTTCGATTCCCGGCTCGGGTCACTGTCTGTGTGGAGTTTGCACATTCTCCTCATGTCTGCGTGGGTTTCCTCCGGGTGCTCTGGTTTCCTCCCACAGTCCAAAGATGTGCGGGTTAGGTTGATTGGCCAGGTTAAAAATTGCCCCTTAGAGTCCTGGGATGCGTAGGTTAGAGGGATTAGCGGGTAAATATCTGGGGATAGGGCCTGGGTGGGATTGTGGTCGGTGCAGACTCGATGGGCCGAATGGCCTCCTTCTGCACTGTAGGGTTTCTATGATTTCTATGATTTCTTCTGTGAAATAATACCCAAATTGCAGTTATATCAGGGGGTCTAACATCCCTCGTTCAACCTTTGGATGTGTACCTTCTGTGGAAATATGCATATCTTGTTTGATGGTTTGTGTGGTTTTGTTATGAATGAATTTGATTAACTCTTCGCATCAGATGCCGAGGACAATGATTTTGACAGTTTTTAAGGCATTTTGATTTGTGGTTAAACATATTCTTGTAGAATTACTTCATTCAATAAAACATGTCACGTTGATGTAATTTGAATTACCGATTTTTTAAAAATCACACTTCAAAATGGCAATCACCCACTCCAACACCGGTGATTAACATTTTATACTTGGTGTGTAAGTCCTGTTTTTGGAAGGATTTCTCAAGACTTCCAGGTTTGACTTATACATCACAATCTATGGTATGTGAATATTAAAGGTAGCATTGATTTTCTGCTGTTCCCTTTACCACTTTGCAGCTTTGATCGAACCTTCCACAATGATTTTAAATTGACCAGGGTGGTCTCAGCTCTGAGAAATTGAGTAGGAACTGGCCTCAAACTTTATACATTGTGCACATGCATAACAACATTATACATTGGAATTCAAACAAAGACCTTGTCCTATGCTTTATAGATTTGTAATCAATCAGTTTTAGACAGGGTAATGCTGAACTATTTATTTTTGCCCACATCATTTTTCTCTTGCAAGAGGTTCTTCTTTTGTGCTTGCCAACCTTGTTCCCTGGGGTGCAGTTTCATGGCCACCAGCTATCTCATACCTCATTCACAGGCATTATTCATGGATTGCTGGGGATCCCTGATGATGTGGAGATGCCGGCGTTGGACTGGGGTAAACACAGTAAGAAGTTTAACAACACCAGGTTAAAGTCCAACAGGTTTATTTGGTAGCAAAAGCCACACAAGCTTTCGAGGCTCTAAGCCCCTTCTTCAGGTGAGTGGGAATTCTGTTCACAAACAGAACTTATAAAGACACAGACTCAATTTACATGAATAATGGTTGGAATGCGAATACTTACAACTAATCCAGTCTTTAAGAAACAAAACAATGGGAGTGGAGAGAGCATCAAGACAGGCTAAAAAGATGTGTATTGTCTCCAGACAAGACAGCCAGTGAAACTCTGCAGGTCCACGCAACTGTGGGAGTTACAAATAGTGTGACATAAACCCAGTATCCCGGTTGAGGCCGTCCTTGTGTGTGCGGAACTTGGCTATCAGTTTCTGCTCAGCGACTCTGCGCTGTCGTGTGTCGCGAAGGCCGCCTTGGAGAACGCTTACCCGAATATCAGAGGCCGAATGCCCGTGACCGCTGAAGTGCTCCCCAACAGGAAGAGAACAGTCTTGCCTGGTGATTGTCGAGCGGTGTTCATTCATCCGTTGTCGCAGCGTCTGCATAGTTTCCCCAATGTACCATGCCTCGGGACATCCTTTCTTGCAGCGTATCAGGTAGACAACGTTGGCAGAGTTGCAAGAGTATGTACCGTGTACCTGGTGGATGGTGTTCTCACGTGAGATGATGGCATCTGTGTCGATGATCCGGCACGTCTTGCAGAGGTTGCTGTGGCAGGGTTGTGTGGTGTCTTGGTCACTGTTCTCCTGAAGGCTGGGTAGTTTGCTGCGGACAATGGTCTGTTTGAGGTTGTGCGGTTGTTTGAAGGCAAGAAGTGGGGGTGTGGGGATGGCCTTGGCGAGATGTTCGTCTTCATCAATGACATGTTGAAGGCTCTGGAGGAGATGCCTGATGAGGCAGATCTTCCACCTTTGTCCAACAGTGACTTAAGTCCCGAGTCCAACAGAGGATTGGTCATGATCGCAGCGGTGATGAGTCCATTTCAGGTTGTTGCCTTATTACCATTAATATAATTGTCAGAAATGACAGATGGGAGGTGAGGGAGTTTGTTTTAAAACATAGCAAGTTATGATCTGGAATGCACTGCCTGAAAGGGCAACAGAAGCAGATTTAAAAATAAGATTCAAACAGGTAGTGGATAAATACTTGAAAAGGGAAGATTTCTGAACTTTGGGGAAAGAGTAGGTGCCTAAGGCTAAGAGAGTAGCTCTTTAAAGAGCCAGCATGGGGCCGATAGGCTGAATGGCCTCCTTCTGCACCGTGTTCTGGGAAGAAATCACAAGAGGCATTGAAAAAGCTAGTCTTCTCATTCACCATGACAGAATAGAAGAGGAAGTGGATTCACAAAGTTAAGTACGGATAATGTTTCTCTTGCTCGTGTTTTATACAAACCGATTTCTTGACCAACATGACATCTGACCACTTCCTGAGAGACTCCAGGAGTGGGTCAGTATTTACCGTGGGTATCCGGGAGTGGGTCAGTATTTACAGTGGGTATCCGGGAGTGGGTCAGTATTTACAGTGGGTATCCGGGACTGGATCAGTATTTACAGTGGGTCTCCGGGAGTGGGTCAGGATTTACAGTGGGTGTCCGGGAATGGGTCAGTATTTACAGTGGGTGTCCGGGAGTGGGTCAGGATTTACAGTGGGTATCCGGGAGTGGGTCAGGATTTACAGTGGGTATCCGGGAATGGGTCAGGATTTACAGTGGGTATCCGGGAATGGGTCAGCATTTACAGTGGGTATCCGGGAATGGGTCAGGATTTACAGTGGGTATCCGGGAATGGGTCAGTATTTACAGTGGGTGTCCGGGAGTGGGTCAGGATTTACAGTGGGTATCCGGGAGTGGGTCAGTATTTACAGTGTGTATCCGGGAGTGGGTCAGTATTTACAGTGGGTGTCCGGGAGTGGGTCAGTATTTACAGTGGGTGTCCGGGAGTGGGTCAGTATTTACAGTGGGTGTCCGGGAGTGGGTCAGTATTTACAGTGGGTATCCAGGAATGGGTCAGGATTTACAGTGGGTGACCGGGAGTGGGTCAGTATTTACAGTGGGTGTCCGGGAGCGGGTCAGTATTTACAGTGGGTGTCCGGGAGTGGGTCAGTATTTACAGTGGGTATCCAGGAATGGGTCCGGATTTACAGTGGGTATCCGGGAATGGGTCAGTATTTACAGTGGGTGTCCGGGAGTGGGTCAGTATTTACAGTGGGTATCCCGGGAGTGGGTCAGTATTTACAGTGGGTATCCAGGAATGGGTCAGTATTTACAGTGGGTGTCCGGGAGTGGATCAGTATTTACAGTAGGTATCCGGGAGTGGGTCAGGATTTACAGTGGGTGTCCGGGAGTGGGTCAGTATTTACAGTAGGTATCCGGGAGTGGGTCAGGATTTACAGTGGGTGTCCGGGAGTGGGTCAGTATTTACAGTGGGTGTCCGGGAATGGGTCAGTATTTACAGTGGGTGTCCGGGAGTGGGTCAGTATTTACAGTGGGTGTCCGGGAGTGGGTCAGTATTTACAGTGGGTGTCCGGGAGTGGGTCAGTATTTACAGTGGGTGTCCGGGAGTGGGTCAGTATTTACAGTGGGTGTCCGGGAGTGGGTCAGTATTTACAGTGGGTGTCCGGGAGTGGGTCAGTATTTACAGTGGGTGTCCGGGAGTGGGTCAGTATTTACAGTGGGTGTCCGGGAGTGGGTCAGTATTTACAGTGGGTATCTGGGAGTGGGTCAGTATTTACAGTGGGTATCCGGGAGTGGGTCAGTATTTACAGTGGGTGTCCGGGAGTGGGTCAGTATTTACAGTGGGTGTCCGGGAGTGGGTCAGTATTTACAGTGGGTATCTGGGAGTGGGTCAGTATTTACAGTGGGTGTCCGGGAGTGGGTCAGTATTTACAGTGGGTATCTGGGAGTGGGTCAGTATTTACAGTGGGTGTCCGGGAGTGGGTCAGTATTTACAGTGGGTATCTGGGAGTGGGTCAGTATTTACAGTGGGTGTCCGGGAGTGGGTCAGTATTTACAGTGGGTATCCGGCAGTGGGTCAGTATTTACAGCGGGTATCCGGGAGTGGGTCAGTATTTACAGCGGGTATCTGGGAGTGGGTCAGTATTTACAGCGGGTATCTGGGAGTGGGTCAGTATTTACAGTGGGTGTCCGGGAGTGGGTCAGTATTTACAGTGGGTATCTGGGAGTGGGTCAGTATTTACAGTGGGTATCTGGGAGTGGGTCAGTATTTACAGTGGGTATCTGGGAGTGGGTCAGTATTTACAGTGGGTGTCCGGGAGTGGGTCAGTATTTACAGTGGGTATCTGGGAGTGGGTCAGTAATTACAGTGGGTGTCCGGGAGTGGGTCAGTATTTACAGTGGGTATCTGGGAGTGGGTCAGTATTTACAGTGGGTATCTGGGAGTGGGTCAGTATTTACAGTGGGTGTCCGGGAGTGGGTCAGTATTTACAGTGGGTGTCCGGGAGTGGGTCAGTATTTACAGTGCGTATCTGGGAATGGGTCAGTATTTACAGTGGGTGTCCGGGAGTGGGTCAGTATTTACAGTGGGTGTCCGGGAGTGGGTCAGTATTTACAGTGCGTATCTGGGAATGGGTCAGTATTTACAGTGGGTGTCCGGGAGTGGGTCAGTATGTACAGTGGCGCCTGGACGTGTGTCTGTATTTTTTTCCGGGGGTCTCCGGGAGTGAGTCAGTATTTACAGTGGGTGTCCGGGAGTGGGTCAGTATTTACAGTGGGTGTCCAAGAGTGGGTCAGTATTTACAGCGGGTTTCTGGGAGTGGGTCAGTATTTACAGTGGGTCTCCGGGAGTGGGTCAGTATTTACAGTGGGTGTCCGGGAGTGGGTCAGTATTTACAGTGTGTATCTGGGAATGGGTCAGTATTTACAGTGGGTGTCCGGGAGTGGGTCAGGATTTACAGTGGGTATCCGGGAGTGTGTCAGTATTTACAGTGGGTATCCGGGAGTGGGTCAGGATTTACAGTGGGTATCCGGGAGTGGGTCAGTATTTACAGTGGGTATCCGGGAGTGGGTCAGTATTTACAGTGGGTATCCGGGAGTGGGTCAGGATTTACAGTGGGTATCCGGGAGTGGGTCAGTATTTACAGTGGGTGTCCGGGAGTGGGTCAGTATTTACAGTGCGTATCTGGGAGTGGGTCAGGATTTACAGTGGCGCCTGGACGTGTGCCTGTATTTATTTACAGGGGGTCTCTGAGAATGTGTGAGTGTTTACAGAGTGTATCTGGGCATGTCTTAACATGAACTCTCTGGAACCCCGTGTTTCACAATGTACAGGAGTTTCTCGAAACTGAGACCAATGCCTTGAAGCAACTCTGATATCTTTGTTAGGTTTGTTTTCTACCTCCCTACAGCCACTCCCACTGCCCTCTTCTCTCCCCTCCCCAATAAGAATTGAGATCCACACCTCAGTAGAACAATGTGTCTTCTGAGGGACATGGAGAAAGTGCAGTATCCCATGGCCTTATTAAGGTCCATTGCTCTCCATGTCGTTGTCTCGGAGAGGTGGAGAGTGGATGTGCCTATCCCTTGATGTGTTTGGCGCAGTGGTTAAAACTGGCACATGCTGAGACAGCTGTGCGAGTGAGGCAGCAGCTGTACCTGCTCTTCCTGGCGGCATTCACCCACTTGTCTGAAACAATCAATCACTGTGATTCACTTGCTCATTATTGCATAGCTCAGATAGCTCCATCAATTAAACAGCCGCTTTGAAGTCACTGCCATATTTCACAGTATTCGTAAGGTATGTTTTGAAACATAAACCCCAGGACGGGGTGAAAGTGCCTGAGGAGATTTGATAGCTATACTTATGTAGTCCACCTTCCTTCTCAGACCATTTAAATTGCACTAATTGTGCTGGACACAACTGTGTTTGTCTGTCAGAAAATAAATCTGTCCTTGTTTTTGGTTAATGTTAAGATCTGCACAGACTGCAGGGCTTGGCGTGACTTGCACAGGCTTCTGGGGTCAAGGCAGAAAACTTTAACATAATCCTATAATCTCCAGTTATGGTCTGCTAATGGGGAGTACCCTGGCGAAAACGTCCTGTTCTGTTTTTAAAAATAATTTACTGACTTGCTGTGTGTTCTGGAGGCCCAGATTCGGAGTCTGCCTTTCAAATATAGCATATTGCCAATAGTGGGATCTTCCTGTACACAAATTGAAAGCACATTTCCTAGATTACAACAGTGATTACACTTCAAAAATACTTAAATTGGCAGCAAGGCACTTTGAAATATCTTCAGCCTCCGGCTAAAGAGGATGGCTCAACTTCCCCTTTTGTATTGAATGCACAACTCTTAAGCACAGCCTCCATTGCCCTGACTCCCTCTGAAGGGTTAGCATAAACAGGATGGGCTGAATGTTCTTGTGTCCTATAAACCTCTATGGTTCTCCTGTTGCTTCTATCTTGAGTTCCGTCTAATGCTCAAGCCTCGGTACGTGGTCTCAGGCACCCTTCAAGCAAACTCTCCAGATTTACTAAGCCCCATAGCCAGTTTTCTAACTAGCTTCTCCATTGCATTGCTGCTGTATATTAAACCAATGATAAATACATCCACAAATTGTTCTGCTGAGGAAGACCCCAGATTCAACCGCTACCTTGCTTGAGCAGTAATAAAGATGCTATAAGTGAGCCACTGCTACCATCTGATAGCAATGATGTGGAGATGCCGGCATTGGACTGGAGTGGACACAGTCAGAAGTCTCACAACACCAGGTAGCATGAGCTTTCGGAGTGCTGCTCCTTCATCAGGTGACTCACCTGAGGAAGGAGGAACACTCCGAAAGCTCGTGCTACCAAATAAACCTGTTGGACTTTAACCTGGTGTTGTGAGACTTCTTACTGCATCAGATAGCAAGTATCAGAAATAAGCCTGAAGTTGAGAGCTTTACACCTTCCACCATCCCTCGTCTATGCCTGTGTTCCATCTCATTAGGTATAGTCGTTATACAAAAAGAAAGGATTTATATAGAGCCAGTACAGCCAGTATAGTATTATACTTTGAAATGCAGACATTATTGCAGTGTCGGAAATGCAGCAGTCAATTTATGTGCAGCAAGATCCCACAGGCAGTGTGAATAATTGGAATAATAAAAGTTATATTGAAGATTTAAATGGATGTGTCAATTGTGGTCTCGTCCCTTTGCGATCTTTCTTTATTCACAGCTCCATCTGTTCTCAATTACAGCATTTTTTCTATTTTAATGAAGCCCCTATTTCTGGGTGGCTTGTAGTTTTATGGCATCTTTGTTTGATGAAGCTTCCACCTCCTCCTTTCTGTTTGAATCCCTTTGGTCCTTGTTGACTGTATAACTCTGCAGCTGAGTGTGGAGACGCACAACTTACTCCCAGCCAGATAGTCAGCAGTGAGGACTAGCTTGTTGTGATCATGTTCACTTTGTTAACTACCACCACTTGCCCACTTCCTTGACACAGGAACCGAGTGCCAGTCCCTGCTCTGTCTTAATGGTCACTGCCTGCTTAACTCAGAATTCCTCAAGCTTGTTCTGCCATTCAGTTAGATCATAGCTGATTGTTGGGTCCATTCATTTGTTTGAAGAGACCGAGGGGACTGCACTGGTATGAGTTTTAAAATGGTTTTCTTTTATGGAACAGAACTTAAAAAAATTAACATGACAGAAGCAAAAAGAAAGCGAACTTAGAGACTGGCTTCTAATCCAGACCCTGGAAAAAAAACATGTACTGAGATGAACGGTATCTGAGAACTAAGCTGAACTTGAACACTCTAAAATCAAAATATATTTCAACCCTTACCTTGTTATTTTAAGTGTTTTTCACATGCTGTCTCTGTCTAGAAAAACAACCCTTGCAGCTGTTGTTATGAGAAATTCATTGTTCACCTGCATTGTGTACCCTTCAGGAATGCAGTCAATTTTTAGCTAACCCAGCATGCCTTCTGATTCTACATGTAGTCAAGCTAGCCGCAATTGGTCAGCTTAGCAGAGTTAGTTAACCCTTACACACTGGCATTTAACTCTGTGCATCGGCAGAAATATCTTAAAATGAAGTCTTGCATGGACTGAAACAAACAGTGACACACACACAGAATCCCTCACTGATCTGTATCTTAACTCCAGCTGTAACCCTTAGTACTCTGACCTAACAAAAATCGATTCATATTATTTTGGCGTTTTCAGTTGATTCCAGCCTTTAGGTGGGGAGTGAGTTCCAATTTACACTACCCTTTGTATGATGCTTCCTGACGACACTCCTGAATAGCCTAGCTCTAATTCTAAGGTAATGCCTAAAGCAGAATCTTGTGGATAGCAGGCAGTGGCGTATGTGGAGTTAGCCTCAGAGAGGGAGTCAGCTCCCTGTACAGCTTTCATAACAGTTGTTACACAATTGTTTCTCTGAACTCCTGGACTGGGCACCTTACTAACTTTACAGGTCCAGAGATTCAGAGATCCCTGCACACAACCCAATAAAATATAGTCATGGTGCAAAAAGTAATGCAAAAGACAATGGAATCGAGAGCTAGAATATAAAAGAGAGGACGTTTTGTTGGACCTGGTTAGATCATATCTGGACTGTTGGGCAGCATCCTTCCATCTACACCAATCGTAGGAACCCTGAAGTGTAGAAGGAGACCATTCAGCCCATCAAGTCTGCACTGACTCTTCAACAGAGCATCTTACTCAGGACTTATCCCCATCACCTCACATATTTACTCTGTTAATCCCCCTAACCTACACATCTTGTGACACTAAGAGGCAATTTAACATGGCCAATCCACCTAACCTGCACATCTTTGGACTATGGGAGGAAACCGGAGCACCCGGAGGAAACCCACGCAGACACGGGGAGAACGTGCAAACTCCACACAGACAGTACCCAAGGCTGGAATTGAACCCATGTCCCTGGCGCTGTGAGGCAGTAGTGCTAACCACTGTGCCACTGTGCCACCTTAAGATGATAAACATGCAGCAAATCCACTGGTGATGGGATCATTTCACACGGTTCATTTCTGATGGTTGAAGAATCTAACTTGTAAGAGGCAAGTTCTGCCACAAGTGCAAAATATGAGATGTTTATCACGTATTGTGGGTGTTGCCAAGCTGCTGTAGGCAGCGATTGTCATGGTGACACATGCCACAGATAATGCCGCGATGTCTCTCTGGTGTTGGCTAGTGTCTCCCCGGTGTTGGCTAGTGTCTCCCCTGTGTGGAAATCAATATTTAGGGCCTGTGTGTCGCACTTGCAAGCACCCTTAAACCAGAGCTTTAGGCATCTGACTGGTCTTCTCGCTCCAGCTACCTCCCCATACAACATATGCTGAGGAATGCATCTGTCCTCCATTCTGCAGACATGCCTGAGCTAGCAAAGTTGCCTCTGCTTAATGAGTGCTAGCGGGCACAGAAGATTTGCTTTTTGAAAGAACTTTTGTACGCATGATTTTGTTTTTCAATGAGAAGGTGTGAAGATGGAAATTGTTGCATTTCCTTTCTTAGTAGCTGTAAGTTATCCATGTTTCGCAACCCTGCAGCATGGTGCCAAGAAAACAGGCCTCAGAAGCCAGCACCTTTGTCCAAAGCCTGTTTTTTCATGAGTCAGCCAAAGGTGGTAGTTGCTGTCCCTGTGTGTGTATCTGTCAGAACGGTCCCCAGGTAGTAGAATTTGGTACCCATTTCCAGTGGAATGTTGTGCTCGAGGGCAAACAGCGTGTCCCACAGCCAGAGTTCTCTAGACGCCAACAATGAGGGAGAACAAGTTACAGGCATCGGAGCGACAACCCCTGAAGTCTTTGTGGCTGGGTTTCTGGTGAGTACTATCACCGTGTAGAGGGGTTCTCTGATCAGAGGGTGCTGTACTTGTGTCTTCACTTTCAGTCTGGGCAGCTCCTAGAGCTTGCTGTCTGACCCAGAATGCAGGTATACCCCTTCCAATTCTGCAGAGAAGGGAAAAGACAGGAAGATGGAGAAGAAATGGGGAGCCAATGGCATATCGGTAATGTCACTGAACTAGTAATCCAGAGGCCCAGGCTGTGCCCTGGGGAAATGAGTTCAAATCCCACAGCAGCTGGTGGAATTTTAAAAATGTCATTAATAAATCTGGAATATGAAGCTAGCCTCAATAACGGTGGCCATGAAACCATCTTCAATTGTTGTAAAGGGTTGTAAGGGTGAGCTTCCTGGCTGCAGGTGGAGTGGAGGAAAGAGAGAACAGGGGAAAATAGTACTAGTATGATTGAGAGTTGGCTGCTTTTGGATGCTGCAACACTCCTGGATTCTGTAAACGAAAAGGAACCTGAATTCCAGGCCCTGACGGCTATTCAGTGACTCTGGCCATGGAGAGAGAGAATAAGAATTGGGGGTCTCCTTACATAGTGGAATAGCTACATACGAACACAATATACCTCGAGGGCTGCCTGTGGATCCAGTATGAAGCTGTAGCAGGAGGACATGGGGCGGCACAGTGGTTAGCACTGCTGCCCCACAGCGCCAGGGACCCTGGTTCAATTCCGGCCTCGGGTGACTGTCTATGTAGAGTTTACATGTTCTCCCCTTGCCTGCGTAGGTTTCCTCCAGGTGTTCTGGTTTCCTCCCATGCTCCAAAGATGTGAGGGTTAGGTTGATTGGCCATGCTAAATTGCCCCTTAGTGTCCCAAGATGTGTAGGTTAAGGGGATTAGCAGGGTAATTCCATGGGGTTACGGGGATAGGGGCTGGGTGCGATTGTGGTCGGTGCAGACTCGATGGGCCAAATGGCCTCCTCCTGCACTGTAGGGATTCTCTGATTCTATGTTTCGTGGGAAGTGGGAAATGAGAGTGGAAATTGGAATGTCTGTTTTAATCTCCATTGCACAAGTATAGGGCTCAGTTCCAAGTTCCAAGTGCAGTGTACCAGTTGGCCTCACCCTTGTAATACATCACGCAGCATTCATATGCAAACGTTTACAGGTTTAGTATATTTCTGCCAGTCCACACACACTCTTTAAGGCAGTGGAGCCAGCCAGCCACCAGTAGGTCTGCTTCAAGTTTCAGTGCTGCAGTAGTGAGCAGCAGTGGGTAAAATCTGCAGCCGCTCAGGTTTTTAAACTGGGAAGGTAAAGGCAGCAGTCTCCCTGTTAGACAAGCTGGGACTCGATCAACAGCTGATTCACTCTGTTTGTACAGCTGAGATAAAGATTGTCTCAACATAGGTTACAGCATACACCAGGGGATTTGGGGACTCTTGGAAATTTATTTAACAATTATTGCTGCTTCTAAAAACAGATGGTAAATTACACTATTCCCAAACTGCAACTGTAACCCTACTGAGGGGGGCCAAAAATACCAAACTTTTTCTCCAGTTACTGCCAGGTTTCTCTGCTAAAACAAGCCCATTCCCACTGCGATACAAGCAAAATACTGTGTCAGAGATCATTGGGTAACAGCAATCTTAAGGCACACTCGGTCGACACTTAACACAAACAGCGCTGGACACCATGCATCCAATGCAAGGTCTTTAATTACTTGCGCACAAATAATTGGGATGGCTGGAGCAGTTCTGACATTACAGAGAAACAGCTCAGCCGTTATAGTCAATTACAGCAAATCAGGAACAAGAGATTTTTCACATCTTTCATTCACACACACATTTGCCAATTAAATCCCCGTTTTTCGTCTTTTCTCATTCGATGAAAAATTGACTTCTGCTAATCCTTTATTTGCATAGCACATCCCCATTTCTTGCCTTTGGTATTTGTTATGGAAAAAATCTGGTCTTGCTCACCCTCTGGTGAAGGCCGAAAAAGGAAAATGTTATGGGCCTACACAAAATAGCAGAGACTGGCTCCTTTTGAAGGTCAGTAAGCTGATAAACATTTTCCACTGCTGCACAGAGAAAGCATGACATTTTAATTTGAACACTTTAACTTCCGCACAATTTAACTTCCAAACTATGAAACTTCAATCTGAACACTTTAACTTCCCCAACTGCACATCCCTGCAATCCAAAATGAAAATGGAAAATGCTGGAAACACTCAGCAGGGCTAACAGCATCTGTGGAGAGAGAAACAAAGTTAACATTTTAGGGCAAGGAGCTTCCTTCAGTGCGTTGTTCTCATTTAGAGTCATGGAGGTTTACAGCATGGAAACAGGCCCTTCGGCCCAACTTGTCCATGCCGCCCTTTTTTTTTAAACCCCTAAGCTAATCCCAATTGCCCGCATTTGGCCCATCTCCCTCTATACCCATCTTATCCATGTAACTATCTAAATGCTTTTTAAAAGACAAAATTGTACCCGCCTCTACTACTACCTCACCACCCTGTGTGTGAAGAAATTGCCCCTCTGGACACTTTTGTATCTCTCCCCTCTCACCTTAAACCTATGCCCTCTAGTTTTAGACTCCCCTACCTTTGGGAAAAGATATTGACTATCTTCCTTCATTATTTTATAGACCTCTATAAGGTCACCCCTCAGCCTCCTATGCTCCAGAGAAAAAAGTCCCAGTCTATCCAGCCTCTCCTTATTTGACGCAATGCTCCTGATCAGATCTATATCTGCCCTTTCTCTCTTTATCCAAACAATGTGGAGCCCCTTTCTCAGCCCTAACTAACTCAGAGCAACTATTCAACACAGACCAGGGATGAGCCTCCTGGTCCGTAGAGCCACCAGACAGTGTGACAATAATGCTTTCCTGTTCACCTTTGCTTCCTTCATTTTACCATTTGGTTCTGGAACTCCCTCCCAGAACCTATCAGTCTCTCTCCTCCTTTACAAACCTCCTCAATTTCAACCTCTTTGACTCAGTGTCAACTTCTGTCTGATAACTGCTTCTGTGGAATTGCCTTAGGATCATTGGGCGTGATCTAACCTGCTTCTCATGCCACGCTCCCACTGCAACGAGGTCGGAGAATTTGGCGGCCAGCCAAATCTTCGTTCACTGTGGCAGGATGGCAAAATGCTGCCGGCATGAGCGGTGGTAAGATACCAGTTACTATGTTAAATGTGCTATATAAATGCAAGTTGTTGTTGTAATATTGGAACACTGGTTTTGAGCAATAGAGATCTGATTTGTGGTTATCCAGTACTGTATTGCCAATCTGGCAGTCACAAATGTTAAGTACTATTACAGAAGGGAAGATGTCACATGAACCTTCCCACAAGAAGGGAGGGAGATTAGAGAGAGTTCCCATTGGATTACTGTCAACCATCATCTAATGGTAACTTTCAGAGGGCCTGGGTGTAAATTGTTGGTCTAGCCTCTCTACCTGGGTAAAACATGGGGAGGGCAGGGAAGTTGAAGGGAGATGTCATCTTGTGGTAATGTCACTGGACTAGTAATCCAGAGACCCAGGCTAATGCTTTGGTAATCCCACCACGGCATCTGATGGAATTTAAATTTAAATGAATCTTGAATATAAAGTTGGTGACCATGACAACTATTATGGATTGTGTAAAAACCTGTCTGGTGCTTTAATGTCTTTTCGGAAAGGAAATCTGTCAGCCTTACCTGGTCTATGTGACTCCAGAGCCACAGCAATGTGCTTCACTCTTAACTGCCCTGGCAAACTACTCAGCTCAAGGACAACTAGGGATGGACAACAAATACTGGCTGTGACCCCAATAACCACCATCCCATGAAAGAATGGAGAAAAGAAGTGGGGAGATGTGTTTTTTTTAAATAGTGAGCACATTTTAGTATTTGGGTTTAACATTACTTATTTCTGTGCTTTTCTTTCAGACCTCCAAGGCCCTTCCGATTTCCTCGAAGGTGAGTAACTTAAAGAATTAGCATTTCTGCCAAAGGTGCCTTGTACCAGACCCCAAACATAACGGGGCTCCCAGCCAGTTACAATCTGAGACCCCGAGCGTATTGTGGAGCAGTGTCTTGGGTCTGCTTAACTGGTGGTATTATTATGAACTCAGCAGAGACCGATAACTTTAAAAAAAGATTCAAACTCTCAGTTATTAGCTGAAAGAATGATCGACAAGATTTACATTTGAAAACTTTTATTGTAATAAATGACTAAAATTGGTATTTTCTTTTTGTAGTCAATTTATATTTTAAATTAGAAAAAGATATATTTCTCCTTGATGCTTACCACATGTTGTACTCTCTGCAGAATGACTGTCTTTATAGCAAACAGTCCACAGTTGCCTGCAGCCTCCAATGGATTTTCTTCCTTTATTACTTTCCCAGCTGGGTAATGTCAAATCCGAGACTGACTTTTATTGCAAGGGTTAGACTGCAACTTCCTTCACACTAGCTCAAGCTAGGTGAATCTTCCAGCCCCCTTTAAATCCTCATGAACGTGGTCACCTCAGTCTGAGTGCAAGCTCTCATCAGCTCTCTGTGTGGTGAACAGTGGAGTGAGTATTTTCTATGCTTCAGGTGCAGAACTGGCTGCCTCTGAGTCTTTCTCTCTGCTTCTCAGATGGCTGCAGGCCACCCCAAGCCCAACTGTTTTCTGTCTGCGATGCTCATAGGGAAGCCCGTAACCTAATCTCAAATATGATTTCCTCTTCCCCATGGCAGTGTGAAACACATCAGTCTTGTATCTAGGTAGAAATACTGATTATCTATCTTTGATCCCAACTCCTTTAATCATAGGGGTCAACGGCACAGAAAACACCCTTTGGCCCATAGCATCTGCGCCAGTCAAAATCAACCACCTAACTATTCTAATCCCATTCTCCAACACTTGGCCCCTAGCCTTGTAAGTCTTGACATCGCAAGTGTACATCTAAATATTTCTTAATTGTTGTGAGGCTCCTGCCTCCACCACCCTTTCAGGTAGAGTTCCAGACTCTCACTACCCTCTGGGTGAAAAAGCTTTTCCTCATATCCCCTCTAAACCTCCTGCCCCTTACCATAAGTCTATTCCCTCTAGTCATTGATCCCTCCACTACAGGGAAAAGTTTCTTCCTGTCTATTCTATCTGTGCCCCTCATAATTTTATACATCTCAATCATGTCTCTCCTCCCCTTCAGTCCCTTCTGCCCCAAGGAATCAATCCCAGTCTATCTAATTTCTCTTCATTATTAAAACTTTACAACCCAGGCAACTTCCTGGTAAATCTCCTCTACACCCTTTCCAGTGCCATCACCTCTGTCCTGTGACCTAACCAACAGTGCCAGCATAACCTCTATGCATCGGCTAATAATGGCAAGTACACCATAAGCCTCCTTAACCAATTTATCCATCTGTCCTGCGACCTTAAGGAACCAGTGTACATGCACACCAAGGTCCCTCTGATCCTTGCTGCACCCCAGTGTCCTGCATCACGTATTCCCTTGCCTTGTTTGTCCTGCCCAAGTGCATCACCACACACTTATCCAGATTGAATTCCATTTGCTACTGATCAGGCCATCTGACCAGCCCATCAATATCCTCCTGTAATGTAAGGCTTTCCTCCTCACTACTTACCACACCACCAATTTTCATATCATCCGCGAACTTCCTGATCAACCCTCCTACAAAAAAGTCTAAATCATTTATATAAACCACAAATAGCAAGGGCCCCAACACTGATCCCTGAGGGAGCCCACTGGACACAGTCTTCCAGTCAGAAAAACACACCATGATCATCACCCACTGCTTCCTGCCACTCAACTAATTCTGGATCCAATTTGCCAACTTTCCTTGTTTCTAACCCAACACCTACAACACTTTTCTGAGACTCAGGGTCTACTCATGGTAAACTCAGAGACTGCTCCTGTTGGCATGAATATCTTGCACCTTCTTCTCAGTGAGACAATCTAGCTCTCCTTTGATCTCTGCCACCCAAGCTTACTGTCAGGCAGACTGCAGAGCAGGTCACATGACCCCCTTAATGTACCTTAACTTTAAAGCTGCAGTCCCAAAATATAAATTCTCTTTAACCAGGAAACGTTTAAAGTATACCGCAGGTCAGGCAGCATCTGCAGAGAGAGAAATAGTTAATATTTCAGCCAATTACCTTTTTTCTGAACTGGAAGGTTGAAAGGTCATCAACCTGAAATGTTAACTTTATTTCTCTCCACAGCTGCTGTCTGACTTGCTGAGTATTTTGAGCATTCCCGGTTTTTATTTCCGATTCCCAGTGTTGTAGTATTTTGTTTTTGTTGAGTGCGTGGTTTAATGGGTGTTGGGAGAATTTGGGGTTTGTGTGCTACCCAATGCCGCAGATACTCCTCCAGTAAATGATCTGTGATTCCATAGGAAGAATATGAAAGATAGCCAGAGCAGGACTGTCATATTACACTATCCTTTCCTCTGCTTTTGAATCTGGATTGTGCACAGATAGCTGGATCTTGAAGTGTAATAGCATTCTTGTACATTTGAGAACTTGTATAATGTGAGGGGAAAGAGTTTCTCAAACAGCATGAGGTCAACTTTTACTTTGTAGGCCTCCAATCAAAAGAAGCCTTTATTTTCAGCCAAGTCCCATCTGTTTCTACCTGATATCTGCGCCCATATCTCCAGGTTGCTGGATAGGGACAGGAGTAAATTAGCAGTGCTTGTGTTACTGGATTAATAATCCCAAAACGTGAGTTCAAACCCCACCACAGATACTAGGGGAAGTTGAATACAATTTCAGGCAGTCCTGAACTTTGACATCGAGTTACGACCAATGCAGCTTGTAATGTTTATAAATTGACACTCCATTTTGACTCTACCTTTTCGATTGATTGATTGAGACTTGCAGAAGTTCAAAGTTAAACAGATGACTGACAACGATTGACGGTTTCATTATCTCCCTCACACTAACCGAATAACTTGTGCAAAGGAGTGCAGACACCAACAGGGGCATTAGCGACTCGACAGGGTAAGAGTTGAGAGCATTTAACACCAGCGGGTATCCCATGAGTGATTCTCAGCCTTGGTTCAGAAACCAATCCCCCATTTATACCACTCGTTCTGTTGGAAAATCAGTTCCGACTTATGGGGTAGCATTCTCCCAAAAATAATTCTAAGCATGGACAAGTTGGACCGAAGGGCCTGTTTCCATGCTGTAAACCTCTATGACTCCAGAGTAAATCCTGCTGGATTTTTCAGTGGGATTTTCAAAATGAATCTCCCACACTCAGTGTGGTGAACCATAGATGGTTACCACTATGGGTACTTGTATATATGTTACTCTCGTTGCTATTGGGGTTAGGGTTGTTGGGTGTTCCACCTGTTATTACTGTTTATGTGGTACACTCCGTTCGGCTCTGCCCAGGACTCCGCCTTCTTACAGGAGTATAAAGGTCACTGCTACTTCCTAGTAGTCTTTAGTCTGGGATAATATTGTTGAGTAGTGTGCTCCTATTTGTAGTGAATAAAAGCCTTTATTCCCGGGTACGTTCTAGCCTCCCGTGTGAATCAATCGCGCATCAATTTTATTCACTACAATTGCTGAAAATTTTGTTCAAAGAAAATGGAGCAGATGCTAAAGCCCGATCACCTAACCTTGGATCCGCGTGCCGCTGGGGCATCGAACACTTTCGACCATTGGTTAAAGTGCTTCGAGGGTTACGTAGAGGCCTCGGCAGCAGTCCAGTCCGACGCCGACAGATTGCGGGTCCTCCACGCCAGGGTGAGCGACACTGTGTATGCAACAATTCGCGATTCCCAAAATTATAAAGACGCTATTGACTTGCTCAAGGGGCTGTATAATAAACAGCCGAACGAAATTCATGCTCGTCACCTATTAGCCACTCGAAGGCGGCAGCCTGGCGAAACTACGGGACAGTACCTGCGCGAACTTCAACAGCTAGCCAGAGCCTGCAACTGTAAGACGGTGTCGGCTACTCAATGCACCAACGACCTCATTCGGGACGCGTTCGTGACTGGAATCGGCTCTTCCTATATCCGCCTGCGGCTGCTAGAGCAGGGTAACCTGGACCTGGCTAAGACGGTAGAATTGGCCGACGCACTGGAGACAGTCTCCAGAAATCTCGAAGCCTACCCACCGACCACGTGGGAACAGCGTGGCAAGCACAGCCGCCGCCTCAGCTGTACTCGGCGACTCCTCGGAACTGCGCGATGATGCTTCCAACTTCGGACCTGACGGCTGCGGCAGCTCCTGGAGGCCCACAGTGCTACTTCTGCGGATTGGCGAAGCATCCTCGCCAAAGATGTCCGGCCAGGGCGGTGTTTTGCTCCGCCTGTGGAAAGAAAAGGCACTATGCTAAGGTGTGCCGAGCGAAGACCCCTTCCAGGCCCAGCAGTGCTGCAAGCGACTCTCCAGGATCCATCTCCTCGTCTCTGGCCTCGTCGATGTCTTCAGCCGCATGCCATCCACGGGCGCCGCCATTTCCTATGACGACGACACCAGCCACGTGCGACCTGCGGGTGCCGCCATTTTCAACATCCGTGCGATTCATGGGCACAGCCACTTTGGTTGACATCGGTCGCAGGAGACCAGCAGGGGTCGTCGTCGTCGGCTATTTCAACTGCCTGCAGTTACGCTCGGGATCCAACAGTGGCGTCAATCATCTTGGACCAGGCCAAGCCTCACAGACTCGACAAGTCCATGATGGACATAGAGGTAAACGGGCGCCTGGAGCATTGCCTGTTTGACAGCGGGAGCACGGAGAGTTTCATCCATCCGGATACAGTGAAACGGTGCGCTCTCCATGTGCAAACTGTCGGGCAGACAATCTCCATGGTGTCGAGGTCCCGATCTGTCCACGTTCTCGGGAGCTGTGTGGTAACTCTAACGGTGCGGGACACAGTCTACGAGAACTTCAGGCTCCTCGTGCTACCGCACCTTTGCGCTCCGGTACTCCTGGGGCTAGACTTTATGGTCCACCTGAGGAGTGTGACCCTGCAGTACGATGGGCCACTCCCTCCACTTTCAGTGGGAGAACAGCAGCCTCCAAATTGTCCAGCGCGCTCCACATGCAGCCTCTCAACACTCAACATTACCCTGCCTTCCCTATTCGAAAATCTCGTGCCAGGCTGCAAGCCCATCGCGACTAAAAGCAGGCGTTACAGTGCTGAGGATCGGATCTTTATTAGATCTGAGGTTCAGCGGCTCCTCAGGGAAGGGGTCATTCAACCTAGCACTAGCCCATGGAGAGCACAAGTCATGGTGGTCAACACTGGAGACAAGCCCTGGATGGTCATAGACTACAGTCGGACCATTAATAGGTACATGCAGCTGGACGCGTATCCTCTCCCGCGCATATCTGACATGGTCAACCAGATTGCGCAGTACCGGGTGTTCTCCACCATCGACTTGAAGTCAGCCTACCACCAGCTCCCCATTCGCCCAGAGGACCGCAAATACACGGCCTTTGAGGCGGATGGCCATCTCTACCACTTTTTAAGAGTCCCTTTCGGTGTCACTAATGGGGTCTCAGTCTTCCAGCGTGAGATGGACCGAATGGTGGACCAAAACGGGCTACGGGCTACCTTCCCGTACCTGGACAACGTCACTATCTGCGGCCATGACCAGCAGGACCACGACGCCAACCTCCAGAAGTTTTTACGCACTGCGGCTCTCCTGAACCTGACCTATAACAAGGAGAAGTGCGTATTCAGCAAGCACCGCCTAGCAATCCTCGGATACGTGGTGGAAAACGGGGTCATTGGCCCCGATCCAGACCGTATGCGTCCCCTCCTTGAACTTCCCCTACCCACTAGCATCAAAGCACTGAGAAGATGCTTAGGCTTCTTCTCGTACTATGCACAGTGGATCCCCAATTACGCGGACAAAGCCCGTCCGCTCATAAAATCTACCTCTTTTCCCCTGACAGCAGAGGCTCGCCTAGCCTTTGAAAGGATAAAAGCCGACATCGTGAAAGCCACGATGCACGCTGTCGATGAGTCCATCCCCTTTCAGGTGGAGAGTGATGCATCTGATTTCGCCCTGGCCGTTACACTTAACCAGGCGGGCAGGCCCGTCGCCTTTTTCTCTCGCACCCTCCAAGGCCCTGAAATTCGGCACTCATCTGTGGAGAAAGAGGCTCAGGCCATTGTGGAGGCCGTACGGCATTGGCGCCATTATTTGGCTGGCAAACGGTTTACCCTGCTCACGGACCAAAGGTCCGTGGCCTTTATGTTCAACAACACGTTAAAGGGCAAAATTAAGAATGATAAAATCTTGAGGTGGAGAATCGAACTCTCCACCTACAACTATGATATCATGTACCGTCCGGGGAAGCTCAATGAGTCCCCAGATGCCCTGTCGCGTGGAACATGTGCCAGTGTGCAGGAGGACCGGCTACAGGCCCTCCACAATGATCTCTGCCATCCGGGGATCACTCGGCTCTTCCATTTTGTAAAGGCTCGGAATCTGCCCTATTCCATAGAGGATGTCAGGTCGATAACTCGAAGCTGCCAGGTCTGTGCGGAGTGCAAGCCACACTTCTACCGGCCTGACGGGGCACATCTCATTAAAGCCACTCGCCCTTTTGAACGACTGAGTGTCGACTTCAAGGGGCCCCTCCCTTCAACGGATCGGAATGTGTATTTCCTCAACGTTGTTGACGAATACTCCCGATTCCCCTTTGCCATCCTCTGTTCTGACATGTCCTCTGCCACGGTCATCAAGGCCCTGCGGAGTCTTTTCACCCTGTTCGGCTACCCCAGTTATATTCACAGTGATAGGGGTTCGTCGTTTATGAGCGACGACTTGAGGCAATACCTGCTCTCTAAGCGAATTGCCTCAAGTAGGACTACAAGTTACAACCCCAGGGGAAACGGACAGGTCGAAAGAGAAAACGCTACAGTCTGGAAGGCTGTTTTACTAGCGCTACGGTCTAGGGGTCTTCCAGTCACCCGTTGGCAAGAGGTACTTCCTGATGCACTCCATTCGATCCGGTCCCTCCTGTGTATGGCAACCAACACTACCCCACATGAGCGGATGTTTGTCTTCCCTAGGAAGTCTTCCTCTGGGACCTCACTGCCGACTTGGTTGACGTACTCAGGACCTGTTCTCCTGCGGCAGCATGTCAGGGCCCGCAAGTCCGACCCTTTGGTTGAACAGGTCCATCTCCTCCACGCCAACCTTCAATATGCCTATGTGGCATATCCTGACGGGCGAGAGGACACGGTCTCTATCAGAGATCTGGCACCTGCAGGGGACCTGGAAACCCCCGTCACTCCCGCACCCCTGGTTAGGATTCCTTTGCCCATTCTCTCCCCTCCTGACACGGTGCGGGCAGCATTGAGACCTCAACTTGATCCTCTTACTCCCGTGTGCAGCTTGCCTGAGTCCAGGGGATTGTCGCCATCTCGAGGTCGGCGGTCGGGAGAGGAACTGGAGGAGTCTGTGGACACCACCTCGGAGAGAGGGTCGTCACCACGGTCACCAGAACCGGCACTGGAGCCGGTATTGCGGAGGTCGCAGAGACGGTGCGGACCTCCGGTTCAGCTGAACTTGTGAACATGTGGACAGTTCTTATTGTTTTTTTACCCCACCTGTCTTTGTTTTTTAAAGGAGGGGTGAATGTGGTGAACCATAGATGGTTACCACTATGGGTACTTGTATATATGTTACTCTTGTTGCTGTTGGGGTTAGGGTTGTTGGGTGTTCCACCTGTTATTACTGTTTATGTGGTACACTCCGTTCGGCTCCACCCAGGACTCCGCCTTCTTACAGGAGTATAAAGGTCACTGCTACTTGCGAGTAGTCTTTAGTCTGGGATAATATTGTTGAGTAATGTGCTCCTATTTGTAGTGAATAAAAGCCTTTATTCCCGGGTACGTTCTAGCCTCCCGTGTGAATCAATCGCGCATCACTCAGCGCACCACAGAGTGCCTAGCCTGAATCCCGATAAAATTCAGTGGGCAGAGCCTATTCCCGCTGGAGAGGTTGGCAGCATAGCACTGAGCGGGCCACTGTGCATGCGCTGAGATTGGAGCATATGCAATGGCCCTGCACTGCTGGCCTCCTGATTGCTGGCTCGCTCGATCGCCGGCCAGACCCCTGACCCCCGCATCACTTGCCGTGTGACCACACCTCCACCACCCGATCGCTGGCCTCCTGGACGTGTATGCCCCCACCCCCCGGCAGTCCCGATCTCTTCCCCTATGTCCCTCCTGCAGCCCCCCCTCCCCCAAACGGATGTCCATTGCTGATTGCTTACCTCCCTCCCCTTGTCACCAAGCTCAAGTGCAGTGTTGCAGTGGGCCCTGCCCCCTTGGCACTGCCCGATGCCTAGTGGGCAGTGCCAAGGTTCTTCCTTTGGGCATTGCCACTTTGCCCCTTGGGCAGTGCCAGGGGATTAGCAGGCTGGGAGAATCACCCCCATGATGTTTTGACTTATAACCTGGTATTTAGGACCAGTTGTGTGTAAGGTCCAAGGACTGTCTAAATGAAACAAATCTGGAATTAAAACACTTGTCTCAGTGATGGTGGCCATGAAACTACCAGATCATCATAAATACCTACCTGGTTTAGTCATGTTTTTTAGGGAAGGTAGTCTGATATCCTTTCTTACACTAGCCTATTTATGGTTCCAGACCCACATTGAAAAAGGCAACTGAACACCAGCACCTTCTTGAGGACAATTAGAGATGGACAATAAATGTGACCTTGCCAACAGTACTGACGTCACTTGCACCAACAGTAACCACAGTGGGCACCCTAGCCAATTCATTCCCCAGCTCCAAAAACCATCCTTGGGTGCGATTGGTTAATTCAGCACAGACAGGACAGGGTTAATTGAGTCTGTATGTTCAGTATAGTTCAGCTTTTTGCTGCCTTCACCAGATGGACTAGTGAGAGTTATAGGATCAGCAACAAGCCATTTGATCTGTTAAGCCTATTAGACTGATATTTTAATATCCCACTTCCCTGCCCCTCTCCATATACCTTAACCCTCAACACTTATTGACCTCACAGTTGATTTGGAAGGAGCTGTTTGGTTTGATTGTCCTGCATTTCTTTGTGTGAAATGCTGTGATGCTGAAGTCAGTGGTCTGAGCTTGTTCAGTCTGCTAACATATTGTAGGAAGTTCACGTTGTGAAGAACTCTAAATATAGGACTGTCAACTTCTCTTTTTCCCTTGAGTGGGTGCCACAGACACTGAACAGAGCTAAGTGTTTTCTGAAAGGAAATTCCATCCTCAGCAGGATCTAGAGCTCAGAGTTGTACCTCTGCCAAGCTTCTGCATAGCTTGCTTGAAAGACCAAGTCCCAGCAAGATTGAGGAGCAAGACAGGAATAGTGATCGAGCTGGAGAGAAAGGAGTTTCAACTTCTGAAAACAAATGGGTGGGAAATGGTGCAGTAATCTTGCAGGAAGGATCTGTGCCAATTTTTGTATATTTGTATGCTTTTTCTATGTTTTTTGTTTCTTACCTTTTTAATTGTCTATGGCGGTCTATTTTGGCAAGTAGAGCTTTTGGGCTGGATTTTATAAGTGTCTTCGTCACCCCCCCAATCTCCCACCAGCAATAAAGTCAGTGCAAAGTCCACCCAGAGGAAGAAGAGCTCCCTGCTCTCATTCTAACATCGATTGGCCATTAATAGGGTGGAATTGGGCTCTCTGCCCCTCAGACAGGATAGCCCACCTCAAAGAACTGTTGGCCAATTGGATGGTCAGCAGCTCTATGGTCCCAGCAGGGCCAAGCATGAGCAGCGGCCACTGTTGAGACTACTGGCAGTCCCCAATGGCGATTGTCATTGAAACCAGGCACCAAAGTAAGTAGGAAGTTTGCTGGGTTAAGGTTGGCAGGCCCTGGAGAGGTTCCAGGTGTTTAAAAACATTATTCTTACAAGGGATGTGAGCATCGCTGGCAAGTCCAGCATTTGTTGCCCATCCCTGATTACTCAAGTGAGTGGTTTGCTGGACCTTCCCAGAGAACATTTAAGAGGCAGCCACATTGCTGTGGGTCTGGAGTCACATGTAGAACAGACCAGATAAGAACTGCTGATTTCCTTCCCTGAAGAATATTAGTGAATCAGATGTATTTTTGCAACATCGATGATAGTTTCATGGTCACCATCAAAGACCAACTTTCCATTCCAGGTTTTTATTCATTAAATTGACATTCCACTCGCTGTCATAGTGAGATTTGCATCCATCTCCCCAGAATCTGTGTCCCAGCTGATTTTACAACTGGACAGTCAGGCCCCAGATGACGGTAACTTTGATATTGTGTTCAGGTACGGGGATGAACAGAGTCACAGCTTTTAAAAAATAAAATAAAACAGAAAAGATTGGCTATAATAAAATACTCCTTCACCTCACCGACACCTTCACAGGTTTACAGATTTTTAAGGATAACACAAGTTACAAAATATATCTCATTATTGTTCTCGGTAAGTACACAGTCCCTATAAACCAACAGGCCAACTGTGGTCAGACATAACACTCTCTGAAACCAACTGTGGATTTATCATCAAATCCCCCTAGATGCTTGTCACACAGTGAACAAACTGGTCTCACTCCACTTGGAAAATCATGCCTTAGAATCTTCTCCCAAACAATGCTCTCTCTCGGATACCTTCACTAAGAATTCACTTTCAGGATTTCAGCCTCTCCTTTTAGTATTCCTCTGCCCTGGGTTGCCACATACATTGCAGCTTCCACACAATCTCTCAGGGACCCAGCCACGGCAACGCAACCACTGCTTCACAGGTTGTATTAAGATATCACCAACCTTTTGATTTACCTCAGGTGTTTGGCTTCTTATCTAGCTTACTTTAAACCTGTTTCTTGAGCTATTTCTTTAGCTCAGCGAACTTTCTCTGTGTTTTACTTGAATTTTTCTTGTTCCTTTTTCTTTCAACTTAACTGTCTTCCCGTGACATACTTTTTGTCCCAACTCCCTGGTTTCTGGATTTCTGTTCCTTTGGGAAGACTGCTTTTTGCAGCTCCTGGTCCTGTCCAGCCCCTCCTAGATCCAGCTTAAAACTTAACTCAAATGTTCTTTATAATAAAAGGTGGCCCCTGGTTGCTAAGTAACAGCTTAGTCTTTCATTTATCCATTTTTGTTTTCATGTGGTAAACCTGTTAATGCAGGCACAGTTTGAAATGAAACTAAAATCCATAGACATGCAGGAACCCTTGTTTATCATGAGTTAACTACACATGAGTACAAAATTAAACTTACTTACAGCTAGACCTTCTTTCTAATACCCAGGAATACAAAAATAGATTACTTACTTACTGACACCTGGGCCTCGGGGTTACTAGTCAATCAACATTATCACTATGTCACCGTCTATTTTTATTCTTTCACGGGCTGTTGGCATCGCTGGCAAGGCCAGCATTTATTGCCCATACCTATTTGCCCTTGAGAAGGTGGTGGTGAGCCTCCTTTATAAACTGCTGCAGACCATGAGTGTTTCTAACACTTTTTATTTCAGAACTCCAGATTTTTGACCAACAAGGGAGTCAGTGTTATGGGTGAGGGGGGTGGGGGCATTGGGAAACTGGAGTTAAGGCTACAGTCAGATCCGCCGTGATCTTATGGAATGTTGGAGCAGACTCAACTGCAGTATGTCCACTACGACTCTCTCCAACTTTTACAGATGCACCATAGAAACCATCCTTTCTGGTTGTATCACAGCTTGGTATGACTCTTGCTCTGCCCAAGACAGCAAGAAACTACAAAGGGTGAATGTATTCCAATCCATCACTCAAACCAGCCTCCCATCCATCGACTCGGAAAAGTAGCCAGCATAATCAAGGACCCAACGTACCCCGGACATTCTCTCTTCCACCCTCTTCCGCCGAAAAAAGCTACAAAAGTCTGAGGTCACGTCCCAACCGACTCAAGAGCAGCTTCTTCCCTGCTGCCATCAGACTTCTGAATGGACTTGCCTTGCATTAGGTTGATCTTTCTTTACACCCTAGCTATGACTGTAACACTACATTCTGTATTCTCTCATTTCCTCCTCTATGAACGGTATGCTTTGTATAGCGTGCAAGAAACAATACTTTTCACTGTATACTAATGCATGTGACAATAACAAATCAAGTGTTGTCCCACCTCAACTCCCTGCTTCTCCCAGTAGCACCTGTCATCATGCCCATATCCCCATCTATCTCAGTCAGTTCCATTCCTGTTCACAGCTAGATTATTTCTCTATTCCTCTTCAATGACATTTTCTAACTTCATTGCTGCAGTTGTTACCATCCAGTTAGGAACCAGCAATTTTAGACAGTGTTTGAAATACCAGTTACCCATTGCAAAAATGAAGCCACAAGATTCCATGGTTTTGAACAAACAGACTTTACAAAGTCTGAACCATTTACAATATCATATACTCTAATATTCTGAATTAACATGAGGTAAATATGAATTAACAGGCAAACTGCAAACACACCACACTGCACAATAAATGCAAATGTGACCAAGACCAACCCCACAGATTTCTCAGCAACCCACCCAGTGTCTCCTGTGAATCACAAAGTCTCCTTAAAACTCTCCCTCACAACGGATTTCAGTTCCTCACTTTCAAACATTTAGCCTGTGAATTATCTTAAAAGTCACGTTGACCTGGTCTGTCTCAACGACTGCTCACCTCCTGATGTTTCAATCTCTTTTCCTGTGACTGCTTTCCACAGGATTCACAAAACTGCACTTCTGCTTCTAATTACTGGCACACTTCCAACGTTTTCACAGTCCAGTAGCTTCAATAAGCTGGTACTGCCCCAGGGTTTTTCCAAACTCCAGTCTCCCGCCTCCACCAAGCTATAAATAGAAGCTGAAGACTTTCCTGAGACTTAACTACTTCCAGCGCAGAACCAGCAACCTTCTGCCACCTTCTCAGCTCCCCAGGACTTCTCTGAGCTGCAAACCACACGAGGTCCAAAATGCAACAACAGCTGAACCACTGGTTCCCGGGGCTTCTTTGAACCCCAAGTGCTTGGAGCCTGCCAACAGCAGCATCCATTTCTACTACTCCAGAGCACTCTGCTAAATTGAAACCAGAGAATCTTCTTAAGCACCAGCCATCTCCATGATAATGCAGTTTTTCAGGGTTCACAGAACGTTTTTAAACTAATTTAGCTCTAACTCCCAAAACAAAACAATTCTTTGGACTGCAAATTTTTGCAAGCAATGTGGGCATCACATCTCCAATGCCCCAGCTAAAGCCACTTGCTGTTTTATGGCTCTTAACTTTCTGTTAACCCTTAAGTCAACATGGCCCCAGCCTTTTAAGTGCAAAAGACTCCAAGCTGTTTTAGTTCTATTTATCCTATTTTCTACATTTACGTTTTAAGCTTCCCAGGACCAAACATTATCCCTAAAATATGAACATGAACCAGATATTCATAACAATATTTGCATGTAGAGAAATACCACTTGATCAAATCCTGGAGGACTACAAGTCTTTGAAACTAGTACTTCAATCTCAGTTGATGGTGCTTTTTTAAAAAAATGTGTGTGGGGGGGTTCCCTCGTGGAGTAAAGCTGCCGAGAAGTCCGCTCTACACATTTAGATTTGTGTGCTGTTTTAGTTCAAGAAATAAAGATGCCATCTTGTAAATTTTGTGTGATGTGACAGTTTTATCTCCTCCTCACAGCTACGCAGCTCTCATTGCTGACTGGCCAGTGGTGGTCCTGGGGCTATGCACGGTGCTAATAGTAATATGTGCACTGGTCGGGATCCTGGTACCAGACCTTCCAGACTTCTCTGACCCACTGCTGGTGAGTGATTTACCCTTTTCTCTGACGGAGTCAGTGTGACCTTGTTCCCTGTAGTGTAGCTTTGTAACCTCTAGGTGGAGGTAGTGGTCTCAGTGATGGCAGATATGTGATTGGAAGCTCATTCATGAGATCATGGGAGTCCCCGGCAACCCAGGAGCAGGGAGGAAATTATCAGCTATGGCTGCCACTATCCATGGACTGCTTCTGAAAGCGTATGTTGTTGGGAAAGCAAGAAATAAAGGTGATAGAACGAGCAGACACAATTTAATTTCTAAATAGTTGTTAGGCAGATTAGTCAGAATCAAATCACAATCACCAGTGGACATGAATGAGGTGACCTGCAGCTCAGTATTCAACCATTAAAACTCCATCTCAAGTTCCAGTAGCTAGATTGTACTGTGATGTATTTAGCAACAGCTAATGACACTAATGGCAAGTAGGATCACAGCTGGATAAACAGTGAAGTTTATATTCTGCTGTGCCAGTTGCTGTCCACAGTTCTCCTTGTTCACGTCATTCCTGACACTTCACTGGAAGGGGTGTTTCAACACTCCTACTTTCAACTGTGGGTAAAACAGAGAACACTCAACATTTCACAGCAGAACCTACAGAAGAGCAGGTCATTCTCACAGTGACCTGCCTAGCATTCCCCTTGTCTGACACTGTCACAAACTAGTTTCGCAGCTTTGTGGGAGGTTAGAATCATAGAATCCCTACAGTGCAGGAGGAGGCCATTTGGTCCATCGAGACTGCACCAACAACAATCCCACCCAGGCCCTATCCCCATAACCCCATGCATTTATCCTAGCTAGTACCCCTGACACTAAGGGGCAATTTCAGCATGGCCAATCAACCTAACCCGCACATCTTTGGACTGTGGGAGGAAACCGGAGCACCCGGAGGAAACACAGCAGATACGAGGAGAATGTGCAAACTCCACACAGACAGTGACCCAAGCCGGGAATTGAACCCGGGTTGCTGTGCACAGAGTGGGCACCTTATTTATTTGCAGGCATAGCATGTCATTGCACTGGATGCAAACTTACTGTGTGTGAATATCCACAATCTATCAGGCACAAGTCAAGAGTGTGATGGAATTTTCCTCTCGTTGCCTGGATGGGTGCGACTCCAACAGAAGAAGCTTAACACCCAGGACAAAGCATCCCACTTGATTGGCATCCCATGCACAAAGATAATTGATGAGGAGACGGCTGTGGATGTAGTTTATATGGACTTTAGTAAGGCATTTGACAAGGTCCCACATGGCAGACTGTACAAAAACTAAAATCACATGGGATTCGGGGTGGGCTGGCTGGATGGATAGGTGAGCTCTTAGCTCTGACTCGGGGTCATCCAGACTCAAAAAGTTGGCTCTATTCTCTCTCCACAGACGCTGTCAGACCTGCTGAGATTTTCCAGCATGTTCTGTTTTTGTTTATAGATAGTGAGTTGTTCTGACGTGAAATCCTCTGTCTGAAAGGTGGAAACGGATTCAATAGGATTCAAAAGGGAATTGGATAAATACATGTGGGACTTTGGGGAAAAAGCAGTGAATGGGATTAATTGGATAGCTTTCAGAGAGCCAGTTCAGCATGATGGGGTGAATGGCCACCTGTGTTAAATGATTCTATAATTTTAAAGAGCTGAGAACTGACTAATGGAGATTATGTATGTGAACAGTCTTGTGATGTTTCAAATATGTAATGGGGTCCTTATCTGTTCAGTTGACTCTAACAAGCAGTAAGAAGGGTTTTGCTGGGGACATTGATGAGGTTCCTGTGAGACAGGTGATAATTCACTGGAACATTTGGTTAGCCCATTCTTTCTAGTTGATGGGATAGTTCGCCACCTACAGGAGACTGGGAAGGATGCAACAGGAAGAATTAGATTTGTTTGACAAGGTCCCACAAAGAAGGGTCTGACGAAGGGTCATCTAAACTCGAAACGTTGGCTCTATTCTCTCCCCACAGGTGCTGTCAGACCTTGAAGTTGGGAATGGGTTAATAAACTTCAAAACTCAGTGTCAAAGTGACCTCTGTGATATTTAGAGCTTGTATGAGAAGTGCTGTAGAATTCATTGTTTTGGTTAGAATTCATTGTTTCTTACATTCGGACCAGATAAGGGAAAACCGCTGACTCCTGAATGTATATCAGATTAACTTGTTTGTGCAAAACCTGTGATATTGTTTCAAGGCAATGATGAACGATCGCGGCCTTGGAGATTGCTCATACAGTGGGAATCTGTATACCGAGAGGTATAAAACTCTGTTCTTAACTCATATTTGATGAGACGATTGGGGGTCCAATGTTAGGAACCTCACGTCTCCGACAATTGTGAAAATAAACCTGCACTTTTATCCACTAATAGTGTCAGAGGCTTTTTACCTACAACAGACCTGCCGAGATTTTCCGGCATTTTCTGTTTCAGATTCCAGCATCCACACTATTTTGCATTTATACCATAGAAATTAGACTTGTGTCAGTCCTATGCATTGCAAACAGCTAACTGAATGTCCTCAGACCTCTATGGTACAGCTATTTATCTGGCACAAGGTTATTGTGTGAAGAGGTTTCCTTGATGATTCAGTGCAGTACTCGCCACACAAAGCAGCGACTTCCCAGATTTATTCCAGGTCTCTGCTCAGCCAGCTGACCTTAGACAGCAGGAGTCCCTCAGTTGGATGAAGAGCTGGAGGAAGTGATGACAGTGATGGGGGTGGGTGTAGGAGGGATTGGCAGAGTCATATGGCCCCTGCTGAAAGGTGCCATGTGTATCTGGACACTGAGAACTGAATATGGTTTGCTGGTTGTGTTGTTTGTGGTTGACCAGTCTGCCTCATGCCCTCTTTGAAGCCTCTCGCGCAGTCATACAAATTAAACCATCCAGCCCATCCATCTTGGTGTCATCCTTTCCCAAGCTATACTTCTAATCCCATGTTCCTCCTCCATCACATGGATAAAACAAGCAGAGGGCCCCAGCGGCCACATATTCCCAGTCGGAACCATGGTCCCCCAGCAGCAGGAACCACGTTCCCGGCAGCAGGAACCACGTTCCCGGCAGCAGGAACCACGTTCCCGGCAGCAGGAACCACGTTCCCGGCAGCAGGAAACACGTTCCCGGCAGCAGCAACCATGTTGCTGGCGGCCGGGACCACGTTCCTGGCGGCCGGGACCATGTCCCCAGCGGCTGAGACCCACATTGCCGGCAGCGTGTTGCCAGTGGCAGGAATAAGTACAAAGCGGAGGTTTGAAGAAATAAATGAAACGTTGTTGGTGTGAGAGTGGCGCAGCGGTTTGTACTGTTTACCAGAGGGGTGGCAAGATTCCTGTCAGTAAGATGACTTTCTGCATGAAATCTTTGCAGGGATTTGAACCCAGAGGAACAGCAATTGGTCAGAGACTAGTCACCTGGAATAACATGGTGAAAAACACAGGGTATCAAGCAACACTTGCAAACTATCCTTTCAAATATGCGGAGGAACAAGCCAAGAGGTGAGTTATATCACTCAGTAAGTACGGTATAGAGATATCAGAGAATACGTTTTAGAAGGAGGCCATTCGGCCCATCTTGTCTGCACTGGCTCTTCAAATAAGCATTGTGACTTAGAGCCATTCCCTGCCTTTTCCCTGTATCCCTGCACATTGTTTCTATTCAAGTCATCATCTAACGCCCTCTTGAATGCCTCAATTGGACCTGCCTCCACCACACTTCCAGGCAGTGCATTCCAGACCCGAACCAAAACAGAAAATGCTGGAAAATCTGTTGCAGATTCCAGCATCCACAGTAATTTGCCTTTATCAGAGACCCCAACCGCTCGCTGTGTGAAAAAGTTTTTTCTTCATTACATTTGCTTCTTTTGCAAATCACCTTTAATCTGTGTCCTTTCCTTGATCCTTTTCCGAGCAAGAATAGTTTCTCCCTGTCTACTCTGTCAGCCCCCTCATGATTTTGATCATCTGTCAAATCTTCTCTTAGCCGCCTTCTCTCCAGGGAGAACAGTCCCAGCCTCTCCAATCTATCCACATAACTGAAGTTTCCCATTCCTGGAACCATTCTTGTAAACCTCTTCTGCACTCTCTTCAATGCATTCCCATCCTTCCTATAATGTGGCACTCAGACTGTACTCAGTACTCCAGCTGAGGTTTAACTAATGTACTAACTGGCATCTAACTTCTACTCTGTGCTCTTATTAATAAAGCCAAGAACACTATATGCATTATTAAGTTTTGAAATTGTCCCCTGCACACCAAGATCTAGATCCAGAAGCAAGGGTCCCAATACAGACCCCTGGGAATAACTACTACAAACCTTCCTCCAGCCTGAAAACATATCCATTTACTTTCTGCTTCCTGTTATGCAGCCAATTTTGTATCCACATTGTTACTGTCCCTTTTATTTTGTGAGCTATAACCTTTCTCACTAGTCTGTCGTGTGGAACTGTATCGAATGCCTTCTGAAATCCGGGTACACCACATTTATCAGCATTACCCTCATCCACCCCCTCTGATATCTCCTCAGAAAAACTCCAATTTCGCTTTGGTTTCAACACAGGAGGAGACCGTTTTGTCTGTCATGTCTGTACTTGTCCTCTAAAGGAGTAATTCATTTGTGTCCTTCCCCAGCTTTCTCCCCAGAGCCTTGTACCTTCTTCCTTTTCAGATTATAATCCAATTGCCTCTTGAATGCAGCGATTGAGTCTGTCTTTCATTTCAGGCACTGCACTCCAGATCCTCACCACTCGCTTGGTGAAAATATTTTGCCTCATTGCTTTCTCATCGCCATTGCTTCTGTTTTCTAATCACCTTAAATCTGTATCCTCTGGTTCTCAATCCTTCCACCAATGGGAACATACTCTGTGCCCACCCTTCATGATTTTGAATACCCCGATCAAATTTCCTCTCAACCTTCTCCAAGGAAAATGTTTCCAGTTTCCCCAATCTATCTATTTAACTGAGTTCCTCACCCCTGGAACCATTCTTGTGAATCTTTTCTACACTCTCTGACATCTTCACATCTTTCCAAAGGTGAGGTGCCCTGAACTGGACACAATACTCCAGCTGAGGCCCCACCAGTCTTTTATACAAGTTTAACGTAACTTCCTTGCTTTAATACTTTATGCTGTGAATGATAAAGGATACTTTGCGCTTTATTAACCATTCTCTCAATTTGTCCTGTCACCGTCCTGTCACCGTCAATGATTTAAGCACACATACAGCAGTTCCTCTGCTCCTGCACCCTCTTTATACCCTTTATATTGTGCCTCCGCAATCATTTTGTCAAAATGAATTACTTCACACTTCTCGGCATTAAATTGTCCACCCATTCCACCAGCCTGTCTATTTCCTTTTAACGTTCCGCACAGTTCACTATATTTCCAAGTTTTGTATCATCTGCAAATTTTGAAATTGTGCCCTGTACACCAATCTCTAGCTCATGAATATATTTCAGGAAGAGCAGGGGTCCCAGCACTGACTCCTGGGAAACCCCACTATAAATCTCCCTCCATTACCAAAAACAACCACTAACCACTACTGTTCCCTGTCACTCAATCAGTTTTGTTTCCATGTTGCCACTGTCCCTTCCATCCGCTTGAATTTTGCCCACAATGTATTGTGTGCCTCTTTATCAAATGCCTCCTGGATGTCCATGTTCATGTCTACCAGTGCCTTCCTCCTCATTGGACTGGAAACATACTGCTGTAGACAATTCTCCTGAACACACTCTCGGAACTCTTGCCCTTCTCTGCCCTTTATTACTATTTATGGTTAAATAGTTACTTATACATGGATATAATGTGCTCAGCTACAAATTGACATTAGAGATATTAGCAAATACACTTATGGGGACATTAATCCACTCATAACAGGGCTATCATCGCCAGTGGCTGTCGGTTAATGTCATTTGCGTGTGATGAGCATTCATCTTCTAAGATCACCTGCAGTAATTTCTGGACTTGCATAAAGATCGAAACCTGATATGTTGGCCTGCTCTGACAGAGGTGCATTCTTGTACAGTTATAAAATGAAAGAGTGGAGAGATATATATCAAGCTCCTCTTGTTTATCTGCACCAATTGTTCTTCATTTTATATCTGCTTTCTAATTTCACACAAGTCACCGAGAGGATAGGTGGTCAGATGATCCCTACGAGAGAGACAAGCGGCAAGCAGAATGGAATTTCCACAAGGACAGCTTCTTCTGTGATGTTCCAAGTAAGTGTTGTGTTCTAAAGAATCACTTAACTTTGTTTAAATGCCGGAGCAATTGTCAGCAACATTATTCATGTCTGTCTTGGGGTCTGGAGCCTAGTTGTGTTGTTGAGTGCTGAAATTGGCAGCTGTGTTTAACTTGACCTGTCCTTTCTAACTCTGCTGCTCCCGAGATGAGCTCTGTCTGAATTGACGCATCCTGAAGCCAAATGGAGACTAAGTATTGGGACCTTTCAGTAGATTGCCAAATATTTCTAAATCACTGGCTCCTGTCCTGGGACAGCTAACTGATCAAGGTCAGAAAAAACAGCAGGAAATGTCGGGGTGACCATCAAGCGGTGAAATCATACATGTGCTCTGACAATGAAAATGTAGCCAAGTTCCGCACACATGAGGACGGCCTAAACCGGGATGTTGGATTTATGTCACATTATCAGTAACCCCCACAGCTTGCCTCCTAGACTTGCAGAATTTCACAAGCTGTTCTGTCTGGAGACAATACACATCTCTTTAATCTGTGTTGAATGCTCCCTCCACCCACATTGTCTGTACATTTAAGACCTGGCTGGCTGTAGAGATTTGCATTCTAATCAGTATTCTGTAATTTGATTTCTGTGTCTGTGCCCTGTTTGAGAACAGATATCCACTCCATCTGACGAAGGAGCTCTGCTCCGAAAGCTTATGGTATTTGCTACCAAATAAACCTGTTGGACTTTAACCTGGTGTTGTGAGACTTCTTACAATGAAAATGTATACAGGAAAGGAAATATTACAATCTTGTAATCACTCGCTATGTACTCTATTCTTCATCCTTCCAGTTTTGTCTCCTTATGCTACTTGCACACACAATATGTGACAAATGAAAGAATGTAAAGTGCCAGTGGCCTTGGCAACCCAGGGCATAAAACACCAAGTGGCTAATCCTGAGATGATATTGCCAGATTATTTTACCGTGGAGAACTTTACCACACCAGACCCAGAAAGCTCCCTCTCTCACCATCCACGTACATGCCAATTTCATGAGAGATCTCACACACTGAACTGGAATAGGATTCTTTCCCCACAATCATTAATTCCAATATACTCAGCCCTTCTACTCGAAGGTTTAGCTCCTCAAAGCATTTTCCCATTCCTAGAGTTACCAGAAATCTGTTGAGAGTCAGCAACATGTTACAAAGCAAAGAAGTCTCACAACACCAGGTTCAAGTCCAACAGGTTTATTTGGTAGCACAAGCTTTCGGAGTGTCACTCCTTCATCAGGTGAGTGAAGAATTGTGTTCACAAACATAGGTACAGACTCAATTTACAAGATAATGGTTGGAATGCAAGTCTTTACAGGTAATCAAGTCTTAAAGGTACAGACAATGTGAGTGGAGAGAGGGTTAAGCACAGGTTAAAGAGATGTGTATTGTCTCCAGCCAGGACAGTTAGTGAGATTTTGCAAGCGTTCTCCAAGGCGGCCTTCACACATGACAACGCAGAATCACCGAGCAAAACTGATAGCCAAGTTCCGCACACACGAGGACGGCCTCAACTGGGATCTTGGGTTCATGTCACACAATCTGTAATCCCCACAACTTGCCTGAGCTTGCAAAATCTCACTAACTGTCCTGGCTGGAGACAATATACATCTCTTTAACCTGTGCTTAACCCTCTCTCCACTTACATTATCTGTACCTGTAAAGACTTGATTACCTGTAAAGACTTGCATTCCAACCATTATCTTGTAAATTGAGTCTGTACCTATGTTTGTGAACACAATTCTTCACTCACCTGAAGAAGGAGCGACATTCCGAAAGCTTGTGCTACCAAATAATGTAGCAATTTTTTAAAAGCGGCATCTCGGCCTTTTGGCTAAGATGCAAATGAGATCAAGCTTTGGGGGAGGAAACCTCCCCCTCCTCCAATCAGCTTGGCTCATGTAGATCGGGCCCAGGACAGGGTAAATGGTCGCTCGCCCTGTCTTGTCAGCCTGGATCGGAAATGTCTCAACTTGTTGAGACTCTGAATTGGATTTGCTTTGATTGAATTGGAAAAGTATTTAAAAAATGAAATAAATAAACCTGGTGTGGTGAGTCTTCTTACTGCGCTCACCCCAGTCCAATGCCGGCATCTCCACATCACAACTCAGAGAGCCAGACAGTGAAGGATAGAACTGGAGCTTAAAGCTTTGATTTACAGGCACGCATTGTGCATCACCAACTATACCTTTTACAGCTTGTTCAACATGTTCCCACTTATCAGTGAGAATAGGTTCTCATATATATCTGCATCTGTCTCAGTCTCATTTAGCTTCTAAAACTGGTATCAGATAAGCAGCTCTCACTGGCCTCCTCCTGGACTTGCAACTCCTCCCTCCTTTGTCTTAGCTGAGGATCCTGTGATCGTATCTCTACGCAATCTGGAAATACCCCAGGATGATCTGTTTGCAATTTCTCTGTGGCTGGATTCTCTATCAGCTGTTTGACTACAATAGGCATCACTACCATCTGTGATCCTGTTAAATCATTCCCTGGAGTGAATTGAACGCCTGCAATGAGAACGGTTTTGACAACGCACGCCATTACATCCCCTGTCTTCAAGCTACTCTTTAAGTTTATTTTTAACTAAAGGGATTTCTCTGATTTCACTGTGAATGCTGAATCTTTTTCTTCATGATCCCTTCTGGACAACAAATATCTTCATCCCACAACCTCAGAGATTGACTCAGGCCTGTATCTCATAAGATTTTAATGTCTTTTCCCATTCTGTTCTGTCCACATTGAAATATTGTATCTGTGCACACAAAATGTTTAAACACTTAGGCCATTTGCTGGCCCCTGTACAAGTGTCCGCTCTTTCTCTTTGTCTAGCAACCTGACAGGCTTCTTCTCCAGGGTCAACATTCATCTTTCCTTGTTTAAGATAGACAACCCCGACTGGACAATAATTTAACCTCCAGCACGGTGACCTTGTGTGACCCAATTTATTGCAGTGAAAATATCGAACCTTTTTCATTTTGTTCACCCTTCCAGTAGATTCTGTTTTATTTTGAAGCGAAGCCTCCTTGGAGTTTCCGATCTCACTCTCTCTCTTGCTGGCTTCCAACAGAATTATCGCTCTCAGGGCATCGGATCTTTCTTCTATTTTAATGCTTGCACCGACCTATCAAAATGACTTTGTTTAACCCTTTTGAATTCAATGTGAGCTCGAAATGTTTGCCTGTAAGCCTCTGGTACCAGCTCCTGAGCATCCAAAATAGTTTCCTTTACTATTTCACAGTCCCCAGATCTTTCCCCTGCCAAAGGTGCATCGATTTCCCGAACTCTACCCACAAGTTTAGTCAGTAAGAGTGGGGTCCAAATGCCTTGTAGCTGTTTAGCTATTTTCTCAAAAGCACAGAATAATCCCATTCACCGAATTTGGGGAGAACGTGTGCATATCATTTAATATCATTTACTTACCAAGAAGGGATTTGAATTTGTGTTCAGGCCTCTGGATTTCTAGTCCAGTAATGTAACCATGACATTACCTCACCCTTTTCTCACACCCAGCCTCTCTGTTTGTAGTTCAATAATGTGATTCCCTCACCCTTAACTTGGTAAACAATGGGGGGATTGCGTGCTGAAGGTCTTCACAAACTGATTATCTTCTTGCCCTGTAGGTGATCGCTATTCTCGAGTGGTATTTGCCTCAGCGGATGGGGAGAACTTGTGGCAAACAGAATCAATTAAATCAATGTGCAATCTTGACAACACCAGGGTATGTACAGACTGACATCATTATATCACAAGTATTGATTTTCCACTTTGTTTCCTCAAACTCTAGCATCGAGGAAGGACAAAGAAGCATGTCTGTTTTTTGTGAGCAGCATGGGCGGTTGTTAGCTTTTGTTTTTAGCCTCACCAACCCACCTTCTCCTCATATCCCTCATTCCCTTTCCTACTCTGGACTCTTGAACCCATTTATAGCATCTGCTTTAACAGTCTTCACGGTAGAACTGGAATGATTTTTAGAGGTTTGCCTTTTTTAAATTCCTCTTGACTTGCGCCCTCCAGTTTCCTCCTCCCTCCAATTGGACATTAAATGGTGGTTGTAGTGGAAAAGCTGAGTATTTGGGGGGTTTATGTTCACAAGACTTGGAGAGCAGCAGCTCAAGTGGTCAAAGCCATGAAAAAGCTGGTAGAACACAGGGTTTAAGATAAGATGTATAGAATATGACACTGGGAGTCTAAACCATTCCAAGCCCATAGTTTAGATTATGCCGTGACTACACTACAGGAAGGTTGTTGAGGCAATAGAGAGAATACAGCACAGATTAAGCTACGTGGCCATCATTCCAACTCTTTGAAAGAGCTCCAATTAGTTAGAAACCCCAGCAACTAACCACCCCAAATCTGTTCCTTTCTGATGGATCTGCAAACCTTTCAACACTTATCCAATTCCATTTTTAAAGTTGTTTAAATGTGTTTCCACCATCCTTCCAGGCAATAAAAATCTCCTCCGCCCTCTCTTTGAGGAATACTACAGACTTAAAAATAAATCTTGAGTTTGGTAATTACTCAATTCATTAAACATCTGTTGTAACTTTTGAAACCCAGTTTATATACGGAAATGTTTAAAACTGGTGCGAATGATTTGTTTTTCTTTGCAGATCCGTTCACACTTTCAGTTTGGGGATCTTTGCCAGAGAACGTCAGCTGCCTCCTGTTGCCCCAGCTGGACGCTGGGCAACTACATCGCCATCCTCAACAACCGCTCCTCCTGCCAGAAGATCACTGAGCGAGATGTGGCACACACGCTAAAACTTCTCCGTTCCTGTGTTAAATATTACCACAACGGGACCCTGGGGCCCGACTGCTGGGACATGACCACCCGTCGCAAAGACCAGCTCAAGTGCACTTCCGTGCCCCGCAAGTGCACGAAATATAACGCCGTCTACCAAATCCTCCATTACTTGGTGGACAAAGACTTCTTGAGTCCCCAGACCTTGGACTACGTGATTCCAGCATTAAAGTACAGCATGCTGTTCATCCCCACAGAGAAAGGGAAGAGCATGATGGACATTTATTTGGACAACTTTGAGAACTGGAACTGTTCAGATGGTGTGACCACCATTGCAGGAATAGAGTTTGGGATCAAGCACAACTTGTTCCAGGACTATCTTCTGATGGATACCGTGTATCCTGCCATTGCCATTGCAATTGTTTTGTTGATAATGTGCATGTACACTAGATCCATGTTCATCACCTTGATGACCATGTTCGCTATCATCAGCTCCTTGATCGTCTCCTACTTCCTCTACAGGATTGTTTTTGGCTTCAAGTTTTTCCCCTTCATGAACCTCACGGCGCTAATTATTTTGGTGGGGATCGGGGCCGATGATGCCTTTGTGCTGTGTGATGTCTGGAACCACACTAAATTTGACAAGCCCCAGGCTGAGTTAGCCGAAACAGTGAGTGTCACCCTGCACCATGCGGCTCTCTCCATGTTTGTCACCAGCTTTACCACCGCAGCTGCCTTCTATGCCAACTATGTCAGCAACATCACCGCTATCCGGTGCTTTGGTGTTTATGCTGGCACTGCCATCCTGGTCAACTACATTTTAATGGTGACCTGGCTCCCGGCAGTGGTGGTCTTGCATGAACGATACCTGCTGCATTTTTTCCAGTGCGGTGAGAAGCCTGGGCGGCCGAGCTACCACGACAGCTGGCCAGCGCGGCTGTGCCGTAAGTTACAGAGCCTCCTGCTGGCTGCGTCCGAGACGTCCCGGATATTCTTTGAGAAGGTGCTACCTTGCATTGTTATCAAGTTCCGCTACATCTGGCTGTGCTGGTTCCTGGCCCTGACCATTGGTGGCGCTTACATTGTCTGCGTTGACCCCAAGATGAAGTTGCCGTCACTGGAGCTCTCCGAGTTCCAGGTGTTTCGCTCCTCACACCCCTTTGAGCGTTACGATGCGGAGTTCCGCCGGCTTTTTGTCTTTGAGCGGGTACACCATGGTGAGGAGCTGCACATGCCCATCACGCTGGTGTGGGGCGTCGCACCTGTGGATGCTGGTGACCCACTCAATCCCCATAACAAGGGCCGGCTGCGGCTCGACGCTTCCTTTGACGTGGCCAGCCCCACCTCCCAGCTGTGGCTCCTGCGCTTCTGCCAGAGGCTAAGGAACCAGACCTTCTTCCACCAGACAGACGAGCAGGACTTTACCAGCTGTTTTGTGGAAACTTTCCGGCAGTGGATGGAGAATCAGGACTGCGAGGAAGCCACCCTGTATCCGTGCTGCAGCCAGTCCACTTTCCCCTACAAGCAAGAAGTTTTTGAGCTGTGCATCAAGCGTGCCATCATGGAGCTGGAGCGCAGTACAGGCTACCACTTAGACAGCAAGACCCCAGGGCCCCGCTTTGACATCAATGATACCATCCGGGCTGTGGTGCTGGAATTTCAGAGTACCTACCTCTTCACACTGGCCTATGAGAAGATGAATCGTTTCTACAAAGAGGTGGATGCCTGGATCATGGAAGAACTGAAAGCTGCTCCGGCTGGCCTCAGCAATGGCTGGTTCATCAGCGGCCTGGAGTTCTTCGACCTTCAGGACAGCCTCTCCGATGGCACCCTGGTGGCCATGGGACTCTCGGTTGCCGTGGCCTTTAGTGTCATGTTACTAACCACCCGCAATGTGGTGATTAGCCTGTACGCCATTGTCTCCATCACCGGCACCATCTTTGTCACGGTGGGCTCACTGGTCCTGTTGGGCTGGGAGCTGAATGTTCTGGAGTCCGTCACCATCTCCGTGGCTGTGGGATTGGCCGTTGACTTTGCCGTTCATTATGGTGTAGCCTACCGTCTGGCACCAGAGACGGACCGCGAGGGCAAGGTGGTCTTCTCCCTAAGCAGGATGGGGTCTGCCATTGCCATGGCTGCCCTAACCACCTTTGTGGCTGGCGCCATGATGATGCCCTCCACTGTCTTGGCCTACACTCAGCTCGGGACCTTCATGATGCTCATCATGTGTATCAGCTGGGGCTTTGCCACTTTCTTCTTCCAGTGTATGTGTCGCTGCCTGGGTCCGCAGGGCACCTGTGGCCAGATCCCCCTTCCCAAAAGGTTGCAGTGCCATGGCGTGCCTCAGCCACCCCCTCCCCATGCTGGCCACGGTCGGAAGGAGGGCAAGAGAGCTTGCCGTGTCCACAAGCAGCATCCGCTTGCTGAGGGAGAGCGGCTGGAGATGGAGCATGAGCATTACGAGCTGGAGCCTCTGGCTGCCAGTCAGGGCGACGAGGCTGCTGGGAAGAGGCCAGATGCCTCTGGTGATGGCCAAGTGCTGGGCACTGATCCCCGGCTGTTCAATGGAACCCGCATACCCGCCTACCGCCCTACCAGACCCAGCCGTGGAGCAACCAACCTACCGACGCAAGCCAAGCCACCGCTGCCTCAGATCCGGTTTGTCCAGATCAGCACACGGCTGAACAGCATCCCTCACTCGCTGGAGAGTGTCACCGCCCGGGTTCATGCCAACCCACATTAAAGCTCCCAACTGGGGTGACCCGGAGACTCTGTAGTCAGCGGACTGTGCGTGGTTTATCATCCCATTTCCTTGGCACCCAGCTCTTCAGGGGCAACTTAATGCCACCGCTGGACTGCCCGGAATGTTGTGCACATGCCCAAGTGCCGTGTGCCACCTCCACCACAACACCCCCTCCCCCATCACCGTTCCTGCCGCCATGCTTCATACAGAGAAGCGGGTACTGAAAAGTTCTCCAGCTGGAAACTTCTACCTATCTTTCAGCCCCACCAGAGGTTTAAAAGCCAAAAAATCTCACAGCTCCCACTGTCCAGTGGGGACAAGGGGCTTGGAAGTAGGAGCAACCTAGGACCCTTCAGACAGCAGCACCTTCTCTGGACAGCTGTAGGCACCAACCCTGTACTCTCCCTTTCTGTCCCTGTGTTAATAATGGCAACTCCTCAGGACAGCACATGCTAAAACCAAAGGGGTCTTAATACAAGAGCCAACATGGATGTCACGGACAGAGAGCGCAAGCAACAGTTCGCCATAGATCAACGTTCTCAAAGTGGGCCAAGTTGTAATGGGGCCCAGTGCTCCTGGTAAAGGGACCCTCACGACTGGGACTGACGCGGACAGGATTCCCGCACTCAGGGATGGTGCACCCTCACTTCCATTCGCTGCCTCACGTCACGACTCAGCGACCGAACCCCGGCGATAACAAAGTGCAATTGTATCGACTCCGTTCTTCCAAAGGCTGAATGAAGCCAGTGTGCCTGCTGTCTGGACAAGGCATTCCGAACTAATCAGTGAGCCCTGTGTGTGCAGCGGGGAGAACACTGCGAGGGTGCTTTAACTCAAGATGAAGGCACATGTTTCAATGCCTTTTCAAAGAGGTGGGTGGGAAGGGAGAGGGACAAGAACTGAGGGGAGCGATGTCCAACAATAAAAACTGAAATAAGATGCAGTTAAGGAAATGTGTAAGTCAGAGATGGTGCCATGGTAATTCCCTTTTAAAAGGGATTTCTTTGTTTCTTTCTCCAGTTATGTTTCCCCGTATCTTCCCCAGCACATTATCTTTGGGCACCGTTCTGCAGGCTGTGAGGCTACTCCCTGCATTGTGCCAGTGTTAGCAGGCTGTTAGTCTATGAGGTGGGGAGATAAACGTTACAATGAATCTGATCAGGTCTTCACACGAGCCGCTCCGCACCTTCCCACTTTGCCGCAGGAGTTACTGGATAGCCACTGACAGCAGAAATACGAGTTAAAGTTCCTCCTCCCTGACCTCAGGATGCTGACATCAGCTGCAGCATCTCAAACACCTCCTCTTCCCTTATCCAGCTAATTCAGCAACAACCGAGGCTGGAACAGAAGCTGATCTTTATTCTTACAGCTCAGTATTAAAGCAAGTTCTGTTGGAATCTTTGCCCTATTTTTTATCCCAGCTCCATGATTCTGCTGACATAAAAATACAATGGTGGACTAAAGCTTAAATCTAAAATAGAAGATATCTCCCAATTCCTTTCCTCAGCCACACCAGCCCGGGCCCAACCCTGCCCCAAAGGAGGAGCTTTCAAAGCCTATCAATTGCCACTTGATTTGGCTGCAAAGAGCAGACGCAGGGATGAGACACTCAGTCTTTGCCCCAGCCTCCATTACTTGTCTTCCATAATGCTGATGCAGAGAATGGGGATTAGAGTTGTGCCCAGGCACACTCTGCTGCTCCAGTCTAGTCTGTCACTCCATGCTGACCTCTCCTGCCCTGTTGGTTTGGAATAGAAGCTGTTGTCGACGACTCTCCTTTGGTAGGGTTTCTGGCCAAGCGATGCCCTGAAGAGGGGTCGCTCTCCCAGGACAATGTTGCTGACAGCGTGTTGGAAAGTGCAATAACAAGGGGCACCCCATTCTCGGCAGCACCCACATTTACTGTTTAAATGTATTGGCAATCCAGCGCCTCCTGCCATCGGTGATGACAATACGGTACCTCTACCATCCAAGACAAGTGGTTTTCAGAACCATGCAACCATCTTTTAGCCCAATTCCATCCTGTCTTAACCACTTCTCACTTAATTACTGCTCACTGAATCTAGTTTATTGATTCGGATGTCATTAGAAATTTTTGACCCTGGCATGAATCTCTGGACCCCCGGGTGGGTCAGTTCCCATCCAAGCTTTCAGGATATTGTGCGCCATTATCCATTGGGTCAGCAATGTCTCCCGTGCTCCCCTACCCTCTCCCCGCCACTCTGGACCATCAGTTCCGGCATCAGATGTAACTGTGACCATATCATGTTTTTACACACAGGTTTTTGTACTCGTGTTGGGAGCAATTAGTGACGATGGTGAATTTGAAACCTTCAGTCGATGAGCCCGTTCAGATCGTGTCTATTTTCCCTTTTTATTTTATTCTTTTTGACCCGGGTTAAGTACCGGGAGAATAATTTAATACTTGCATTCTTAATGTATGCTTTCTGCTATTTAAAAAAAGTTACTACAGCTATTAAACGAAATATTCCTACCTGTTGTGTATGTGTTATCAAGGGAAGCCAGGTATTAATTCCAACACATTGGGTGTTTTACAATTATTGTCACAATGAAAATGAAGGTGATTACCAGTTTGATACGACAAAACTGGAAAGCTCTTTTTAATTGCTAACTTTCAGTATCCTGTTTATTAATTTACTGTCACTCTTCAAGTTCTCTCCCCTTTCTCTTCTCCACCCTGCCTTGTCACACCGACGTCCTGCTTTCATTCTACCTCTCGGTCTGTGCGATGTAAGAGTTTGGATCAGTATTTGGAGTGGGAATTAGGATTTTTGCTGGAGTTGGTAAAGGTTAGAATATGTCCCCACCAGCTTGGGAGTCTTTGCTTCAATGAAATACTCTGTCCATCCATCCTTTTTCCCCCACATTCCAGTATTGCACTAGGTGTGGAGGAACGTGGTTCCAGGGCTGTGCTACTCCTGCTCTGAAATTCCATGTGGAAAGGTGTATGACCACCCTCCACAAACACACCCCCCAGAATCGACCCACCACTGGTATACCAGACAGAATCGACCCACCGCTGGTATACCGGACAGAATCGACCCACCGCTGGTATACCGGACAGAATCGACCCACCGCTGGTATACCGGACAGAATCGACCCACCGCTGGTATACCGGACAGAATCGACCCACCGCTGGTATACCGGACAGAATCGACCCATCACTGGTATACCGGACAGAATCGACCCACCGCTGGTATACCGGACAGAATCGACCCATCACTGGTATACCGGACAGAATCGACCCACCGCTGGTATACCGGACAGAATCGACCCACCGCTGGTATACCGGACAGAATCGACCCACCGCTGGTATACCGGACAGAATCGACCCACCGCTGGTGTACCGGACAGAATCGACCCACCGCTGGTATACCGGACAGAATCGACCCATCACTGGTATACGGGACAGAATCGACCCACCGCTGGTATACCGGACAGAATCGACCCACCGCTGGTATACCAGACAGAATCGACCCATCACTGGTATACCGGACAGAATCGACCCACCGCTGGTATACCAGACAGAATCGACCCACCGCTGGTATACCGGACAGAATCGACCCATCACTGGTATACCGGACAGAATCGACCCATCACTGGTATACCGGACAGAATCGACCCATCACTGGTATACCGGACAGAATCGACCCACCGGTGGTGTACCGGACAGAATCGACCCACCGCTGGTATACCGGACAGAATCGACCCATCACTGGTATACCGGACAGAATCGACCCACCGCTGGTATACCGGACAGAATCGACCCACCGCTGGTATACCGGACAGAATCGACCCACCGCTGGTGTACCGGACAGAATCGACCCACCGCTGGTATACCGGACAGAATCGACCCATCACTGGTATACGGGACAGAATCGACCCACCGCTGGTATACCGGACAGAATCGACCCACCGCTGGTATACCAGACAGAATCGACCCATCACTGGTATACCGGACAGAATCGACCCACCGCTGGTATACCAGACAGAATCGACCCACCGCTGGTATACCGGACAGAATCGACCCATCACTGGTATACCGGACAGAATCGACCCATCACTGGTATACCGGACAGAATCGACCCATCACTGGTATACCGGACAGAATCGACCCACCGGTGGTGTACCGGACAGAATCGACCCACCGCTGGTATACCGGACAGAATCGACCCATCACTGGTATACCGGACAGAATCGACCCACCGCTGGTATACCGGACAGAATCGACCCACCGCTGGTATACCGGACAGAATCGACCCACCGCTGGTATACCGGACAGAATCGACCCATCACTGGTATACCGGACAGAATCGACCCACCGCTGGTATACCGGACAGAATCGACCCATCACTGGTATACCAGACAGAATCGACCCACCGCTGGTATACCAGACAGTCTGCTGTCTGACTGAGATGATAAAGTACGGACACACTCACACTCTGTTGGGGGGGGGGGGGTGGACACTCGCACCCTATCTCTCTCGGGGGGGGGGGGGTGGTGTGTGTGTGTGGGGGGGTGGGTGTGTGGGGTGGGGGGGGGTGGGGTGTGTGTGGGGGGGGTGGTGTGTGGGGGGGTGGGTGTGGGGTGGGGGGGTGGGTGGGGGAGTGGGGTGTGTGTTGGGGGGGGGTGGGTGTGTGGGGTGGGGGGGGTGCCTTCACCGCTGTCTATTTTCTCAGCTGTCCAATAGAAACGGTTACCCGGTAACCAGCCTCGCTGCTCTGACTCTGTAGCAGCCAATCAGAATGCAGATAAATTCCTCAACAAACATCTCCCTCCCTCCCTCCCCAGGTGAATGTGTGACAGGGATGGGGCTGCTGCTATTGTCCAGGAATTCAGAGGCCCAGGCTCGTAATCTGGGGACACGGGTTCAAATCCCACCATAGCAGCAAGTAGAATTTAAAATCAATTCATAACATCTGGAATTAAAAACTATTCTCAATAATACTGAACAAGAATCCATTGTTGATTCTTGTAAAAGCTCATTTAATGTCCTCGATAGAAGGAAATCTGTCTCCATCTAAACATTGACCCAAAATGGTTGATTCTTAACGAACAAGCTGCTCAAAGTACGAGCGATTCGGAATGGGAAATGAATTCTGATCTGACACCCCACCCCGGGATAAACCTAACCAATGGCACCCACACCACCCCGGGATAAACCTGCCAATGGCACCCACACCACCGCGGGATAAACCTGCCAATGGCACCCACACCACCCCGGGATAAACCTGCCAATGGCACCCACACCACCCCGGGATAAACCTGCCAATGGCACCCACACCACCGCGGGATAAACCTGCCAATGGCACCCACACCACCCCGGGATAAACCTGCCAATGGCACCCACACCACCCCGGGATAAACCTGCCAATGGCACCCACACCACCCCGGGATAAACCTGCCAATGGCACCCACACCACCCCGGGATAAACCTGCCAATGGCACCCACACCACCCCGGGATAAACCTAACCAATGGCACCCACACCACCCCGGGATAAACCTAACCAATGGCACCCACACCACCCCGGGATAAACCTGCCAATGACTCCCACAATCCCCCCCGCCCCCCGGGGAAAACCCTCCCATTAACACCCACACACACCCCCAGGAAAAACCCTACCAATGACACCCATACCCCCACCCGGGAAAAACCCCACCGCCCCCCCCCCCCGGGGAAAAACCCTACCAATGACACCCCCTGGGCAAAATACCCTATCAATGACACCTATACCCCCGGGGAAAGTACCCTACCAATGACACCCACACCTGGGTGGTGTGGGTGTCATTGATCAGGTTGTTTTTTCCAGGGGGTGTGGGTGTCATTGGTAGGGTTCAGGGTAAACACATTCCTCTTAGAGTGAAAGGCAAGGCTGGTAGAAGTAGGGAACCCTGGATGACTCGGGATACTGAGTCCCTGGTCAAGAAGAAGAAAGAGGCACATGACATGCATAGGCAGCTGGGATCAAGTGAATATCTTGAAGACTATAGGGGGTGCAGGAGTAGAGTTAAGAGAGAAATCAGGAGGGCAAAAAGGGGACATGAGATTGTTCTGGCAGATAAGGCAAAGGAGAATCCAAAGAACTTCTACAAATACCTAAAGGCCAAAAGAGTAACTCGGGAGAGAGTAGGGCCTCTTAAGGATCAACAAGGGTCACCTATGTGCGGATCCACAAGAGATGGGTGAGATCCTAAATGAATATTTCTCATCAGTATTTACTGCTGAGAAAAGCATGGATGTTAGGGAACTTGGGGAAATAAATAGTGATGTCTTGAGGAGCGTACATATTACAGAGAAGGAGATGCTGGAAATCTAAAGCTCATCAAAGTAGATAAATCCCCGGGACCTGATGAAATGCACCCAGGACATTGTGGGAGGCTAGGGAGGAAATTGCTGGTCCCCTCGCAGAGATATTTGAATCATCGATAGTCACAGGTGAGGTGCCTGAAGATTGGAGGGTGGCAAATGTTGTGCCTTTGTTTAAAAAGGGCTGCAGGGAAAAGCCTGGGAACTACAGGCCAGTGAGCCTCACATCTGTGGTGGGTAAGTTGTTGGAAGGTATTTTGAGAGACAGGATCTACAGGCATTTAGAGACACAGGACCGATTAGGGACAGTCAGCATGGCTTTGTGAGTGGAAAATCATGTCTCACAAATTTGAGTTTTTTGAAGGGGTAACCAAGAAGGTAGATGAGGGCAGTGCAGTTGATGTTGTCTACATGGACTTTAGCAAGGCCTTTGACAAGGTGCCTCATGGTAGGTTGTTGCATAAGTTTAAAACTCACAGGATCCAGGATGAGGTAGCTAAATGGATACAAAATTGGCTTGATGACAGAAGCCAGAGGGTGGTTGTCGAGGATTGTTTTTCAAACTGGAGACCTGTGACCAGCGATGTGCCTCAGGGATCAGTGCTGGGTCCACTGTTATTTTTCATTTATATTAATCGTTTAGATGGGAACGTAGGAGGCATGGTTAGTAAGTTTGCAGATGACGGTAGGGCGGCACGGTAGCACAGTGGTTAGCACTGCTGCTTCACAGCTCCAGGGACCTGGGTTCGATTCCCGGCTTGGGTCACTGTCTGTGTGGAGTTTGCACATTCTCCTCGTGTCTACGTGGGTTTCCTCCGGGTGCTCCGGTCCAAAGATGTGCGGGTTAGGTTGATTGGCCATGCTAAAATTGCCCCTTAGTGTCCTGGGATGCATAGATTAGAGGGATTAGCGGGTAAAATATGTAGGGATATGGGGGTAGGGCCTGGGTGGGATTGTGGTCGGTGCAGACTCGATGGGCCGAATGGCCTCTTTCTGTACTGTAGGGTTTCTATGCAAATCTATTCTATGACACCAAGAGTATTGGCATAGTGGACAGTGAAGAAGGTTATCTTGGATTGCATTGGGAACTTGATCAATTGGGCCAGTGGGCTGATGAATGGCAGATGGAGTTTAATTTAGATAAATGCGAGGTGATACATTTTGGTAGATTGAACCAGGGCAGGACTTACTCAGTTAATGGTAGGGCGTTTGGGAGAGTTACAGAGCAAAGAGATCTAGGGATACAGGTTCATATCTCCTTGAAAGTGGAGTCCCATGTGTACAGAGTGGTGAAGAAGGCATTCAGCATGCTTGGTTTCATTGGTCAGAACATTGAATACAGGAGTTGGGACGTCTCGTTGAAGTTGTACAAGACATTGGTAAGGCCACACTTGGGATACTGTGTACAGTTCTGGTCACCCTATCATTGAAAGGATATTATTAAACTAGAAAGAGTGCAGAAAAGATTTACTAGGATGCTACCGGGACTTGATGGTTTGAGTTATAAGGAGAGGCTGGATAGACTGGGACTTTTTTCTCTGGAGCGTAGGAGGCTGAGGAGTGATCTTATAGAGGTCTATAAAATAATGAGGGGCATAGATTAGCTAGATAGTCAATATCTTTTCCCAAAGGGAGGTGAATTTAAAACTAGAGGGCATAGGTTTCAGGTGAGAGGGGAGAGATACAAAAGTATCTGTGCAATTTTTTCACACAGAGGGTGGTGAGTGTCTGGAACAAGCTGCCAGAGGTAGTAGCAGAGGTGGGTACAATTTTGTCTTTTAAAAAGCATTTAGACAGTTACATGGGTACGATGGGTTTAGAGGGATATGGGCCAAATGTGGGCAATTGGAACTAGTTTATTAAATAAAAGGGTGTCATGGACAAGTTGGGCCGAAGGGCCTGTCTCTATGCTGTAAACCTCTGACTCAATGGCACCCACATTATCTGTACCTTTAAGACCTGGCTGGCTGTAGAGATTTGCATTCTAATTAGTATTCTGTAACTTGATTTCTGTGTCTCTGTGCACTGTTGGAGAACAACAGTTCTGACGCGCCACAGCGAAAAACCGCACCGACCTCCTCAGAAGACAAACACGGGACACGGTGGACAGAGTCCCCTTCGTCGTCCAGTACTTCCCCGGAGCGGAGAAGCTACGGCATCTCCTCCGGAGCCTTCAACATGTCATTGATGAAGACGAACATCTCGCCAAGGCCATCCCCACACCCCCACTTCTTGCCTTCAAACAACCACGCAACCTCAAACAGACCATTGTCCGCAGCAAACTACCCAGCCTTCAGGAGAACAGTGACCATGACACCACACAACCCTGCCACAGCAACCTCTGCAAGACGTGCCGGATCATTGACACGGATGCCATCATCTATGATTTCTATGATCTCACGTGTGAACACCATCTACCAGGTACACGGTACATACTCTTGCAACTCGGCCAACGTTGTCTACCTGATACGCTGCAGGAAAGGATGTCCCGAGGCATGGTACATTGGGGAAACCATGCAGACGCTACGACAACGGATGAATGAACACCGCTCGACAATCGCCAGGCAAGACTGTTCTCTTCCTGTGGGGGAGCACTTCAGCAGTCACAGGCATTCAGCCTTGGATCTTCAGGTAAGCGTTCTCCAAGGCGGCCTTCACGACACACGACAGCGCAGAGTCGCTGAGCAGAAACTGATAGCCAAGTTCCGCACACATGAGGACGGCCTAAACCGGGATGTTGGGTTTATGTCACATTAAGAACATAAGTACATAAGAACATAAGAAATAGGAGCAGGAGTAGGCCATCTAGCCCCTCGAGCCTGCCCCGCCATTCAATAAGATCATGGCTGATCTGACGTGGATCAGTACCACTTACCCGCCTGATCCCCATAACCCTTAATTCCCTTACCGCTCAGGAATCCATCCATCCGCGCTTTAAACATATTCAGCGAGGTAGCCTCCACCACCTCAGTGGGCAGAGAATTCCAGAGATTCACCACCCTCTGGGAGAAGACGTTCCTCCTCAACTCTGTCTTAAACCGACCCCCCTTTATTTTGAGGCTGTGTCCTCTAGTTTTAACTTCCTTACTAAGTGGAAAGAATCTCTCCGCCTCCACCCTATCCAGCCCCCGCATTATCTTATAAGTCTCCATAAGATCCCCCCTCATCCTTCTAAACTCCAACGAGTACAAACCCAATCTCCTCAGCCTCTCCTCATAATCCAAACCCCTCATCTCCGGTATCAACCTGGTGAACCTTCTCTGCACTCCCTCCAATGCCAATATATCCTTCCTCATATAAGGGGACCAATACTGCACACAGTATTCCAGCTGCGGCCTCACCAATGCCCTGTACAGGTGCATCAAGACATCCCTGCTTTTATATTCTATCCCCCTCGCAATATAGGCCAACATCCCATTTGCCTTCTTGATCACCTGTTGTACCTGCAGACTGGGCTTTTGCGTCTCATGCACAAGGACCCCCAGGTCCCTTTGCACGGTAGCATGTTTTAATTTGTTTCCATTGAGATAGTAATCCCATTTGTTATTATTTCCTCCAAAGTGTATAACCTCGCATTTATCAACGTTATACTCCATTTGCCATATCCTCGCCCACTCACTCAGCCTGTCCAAATCTCTCTGCAGATCTTCTCCGTCCTCCACACGATTCACTTTTCCACTTATCTTTGTGTCGTCTGCAAACTTCGTTACCCTACACTCCGTCCCCTCCTCCAGATCATCTATATAAATGGTAAACAGTTGCGGCCCGAGTACCGATCCCTGCGGCACGCCACTAGTTACCTTCCTCCAACCGGAAAAACACCCATTTATTCCGACTCTTTGCTTCCTGTCGGATAGCCAGTCCCCAATCCACTTTAACACACTACCCCCAACTCCGTGTGCCCTAATCTTCTTCAGCAGCCTTTTATGGGGCACCTTATCAAACGCCTTTTGGAAATCCAAAAACACCGCATCCACCGGTTCTCCTCCATCAACCGCCATAGTCACATCTTCATAAAAATCCAACATGTTCGTCAAGCACGACTTTCCCCTCATGAATCCATGCTGCGTCTGATTGATCGAACCATTTCTATCCAGATGCCCTGCTATCTCCTCCTTAATAATGGATTCCAGCATTTTCCCTACTACAGACGTTAAGCTGACCGGCCTATAGTTACCCGCCTTTTGTCTCCTTCCTTTTTTAAACAGCGGCGTAACATTAGCCGTTTTCCAATCAACCGGCACTACCCCAGAATGCAACGAGTTTTGATAAATAATCACTAACGCATCCACTATTACCTCTGACATTTCTTTCAATACCCTGGGATGCATTCCATCCGGACCCGGGGACTTGTCCACCTTCAGTCCCATTAGTCTACCCAGCACTGCCTCTCTGTTAACATTAATTGTATTAAGTATTTCTCCTGCTGCCAACCCTCTATCGTTAATATTTGGCAAACTATTTGTGTCCTCCACCGTGAAGACCGACACAAAAAACTTATTTAAAGACTCAGCCATATCCTCATTTCCCACTATTAACTCCCCCCTCTCGTCCTCCAAGGGTCCAACATTCACTCTAGCCACTCTATTCCTTTTTATATATTTATAAAAACTTTTACTATCATTTTTTATATTAATTGCTAGCCTAGCTTCATAGTCTATCCTTCCTTTCTTTATCGCTTTCTTAGTCTCTCTTTGTTGTTTCTTAAATTTTTCCCAATCACTTGTTTCTCCACTATTTTTGGCCACTCTGTACGCAGCTGTTTTTATTTTAATACTCTCCTTTATTTCCTTCGTTATCCACGGCTGGTTCTCCCTTTTCTTACAATCCTTGTTTTTTGCTGGAATATATTTTTGCTGAGAACTGAAAAGGATCTCCTTAAAAATCCTCCACTGTTCCTCAGCTATCCTACCTGCCAGCCTGCTCTCCCAGTCTACCTTAGCCAATTCATCCCTCATCCTATCATATTTCCCTCTGTTCAAACAGAGGACACTGGTTTGAGACCAAACTTTCTCCTCTTCCATCTGAATCAGAAATTCGACCATATTGTGGTCACTAGACCCAAGAGGGTCCTTCACAATAAGATCCTTAATTCTACCTACCTCGTTACACAATACCAGATCCAAAATAGCTCGTTCCCTCGTCGGTTCCGTAACATGCTGTTCAAGGAAACTATCCCGACAGCATTCTAAGAACTCTTCCTCCATTCCACCCTTACCGACTTGAGTCTGCCAGTCAATGTGCATGTTGAAGTCCCCCATGATTATTGCCGTTCCGTTTTTACACGCATCCCTTATCTGCTTAGTACCAGAAGATTGGAGGTTAGCGAATGTTGTCCCATTGTTTAAGAAGGGGAACAGAGACTTCCCCGGGAATTATAGACCGGTGAGTCTCACTTCTGTTGTCGGCAAGATGTTGGAAAAAATTATAAGGGATAGGATTTATAGTTATTTGGAGAGTAATGAATTGATAGGTGATAGTCAGCATGGTTTTGTGGCAGGTAGGTCGTGCCTTACTAACCTTATTGAGTTTTTTGAGAAAGTGACCAAGGAGGTGGATGGGGGCAAGGCAGTGGACGTGGTATATATGGATTTTAGTAAGGCGTTTGATAAGGTTCACCATGGTAGGCTTCTGCAGAAAATGCAGATGTATGGGATTGGGGGTGATCTAGGAAATTGGATCAGGAATTGGCTAGCGGATAGGAAACAGAGGGTGGTGGTTGATAGTAAATATTCATCATGGAGTGCGGTTACAAGTGGTGTACCTCAGGGATCTGTTTTGGGGCCACTGCTGTTTGTAATATTTATTAATGATCTGGATGAGGGTATAGTTGGGTGGATTAGCAAATTTGCTGATGACACCAAAGTCGGTGGTGTGGTAGACAGTGAGGAAGAGTGTCGTAGTTTGCAGGAAGACTTAGACAGGTTGCAAAGTTGGGCCGAGAGGTGGCGGATGGAGTTTAATGCGGAGAAGTGTGAGGTAATTCACTTTGGTAGGAATAACAGATGTGTTGAGTATAGGGCTAACGGGAGGACTTTGAATAGTGTGGAGGAGCAGAGGGATCTAGGTGTATGTGTGCATAGATCCCTGAAAGTTGGGAATCAAGTAGATAAGGTTGTTAAGAAGGCATATGGTGTCTTGGCGTTTATTGGTAGGGGGATTGAATTTAGGAGTCGTAGCGTTATGTTGCAACTGTACACAACTCTGGTGCGGCCGCACTTGGAGTACTGTGTGCAGTTCTGGTCCCCACATTACAGGAAGGATGTGGAGGCTTTGGAGAGGGTGCAGAGGAGGTTTACCAGGATGTTGCCTGGTATGGAGGGGAGATCCTATGAGGAGAGGCTGAGGGATTTGGGATTGTTTTCGCTGGAAAGGCGGCGGCTAAGAGGGGATCTTATTGAAACATATAAGATGATTAGAGGTTTAGATAGGGTGGATAGTGATAGCCTTTTTCCTCTGATGGAGAAATCCAGCACGAGGGGGCATGGCTTTAAATTGAGGGGGGGTAGTTATAGAACCGATGTCAGGGGTAGGTTCTTTACCCAGAGGGTGGTGAGGGATTGGAATGCCCTGCCAGCATCAGTAGTAAATGCGCCTAGTTTGGGGGCGTTTAAGAGATCCGTAGATAGGTTCATGGACGAAAAGAAATTGGTTTAGGTTGGAGGGTCACAGTTTTTTTTTTAACTGGTCGGTGCAACATCGTGGGCCGAAGGGCCTGTTCTGCGCTGTAATGTTCTATGTTCTATGTTCTATGTTCTATGCTTGTTTATAGCCCTCCCTACCTCAACATTATTATTCGGGGGCCTATATACCACACCTACTAGTGTCTTTCTCCCTCTACTATTCCTCATCTCTACCCATAACGATTCCACGTTTTGTTCCTCAGAGCCTATGTCATCCCTCAGTACTACCCTGATATTATCTCTTATTAATAGCGCGACCCCACCACCTTTTCCTTCCTGTCTATTCTTCCTAAACGCCTGATACCCCTGGATATTCATCTCCCAGTCCTGGTCACCTTTCAGCCACGTTTCTGTAATGGCCACTAGATCGTACCCACTTGTGCTGATTTGCACCATCAACTCATTCACCTTGTTCCGAATGCTTCGTGCATTCAGGCAAAGTGTCCTTATTCCAGCTTTTATCTGAACCCGCTTTGATGAGTCGCGAACACCGTCTCCCTCTACTCCCTTATAGAACATAGAACATAGAACATTACAGCACAGAACAGGCCCTTCGGCCCACGATGTTGTGCCGACCTTCATCTGAAACCAAGATCAAGCTATCCCACTCCCTACCATCCTGGTGTGCTCCATGTGCCTATCCAATAACCGCTTAAATGTTTCTAAAGTGTCTGACTCCACTATCACTGCAGGCAGTCCATTCCACACCCCAACCACTCTCTGCGTGAAGAACCTACCTCTGATATCCTTCCTATATCTCCCACCATGAACCCTATAGTTATGCCCCCTTGTAATAGCTCCATCCACCCGAGGAAATAGTCTTTGAACGTTCACTCGATCTATCCCCTTCATCATTTTATAAACCTCTATTAAGTCTCCCCTCAATCTCCTCCGCTCCAGAGAGAACAGCCCCAGCTCCCTCAACCTTTCCTCATAAGACCGACACTCCAAACCAGGCAGCATCCTGGTAAATCTCCTCTGCACTCTTTCCAGCGCTTCCACATCCTTCTTATAGTGAGGTGACCAGAACTGCACGCAATATTCCAAATGCGGTCTCACCAAGGTCCTGTACAGTTGCAGCATAACCCCACGGCTCTTAAACTCCAACCCCCTGTTAATAAAGGCTAACACACTATATGCCTTCTTCACAGCTCTATCCACTTGAGTGGCAACCTTTAGAGATCTGTGGATATGGACCCCAAGATCTCTCTGTTCCTCCACAGTCTTCAGAACCCTACCTTTGACCCTGTAATCCACATTTAAATTAGTCCTACCAAAATGAATCACCTCACATTTATCAGGGTTAAACTCCATTTGCCATTTTTCAGCCCAGCTTTGCATCCTATCTATGTCTCTTTGCAGCCTACAACAGCCCTCCACCTCATCCACTACTCCACCAATCTTGGTGTCATCAGCAAATTTACTGATCCACCCTTCAGCCCCCTCCTCTAAGTCATTAATAAAAATCACAAAGAGCTAAAATCACAAAGAGCTTATCTAAATTACCGCCTTCATTCACTTGCACCCTCTCCTCTACCATTAATTTTGTAATTCCCCTTACCCCTGCATCCTCCCCCCCATCAATTAGTTCCTTGATCCTAGTCAACTCTTCTAGCTCCCCTCCCCCCAACCTATCTAGTTTAAATTCTCCCCAGTAGCCTTAGCCAACCTACCGGCCAGGATATTGGTCCCCGTGTGATTCAAGTTCCACCCGTTTTTTGTATACAGATCACCCCTGCCCCTAAAGAGGTCCCAATGGTCCAGGAACCTGAATCCCTGCCCCCTGCACCAGTCCCTCAGCCACACATTCATCCTCCACCTCACTCCATTTCTGCCCTCACCTTCCCGTGGCACAGGCAGTAATCCTGAGATTACATAGAACATAGAACATTACAGCGCAGAACAGGCCCTTCGGCCCACGATGTTGCACCAACCAGTTTAAAAAAAAATAAAAAATAAATAAATAAATAAATAAATAAAAAAACAAAAAAAAAAACTGTGACCCTCCAACCTAAACCAATTTCTTTTCGTCCATGAACCTATCTACGGATCTCTTAAACGCCCCCAAACTAGGCGCATTTACTACTGATGCTGGCAGGGCATTCCAATCCCTCACCACCCTCTGGGTAAAGAACCTACCCCTGACATCGGTTCTATAACTACCCCCCCTCAATTTAAAGCCATGCCCCCTCGTGCTGGATTTCTCCATCAGAGGAAAAAGGCTATCACTATCCACCCTATCTAAACCTCTGATCATCTTATATGTTTCAATAAGATCCCCTCTTAGCCGCCGCCTTTCCAGCGAAAACAATCCCAAATCCCTCAGCCTCTCCTCATAGGATCTCCCCTCCATACCAGGCAACATCCTGGTAAACCTCCTCTGCACCCTCTCCAAAGCCTCCACATCCTTCCTGTAATGTGGGGACCAGAACTGCACACAGTACTCCAAGTGCGGCCGCACCAGAGTTGTGTACAGTTGCAACATAACGCTACGACTCCTAAATTCAATCCCCCTACCAATAAACGCCAAGACACCATATGCCTTCTTAACAACCTTATCTACTTGATTCCCAACTTTCAGGGATCTATGCACACATACACCTAGATCCCTCTGCTCCTCCACACTATTCAAAGTCCTCCTGTTAGCCCTATACTCAACACATCTGTTATTCCTACCAAAGTGAATTACCTCACACTTCTCCGCATTAAACTCCATCCGCCACCTCTCGGCCCAACTTTGCAACCTGTCTAAGTCTTCCTGCAAACTACGACACCCTTCCTCACTGTCTACCACACCACCGACTTTGGTGTCATCAGCAAATTTGCTAATCCACCCAACTATACCCTCATCCAGATCATTAATAAATATTACAAACAGCAGTGGCCCCAAAACAGATCCCTGAGGTACACCACTTGTAACCGCACTCCATGATGAATATTTACTATCAACCACCACCCTCTTTTTCCTATCCGCTAGCCAATTCCTGATCCAATTTCCTAGATCACCCCCAATCCCATACATCTGCATTTTCTGCAGAAGCCTACCATGGTGAACCTTATCAAACGCCTTACTAAAATCCATATATACCACGTCCACTGCCTTGCCCCCATCCACCTCCTTGGTCACTTTCTCAAAAAACTCAATAAGGTTAGTAAGGCACGACCTACCTGCCACAAAACCATGCTGACTATCACCTATCAATTCATTACTCTCCAAATAACTATAAATCCTATCCCTTATAATTTTTTCCAACATCTTGCCGACAACAGAAGTGAGACTCACCGGTCTATAATTCCCGGGGAAGTCTCTGTTCCCCTTCTTAAACAATGGGACAACATTCGCTAACCTCCAATCTTCTGGTACTATACCAGAGGCCAACGACGACCTGAAGATCAGAGCCAGAGGCTCTGCAATCACTTCTCTTGCCTCCCAGAGAATCCTTGGATAAATCCCATCCGGACCAGGGGATTTATCTATTTTCAGACCCTCCAGAATATCCTGCACATCCTCCTTATCAACTGTAATACTGTCTATTCTATTACTACCTTTGCTTTCCTCTTTCTCAGCTGTCTCCCTAATTCCCTGTACTCCCTTTTCATGACCCCTTCTCCCTTCCACATCAGCGGTACCAATATGTACCGCTACCTCAGGCTCCTCTCCCTCCCACCTCAGGATTTCCGGGACGCGACTAGCGACATCCTGGATCCCGGCCCCAGGGAGGCAGACCACCATGCGAGAATCCCGCCTACCTCCGCAGAAACGCCTGTCTGTCCCCTTCACCATCGAGTCCCCGATTAATACCGCCTTCCTCCTCTTTTCCTTAGCCCTCTGAGTTACAGGGCTGGACTCCACTGCGGAGACACGGCCACTGCTGCTTCCCCCAGGCGGGCTGTCCCCCCCCAGCAGTACTCAAGCAGGAGTACTTGTTGTGCAGGGGCAAATCCACCGGGGTGCTCTTAACCACCCTAGCCTTACCCTTCCTGGCCGTCACCCACTTGGCCTCCTCCCGTGGCCCTGGTGTGACCACCTGATGATAGCTCTTGTCTATCACCTCCTCATTCTCCCTCATCAGCCTAAGATCCTCGAGCTGCAGTTCCAGCTCCCTAACACGGTCTCTCAGGAACCGCAGCTCGACACACCCCTCACAGATGTGGATGTCTGGGAGGCCAGATGCCTCCAGGACCTCCCACATCCTACACTGGGAACAACACATTGGTTTCACACTCATACTGGACACTTTATGTCAAGTAAGACAGTGAAAAGTTAATAAGAGTGTAAGGAAACAAAAACTCACCCCTGCTCGTCCAAGCCCTGTGAGCCAAAGCCCTGACAGCTCACTCAACTTCCCACTCACTCTGCTGCCCGCTAAGATGCTGCCCGCTGTATACTTTGGTGCGCTTTTAAACCCTCCAAAAACTTCCCCTGGCCACTGCTGGCCTGACTTCCGGTTTTGAAAAAAACCTCCAATTTTAAACCCAAAATTAACCTCAGCCTGCTCCTGGGAACAGTAACCCCCACAGCTTTCCCCCTGATCTTGCAGAATCTTACTAGCTGTTCTGTCTGGAGACAATACACATCTCTTTAACCTGTGTTTAATGTTCCCTCCACCCACATTATGTGTACCTTTAAGACCTGGCTGGCTGTAGAGATTTGCATTCTAATTAGTATTCTGTAACTTGATTTCTGTGTCTCTGTGCACTGTTGGAGAACAGATATCCACTCCATCTGACGAAGGGGCAGCGCTCCGAAAGCTTATGGTGTTTACTAGACGTTGTCATTGTTATCACTAGTTATTGTGACTGATCTACTTGGTGACTGAAGGTGGGAGATGTTTGTTGAGGAATGATGAAGTGTATTCATCTGCATTCTGAGCGGCACTGGTTGGCTGCTACAGAGAGTCACAGCAGATAACAGTTTCTATTGGATAGGACAGATAATGGTTGGAATGCGAGTCTTAACAGGTAATCAAGTCTTAAAGGTACAGACAGTGTGAGTGGAGAGAGGGTTAAGCACAGGTTAGAGAGATGTGTATTGTCTCCAACCGGGACAGTTAGTGAGATTTTGCAAGCCCAGGCAAGTTGTGGGGGTTACAGATTGTGTGACATGAACCCAAGATCCCGGTTGAGGCCATCCTCATGTGTGCGGAACTTGGCTATCAGTTTCTGCGCAGCGATTCTGCGCTGTCGTGTGTCGTGAAGGCCATCTTGGAGAACGCTTACCCGAATATCAGAGGCCGAATGCCCTTAACTGCTGAAGTGTCCCCCAACAGGAAAGGACCACTCCTGCCTGGTGATTGTCGAGCGGTGTTCATTCATCCGTTGTCGCAGGGTCTGCATGGTTTCCCCAATGTACCATGCCTCGGGACATCCTTTCCTGCAACGTATCAGGGAGACAACGTTGGCCGAGTCGCAAGAGTAGGTACCGTCTACCTGGTGGATGGTGTTCTCACGTGAGATGACGGAATCCGTGTCGATGATCCGGCACGTCTTGCAGAGGTTGCTGTGGCAGGGTTGTGTGGTGTCGTGGTCACTGTTCTGGAGGCTGGGTAGTTTGCTGCCTACAATGGTCTGTTTGAGGTTGCGCGGTTGTTTGAAGGCAAGAAGTGGGGGTGTGGGGATGGCCTTGGCGAGATGTTCATCTTCATCGATGACATGTTGAAGGCTCCAGAGAAGATGTCGTAGCTTCTCCGCTCCGGGGAAGTACTGGACAACGAAGGGTACTCTGTCCGCCGTGTCCCATGTTTTGTTTTCTGAGGAGGTCTGTGCGGTTTTTTGCTGTGGCGATCGATGAGTCGAGCGCCATATCCTGTTCTTACGAAGGCGTCTTTCCGAGTCTGTGGGTGTCTGTTGCGATCCTCCTCATCTGAGCAGATTCTGTGTAAAGACTCGCATTCCAACCATCGTCTTGTAATTGAGTCACTCTTTTTACGCCGTTTGTGATCTCAACTCTTCACTCACCTGATGAAGGAGCAGCACTCCAAAAGCTCGTGATACCAAATAAACCTGTTGGACTTTAACCTGGTGTTGTGAGACTTCTTACTGTGACCTCCCCAGTCCAACGCTGACATCTCCACATCACTGCTACCTTAAGGAAGCGGTGAAGGAACAAAGGAACAGGAGTAGGCCATTCAGCCCTTTGAGTGTGTTCCACCATTTATTGAGATCGTGGTTGACCTGTGGCTTAACACCATGGGCAGGATTTTACGGTTTACTCGGGCGAGACCAGAAATTCCCGCCCGAATTAACACTGCAATGAAGTTACTGTGAAAATCCCCCAGTCGCCACACTCCGGCGCCTGTTCGGATACACTGAGGGAGAATTTAGCATAGCCAATGCACCTAACCAGCACATCTTTGGACTGTGGGAGGAAACCGGAGCACCTGGAGGAAACACACGGGGAGGCAGTGACTCGAGCCGGGAATCGAACCCGGGTCCCTGGTGCTGTGAGGCAGCAGTGCTAACCACTGCGCCACAGTGCTGCCCCTAATATATATTTCCTAAGGTGTGGTGCCCAGATCTGCTTACAGTGACTCCCAAGTGGCGTCTAACCAGGGCTTTGTATAGCTGCAGTATAACATCTGCATCCTTATACACCAGTCCTCTGGATATAAAGGCCAGAATTCCAGTCGCCTTTTTGATTATTTTCTGCACCTACCAGTTTGTGACATTCGTGATCTTAGCACCTAAACCTCAAGTCTATTTTAACTTCATACCATCCAGAAAGTACTCTGATCTGCCCTTTCTTTCTCCAAAATGGATAACTCACACGAGATTACATTGAAATCCATCCGCCACAATTTTGCCCATTCACCTCATCTCTCAATATCCCTTTGTGATTTGATGTTATCATCTACACTGTCTATAACGCCGCCTAACTTTGTGTCATCAGCAAATTTGGATATATGGCTTTCTATGCTGTTATCCAAGTCATTAATAAATAATATTTATGGGAAGGTTGTGGATGCTGAAAACCTTACAACCTTTAAAAAATATTTGGATGAGCACTTGAAACATGATAACATTGAAGGATATGGGACAAGCGCAGGAAAATGGGATTAGCGCGACTCTAGTAGATATTGTTGGTGCAGACTCAATGGGCTGAAGGGCCTTTTCTGCGCTGTATAGCTCTATTACTCTCTGATACTAATCTGAATAATTGAGGCCCATAACTGAGGTGTACATACACACCAAGGTCCCTCTGATCTTCAGTGCTTCCCAGGATCCTGCCATTCATCATGTATTCCCGTACCTTGTTTGTCCTGCCCAAGTGCATCACCACACACTTATCCAGATTGAATTCCATTTGCCACTGATCAGCCTGTCTACAGCCTCCTATAATCTAAGGTTATCCCCCTCACTATTTACCTCCCTACTAATTTTTGTATCGTCCATGAACCTACTGATCAGCCCTCCTACGTTCAAGTATAAATCATTTATATAAACCGCAAACAACAGGACCCCAACACTGATCCATTGGAGCTCCACTGGACACAGTTCTCCAGTCAGAAAAACACCCTCGACCATCACCCTCTGCTTTCTGCCAACTCCGTCTTCCTGTCTCCTCCCTTTCCTCCCTCAACAGCCTGGGGTACATCTCATCCAGGCCTACAGATTTATCCACTTTTAAGGCTGTTAAGCTTGCTAGTACCTCCTCTCTCTCTATGTTAATATCCTCTAATATGTCACAGTCCTCCACCCTGATATATGTTGTCCTTTTCCATTGTGAAGACTGACACCAAGTATTAGAATAAAGAAAAGAACAAAGAACATTACAGGACAGGAACAGGCCCTTTGGCCCTCCAAGCCTGCACCGACCATGCTGCCCGACTTAACTAAAACCCCCTACCCTTCCGGGGGCGATATCCCTCTATTCGCACCCTATTCATGTATTTGTCAAGACGCCCCTTAAAAGTCACTATCATATCTGCTTCCACTACCTCCCCCAGCAGCGAGTTCCTGGCACCCACAACTCTGTGTAAAACATCTGCCTCGTACATCTCCATAGAAACCCTACAGTGCAGAAAGAGGCCGTCTGGCCCATCGAGTCTGCACTGACCACAATCCCACCCAGGCCCTACCCCCATATCCCTACATATTTACCCACTAATCCCTCTAACCTACGCATCTCAGGACACTAAGGGGCAATTTTAGCATAGCCAATCAACCTAACCCGCACATAGAACATAGAACAGTACAGCACAGAACAGGCCCTTCGGCCCACGATGTTGTGCCGAGCTTTATCTGAAACCAAGATCAAGCTATCCCACTCCCCATCATCCTGGTGCGCTCCATGTGCCTATCCAATAACCGCTTAAATGTTCCTAAAGTGTCTGACTCCACTATCATTGCAGGCAGTCCATTCCACACCCCAACCACTCTCTGCGTAAAGAACCTACCTCTGATATCCTTCCTATATCTCCCACCACGAACCCTATAGTTATGCCCCCTTGTAATAGCTCCATCCACCCGAGGAAATAGTCTTTGAACGTTCACTCTATCTATCCCCTTCATCATTTTATAAACCTCTATTAAGTCTCCCCTCAGCCTCCTCCGCTCCAGAGAGAACAGCCCTAGCTCCCTCAACCTTTCCTCATAAGACCTACCCTCCAAACCAGGCAGCATCCTGGTAAATCTCCTCTGCACTCTTTCCAGCGCTTCCACATCCTTCTTATAGTGAGGTGACCAGAACTGCACACAATATTCCAAATGTGGTCTCACCAAGGTCCTGTACAGTTGCAGCATAACCCCACGGCTCTTAAACTCCAACCCCCTGTTAATAAAAGCTGACATACTATAGGCCTTCTTCACAGCTCTATCCACTTGAGTGGCAACCTTTAGAGATCTGTGGATATGGACCCCAAGATCTCTCTGTTCCTCCACAGTCTTCAGAACCCTACCTTTGACCCTGTAATCCACATTTAAATTAGTCCTACCAAAATGAATCACCTCACATTTATCAGGGTTAAACTCCATTTGCCATTTTTCAGCCCAGCTTTGCATCCTATCTATGTCTCTTTGCAGCCTACAACAGCCCTCCACCTCATCCACTACTCCACCAATCTTGGTGTCATCAGCAAATTTACTGATCCACCCTTCAGCCCCCTCCTCTAAGTCATTAATAAAAATCACAATATTCCTCCCACATCTTTGAACTGTGGGAGGAAACCGGAGCACCTGGAGGAAACCCACGCAGACACGAGGAGAATGTGCAAACTCCACACAGGCAGTGACCCAAGCCGGGAATCGAACCCAGGTCCCTGGAGCTGTGAAGCAGCAGTGCTAACCACTATGTTCCCATGCTGCCCTTTAAACCTTGCCCCTTGCACCTTAAACTTATGCCCCCAAGTAATTGACTCTTCCACCCTGGGAAAAAGCTTCTGACTATCCACTCTGTCCATGCCTCTCATAATCTTGTAGACTTCTATTAGGTCACCCCTCAACCTCTGTCGCTCCAGTGAGAACAAACCAAGTTTCTCCAACCTCTCCTCATAGCTAATGCCCTCCATACCAGGCAACATCCTGGTAAATCTTTTCTGTACCCTCTCCAAAGCCTCCACATCCTTCTGGTAGTGTGGCGCCCAGAATTGAACACTATATTCCAAGTGCGGCCTAACTAAGGTTCTATAAAGCTGCAACATGACTTGCCAATTTTTGAACTCAATGCTCCGGTCGATGAAGGCAAGCATGCCGCATGCCTTCTCCACCTGCATTGCTACTTTCAGTGACCTGTGTACCTGTACACCCAGATCCCTTTGCCTATCAATGCTCTTAAGGGTTCTGCCATTTACTGTATATTTCCTATTTGTATTAGACCTTCCAAAATGCATTACCTCACATTTGTCCGGATTAAACTCCATCTGCCATCTCTCTGCCCAAGTCTCCAACCGATCTATATCCTGCTGTATCCTCTGATATACTACTGTATCCTCTGTTAGCTCTCTCTAAGTGTATTATCCCACACTTAATTGAGGATTTTACCCATGTCTCCCAGGTTTATACACCATATTACCTATATGGTCCCCAACTGGCCCTTCCTTTCCCTAATTATTCTCTTGCTCTTTAAATGTTTAAAAAAACCCCTTTGGGTTTTCCATTATTCTACCCACCAAAGCGGTTTCAAGCACTCTCTCTTAGCTTTCCTCAGTTCCTTCAGTTCCCTCCTGCACTTTTTATACTCCTCTGGGGACTCTGCTGGATTCAGCCTTCTGTATCTGCCTTAAACTTCTCACTTTTCCTTCTTCCAAGCCTTTGTGTCCCTTGACATCCAGGGTTCGTTCGGTGGTCTTTGTCCGACCCTTTGTCTTTATGGGAACATATCTGTTCTGCACTCTCACTGTCTCCTTGGTGGCCTCCCGCTGCTCTGACACAGTTTTATCAGCGAATAGCTGCTGCCAATCCACTTGGGCCAAATCGTATCTTATCTTAGTAAAATTTGCCTTTCCTCAGTTATGAACTTTTATTCCTGGTGCATCCTTATCCCTTTCCATAACTATCCTAAATCTAACTGAATTATGGCCACTATCTCCAAAATGGTGAGAGTAATGTAGTTGATGTGGTTTATATGGACGAACAAGGCTTTTAATAAGACCCCTCATAGCAAACTGGTTTCTCCTCAAGAAAGTGAGGGTCCATGGGATCCATGGCAAAGGGGCACATTGGATCCAAAATTGGTTGAGAGGCGGAAAGCAGAGGGTGATGGTAGATTGATGTTTCTGTGACAGGAAACCTGTTTCCAGTGGGGTTTCACAGGGCCCAGTACAGGGGCCCTTGCTATTTGTGGTGTTCATTAATGATTTGGACTTAAATGTAAGGGGTATGATCAAGTTTCCAGATGGCAGAAAAATTGGTAGGGTGGTAAATAGTGAGGAGGACAGCCATGGACTGCAGGAAGATACCAATGGACTGGTCAGGAGAAGTGTGGGATAATACACTTAGAGAGAACAAACAAGGTGAAGAATTACACGATGAATGTTAGGACGCTGGGTAGTACTGAAGATCAGAGTGACCTTGGAGCGAATATCCACACATTGCTGAAAGGGCAGGTCAGGTAGATGAGGAGGTTAAGAAGGCACATGGAATACTTGCCTTTATTAGTCGAGACATAGAATACAAGAGCAGCGAGGTCATGCTGGAAGTGTATAAAACACTGGTTAGGCCATAGCTGGTCACCACATTACGGAGGATGTGATTGCAGAGAGTGTTGAGGAGGTTTACCAGGATGTTGCCTGGACTGGAGGGTCTGAGTGTGAGGAAAGATGGGATAGGCTGGGTCTGACTGGATCAGTAACCAGGGGGTATTGATTTAAGATAAGAGGCTAAGAGGGGAGTTGAGGAGAAACTTTTTCATCCAGAGGGCGGTGGGATTCTGGAATTCACTGTCTGAAAGGGCGGTTGAATCAGAAACTCTCGTAGCATTTAAGATATATTTAGATATTTACTTGCACCGCCATAACCTTCAGGACTATGGGCCAAGAAAATAGAATTAGCGCAGTCAGATCTTTATTGACTGGAGTGGACATGATGGGCTGAATAGCCTCCTTCTGTGCTGTAAACAGGGGAATGGTATCAAGTCATAATGCTCATTTGGAGAGACAGGGCAGACATAATGGGCTGAATGGCCTCCTTCCATGCCCTAACAATTCTGGGACTGAGGTATTAGGAGGGGTGATTAATAGTTTGGTCAGATTTTGTTATTTATTCACACTATGTGGGTATCACTAAGCCAGTATTTAGTGCCCTTTACCAATTTCCCTTGAGAAGGTGGTCGTAAGCCTTCTTCTTGAACCAGTCCATATGGTGTAGGTACACCCACAGTGCTGTTAGGAAGGAGGTCCCAGGGGTTTGATGGGATGTAAATGCGTTGGAAGCAGCTCAGAGAAGGTTTACAAGATTAATAGTAAGAATGGGTATGTTATCGGAAGAGGAAAGATTGACAGGCTAGACTTTTATCTGCTGGTATTTAGAAGAATAAGAGGCGACTTGATTGACACACCCTGGCCGGGATTCTCCCAGGAAAACTCTCAGTGCCAAATTCGTGTAAAAACTGGAGTAACTCCCACTGTTTTTTTTAGCGGAATATTGAAAATGAATCTCCCTCATTCTGTGCACTGCAGATTCACCCTGAAAATCACAGGCCGGTACCTATTCCCACCAGAGGCCAGAAGCATAGCGCTGAGTGGACCATTGCGATCTGTGCCAATCTGTCAGAGCAGTAGCCCCGCATTGCTCGATCGCTGGCCAGCCCCGTGACCCTCCCAGTCCCCAATCACTAGCCTCCGGATGTCCCCGGACCCACTCCGACCCTCACCGCAAACCTCCCCTGGCAGTCTGACCTGCATCTCCCCCCTGTCCCCCGCAGCTCCGACCATCCCAGCAACCCTTCTCATCCCAGTGGCCAGCCTCAAACAGCCCCTTCCGTCCCTCTGCCATCGATCCCAAGTGCGGGACCCCACCTCCACCAATTGCCCCCAGAGGCCCCTCTTATGCTCCGGCCCCTTTGGACCCTCCCCATTGGCACTGGCTTGTGACCATTGCGAAATGTCAAGGTGCACCTTGGGCATTGCCACTTTGCCCCTTGGGCAGTGTCAAGGGGAAGCCACTAGCTTTCGGAGCGCTGCTCCTTCGTCAGGTAAGTGGGAGTTCTGTTCACAAACAGGGCATATAAAGACACAAACTCAATTTACAAAATAATGGTTGGAATGCGAGTCTTTACAGATAATCAAGTCTTAAAGGTACAGACAATGTGAGTGGAGAGAGGGTTAAGCACAGGTTAAAGAGATGTGCATTGTCTCCAGACAGGACAGTTAGTGAGATTTTGCAAGCCCAGGCAAGTCGTGGGGGTTACAGATAGTGTGACATGAACCCAAGATCCCGGTTGAGGCCGTCCTCATGTGTGCGGAACTTGGCTATCAGTCTCTGCTCAGCGACTCTGTGTTATCGTGTGTCGTGAAGGCCGTCTTGGAGAACGCTTACCCGAATATCAGAGGCCGAATGCCCGTGACCGCTGAAGTGTTCCCCAATAGGAAGAGAACACTCTTGCCTGGTGATTGTCGAGTGGTGTTCATTCATCCGTTGTCGTAGCATCCTGTCACACTATCTGTAACCCCCATGACTTGCCTGGGCTTGCAAAATCTCACTAACTGTCCTGGCTGGAGACAAAACACATCTCTTTAACCTGTGCTTAACCCTCTCTCCACTCACATTGTCTGTACTTTAAGACTTGATTACCTGTAAAGACTCGCATTCCAACCATTATTTTGTAAATTGAGTTTGTGTCTTTATATGCCCTGTTTGTGAACAGAACTCCCGTTCACCTGATGAAGGAGCAGAGCTCCGAAAGGGAGTGGCTTTTGCTACCAAACAAACCTTTTGGACTTTAACCTGGTGTTGTGAGACTTCTTACTGTGTTTACCCCAGTCCAATGCCAGCATCTCCACATAGTGTCAAGGGGCCAGGCTGATACTCCCTGACCTCCTGGGGGGCCTCCCTGTTAGTGGGGAGCTGTTGTAAACCCCGCTGGAGTGAACCACTCTTGGCGAGGGGGGGGGGGGGGGCGGGCGGTGAGGCTAGCGAGCCAGGAGACTTCAGTCCCGAGCTTCCTACTGATATTTAAATCAGAATTTCGATATTCAAATCAGCACGGAGCTGACAATGCTGGAAATCCAGGTGCCAGAGACGCGGGGAGACCGTGGCACCCAGCAGGGAATCCGTTAAAGGGCCTCTGCTGACATCTCCCAGCCCGTTGTGCCTGTAGAGCAGCACAGCATGCTGGGAGAGTCGCCACCATTATATCCTGAGGGGTCTTGAGAGGGTGCATTCGGAGAGGGTATTTCCTCTTTTGGGAGAATCTAGAACTGTTTAAAATCAGAGATCGCCCTTTTAAAACTAGTGCAGAGAATTGTTTTCCCTGAGGGTAGTGAGTCTTTGGAATAGGAGGTGACTCGGTGTGTAGATGAGGGGAGTGTAGTTGATGCAGTCTGCATTTCTTTTAATTCATTTGTGGGACATGGGCGTCTCTGGCTGGCCAGCATTTATTGCCCATCCCTAGTTGCCCTTGGAGGGTATTTAGAGTCAACCACATTGCTGTGGCTCTGGCGTCACAGGTAGGCCAGACCAGGTAAGGACGGCAGATTTCCTTCCCTAAGGGATATTAGTGAATCAGATGGGTTTTTCTGACAATCATGGTCATCAGTAGATTCTTAATTCCAGATATTTTTTATTGAATTCAAATTCCACCAGTTGCCGTGCCGGGATTCGAACCCAGGCCCCCAGGACATTAGCTGAGTTTCTGGATTAATAATCGCGCGATAATTCCACTAGGCCGTCTGCATGGACTTCAGTAAGGCTTTTGACAAGGACCCACCTGGGAGACTGAACTAGAAGGTAAGAGTCCGTGGGATCCAAGGCAATTTGGCAAATTGGATCTTAAATTGGTTTCATAGCAAGAGGCAGAGGGTGATGGTTGAATGTTGTTTTAGTGACTGGAAGCCAGTGGTGTACTGCAGGAATCAGTGCTGGGTCCCTTGCTGTTTGTAGTGTACATTAATGATCTAGATGTGAATGAGGGTGGTATGATCAGTAAGTTCTTGATAAACAAGGGGGTGAAAGGTTACCGGGGGGCGGGCAAGAGGTTACAATCAGATCAGCCGTGATCTTACTGAACGGTACAGCAAGTTGAAAGGACCGAGTGGCCTCCTCCTGCTCCTAATTCGCAAGTCTGTATTTAATAGAGATGTAGTAAATTATGAGGGATTTGTTGAGGAGAAACGTTCCTCTGGCAGTCGGGCCGATAACTAGCACCAGGTTTAAGGCTATGAATGAGCTTGGAGATGATGAGATTGTCGGTAAGGAATGATCTGGAAACATGTTGCTGGAAACTGATTCACTCGTAACTTCCAGAAGAAATTCAAAAAATACTCTTGGGGAAAGGAATGGTACGGTTATCGGGAATGATGGTGAGGGTGGCACTGATTGGATCGATCTTCCAAAGAGCCAGCAGCAGCTCGATGGGCTGAGTGGCCTCTGAGTTCAATGATTCTCTGGTGCCTGTGGAGCAGGAGCTGGAAGTGACCGTGGTCCGTTGCCTCCATCTGGTGGTCACAATATGACAGTGCAGCTCCCTCGAGATGGCATTGGAGCAGCAGTGTCTGCAGGTCTTGTTTAGTGATGGTGGCAGAATCGATCAGGATGTTCAATACAGTGAACAGCAAGCCCAAAGGAGTCTGCAGCATTGCAGCACAACATTTATACAACATAATCACATGAACATGTTGCCAGCACTTTACCCGAGTGTTGATTAAGTCACTGAGAGGAGCAGGGAAGTAAAGCAGAACCTAAAGGTGGGGCTGGGATTGGGAGGGGTGAGGAGGGTGCAGCATGACACAGGTAAGAGGGGGATTTGATTTGATTTTGATTTGATTTATTATTGTCACATGTATGAACATACAGTGAAAAGTATTGTTTCTTGTGCGCTGTACAGACAAAACATACCGTTCATAGAGAAGGAAATGAGAGAGTGCAGAATATAGTGTTACAGTCATAGCTAGGGTGTAGAGAAAGATCAACTTAATGCAAGTTAAGTCCATTCAAAAGTCTGACAGCAGCAGGGAAGAAGCTGTTCTTGAGTCGGTTGGTATGTGACCTCAGACTTTTGTATCTTTTTCCCGAAGGAAGAAGGTGGAAGAGAGAATGTCCGGGGTACCTGAGGTCCTTGGTTATGCTGGCTGCTTTGCCGAGGCAGCGGGAAGTGTCGACAGAGTCAATGGATGGGAGGCTGGCTTGCGTGATGGATTGGGCTTCATTCACCAAGGATTAGTGTTGTGCTGGGCTCTCTGGCCATCAGAGCTAGTGGATAGGAATTTTAAATTTCCTGCAGTGGGGAAAGGGGGGCCTGTGTTGGTCTGGCGGGAATCAAAGTTCCCCAAAGGTGATGGGACTGGGAGGCCACCCAGGAGGACATCATTGGGAAATCAGATTGAGTGAGTTTCATGCACCTGAACTAGGAGAGAGCGTGAGTGAGGCAGCCAGAGTGGGATTGAAATTTGGTCAATGGGACAGAGTGGGAGGAGGTGCTTTTTCCCTTTTTGTTTTGTTTTCTTTCTTCTTGCTTTGTAATTGTTAATCTGCAGGGAGAGATCCAGAGAGCATCCTGAGAAGGTAAGTGATATAAAGATCTATCTTGGGTATCTGCAGTGATGAGTGAAGGTAAGAGTTTAATAAATTTTTCTTAAATAATTTAATTGGTGATAGAAATGTTGGTCAGTGGGGTTAAGTGCTGCACTTGGGAGATCTGTGATGCTTCCAGCGTCTCGGGTGACTACATCTGCAGGACATGGAGCCAAATGCAGCTCCTCACAGACCGCATGGATAGGTTGGAGCAGCAGCTGGATGCACTTAGGAACATGAATATGGCGGAAAACGTCATAGAAAGGAGTTTTAGAGATGTGACCACACCCAAGGTGCAGGCAGATAGATGGGTGACTGCTAGAAAGGGCAGGCAGTCGGTGCAGGAATCCCCTGTGGTCGTTCCCCCTCTTTAACAAGTATACCATTTTGGATACTGTTGGGGGGGATGACTTATCAAGGGATAAGAGCAGCAGCAGCCAGAGCAGTGGCACCACGGCTGGTTCTGTTGTTAAGCAGGGAGGGACAAAGAGCACTAGAGCAATAGTTATAGGGGACTCTATAGTTAGGGGTACAGATAGACGTTTCTGTGGACGTGAGAGAGACTCCAGGATGGTATGTTGCCTCCCTGGCGCCAGGGTCCAAGATGTCTCTGGACGTACAGAAAGCATTCTGAAGGGAGAGGGTGAACAGCCAGAGGTCGTGGTACATATTGGTACTAACGACATAGGCAGGAGGAGTGATGAGATCCTGCAGCAGCAGTTTAGGGAGTTAGGCAGAAAGTTAAAAAGCAGGACCTCGAGGGTTGTAATCTCAGGATTACTCCCTGTGCCACGTGCCAGTGAGGCTAGGAATAGGAAGATAGTGCAGCTCAACACGTGGCTAAACAGCTGGTGTAGGAGGGAGGGTTTCAGATATCTGGACCATTGGGGTCTCTTCTGGGGCAGATGGGACCTGTACAAGAAGGACGGGTTGCAAATAAACTGGAGGGGCATAAATATTCTGGCTGGGAGGTTTGCTCGTGTCACACGGGAGGATTTAACTAGTTTGGCAGGGGGGTGGGAACCAAAGCAAAGGTGAATCAACTGAAGGGGAACCAGAGAGTAGGGCCAGTAAGACTCAGAGAAACAGCAGGCAGGGTGGGATTGCTAATCAGAGAGGGTCTGGTGGACTGAAGTGCATCTGTTTCAATGCGAGAAGTGTAACAGGTAAGGCAGACGAACCTAGAGCTTGGATTAGAACTAGGAACTATGTTGTTGCCGCCATTGCAGAGACTTGTTTGAGGGAAGGACAGGATTGGCAGCTTAATGTTCCAGGATGCAATGTTTCAGGTGGGATAGAGGGGGATGTAAAAGGGGTGGGGAGTTGCACTACTGGTTAAGGAGAATATAGTAAGAAGTTTAACAACACCAAGTTAAAGTCCAACAAGTTTATTTGGTAGCAAAAGCCGCACAAGCTTTCGGAGCTCCAAGCCCCTTCGTCAGGTGAGTGGGAATTCTGTTCACAAACAGGGCATATAAAGACACAGACTCAATTTACAGAATAATGTACAAATTAAATTATTTAAGAAAAATTTATTAAACTCTTACCTTCACTCATCACTGCAGATACCCAAGATAGATCTTTATATCACTTACCTTCTCAGGATGCTCTCTGGATCTCTCCCTGCAGATTAACAATTACAAAGCAAGAAGAAACAAAACAAAAAGGGAAAAAGCACCTCCTCCCACACCGTCCCATTGACCAAATTTCACAAAACAACGTGTTTCTTAAAGACTTGATTAGCTGTAAGTATTCGCATTCCAACCATTATTCATGTAAATGAATAATGGTTGGAAAGCCTGTGTGGCTTTTGCTACCAAATAAACCTGTTGGACTTTAACCTGGTGTTGTTAAACTCCTTACTGTGTTTACCCCAGTCCAACGCCGGCATCTCCACATCATAAGGAGAATATCACAGCTGTACTGCAGGAGGACACCTCGGAGGGCTCATACAGCGAGGCAATATGGGTAGAGCTCAGGAATAGGAAGGGTGTAGTCACAATGTTGGGGGTTTACTATAGGCCACCCAACAGCCAGCAGGAGATAGAGGAACAGATATGTGGGTAGATTTTGGCAAAGTGTAAAAGTAACAGGGTTGTTGTGGTGCGAGATTTTAATTTCCCCTATATTGACTGGGACTCACTTAGTGCTAGGGGCGTGGATGGGATAGAGTTTGTAAGGAGCATCCAGGAGGGCTTCCTGAAACATTATGTAGATAGTCCAAGTAGGGAAGGGGCCGTACTGTACCTGTTATTGGGGAATGAACCCGGCCAGGTGGTCGATGTTTCAGTCGGGGAGCAGTTCTGGAACAGTGACCACAATTCAGTAAGCTTTAAGGTACTGATGGATATATCTAAGAGGAAGAGCATTCTGGGGGAGGATGACCTCAGTGGGCCTGGAGGTCTGGAGTGCATCTGCTTCAATGCAAGGAGCGTCACTGGCAAGACAGACGAGCTTAGAGCCTTAATGCTTGCGCGGAACTTGGATGTGGTTGCAGTGACAGAGACTTGGTTGAAAGAAGGACAGGACTGGCAGCTGAATATTCCGGGGTATAAGTGTTTTAGGTGAGACAGAGGAGGGGCGAGGAGAGGTGGGGGAGTAGCAATGCTGGTTAGGGAGCATATTACAGCGGTACAGAGGGTGGACAATATGGAAGGGTCAGGTAACGTGTCACTGTGGGTGCAGCTCAGAAACAGGAAGGGCGCAGTCACTATGCTGGGGGTATACTACAGGCCTCCCAACAGCCCACGGGAAGTTGAGGAACGGATATGTAAGGAGATTCTGGACAGGTGCAGAAAAAGTAGGGTTGTTGTAGTGGGAGACTTTAATTTCCCTTGTATAGACTGGAAATCGCTTAGGGCTGGGGGCCTGGACGGGGAAGAATTTATAAAATGCGTACAGGAAGGTTCTTTCCACTTAGAAAGGAAACCAGAACTAGAGGGCACAGCCTCAAAATAAAGGGGGGTCAGTTTAGGACAGAGTTGAAGAGGAACATCTTCTCTCAGAGGGTGGTGAATCTCTGGAATTCTCTGCCCACTGAAGTGGTGGAGGCTTCCTCGTTGAATATGGTTAAGTCACGGATAGATGGATTCCTGATCGGTAAGGGAATTAAGGGATATGGGGAGCAGGCGGGTAAATGGAACTGATTCACTTCAGATCAGCCATGATCTTATTGAATGGTCGGGCAGGCTCAAGGGGCTAGATGGCCTACTCCTGCTCCTATTTCTTATGTTCTTATGTTCTTTGGAATAATATGTTGACAGTCCAATTAGAGAGGGGGCTATACTGGACCTAGTACTGGGAAATGAGCCTGGTCAGGTCATCAAAGTTTCAGTGGGGGAACATGTGGCAAATAGTACCACAATTCTGTAAACTTTAGGACAGTGATGGAAAAAGATGAGTGTTGTCCTATGGGTAAGGTGCTGAATTGGGGGAAGGCTAACTACAGCCGGATTAGGCAGGATTTGGTGGCTGTTGATTGGGAGAGGCTGTTCAAGGGTAAATCCACATCTGGCATGTGGGAGTCTTTTAAGGAGCAGTTGATAGGACTGCAGGACAGGCATGTGCCTGTAAAGAGGAAGGATAGGAAAGGTAGGATTCGAGAGCCGTGGATAACTAGTGAAATTGTGGGTCTAATCAAAAAGAAAAAAGAGGCATACATACGGTCCAGGCAGCTAAAACAGATGGAGCATTGGAGGAATACAGAGAAAGTAGAAAAGAACTCAAACAGGGAGTTAGAAGGGCAAAAAGGGTCACAAAATGTCCTTGGCAGACAGGATTAAGGAGAATCCTAAGGCATTTTATACATACATTAGGAACAAGAGGGTTGTTAGAGAAAGAATCGGACCTCTCCGGGAAAAAGGAGGGGAATTATGCTGAGAACCAAAGGGAGTAGGTGAGATCCTAAACGAATACTTTGCATCGGTATTCACAAAGGAGAGGGACATGTTGACTGGTATTGTCTCAGAGAGATGTGTTGACCCGTTAGAGAAAATCTCCATTACAAGAGAGGAAGTGTTAGGTTTTTTAGGGAACATTAAAACTGACAAAGCCCCAGGGCCTGATGGCATCTATCCTCGACTGCTCAGGGAGACGAGAGATGAAATTGCTGGGCCTCTGACGGAAATCTTTGTCGCTTCTTTGGACACGGGTGAGGTCCCTGAGGATTGGAGGATAGCGAATGTGGTTCCATTGTTTCAGAAGGGTAGCAGGGATAACCCAGGAAATTATAGGTCGGTGTGCTTGACGTCCGTGGTAGGGAAGTTGTTGGAGAGGATTCTTAGAGACAGGATGTATGTGCATTTAGAATGGAACAATCTCATTAGTGACAGACAGCATGGTTTTGTAAGAGGGAGGTCGTGCCTTTTTGAGGAAGTGACAAAAACGGTTGATGAAGAAAGGGCCGTGGATGTCGTCTATATGGATTTCAGTAAGGCATTTGACAAAGTCCCACATGGCAGGTTGGTTAAGAAGGTTAAGGCTCATGGGATACAAGGAGAAGTGGCTAGATGGGTGGAGAACTGGCTTGGCCATAGGAGACAGAGGGTAGTGGTCGAAGGGTCTTTTTCCGGCTGGAGGTCTGTGACCAGTGGTGTTCCGCAGGGCTCTGTGCTGGGGCCTCTGCTATTTGTGATATATATAAATGATTTGGAAGAAGGTGTAACTGGTGTAATCAGCAAGTTTGCGGATGACACGAAGATGGCTGGACTCGCGGATAGCGATGAACATTGTTGGGCAATACAGCAGGATATAGATAGGCTGGAAAATTGGGCGGAGAGGTGGCAGATGGAGTTTAATCCGGATAAATGCGAAGTGATGCATTTTGCAAGAAATAATGTAGGGAGGAGTTATACAATAAATGGCAGAGTCATCAGGAGTATAGAAACACAGAGGGACCTAGGTGTGCAAGTCCACAAATCCTTGAAGGTGGCAACACAGGTGGAGAAGGTGGTGAAGAAGGCATATGGTATGCTTGCCTTTATAGGATGGGGTATAGAGTATAAAAGCTGGAGTCTGATGATGCAGCTGTATAGAACGCTGGTTAGGCCACATTTGGAGTACTGCGTCCAGTTCTGGTCGCCGCACTACCAGAAGGACGTGGAGGCGTTAGAGAGAGTGCAGAGAAGGTTTACCAGGATGTTGCCTGGTATGGAGGGTCTTAGCTATGAGGAGAGATTGGGTAAACTGGAGTTGTTCTCCCTGGAAAGACGGAGAATGAGGGGAGATCTAATAGAGGTATACAAGATTATGAAGGGTATAGATAGGGTGAACAGTGGGAAGCTTTTTCCCAGGTCGGAGGTGACGATCACGAGGGGTCACGGGCTCAAGGTGAGAGGGGCGAAGTATAACTCAGATATTAGAGGGATGTTTTTTACACAGAGGGTGGTGGGGGCCTGGAATGCGCTGCCAAGTAGGGTGGTGGAGGCAGGCACGCTGACATCGTTTAAGACTTACCTGGATAGTCACATGAGCAGCCTGGGAATGGAGGGATACAAACGATTGGTCTAGTTGGACCAAGGAGTGGCACAGGCTTGGAGGGCCGAAGGGCCTGTTTCCTGTGCTGTACTGTTCTTTGTTCTTTGACATCATCTAACTGGAATTTCATAATGACCAGAATTCTCCAATCCCACTCACACTGCCAGCAGGAACAGAGAATTTAGCACTCAGCCTAAACCCCATTCTCAATCCTCCCACCAATGGGAACAGTTTGTCCCGCTCTACCCTGTCCAGACCTCCATGCTTTATCACAAATCCATCACGGTGCAGCACAACAGCCTGTCCTGGGGGTGGGGGAAAGATGATGCAGCACAACAGCCTGTCCTGGGGGTGGGGGAAAGATGATGCAGCACAACAGCCTGTCCTGGGGGTGGGGGAAAGATGATGCAGCACCACAGCCTGTCCTGGGGGTGGGGGAAAGATGATGCCCACATCCTATGAAGAAATTTAAAACCATTTCTTCTCCACTGTTGTCCAGTTGAGTTGTTCTGCTCTCACGTTGTTCCATTCTAATCGAGTTATAGTCAAAGAAATGCTCGCAATGGCTTCTCTTCCTGCTCCTGTACCATTACCTCTGAGATTCCCCAGGGATTCCTCCTTGGTCCCCAAATGTTTCTCCTCCAAATCCTGCCCCATGACAACATCATCCAAAAACACAATATTACTTTTCACGCGCAAATAGATGACACGGTGGTTAGCATTGCTGCCTCACAGCGCCAAGGATCCGGGTTCGATTCCAGTCTCAGGTGAATGTGCGGAGTCTGCACGTTCTTCCCATGTCTGTGTGGGTTTCCTCCGGGTGCTCCGGTTTCCTCCCAGAGTCCGAAAGACATGCTGGTTAGGTGGATTGGCCATGCTAAATTCTCCCTCAGTGTCCAAAGACATGCAGGTTATAGAACATAGAAAGCCACAGCACAAACAGGCCCTTCGGCCCACAAGTTGCGCCGATCACATCCCCACCTCTAGGCCTATCTATAGCCCTCAATCCCATTAAATCCCATGTACTCATCCAGAAGTCTCTTAAAAGACCCCAACGAGTTTGCCTCCACCACCACCGACGTCAGCCGATTCCACTCACCCACCACCCTCTGAGTGAAAAACTTACCCCTGACATCCCCCCTGTACCTACCCCCCAGCACCTTAAACCTGTGTCCTCTCGTAGCAACCATTTCAGCCCTTGGAAATAGCCTCTGAGAGTCCACCCTATCCAGACCCCTCAACATCTTGTAAACCTCTATCAGGTCACCTCTCATCCTTCGTCTCTCCAGGGAGAAGAGACCAAGCTCCCTCAACCTATCCTCATAAGGCATGCCCCCCAATCCAGGCAACATCCTTGTAAATCTCCTCTGCACCCTTTCAATGGCTTCAACATCTTTCCTGTAATGAGGTGACCAGAACTGCGCGCAGTACTCCAAGTGGGGTCTAACCAGGGTCCTATAAAGCTGCAGCATTATCTCCCGACTCCTAAACTCAATCCCTCGATTAATGAAGGCTAGTACGCCATACGCCTTCTTGACCGCATCCTCCACCTGCGAGGCCGATTTAAGAGTCCTATGGACCCGGACCCCAAGGTCCTTCTGATCCTCTACACTGCTAAGAATGGTACCCTTCATTTTATACTGCTGCTCCATCCCATTGGATCTGCCAAAATGGATCACTACACACTTATCCGGGTTGAAGTCCATCTGCCACTTCTCCGCCCAGTCTTGCATTCTATCTATGTCTCGCTGCAACTTCTGACATCCCTCCAAACTATCCACAACACCACCTACCTTGGTGTCGTCAGCAAACTTACCAACCCATCCCTCCACTTCCTCATCCAGGTCATTTATGAAAATGACAAACAGCAAGGGTCCCAGAACAGATCCCTGGGGCACTCCACTGGTCACTGACCTCCATGCAGAGAAAGACCCCTCCACAGCCACTCTCTGCCTTCTGCAGGCAAGCCAGTTCTGGATCCACAAGGCAACAGCCCCTTGGATCCCATGCCCTCTCACTTTCTCAAGAAGTCTTGCATGGGGGACCTTATCGAACGCTTTGCTGAAGTCCATATAGACCACATCCACCGCTCTTCCTTCGTCAATGTGCTTGGTCACATTTTCAAAGAACTCAACCAGGCTCGTAAGGCACGACCTGCCCCTGACAAAGCCGTGCTGACTACTTTTGATCATACTAAACTTCTCTAGATGATCATAAATCCTGTCTCTCAGGATCCTCTCCATCAACTTACCAACCACTGAGGTTGGTGGATTGGTTATGCTAAATTTCCCCTTAGTGTCCCGAGATGTGTAGATTAATTTCTTCAGTTGTATATTGGGAAGACTGAAGCCATTGTTTTCAATCCACACTCCAAACTCCATTTCCAAGCTGCCAACTCCATCCCTCTCCTTGACAAAGGTCTGAGGTTGAGCCAGTCTGTTTTCAATCTTGGTGTCACATCTGATCCTGAGGTGAGCTCCCAGCCCGGTATCTGCCATCACAACGCCCACCCATTTCCAGCTCCGTAACATCGGTCAACTTCACCCCCGTCGCTGAAACCCTCATTCATGCTTCTGTTCCTCTGGGCTGCTGCTTTCCCACATTCTGGAAATGTGAGGCCAGCCAAAACTCTGCTGTCCATTCTGAAATCTGCTCTAATCGCCATGGGGACGGATAACTTTATAAAGGAATTCCAAAGAAAGGGAAACTGCTGGACAATGTTTATTAAAACGGTTACTTTAACAAACAACTAAAATCAGCATCATTTGGACATTAATTCTCATGTGAATGATATCACAAATAAAAAAGTAAATTTCACTTTAAGTAGTCAATACAAAAAAGATAAACGTCACATAGTTACAAGCATCTGCATTTACAGATCGGTAATCTCTCAGTATTTCAACTCTGTGTCTGTTCTGTAGGAATTTCTCACTTCCTACTCATCATTTCAGTTTGAGTTGTATTCATCAACAGCCATGTTTATCCTTTCCTGGGATCTGGGCGTCGCTGGCCAGGCCATCATTTATTGGGCAGCACGGTGGCACAGTGGTTAGCACTGCTGCCTCACAGCGCCAGGGACCCAAGTTCGATTCCTGGCTTGGGTCACTGTCTGTGTGGAGTTTGCACATTCTCCCCGTGTCTGCATGGGTTTCCTTCGGGTGCTCCAGTTTCCTCCCACAGTCCAAAGATGTGCAGGATAGGTTGATTGGGATTAGCAGGGTAAATATGTGGGGTGACAGGGATAGGGCCTGGGTGGGATTGTTGTTGGTGCAGACTCGATGGGCCGAATGGCCTCTTTCTGCACTGTAGGGATTCTATGATTCTATTGCCCATCCCTAATTTCCTTTGAGAAGATGGTGGTGAGTTGTCTTCTTGAAACACTCCAGTCCATGTGATGTAGATACACCCACGGGGCTGTTGGAGTGGGTGGGGGGAGTTCCAGGATTTTGACCCAGTGAAGATGGTCTGCAGACTGGAAGGAGAGGTTTGGACAATGGACCATATGGTGGACAAGCCTGTGCCAGAGGATTGGAGAGTGGCAAATATAACACCCTTATTAAAGGATATAGGGACGGCCCGAGCAATTGCAGGCCAGTTAGTCTAACATCAGTGGTGAGTAAGGTTTTGAAATCAATAATCTGGGAAAATATAATCTGCAGGCACTTGGAGAGGTTTGAGTTCATTAAGTAGAGCCAGCTGGATTTGTAAAAGACAGATTTAGCTCGACTAATCTAACTGAATGTGTTTGAGGAAAGAACTGAGGAGGATGACGAGGGGTATGTGGTGGTTGCTGTCTTTATGTCTATTAAGAAGACAAGGTACCACATACAAGGCTGCTTCATCAAGTTGAGAGTTCTGGAATAGGTTACATTAAAACTTTAGCCAATGGTAAGAGCTGTTTTAAATCCTATTGAAAGTTAAAGCGATGGAGGGACAGGGATTGGGGGAAGCACACCCCTACAAGCAGTGATGAGGTATCATCCCTCAGAGTTATCTCCTCGCTGTGTCCATCCAGAGGGATGGAATGTGCGCAATGGGGAAAGCAGCCAAAGGGAGATAGTGGCGGGGAAACGGGATCCTCCTCAGTCTCTCAGGAGCTTGGCTCCGACACACAACAATACAATAACCATCTGTTGAAACAAGTTTCAAATGAGAACAATTAACTTGGCTCATTATAGCGAGACTTATAAAACAGAAAATTGATGCAGAGCAAAGAATCTGCATTGAACCATAGTAAGAACATAGTTGGAGTCTTTTAGGCTTCACATGACATGGAAGATGTTGAGGCAATAGATAAGATGCAAAGATTCTTGAGAATTCCATCTGGTAGTCCATAGTCCCGGAAGTCCATCTCTGCGCCAGGTGCGTCGAACCGCAGCTCCTGAGAGACCGCGTTAGGGAACTGGAACTGCGGCTCGATGACCTTAGTCTAGTCAGGGAAAATGAGAAGTTAATAGATAGAAGTTACAGGCAGGTCGTCACACCAGGGCCACGGGAGGAAGGCACGTGGGTCATGGTTAGGAAGGGTAAAGGTCACGTACCAGAGAGTACCCCGATGGCTGTCCTCCGTAACAGTAAGGGATGGGTGACAGACAGGAGAGAGGAGGGGAGAGAGCAGTCCGTGATGGTATCCCCTGTGGTTGTCCCCCTCCAAAATAAGTATACCATTTTGGATACTGTGGGGGGGGGGGGGGGGATGACCCTCCAGGGGTAAGCCACGATGACCAGGTCACTGGCATGGAATCGGGCTCTGTGGCTCAGAAGGGAAAGAGGGGAACCAGGAGAGCAATAGTAGTGGGGGATGAAATGGTTAGAGGCACAGGCAGGCGGTTCTGTGGGCGTGAACGAGACTCCAGGATGGTAGTCTGCCTCCCTGGTGCCGGGGTCCTGGATGTCTCTGAGCGGGTAGGATGCATCCTAAAAAAGACAGGCAACCAGACAGACATCATTGTCCACATTGGTGCAAATGACGTAGGCAGAAAGAGCAGGGAGGTCCTGTGAAAGCAATTCAGGGAGTTGGGTAGTAGGCTAAAAAGCAGGGCCTCTAGGGTAGCGATCTCTGGACTACTCCCAGTACCACAAGCTAGTGAGGCTAAGAACAGGGAGACTGCACAGCTGAACGGGTGGCTAAAGGACTGGTGCAGGAGGGAGGGTTTCAAATTCGTCGATCACTGCGAAGTCTTCAAGAGAGGATGGCACCTGTACAAGAAGGATGGGTTGCACCTAAACTGGAGGGGTACGAATATCCTAGCTGGGAGTTTTGCTAGTGTGGTTCGGGTGGGTTTAAACTAATGTGGCAGGGGGGTGGGGATCAGAACAATAGGTCAATAAGCATAGAGGCTGGGGATGAGGTTGGGGCCAAGACAAGGCTATCTAACAGGAAGAGCATTCTGGGGGAGGATGACCTCACTGGGCCTGGAGGTCTGGAGTGCATCTGCTTCAATGCAAGGAGCGTCACGGGCAAGACAGACGAGCTTAGAGCCTTAATGCTTGCGCGGAACTTGGATGTGGTTGCAGTGACGGAGACTTGGTTAAAAGGACAGGACTGGCAGCTGAATATTCCGGGGTATAAGTGTTTTAGGTGAGACAGAGGAGGGGCAAGGAGAGGTGGGGGAGTAGCAATGCTGGTTAGGGAGCATATTACAGCGGTACAGAGGGTGGACAATATGGAAGGGTCAGGTAACGTGTCACTGTGGGTGGAGCTCAGAAACAGGAAGGGCGCAGTCACTATGCTGGGGGTATACTACAGGCCTCCCAACAGCCCACGGGAAGTTGAGGAACGGATATGTAAGGAGATTCTGGACAGGTGCAGAAAAATAGGGTTGTTGTAGTGGGAGACTTTAATTTCCCTTGTATAGACTGGAAATCGCTTAGGGCTGGGGGCCTGGACGGGGAAGAATTTATAAAATGCGCACAGGAAGGTTCTTTGGAACAATATGTTGACAGTCCAGCTAGAGAGGGGGCTATACTGAACCTAGTACTGGGGAATGAGCCCGGTCAGGTCATCAAAGTTGCAGTAGGGGAACATGTGGCAAATAGTGACCACAATTCTGTAAACTTTAGGACAGTGATGGAAAAAGATGAGTGTTGTCCTATGGGTAAGGTGCTGAATTGGGGGAAGGCTAACTACAGCCGGATTAGGCAGGATTTGGTGGCTGTTGATTGGGAGAGGCTGTTCAAGGGTAAATCCACATCTGGCATGTGGGAGTCTTTTAAGGAGCAGTTGATAGGACTGCAGGACAGGCATGTGCCCGTAAAGAGGAAGGGTAGGATTCGAGAACCCGTGGATAACTAGTGAAATTGTGGGTCTAATCAAAAAGAAAAAAGAGGCATACATGAGGTCCAGGCAGCTAAAAACAGATGGAGCAGTGGAGGAATACAGAGAAAGTAGAAAAGAACTCAAACAGGGACGTAGAGGGGCAAAAAGGGGTCACGAAATGTCCTTGGCAGACAGGATTAAGGAGAATCCCAAGGCATTTTATACATACGTTAGGAACAAGAGGGTTGTTAGGGAAAGAATCGGACCTCTCAGGGACAAAGGAGGGGAATTATGCTTAGAACCAAAGGAAGTAAGTGAGATCCTAAACGAATACTTTGCATCAGTATTTACAAAGGAGAGGGACATGTTGACTGGTATTGTCTCAGAGAGATGTGTTGACCCATTAGAAAAAATCTCAATTACAAGGGAGGAAGTGTTAGGTTTTTTAGGAAACATTAGGTCAGACAAATCCCCAGGGCCGGATGGCATCTATCCTAGACTGCTCAGGGAGGCAAGAGATGCAATTGCTGAGCCTCTAACAGAAATCTTTGTCTCTTCACTGGACACAGGTGAGGTCCCAGAGGATTGGAGGATAGCAAATGTGGTCCCGTTATTTAAGAAGGGTAGCAAGGATAACCCGGACAATTATAGGCCGGTGAGCTTGACGTCCATGGTAGGGAAGTTGTTGGAGAAGATTCTTAGAGATAGGATATATGCGCATTTAGAACTGAATAATCTCATTAGCGATAGACAGCATGGTTTTGTACGAGGGAGGTCATGCCTCACAAATTTGGTTGAGTTTTTTGAGGGGGTGACAAAAACGATTGACGAGGGAAGGGCTGTGGATGTCGTCTATATGGATTTTAGTAAAGCGCTTGACAAGGTCCCTCATGGCAGGCTGGTGCAAAAGGTTAAATCTCACGGGATAAAAGGTGAGCTAGCTAGATGGGTGGAGAACTGGCTTAGCCATAGAAGACAGAGGGTAGCAGTGGAGGGGTCTTTTTCCGGTTGGAGGTCTGTGACTAGTGGTGTTCCACAGGGCTCTGTACTGGGACCTCTGCTGTTTGTGATATATATAAATGATTTAGAGAAGATGTAGCTGGTGTGATCAGTAAGTTTGCGGACAACACGAAGATTGCTGGAGTTGCGGATAGTGATGAACATTGTCAGAGAATACTGCAGGATATAAATAGGCTGGAACATTGGGCGGAAAAATGGCAGTTGGAATTTAATCCAGAGAAATGCGAAGTGATGCATTTCGGTAGATCTAATGTAAGGGGGAGCTATACAATAAATGGCAGAACCATCAGGAGTATAGACACACAGAGGGACCTGGTGTACAAGTCCACAGATCCTTAAAGGTGGCAGCACAGGTGGAGAGGGTGGTGAAGAAGGCATATGGCGTGCTTGCCTGTATTGGACGGGGCATAGAATATAAAAGTTGGCATATGATGTTGCAGCTGTATAGAACGTTGGTTAGGCCACATTTGGAATACTGCGTCCAGTTCTGGTCGCCACACTACCAGAAGGACGTGGAGGCTTTGGAGAGAATACAGAGAAGGTTTACCAGGATATTGCCTGGTATGGAGGTTCTTGGCTATGAGGAGAGATTGGGTAAACTGGGGTTGTTCTCCCTGGAAAGACAGAGGATGAGGGGCGACCTAATAGAGGTGTATAAAATTATGAAGGGCATAGATAGGGTGAACAGTGGGAAGCTTTTTCTCAGGTCGGAGGTGACGAACACAAGGGGTCATGGGTTCAAGGTGAGGGGGGCAAGGTTCAACACAGATGTCAGGGGGACGTATTTTACACAGAGGGTGGTGGGGGCCTGGAATGCACTGCCGGACAAGGTGATTGAGGCGGACACACTGGGATCGTTTAAGACTTATCTAGATAGCCACATGAACAGACTGGGAATAGAGGGATACAAAAGAATGGTCTCGTGGGCACATGAGTGGCGCAGGCTTGGAGGGCCGAAGGGCCTGTTCCTGTGCTGTATTGTTCTTTGTTCTTTGGTATAAGGAGATGACAATATAAAGAAGGAGTTGAAAAACAGGAGGTGGTTTCATTTGAGCAAAGGAAATTACAGGCAGTCCAACAAGAGAAGGAGCTGTGCTGGACCTAATTCTGGGCAACGAAGGATACCATGAAAGGGAAAAGAAAGGCTTTTAAAAAGTACAAAGGGAGCAAATCAGTGGAGACATTAGTGAGGTATAAAAAGTGCAGGGTGGAGCTTAAGAAAACAATTAGGAATGCAAAGAGGGGATACGAGAAAGCTCTAGCTGATAAAAGTAGGGAAAATCCTAAGATATTCTATAAGTATATCAATGGGAAGAGGATAACCGGGTAAAAAGTGGGGTCCATTAAGGACCAAGGGGGGAGATCTGTGGGTGGAGGCAGAGGACACTGGTCGGGTGTTCAATGGATGCTTCACCCGGGAGAATGAGGACAATGGTATGGAATTCAGGGAGACTGAGAGGTTCTTGAGCAAATTGACAGAGTGAAGGACAAGGTATTGGAGGAGTTTGCAGGTTTAAAAGTGGATAAATCTCCAGGTCCAGATGAATTGTGCCCTAGGTTGCTGTGATTTAATTTTGTCACGTGTTGGTATACAGTGAAAAGTATTGTTTCTTGTGTACGATACAGACAAAGCATACCATTCATAGAGCAGGAAAGAAGAGAGTGCAGAATGTAGTGTTACAGTGGGAGGCAAGGGAGGAGATTACAGGGGGCTCTGACCCAAATTTTCAATTCCTTTCTGGCCACTGGGGTGGTGCCAGAGGACTGGAGAACAGCTCATGTGGTTCTGCTATTTAAGAAGGGTTGTAGAGATAAACCAGGGAACTATAGACCAGTGAGTCTCACGTCAGTGGTAGGGAAAAACATAGAACATAGAACAGTACAGCACAGAACAGGCCCTTCGGCCCACGATGTTGTGCCGAGCTTTATCTGAAACCAAGATCAAGCTATCCCACTCCCTATCATCCTGGTGTGCTCCATGTGCCTATCCAATAACTGCTTAAATGTTCCTAAAGTGTCCGACTCCACTATCACTGCAGGCCGTCCATTCCACACCCCAACCATTCTCTGCGTAAAGAACCTACCTCTGATATCCTTCCTATATCTCCCACCATGAACCCTATAGTTATGCCCCCTTGTAATAGCTCCATCCATCCGAGGAAATAGTCTTTGAACGTTCACTCTATCTATCCTCTTCATCATTTTATAAACCTCTATTAAGTTTCCCCTCAGCCTCCTCCGCTCCAGAGAGAACAGCCCTAGCTCCCTCAACCTTTCCTCATAAGACCTACCCTCCAAACCAGGCAGCATCCTGGTAAATCTCCTCTGCACTCTTTCCAGCGCTTCCACATCCTTCTTATAGTGAGGTGACCAGAACTGTACACAATATTCCAAATGTGGTCTCACCAAGGTCCTGTACAGTTGCAGCATAACCCCAGGAGGGCTTAGTTATGAGGAGAGATTGGGTAAACTGGGGTTGTTCTCACTGGAAAGACGGAGGATGAGGGGTGACCTAATAGAGGTGTATAAAATTATGAAAGGCATAGATAGGGTGAATGGTGGGAAGCTTTTTCCCAGATCGGTGGTGACGTTCACGAGGGGTCATAGGTTCAAGGTGAGAGGGGGGGAGGTTTAACACGGATATTAGAAGGACGTATTTTACACAGAGGGTGGTGGGGGCCTGGAATGCGCTGCCAGGCAAGGTGGCGGAGGCGGACACATTGGGAACGTTTAAGACTTATCTAGATAGCCACATGAACGGAGTGGGAATGGAGGGATACAAAAGAATGGTCTAGTTTGGACCAGGGAGCAGCGCGGGCTTGGAGGGCCGAAGGGCCTGTTCCTGTGCTGTATTGTTCTTTGTTCAAAGTCTCCACTGATGAAGTGGAATGGAGCCGGGGCTCTGAGGGATTCCGCCTGTGTTTCTAACAATGGAATCAGCTAGTCCAATCTAGCTCAGCTAGCACTGCACTCAGTGGGAGTGGGAGACCCCTCATCCCCCTTCTTTCCAGTGAGAACAACGTTCCCAGGCGGGGGGGGGGGGGGGGGGGGGGGTGAAGATAAAAACACACAGGAGTCAATCAGAAACATGCTCTTCTCCCATCTCTGTAGGGGGTGGGGATTCAGAATTGAATAATTCAGAGATGTTGAAAGGAGGTTACCTGACCTGTGTCTCACTGAAGTCACAACACACGAGAACAGGGTGGGAGGTTTTCAGTGAGGGGAGGGTCTGGAGGGAACCTGGAGGAATAAAACCGGAAGGGGGAGTTAGTAGGTTCAAAGCTGCACAATCCAGGAAGCAATCCTTGGAATAGCGACAGGATCAGTGAGCGACATTGTCAGTTTTGAGGTAGTTATGTAACAGGCCACCTATTGGTGATATACAAAGCACCTTGTGGAAGGAGAATTTAGTCTTGCAGTTGGCCTGGAGCGGATGTTGTATCTGCTGCAAACAATGACCTGGAATTCTTATCTTGCAACTGTCGCCACCCTTTGCAACCCAATCTCATTGTTTGCTTTCTTCCGATTGAAGAGACTGAGTCGGGGGAAATGCCTCACCTTCTCCCGCTTTGGATTTGTCTCTTTGGGTTTCTCTAAAATCCGGTCTGCCAGTTTACCCAAGATCCACTGGTGGTCCTGAGGATCCTCAGGCCAGCGAATATACTGCCTGCTCTGGATGTACGCCCTGATGGGCTGGTACTTCTTCAGCTGTAATTCCAGGATCCTGCCAACAACCAGCATCACCACCACATCTTTCATTTCGTGGAAGAGGCGACTCTGGGCAATATTGAAAGCTTCGATGCACCAGCCGTCCTTCAGGAAGTGCCTGGTTACAACACACACCGTCAACTTGCTGCACCAGATGGCATCGCGTATGTTTGTGATGTGATCCTCTCCGGGAAGGAAATCACGACCTTCAAAGCACAGCTGAAACCTGTTTGTCTCCTTGAACTGGGAGTCCAGGTTCTCCAGAAGTGAATCCTTCACCCACTCGATGTCCTCACAGCTGAAGCACAGGTACGCATCAAACCTGTAGTCTTTTCCTTCCACATCAACTTTCCGCCCATTCAGAATGTTGTCTTTGGTTCTTTTGTACCAGATGAAAAGCAAGCCCCTGCCTTTATTGTACAGAAGAACAGAAGAGATAAAAATCAGTAAGGCTGTGGTGAAGACAACAAAGAGAGCAAATTGTACTGGTTCTAAATTCATATCTTCCTCACACCCTTCAGCATTCAGATAAAGAAGAGGTATCCCTTGCAACTTCTCTGGAAATACGCAGTACATCTCTGATAACGGTTCCACCAACTTCACCTCAGTGCCATTGAGCCATTCCAAAAAGCCCCTGAAACTACAGTCACAGATGTACTGGTTTTGCCTCAAGTCCAGATGACTCACAAAACTGAAGACAACCGGGTCGGGTGACAGGAGACGGTTTTTAGACAGGTCGAGAATTTTGAGAGTGCTGGGAAACAGGCCGAGGCTGAGCTGGGACAAAGAGTTAGATGATAAGTTGAGTCGCTGGAGAGAATCCAAACCTTTAAAAACATCTTGTGGCAGCTCAGTGAGATAGTTCTGATCAAGGAGAAGGACAGTTAGATTCGCCAGATTGTGGAACACCTCCAAGCACTGTTTCTGTGCCCACATCAACTGGAGGAAGTTGCTTGAGAGTTGCAGATGGATTAACTGGTTGTCTTTGGGAATGGTGTCAGTAAGAGCAGGAGTGCACATCGACACACTGTTCTCGTTCAACAAAAGGTACTTCACAGGAGAGAGCTGCATGATCTTGTAGAAAACGTTGAGGTTGGTAAAGGCATTGTTTGAGAAATCGAGAAAGGTGCTCATGGAAACTGCCTCCAGGCCATAAACTGTCTTCAATCTGTTGTGACCCATTAAGAAATAAACCAATTGTGGAAGGTCGTGGAAACTAGGAATAAAGGAGAGCGAGTTGTCTCGAAGGTTCAATGTCTGCAGTTGATTTAGTCCATGGAATGAGTTTGATTGAATTGCCCCAATATGGTTATGCTGCAGATCAATTAATGAGACGTCCCTCAGACCTTCAAAGGTGGATGAGTAGATCTCCCCTAAAAGATTGGATGAAAGATTTAACTGCAGGAGGGATCGAAGGCCAAAGAATGCATTATTTTCAATCTGATTGATCTTGTTCAAAGATAATATTAGAGTGTGCAAGGAAACCAAGTGTGAAAACACATTAGCTTCAAGAGTGAAGATGAACCCATGGCTCATGTCCAGAATCAGCACAGAACTGTCACTGAGACCAGAAAAGGTCCGATTGTTAGGATCCATTATATTGTTAAAACCAAATGATCGGCCAATGGGCAGGAACTGCATCTTTAGTTGGATAATAAGTGTTCCTCTCATGGCTAAAAACATCTTCTCCAGTTTTTGAACGTCGAGGTCAGAACTTGAAATATCCAAGGTGTACAGCATTATTCCCTGGAAAGGGTTGCCACATTGCTCCCAGTCAAAGCTTTTGTCATTGTACAAGTATCTGTTTGAGGAGATATCCAATGTTTTGAAGACCTTCTGTCGAACATTGTACAGATCCCCCTCACAAATCTGGCGAATCCGATTTGCTTTAAAATTAACATTTGCCAGCGCCCGGAGGTTGTAGAATGTTGGATCTGGCCTGATATATTCTATCTTGTTTCCTTCAAGCATGAGGGTGTGCAGTGAGACTAAATGTCTGAAATAACCCTGTTGTAGAATGGAGTCATTCAGACCATTATAATCCAGGTACAAGACCTGCAGCTTCCCCAGCCCCGAAAATGCCTCCAGGTCCAGTTCTAACTTTTTGTTTCCTCCCAGGTCCAGAGATGTCAGATTCGGTAAATTTCGAAATGCTCTTGCTCCAACACGCATTGGTGGTGCCCTCTGCAACCCAACTGAGAGGATTCGTAGCTGATCCAGCCAAGAAAATGACATCTCTTCAATGACCTTGATGCTGTTGCTAATTAAGTTGAGGTGGACAATGTCTACGGGAACCGGTGGGATCTCAGCAAGGTTATAGCAGCTCATGGAGTTCTGATACTTGGAGCATGTTTTGGGATTAGGTTCCTGAGCTGCAGTGAAGGCTCCAAGAAGACACAGAGACAGGTATAACAGCATGATGTCCTATTAAAGAGAAAAAGTGAATTATTAATTAGTGTCTGCTCAAGAAATCATCTTCGTATCCGATTGAGTTTAGGACAGACCACTCAAAATGTCCTCTTAGTGATGTTTCTTATCCAGGTCATAGAATGGTACAACATAGATATAAGCTGTCCAACTCTTTGAATTATCCAGTCAGTCCCATTGCTTTGCTCTGTGCTCGACCTTCTGATTTTTTTCCCTTTTAAGTATTTATTCAATTCCCTTTTGGAAGTTATTATTAAATCTGCGTCTGCCAACCTTTTAGGCATTCCAGATCACAATTCACTGTGGGGATAAAAACTGTTTCTCTGGAGTTCAGAAGAACGAGAGGCGATCTCAGTGAAACATACAAAACTCTGAAGGGTCTGAGTGGGTCGACCTGAATGATTGTCTCTGCTTGTTGGAGAATCTAGAACACGGGAGCACATTCTCAGGATAGGCGGAGTGAAGTGAGGACAAATTACTTCACTCAAAACGTTGTGAATGATTGAAATTCTCCACCCAGAGGGTTGGGGATGTTTGATGGTTGAATGTATTTGGGGCTCAGACAGATTTTTGGGGCAGGATTTTCCGGTCGCGCTTGCCCCAAGACCACAAATCCCCGCCCGAGGTCGACAGACCTTTGCACGATCCGCCAAATTTTCTGTCCTGCCTGCTACAATTCCCATGATGGGCGGGACGGGAAAATTCAACTTCCATCTCTCAGGGAATGAACGACAATGGGGATTGGCAGGTGTTGAAGCCAAGATCTTACTGAATGGTGGAGCAGGTTCAAAGGGCCATCGGTCGACTCCTGCCCCCATTTATAATTATTTCCTGTACTTGTTCATGACAGTTTAATGATCTGTACAATGGGACCACAGGTCTGGTTAGGCCTCCACTGTTTATGGCTTTCCAGATTTAGAAACTCCCTTTGTTTAATCCTTTACAGGTTCCCCATGTTGCTGACTTCACACTTACCGAAATGGAAGTCCATTCGTCAGAATGTTGTGTAGTCACTCAATCTGTCAACATTCCCTCTAATTTTACAATGCTTACTGTCTATTTTATGCTTACTGTCTATTTTATGATGTGGAGATGCCGGCGTTGGACTGGGGTGGACACAGTAAGAAGTCTCACAACATCAGGTTAAAGTCCAACAGGTTTATTTGGAATCACGAGCTTTCAGAGCGCTGCTCCTTCCTCGGGTCAGAGCGCTCACCTGATGAAGGGGCAGTGCTCCGAAAGCTCGTGGTTCCAAACAAACCTGTTGGACTTTAACCTGGTGTTGTGAGACTTCTTACTGTGCCTATTTTATGTCATTGGCAAATTTGGACAGCTGGTTTCATGTACATCATAATGAATGCAGTAAATTGTTGAAAAAACAGAACCTTACAGGCCCCTATGAGTCAGATCCTGCAAATTAGAATATCTGCCCCCATTATCCATACTTGGTGTTTCCAGCCACTCAGTTCATCTCCAAACCAGGACAATTCTATGAACTTCAACCTTAGCTAATTATCTCGTACAAGGGACTTCATCAAATGCCTTTTGGAAGTCCAGACCTCCCACCAGTATTTCCATTCATGTGTGAACAAGGCTGTTACCATTCTTGAACTTATTGTGGATTATTGCATCATCATTGTGGCACAGTGGTTAGCACTGCTGCCTCACAGCATTAGGGACGCGGGTTCGATTCCCGGCTTGGGTCACTGCCTGTGCGGCGTCTGCACGTTCTCTCCGTGTCTGCGTGGGTTTCCTCCAGATGCTCCACTTTCCTCCCACAGGCTCCCACAATGCACCTTGGTTAGGTGCATTGGCCATGCTAAATTCTCCCTCGGTGTACCCAAACAGGCACTGGAGGGTGGCGACTAGGGGATTTTCACAGTAACTTCATTGCAGTCTTAAGCCTCCTTGTGACTAATAAATTAACTTTTATAAACTCTTTATTGATGTTGCTGTAATTGTACAAGGCCCTAAAGAGGCAACCGTTAGAATACTGAGTACAGATTTGGCCCCTTAAAGAAATATATATTATTAGTGGAAGAAGTACAGGGCAGTCTTACATAGAACGAACCCGAGTGTGGATACGGGTGTGAATCCCAGAGTAAGGGAGAGTGTGATATCGGTGTGAATCCCAGAGTAAGGGAGAGTGTGATATCAGTGTGAATCCCAGTGTAAGGGAGAGTGTGATATCGGTGTGAATCCCAGAGTAAGGGAGAGTGTGATATCGGTGTGAATGCCAGAGTAAGGGAGAGTGTGATATCGGTGTGAATTCCAGCGTAAGGGGGAGTGTGATATCACTGTGAATCCCAGTGTAAGGGAGAGTGTGATATCACTGTGAATACCAGTGTAAGGGAGAGTGTGATATCACTGTGAATCCCAGTGTAAGGGAGAGTGTGATATCGGTGTGAATCCCAGTGTAAGGGAGAGTGTGATATCGGTGTGAATCCCAGTGTAAGGGAGAGTGGGATACCGGTGTGAATCCCAGTGTAAGGGAGAGTGTGATATCACTGTGAATCCCAGTGTAAGGGAGAGTGTGATATCGGTGTGAATCCCAGTGTAAGGGAGAGTGTGATATCGGTGTGAATGCCAGTGTAAGGGAGAGTGTGATATCGGTGAGGATCCCAGTGTAAGGGAGAGTGTGATATCGGTGTGAATCCCAGAGTAAGGGAGAGTGTGATATCGGTGTGAATCCCAGTGTAAGGGAGAGTGTGATATCGGTGTGAATCCCAGAGTAAGGGAGAGTGTGATATCGGTGTGAATGCCAGAGTAAGGGAGAGTGTGATATCGGTGTGAATTCCAGCGTAAGGGGGAGTGTGATATCACTGTGAATCCCAGTGTAAGGGAGAGTGTGATATCACTGTGAATCCCAGTGTAAGGGAGAGTGTGATATCGGTGAGGATCCCAGTGTAAGGGAGAGTGTGATATCGGTGTGAATCCCAGTGTAAGGGAGAGTGTGATATCGGTGTGAATCCCAGTGTAAGGGAGAGTGTGATATCGGTGTGAATCCCAGTGTAAGGGCGAGTGTGATATCGGTGTGAATCCCAGTGTAAGGGCGAGTGTGATATCGGTGTGAATCCCAGTGTAAGGGAGAGTGTGATATCGGTGTGAATCCCAGTGTAAGGGAGAGTGTGATATTGGTGTGAATCCCAGTGTAAGGGGGAGTGTGATATCGGTGTGAATCCCAGTGTAAGGGGGAGTGTGATATCGGTGTGAATCCCAGAGTAAGGGAGAGTGTGATATCGGTGTGAATCCCAGTGTAAGGGGGAGTGTGATATCGGTGTGAATCCCAGTGTAAGGGGGAGGGTGATATCGGTGTGAATCCCAGTGTAAGGGAGAGTGTGATATCACTGTGAATCCCAGTGTAAGGGAGAGTGTGATATCGGTGTGAATCCCAGTGTAAGGGGGAGTGTGATATCGGTGTGAATCCCAGTGTAAGGGAGAGTGTGATATCACTGTGAATCCCAGTGTAAGGGGGAGCGTGATATCGGTGTGAATCCCAGTGTAAGGGGGAGCGTGATATCGATGTGAATCCCAGTGTAAGGGAGAGTGTGATATCGGTGTGAATCCCAGTGTAAGGGAGAGTGTGATATCGGTGTGAATCCCAGTGTAAGGGCGAGTGTGATATCGGTGTGAATCACAGTATTAAGGGGGAGCGTGATATCGGTGTGAATCTCAGTGTAAGGGAGAGTGTGATATCGGTGTGAATCCCAGCGTAAGGGAGAGTGTGATATCGGTGTGAATGACAGTGTCAGGGAGAGTGTGATATCGGTGTGAATCCCAGTGTAAGGGAGAGTGTGATATCACTATGAATCCCAGTGTAAGGGAGAGTGTGATATCGGTGTGAATCCCAGCATAAGGGGGAGTGTGATATCGGTGTGAATCCCAGTGTAAGGGGGAGTGTGATATCGGTGAGGATCCCAGTGTAAGGGGGAGTGTGATACCGGTGTGAATCCCAGTGTAAGGGGGAGTGTGATATCAGTGTGACTCCCAGTGTAAGGGAGAGCGTGATATCGGTGTGAATCCCAGTGTAAGGGAGAGCGTGATATCGGTGTGAATCCCAGTGTAAGGAAGAGTGTGATATTGGTGTGAATCCCAGTGTAAGGGGGAGCGTGATATCGGTGTGAATCCCAGTGTAAGGGAGAGTGTGATATCGGTGTGAATCCCAGTGTAAGGGAGAGTGTGATATCGGTGTGAATCCCAGTGTAAGGGGGAGCGTGATATCGGTGTGAATCCCAGGGTAAGGGAGAGTGTGATATCGGTGTGAATCCCAGTGTAAGGGGGAGTGTGATATCAGTGTGAATCCCAGTGTAAGGGATAGCGTGATATCGGTGTGAATCCCAGTGTGAGGGAGGGCGTGATATCGGTGTGAATCCCAGTGTAAGGGAGAGTGTGATATCGGTGTGAATCCCAACGTAAGGGGGAGTGTGATATCGGTGTGAATACCAGTGTAAGGGAGAGTGTGATATCGGTGTGAATACCGGTGTAAGGGAGAGTGTGATATTGGTGTGAATCCCAGCGTAAGGAGGAGTGTGATATCGGTGTGAATCCCAGTGTAAGGGAGAGTGTGATATCGGTGTGAATCCCAGTGTAAGGGAGAGTGTGATATCGGTGTGAATCCCAGTGTAAGGGAGAGTGTGATATCTGTGTGAATCCCAGTGTAAGGGGGAGCGTGATATCGGTGTGAATCCCAGTGTAAGGGAGAGTGTGATATCGGTGTGAATCCCAGTGTAAGGGGGAGCGTGATATCGGTGTGAATCCCAGTGTAAGGGAGAGTGTGATATCGGTGTGAATTCCAGTGTAAGGGAGAGTGTGATATCGGTGTGAATCCCAGTTTAAGGGAGAGTGTGATATTGGTGTGAATCCCAGTGTAAGGGGGAGTGTGATACCGGTGTGAATCCCAGTGTAAGGGAGAGTGTGATATCACTGTGAATCCCAGTGTAATGGAGAGTGTGATATCACTGTGAATTTCAGTGTAAGGGAGAGTGTGATATCGGTGTGAATACCTGTGTTACGGGGAGTGTGATACCGGTGTGAATCCCAGTGTAAGGGGGAGCGTGATATCGGTGTGAATCCCAGGGTAAGGTAGAGTGTGATATCGGTGTGAATCCCAACGTAAGGGGGAGTGTGATATCGGTGTGAATACCAGTGTAAGGGAGAGTGTGATATCGGTGTGAATACCGGTGTAAGGGGGAGTGTGATATCGGTGTGAATCACAGTGTAAGGGAGAGTGTGATACCGGTGTGAATCCCAGTGTAAGGGAGAGTGTGATATCACTGTGAATCACAGTGTAAGGGAGAGTGTGATATCGGTGTGAATCCCAGTGTAAGGGAGAGTGTGATATCGGTGTGAATAACAGTGTAAGGGAGTGCGTGATATCGGTGTGAATCCCAGTGTAAGGGGGAGCGTGATATCGGTGTGAATCCCAGTGTAAGGGAGAGTGTGATATCGGTGTGAATCCCAGTGTAAGGGAGAGCGTGATATCGGTGTGAATCCCAGTGTAAGGGAGAGTGTGATATCACTGTGAATCCCAGTGTAAGGGGGAGCGTGATATCGGTGTGAATCACAGTGTAAGGGGGAGTGTGATATCAGTGTGAATCCCAGTGTAAGGGAGAGTGTGATATCGGTGTGAATCCCAGTGTAAGGGGGAATGTGATATCGGTGTGAATCCCAGTGTAAGGGGGAGCGTGATATCGGTGTGAATCCCAGTGTAAGGGAGAGTGTGATATCACTGTGAATCCCAGTGTAAGGGAGAGTGTGATATCGGTGTGAATCCCAGTGTAAGGGGGAGTGTGATATCGGTGTGAATCCCAGTGTAAGGGAGAGTGTGATATCACTGTGAATCCCAGTGTAAGGGGGAGCGTGATATCGGTGTGAATCCCAGTGTAAGGGGGAGCGTGATATCGATGTGAATCCCAGTGTAAGGGAGAGTGTGATATCGGTGTGAATCCCAGTGTAAGGGAGAGTGTGATATCGGTGTGAATCCCAGTGGAAGGGCGAGTGTGATATCGGTGTGAATCACAGTATTAAGGGGGAGCGTGATATCGGTGTGAATCTCAGTGTAAGGGAGAGTGTGATATTGGTGTGAATCCCAGCGTAAGGGAGAGTGTGATATCGGTGTGAATCACAGTGTCAGGGAGAGTGTGATATCGGTGTGAATCCCAGTGTAAGGGAGAGTGTGATATCACTATGAATCCCAGTGTAAGGGAGAGTGTGATATCGGTGTGAATCCCAGCGTAAGGGGGAGTGTGATATCGGTGTGAATCCCAGTGTAAGGGGGAGTGTGATATCGGTGAGGATCCCAGTGTAAGGGGGAGTGTGATACCGGTGTGAATCCCAGTGTAAGGGGGAGTGTGATATCGGTGTGACTGCCAGTGTAAGGGAGAGCGTGATATCGGTGTGAATCCCAGTGTAAGGGAGAGCGTGATATCGGTGTGAATCCCAGTGTAAGGAAGAGTGTGATATTGGTGTGAATCCCAATGTAAGGGGGAGCGTGATATCGGTGTGAATCCCAGTGTAAGGGAGAGTGTGATATCGGTGTGAATCCCAGTGTAAGGGAGAGTGTGATATCGGTGTGAATCCCAGTGTAAGGGGGAGCGTGATATCGGTGTGAATCCCAGGGTAAGGGAGAGTGTGATATCGGTGTGAATCCCAGTGTAAGGGGGAGTGTGATATCAGTGTGAATTCCAGTGTAAGGGAGAGCGTGATATCGGTGTGAATTCCAGTGTAAGGGAGAGCGTGATATCGGTGTGAATCCCAGTGTGAGGGAGGGCGTGATATCGGTGTGAATCCCAGTGTAAGGGAGAGTGTGATATCGGTGTGAATCCCAACGTAAGGGGGAGTGTGATATCGGTGTGAATACCAGTGTAAGGGAGAGTGTGATATCGGTGTGAATACCGGTGTAAGGGAGAGTGTGATATTGGTGTGAATCCCAGCGTAAGGAGGAGTGTGATATCGGTGTGAATCCCAGTGTAAGGGAGAGTGTGATATCGGTGTGAATCCCAGTGTAAGGGAGAGTGTGATATCGGTGTGAATCCCAGTGTAAGGGAGAGTGTGATATCTGTGTGAATCCCAGTGTAAGGAGGAGCGTGATATCGGTGTGAATCCCAGTGTAAGGGAGAGTGTGATATCGGTGTGAATCCCAGTGTAAGGGGGAGCGTGATATCGGTGTGAATCCCAGTGTAAGGGAGAGTGTGATATCGGTGTGAATTCCAGTGTAAGGGAGAGTGTGATAGCGGTGTGAATCCCAGTGTAAGGGAGAGTGTGATATTGGTGTGAATCCCAGTGTAAGGGGGAGTGTGATACCGGTGTGAATCCCAGTGTAAGGGAAAGTGTGATATCACTGTGAATCCCAGTGTAATGGAGAGTGTGATATCACTGTGAATTTCAGTGTAAGGGAGAGTGTGATATCGGTGTGAATCCCAGTGTTACGGGGAGTGTGATACCGGTGTGAATCCCAGTGTAAGGGGGAGCGTGATATCGGTGTGAATCCCAGGGTAAGGTAGAGTGTGATATCGGTGTGAATCCCAGTGTAAGGGGGAGTGTGATATCGGTGTGAATCACAGTGTAAGGGAGAGTGTGATACCGGTGTGAATCCCAGTGTAAGGGAGAGTGTGATATCACTGTGAATCACAGTGTAAGGGAGAGTGTGATATCGGTGTGAATCCCAGTGTAAGGGAGAGTGTGATATCGGTGTGAATAACAGTGTAAGGGAGTGCGTGATATCGGTGTGAATCCCAGTGTAAGGGGGAGCGTGATATCGGTGTGAATCCCAGTGTAAGGGAGAGTGTGATATCGGTGTGAATCCCAGTGTAAGGGAGAGCGTGATATCGGTGTGAATCCCAGTGTAAGGGAGAGTGTGATATCACTGTGAATCCCAGTGTAAGGGGGAGCGTGATATCGGTGTGAATCACAGTGTAAGGGGGAGTGTGATATCAGTGTGAATCCCAGTGTAAGGGAGAGTGTGATATCGGTGTGAATCCCAGTGTAAGGGAGAGTGTGATATCGGTGTGAATCCCAGCGTAAGGGGGAGTGTGATATCGGTGTGAATCCCAGTGTAAGGGGGAGTGTGATATCGGTGAGGATCCCAGTGTAAGGGGGAGTGTGATACCGGTGTGAATCCCAGTGTAAGGGGGAGTGTGATATCGGTGTGACTCCCAGTGTAAGGGAGAGCGTGATATCGGTGTGAATCCCAGTGTAAGGGAGAGCGTGATATCGGTGTGAATCCCAGTGTAAGGGAGAGTGTGATATTGGTGTGAATCCCAGTGTAAGGGAGAGCGTGATATCGGTGTGAATCCCAGTGTAAGGGAGAGTGTGATATCGGTGTGAATCCCAGTGTAAGGGGGAGCGTGATATCGGTGTGAATCCCAGTGTAAGGGAGAGTGTGATATCGGTGTGAATCCCAGTTTAAGGGGGAGTGTGATATCAGTGTGAATCCCAGTGTAAGGGAGAGCGTGGTATCAGTGTGAATCCCAGTGTAAGGGAGAGCGTGATATCGGTGTGAATCCCAGTGTGGGGGAAGGCGTGATATCGGTGTGAATCCCAGTGTAAGGGAGAGTGTGATATCGGTGTGAATCCCAGTGTAAGGGAGAGTGTGATATCGGTGTGAATCCCAACGTAAGGGGGAGTGTGATATCGGTGTGAATACCAGTGTAAGGGAGAGTGTGATATCGGTGTGAATACCGGTGTAAGGGAGAGTGTGATATTGGTGTGAATCCCAGCGTAAGGAGGAGTGTGATATCGGTGTGAATCCCAGTGTAAGGGAGAGTGTGATATCGGTGTGAATCCCAGTGTAAGGGAGAGTGTGATATCGGTGTGAATCCCAGTGTAAGGGAGAGTGTGATATCTGTGTGAATCCCAGTGTAAGGGAGAGCGTGGTATCAGTGTGAATCCCAGTGTAAGGGAGAGCGTGATATCGGTGTGAATCCCAGTGTGAGGGAAGGCGTGATATCGGTGTGAATCCCAGTGTAAGGGAGAGCGTGATATCGGTGTGAATCCCAGTGTAAGGGAGAGTGTGATATCGGTGTGAATCCCAGTGTAAGGGGGAGCGTGATATCGGTGTGAATCCCAGTGTAAGGGAGAGTGTGATATCGGTGTGAATCCCAGTGTAAGGGGGAGTGTGATATCAGTGTGAATCCCAGTGTAAGGGAGAGCGTGGTATCAGTGTGAATCCCAGTGTAAGGGAGAGCGTGATATCGGTGTGAATCCCAGTGTGAGGGAAGGCGTGATATCGGTGTGAATCCCAGTGTAAGGGAGAGTGTGATATCGGTGTGAATCCCAGTGTAAGGGAGAGTGTGATATCGGTGTGAATCCCAGTGTAAGGGGGAGCGTGATATCGGTGTGAATACCAGTGTAAGGGAGAGTGTGATATCGGTGTGAATCCCAGTGTAAGGGGGAGCGTGATATCGGTGTGAATCCCAGTGTAAGGGAGAGTGTGATATCGGTGTGAATTCCAGTGTAAGGGAGAGTGTGATATCGGTGTGAATCCCAGTTTAAGGGAGAGTGTGATATTGGTGTGAATCCCAGTGTAAGGGGGAGTGTGATACCGGTGTGAATCCCAGTGTAAGGGAGAGTGTGATATCACTGTGAATCCCAGTGTAATGGAGAGTGTGATATCACTGTGAATTTCAGTGTAAGGGAGAGTGTGATATCGGTGTGAATACCAGTGTTACGGGGAGTGTGATACCGGTGTGAATCCCAGTGTAAGGGGGAGCGTGATATCGGTGTGAATCCCAGGGTAATGTAGAGTGTGATATCGGTGTGAATCCCAACGTAAGGGGGAGTGTGATATCGGTGTGAATACCAGTGTAAGGGAGAGTGTGATATCGGTGTGAATACCGGTGTAAGGGGGAGTGTGATATCGGTGTGAATCACAGTGTAAGGGAGAGTGTGATACCGGTGTGAATCCCAGTGTAAGGGAGAGTGTGATATCACTGTGAATCACAGTGTAAGGGAGAGTGTGATATCGGTGTGAATCCCAGTGTAAGGGAGAGTGTGATATCGGTGTGAATAACAGTGTAAGGGAGTGCGTGATATTGGTGTGAATCCCAGTGTAAGGGGGAGCGTGATATCGGTGTGAATCCCAGTGTAAGGGAGAGTGTGATATCGGTGTGAATCCCAGTGTAAGGGAGAGCGTGATATCGGTGTGAATCCCAGTGTAAGGGAGAGTGTGATATCACTGTGAATCCCAGTGTAAGGGGGAGCGTGATATCGGTGTGAATCACAGTGTAAGGGGGAGTGTGATATCAGTGTGAATCCCAGTGTAAGGGAGAGTGTGATATCGGTGTGAATCCCAGTGTAAGGGGGAATGTGATATCGGTGTGAATTCCAGTGTAAGGGAGAGTGTGATATCGGTGTGAATCCCAGTGTAAGGGAGAGTGTGATATTGGTGTGAATCCCAGTGTAAGGGGGAGTGTGATACCGGTGTGAATCCCAGTGTAAGGGAAAGTGTGATATCACTGTGAATCCCAGTGTAATGGAGAGTGTGATATCACTGTGAATTTCAGTGTAAGGGAGAGTGTGATATCGGTGTGAATCCCAGTGTTACGGGGAGTGTGATACCGGTGTGAATCCCAGTGTAAGGGGGAGCGTGATATCGGTGTGAATCCCAGGGTAAGGTAGAGTGTGATATCGGTGTGAATCCCAGTGTAAGGGGGAGTGTGATATCGGTGTGAATCACAGTGTAAGGGAGAGTGTGATACCGGTGTGAATCCCAGTGTAAGGGAGAGTGTGATATCACTGTGAATCACAGTGTAAGGGAGAGTGTGATATCGGTGTGAATTCCAGTGTAAGGGAGAGTGTGATATCGGTGTGAATAACAGTGTAAGGGAGTGCGTGATATCGGTGTGAATCCCAGTGTAAGGGGGAGCGTGATATCGGTGTGAATCCCAGTGTAAGGGGGAGTGTGATATCGGTGAGGATCCCAGTGTAAGGGGGAGTGTGATACCGGTGTGAATCCCAGTGTAAGGGGGAGTGTGATATCGGTGTGACTCCCAGTGTAAGGGAGAGCGTGATATCGGTGTGAATCCCAGTGTAAGGGAGAGCGTGATATCGGTGTGAATCCCAGTGTAAGGGAGAGTGTGATATTGGTGTGAATCCCAGTGTAAGGGAGAGCGTGATATCGGTGTGAATCCCAGTGTAAGGGAGAGTGTGATATCGGTGTGAATCCCAGTGTAAGGGGGAGCGTGATATCGGTGTGAATCCCAGTGTAAGGGAGAGTGTGATATCGGTGTGAATCCCAGTTTAAGGGGGAGTGTGATATCAGTGTGAATCCCAGTGTAAGGGAGAGCGTGGTATCAGTGTGAATCCCAGTGTAAGGGAGAGCGTGATATCGGTGTGAATCCCAGTGTGGGGGAAGGCGTGATATCGGTGTGAATCCCAGTGTAAGGGAGAGTGTGATATCGGTGTGAATCCCAGTGTAAGGGAGAGTGTGATATCGGTGTGAATCCCAACGTAAGGGGGAGTGTGATATCGGTGTGAATACCAGTGTAAGGGAGAGTGTGATATCGGTGTGAATACCGGTGTAAGGGAGAGTGTGATATTGGTGTGAATCCCAGCGTAAGGAGGAGTGTGATATCGGTGTGAATCCCAGTGTAAGGGAGAGTGTGATATCGGTGTGAATCCCAGTGTAAGGGAGAGTGTGATATCGGTGTGAATCCCAGTGTAAGGGAGAGTGTGATATCTGTGTGAATCCCAGTGTAAGGGAGAGCGTGGTATCAGTGTGAATCCCAGTGTAAGGGAGAGCGTGATATCGGTGTGAATCCCAGTGTGAGGGAAGGCGTGATATCGGTGTGAATCCCAGTGTAAGGGAGAGCGTGATATCGGTGTGAATCCCAGTGTAAGGGAGAGTGTGATATCGGTGTGAATCCCAGTGTAAGGGGGAGCGTGATATCGGTGTGAATCCCAGTGTAAGGGAGAGTGTGATATCGGTGTGAATCCCAGTGTAAGGGGGAGTGTGATATCAGTGTGAATCCCAGTGTAAGGGAGAGCGTGGTATCAGTGTGAATCCCAGTGTAAGGGAGAGCGTGATATCGGTGTGAATCCCAGTGTGAGGGAAGGCGTGATATCGGTGTGAATCCCAGTGTAAGGGAGAGTGTGATATCGGTGTGAATCCCAGTGTAAGGGAGAGTGTGATATCGGTGTGAATCCCAACGTAAGGGGGAGTGTGATATCGGTGTGAATACCAGTGTAAGGGAGAGTGTGATATCGGTGTGAATCCCAGTGTAAGGGAGAGTGTGATATCGGTGTGAATCCCAGTGTAAGGGAGAGTGTGATATCTGTGTGAATCCCAGTGTAAGGGGGAGCGTGATATCGGTGTGAATCCCAGTGTAAGGGAGAGTGTGATATCGGTGTGAATCCCAGTGTAAGGGGGAGCGTGATATCGGTGTGAATCCCAGTGTAAGGGGGAGCGTGATATCGGTGTGAATCCCAGTGTAAGGGAGAGTGTGATATCGGTGTGAATCCCAGTGTAAGGGGGAGCGTGATATCGGTGTGAATCCCAGTGTAAGGGAGAGTGTGATATCGGTGTGAATTCCAGTGTAAGGGAGAGTGTGATATCGGTGTGAATCCCAGTTTAAGGGAGAGTGTGATATTGGTGTGAATCCCAGTGTAAGGGGGAGTGTGATACCGGTGTGAATCCCAGTGTAAGGGAGAGTGTGATATCACTGTGAATCCCAGTGTAATGGAGAGTGTGATATCACTGTGAATTTCAGTGTAAGGGAGAGTGTGATATCGGTGTGAATACCAGTGTTACGGGGAGTGTGATACCGGTGTGAATCCCAGTGTAAGGGGGAGCGTGATATCGGTGTGAATCCCAGGGTAATGTAGAGTGTGATATCGGTGTGAATCCCAACGTAAGGGGGAGTGTGATATCGGTGTGAATACCAGTGTAAGGGAGAGTGTGATATCGGTGTGAATACCGGTGTAAGGGGGAGTGTGATATCGGTGTGAATCACAGTGTAAGGGAGAGTGTGATACCGGTGTGAATCCCAGTGTAAGGGAGAGTGTGATATCACTGTGAATCACAGTGTAAGGGAGAGTGTGATATCGGTGTGAATCCCAGTGTAAGGGAGAGTGTGATATCGGTGTGAATAACAGTGTAAGGGAGTGCGTGATATTGGTGTGAATCCCAGTGTAAGGGGGAGCGTGATATCGGTGTGAATCCCAGTGTAAGGGAGAGTGTGATATCGGTGTGAATCCCAGTGTAAGGGAGAGCGTGATATCGGTGTGAATCCCAGTGTAAGGGAGAGTGTGATATCACTGTGAATCCCAGTGTAAGGGGGAGCGTGATATCGGTGTGAATCACAGTGTAAGGGGGAGTGTGATATCAGTGTGAATCCCAGTGTAAGGGAGAGTGTGATATCGGTGTGAATCCCAGTGTAAGGGGGAATGTGATATCGGTGTGAATTCCAGTGTAAGGGAGAGTGTGATATCGGTGTGAATCCCAGTGTAAGGGAGAGTGTGATATTGGTGTGAATCCCAGTGTAAGGGGGAGTGTGATACCGGTGTGAATCCCAGTGTAAGGGAAAGTGTGATATCACTGTGAATCCCAGTGTAATGGAGAGTGTGATATCACTGTGAATTTCAGTGTAAGGGAGAGTGTGATATCGGTGTGAATCCCAGTGTTACGGGGAGTGTGATACCGGTGTGAATCCCAGTGTAAGGGGGAGCGTGATATCGGTGTGAATCCCAGGGTAAGGTAGAGTGTGATATCGGTGTGAATCCCAGTGTAAGGGGGAGTGTGATATCGGTGTGAATCACAGTGTAAGGGAGAGTGTGATACCGGTGTGAATCCCAGTGTAAGGGAGAGTGTGATATCACTGTGAATCACAGTGTAAGGGAGAGTGTGATATCGGTGTGAATCCCAGTGTAAGGGAGAGTGTGATATCGGTGTGAATAACAGTGTAAGGGAGTGCGTGATATCGGTGTGAATCCCAGTGTAAGGGGGAGCGTGATATCGGTGTGAATCCCAGTGTAAGGGAGAGTGTGATATCGGTGTGAATCCCAGTGTAAGGGAGAGCGTGATATCGGTGTGAATCCCAGTGTAAGGGAGAGTGTGATATCACTGTGAATCCCAGTGTAAGGGGGAGCGTGATATCGGTGTGAATCACAGTGTAAGGGGGAGTGTGATATCAGTGTGAATCCCAGTGTAAGGGAGAGTGTGATATCGCTGTGAATCCCAGTGTAAGGGAGAGTGTGATATCGGTGTGAATCCCAGCGTAAGGGGGAGTGTGATATCGGTGTGAATCCCAGTGTAAGGGGGAGTGTGATATCGGTGTGGATCCCAGTGTAAGGGGGAGTGTGATACCGGTGTGAATCCCAGTGTAAGGGGGAGTGTGATATCGGTGTGACTCCCAGTGTAAGGGAGAGCGTGATATCGGTGTGAATCCCAGTGTAAGGGAGAGCGTGATATCGGTGTGAATCCCAGTGTAAGGGAGAGTGTGATATTGGTGTGAATCCCAGTGTAAGGGAGAGCGTGATATCGGTGTGAATCCCAGTGTAAGGGAGAGTGTGATATCGGTGTGAATCCCAGTGTAAGGGGGAGCGTGATATCGGTGTGAATCCCAGTGTAAGGGAGAGTGTGATATCGGTGTGAATCCCAGTTTAAGGGGGAGTGTGATATCAGTGTGAATCCCAGTGTAAGGGAGAGCGTGGTATCAGTGTGAATCCCAGTGTAAGGGAGAGCGTGATATCGGTGTGAATCCCAGTGTGGGGGAAGGCGTGATATCGGTGTGAATCCCAGTGTAAGGGAGAGTGTGATATCGGTGTGAATCCCAGTGTAAGGGAGAGTGTGATATCGGTGTGAATCCCAACGTAAGGGGGAGTGTGATATCGGTGTGAATACCAGTGTAAGGGAGAGTGTGATATCGGTGTGAATACCGGTGTAAGGGAGAGTGTGATATTGGTGTGAATCCCAGCGTAAGGAGGAGTGTGATATCGGTGTGAATCCCAGTGTAAGGGAGAGTGTGATATCGGTGTGAATCCCAGTGTAAGGGAGAGTGTGATATCGGTGTGAATCCCAGTGTAAGGGAGAGTGTGATATCTGTGTGAATCCCAGTGTAAGGGAGAGCGTGGTATCAGTGTGAATCCCAGTGTAAGGGAGAGCGTGATATCGGTGTGAATCCCAGTGTGAGGGAAGGCGTGATATCGGTGTGAATCCCAGTGTAAGGGAGAGCGTGATATCGGTGTGAATCCCAGTGTAAGGGAGAGTGTGATATCGGTGTGAATCCCAGTGTAAGGGGGAGCGTGATATCGGTGTGAATCCCAGTGTAAGGGAGAGTGTGATATCGGTGTGAATCCCAGTGTAAGGGGGAGTGTGATATCAGTGTGAATCCCAGTGTAAGGGAGAGCGTGGTATCAGTGTGAATCCCAGTGTAAGGGAGAGCGTGATATCGGTGTGAATCCCAGTGTGAGGGAAGGCGTGATATCGGTGTGAATCCCAGTGTAAGGGAGAGTGTGATATCGGTGTGAATCCCAGTGTAAGGGAGAGTGTGATATCGGTGTGAATCCCAACGTAAGGGGGAGTGTGATATCAGTGTGAATACCAGTGTAAGGGAGAGTGTGATATCGGTGTGAATACCGGTGTAAGGGAGAGTGTGATATTGGTGTGAATCCCAGCGTAAGGAGGAGTGTGATATCGGTGTGAATCCCAGTGTAAGGGAGAGTGTGATATCGGTGTGAATCCCAGTGTAAGGGAGAGTGTGATATCGGTGTGAATCCCAGTGTAAGGGAGAGCGTGATATCTGTGTGAATCCCAGTGTAAGGGGGAGCGTGATATCGGTGTGAATCCCAGTGTAAGGGAGAGTGTGATATCGGTGTGAATCCCAGTGTAAGGGGGAGCGTGATATCGGTGTGAATCCCAGTGTAAGGGGGAGCGTGATATCGGTGTGAATCCCAGTGTAAGGGAGAGTGTGATATCGGTGTGAATCCCAGTGTAAGGGGGAGCGTGATATCGGTGTGAATCCCAGTGTAAGGGAGAGTGTGATATCGGTGTGAATTCCAGTGTAAGGGAGAGTGTGATATCGGTGTGAATCCCAGTTTAAGGGAGAGTGTGATATTGGTGTGAATCCCAGTGTAAGGGGGAGTGTGATACCGGTGTGAATCCCAGTGTAAGGGAGAGTGTGATATCACTGTGAATCCCAGTGTAATGGAGAGTGTGATATCACTGTGAATTTCAGTGTAAGGGAGAGTGTGATATCGGTGTGAATACCAGTGTTACGGGGAGTGTGATACCGGTGTGAATCCCAGTGTAAGGGGGAGCGTGATATCGGTGTGAATCCCAGGGTAATGTAGAGTGTGATATCGGTGTGAATCCCAACGTAAGGGGGAGTGTGATATCGGTGTGAATACCAGTGTAAGGGAGAGTGTGATATCGGTGTGAATACCGGTGTAAGGGGGAGTGTGATATCGGTGTGAATCACAGTGTAAGGGAGAGTGTGATACCGGTGTGAATCCCAGTGTAAGGGAGAGTGTGATATCACTGTGAATCACAGTGTAAGGGAGAGTGTGATATCGGTGTGAATCCCAGTGTAAGGGAGAGTGTGATATCGGTGTGAATAACAGTGTAAGGGAGTGCGTGATATCGGTGTGAATCCCAGTGTAAGGGGGAGCGTGATATCGGTGTGAATCCCAGTGTAAGGGAGAGTGTGATATCGGTGTGAATCCCAGTGTAAGGGAGAGCGTGATATCGGTGTGAATCCCAGTGTAAGGGAGAGTGTGATATCACTGTGAATCCCAGTGTAAGGGGGAGCGTGATATCGGTGTGAATCACAGTGTAAGGGGGAGTGTGATATCAGTGTGAATCCCAGTGTAAGGGAGAGTGTGATATCGGTGTGAATCCCAGTGTAAGGGGGAATGTGATATCGGTGTGAATTCCAGTGTAAGGGAGAGTGTGATATCGGTGTGAATCCCAGTGTAAGGGAGAGTGTGATATTGGTGTGAATCCCAGTGTAAGGGGGAGTGTGATACCGGTGTGAATCCCAGTGTAAGGGAAAGTGTGATATCACTGTGAATCCCAGTGTAATGGAGAGTGTGATATCACTGTGAATTTCAGTGTAAGGGAGAGTGTGATATCGGTGTGAATCCCAGTGTTACGGGGAGTGTGATACCGGTGTGAATCCCAGTGTAAGGGGGAGCGTGATATCGGTGTGAATCCCAGGGTAAGGTAGAGTGTGATATCGGTGTGAATCCCAGTGTAAGGGGGAGTGTGATATCGGTGTGAATCACAGTGTAAGGGAGAGTGTGATACCGGTGTGAATCCCAGTGTAAGGGAGAGTGTGATATCACTGTGAATCACAGTGTAAGGGAGAGTGTGATATCGGTGTGAATCCCAGTGTAAGGGAGAGTGTGATATCGGTGTGAATAACAGTGTAAGGGAGTGCGTGATATCGGTGTGAATCCCAGTGTAAGGGGTAGCGTGATATCGGTGTGAATCCCAGTGTAAGGGAGAGTGTGATATCGGTGTGAATCCCAGTGTAAGGGAGAGCGTGATATCGGTGTGAATCCCAGTGTAAGGGAGAGTGTGATATCACTGTGAATCCCAGTGTAAGGGGGAGCGTGATATCGGTGTGAATCACAGTGTAAGGGGGAGTGTGATATCAGTGTGAATCCCAGTGTAAGGGAGAGTGTGATATCGCTGTGAATCCCAGTGTAAGGGAGAGTGTGATATCGGTGTGAATCCCAGCGTAAGGGGGAGTGTGATATCGGTGTGAATCCCAGTGTAAGGGGGAGTGTGATATCGGTGTGGATCCCAGTGTAAGGGGGAGTGTGATACCGGTGTGAATCCCAGTGTAAGGGGGAGTGTGATATCGGTGTGACTCCCAGTGTAAGGGAGAGCGTGATATCGGTGTGAATCCCAGTGTAAGGGAGAGCGTGATATCGGTGTGAATCCCAGTGTAAGGGAGAGTGTGATATTGGTGTGAATCCCAGTGTAAGGGAGAGCGTGATATCGGTGTGAATCCCAGTGTAAGGGAGAGTGTGATATCGGTGTGAATCCCAGTGTAAGGGGGAGCGTGATATCGGTGTGAATCCCAGTGTAAGGGAGAGTGTGATATCGGTGTGAATCCCAGTTTAAGGGGGAGTGTGATATCAGTGTGAATCCCAGTGTAAGGGAGAGCGTGGTATCAGTGTGAATCCCAGTGTAAGGGAGAGCGTGATATCGGTGTGAATCCCAGTGTGGGGGAAGGCGTGATATCGGTGTGAATCCCAGTGTAAGGGAGAGTGTGATATCGGTGTGAATCCCAGTGTAAGGGAGAGTGTGATATCGGTGTGAATCCCAACGTAAGGGGGAGTGTGATATCGGTGTGAATACCAGTGTAAGGGAGAGTGTGATATCGGTGTGAATACCGGTGTAAGGGAGAGTGTGATATTGGTGTGAATCCCAGCGTAAGGAGGAGTGTGATATCGGTGTGAATCCCAGTGTAAGGGAGAGTGTGATATCGGTGTGAATCCCAGTGTAAGGGAGAGTGTGATATCGGTGTGAATCCCAGTGTAAGGGAGAGTGTGATATCTGTGTGAATCCCAGTGTAAGGGAGAGCGTGGTATCAGTGTGAATCCCAGTGTAAGGGAGAGCGTGATATCGGTGTGAATCCCAGTGTGAGGGAAGGCGTGATATCGGTGTGAATCCCAGTGTAAGGGAGAGCGTGATATCGGTGTGAATCCCAGTGTAAGGGAGAGTGTGATATCGGTGTGAATCCCAGTGTAAGGGGGAGCGTGATATCGGTGTGAATCCCAGTGTAAGGGAGAGTGTGATATCGGTGTGAATCCCAGTGTAAGGGGGAGTGTGATATCAGTGTGAATCCCAGTGTAAGGGAGAGCGTGGTATCAGTGTGAATCCCAGTGTAAGGGAGAGCGTGATATCGGTGTGAATCCCAGTGTGAGGGAAGGCGTGATATCGGTGTGAATCCCAGTGTAAGGGAGAGTGTGATATCGGTGTGAATCCCAGTGTAAGGGAGAGTGTGATATCGGTGTGAATCCCAACGTAAGGGGGAGTGTGATATCGGTGTGAATACCAGTGTAAGGGAGAGTGTGATATCGGTGTGAATACCGGTGTAAGGGAGAGTGTGATATTGGTGTGAATCCCAGCGTAAGGAGGAGTGTGATATCGGTGTGAATCCCAGTGTAAGGGAGAGTGTGATATCGGTGTGAATCCCAGTGTAAGGGAGAGTGTGATATCGGTGTGAATCCCAGTGTAAGGGAGAGTGTGATATCTGTGTGAATCCCAGTGTAAGGGGGAGCGTGATATCGGTGTGAATCCCAGTGTAAGGGAGAGTGTGATATCGGTGTGAATCCCAGTGTAAGGGGGAGCGTGATATCGGTGTGAATCCCAGTGTAAGGGGGAGCGTGATATCGGTGTGAATCCCAGTGTAAGGGAGAGTGTGATATCGGTGTGAATCCCAGTGTAAGGGGGAGCGTGATATCGGTGTGAATCCCAGTGTAAGGGAGAGTGTGATATCGGTGTGAATTCCAGTGTAAGGGAGAGTGTGATATCGGTGTGAATCCCAGTTTAAGGGAGAGTGTGATATTGGTGTGAATCCCAGTGTAAGGGGGAGTGTGATACCGGTGTGAATCCCAGTGTAAGGGAGAGTGTGATATCACTGTGAATCCCAGTGTAATGGAGAGTGTGATATCACTGTGAATTTCAGTGTAAGGGAGAGTGTGATATCGGTGTGAATACCAGTGTTACGGGGAGTGTGATACCGGTGTGAATCCCAGTGTAAGGGGGAGCGTGATATCGGTGTGAATCCCAGTGTAAGGGAGAGTGTGATATCGGTGTGAATCCCAACGTAAGGGGGAGTGTGATATCGGTGTGAATACCAGTGTAAGGGAGAGTGTGATATCGGTGTGAATACCGGTGTAAGGGGGAGTGTGATATCGGTGTGAATCACAGTGTAAGGGAGAGTGTGATACCGGTGTGAATCCCAGTGTAAGGGAGAGTGTGATATCACTGTGAATCACAGTGTAAGGGAGAGTGTGATATCGGTGTGAATCCCAGTGTAAGGGAGAGTGTGATATCGGTGTGAATAACAGTGTAAGGGAGTGCGTGATATCGGTGTGAATCCCAGTGTAAGGGGGAGCGTGATATCGGTGTGAATCCCAGTGTAAGGGAGAGTGTGATATCGGTGTGAATCCCAGTGTAAGGGAGAGCGTGATATCGGTGTGAATCCCAGTGTAAGGGAGAGTGTGATATCACTGTGAATCCCAGTGTAAGGGGGAGCGTGATATCGGTGTGAATCACAGTGTAAGGGGGAGTGTGATATCAGTGTGAATCCCAGTGTAAGGGAGAGTGTGATATCGGTGTGAATCCCAGTGTAAGGGGGAATGTGATATCGGTGTGAATCCCAGTGTAAGGGGGAGGGTGATATCGGTGTGAATCCCAGTGTAAGGGAGAGTGTGATATCACTGTGAATCCCAGTGTAAGGGAGAGTGTGATATCGGTGTGAATCCCAGTGTAAGGGGGAGTGTGATATCGGTGTGAATCCCAGTGTAAGGGAGAGTGTGATATCACTGTGAATCCCAGTGTAAGGGGGAGCGTGATATCGGTGTGAATCCCAGTGTAAGGGGGAGCGTGATATCGATGTGAATCCCAGTGTAAGGGAGAGTGTGATATCGGTGTGAATCCCAGTGTAAGGGAGAGTGTGATATCGGTGTGAATCCCAGTGTAAGGGCGAGTGTGATATCGGTGTGAATCACAGTATTAAGGGGGAGCGTGATATCGGTGTGAATATCAGTGTAAGGGAGAGTGTGATATTGGTGTGAATCCCAGCGTAAGGGAGAGTGTGATATCGGTGTGAATCACAGTGTCAGGGAGAGTGTGATATCGGTGTGAATCCCAGTGTAAGGGAGAGTGTGATATCACTATGAATCCCAGTGTAAGGGAGAGTGTGATATCGGTGTGAATCCCAGCGTAAGGGGGAGTGTGATATCGGTGTGAATCCCAGTGTAAGGGGGAGTGTGATATCGGTGAGGATCCCAGTGTAAGGGGGAGTGTGATACCGGTGTGAATCCCAGTGTAAGGGGGAGTGTGATATCGGTGTGACTCCCAGTGTAAGGGAGAGCGTGATATCGGTGTGAATCCCAGTGTAAGGGAGAGCGTGATATCGGTGTGAATCCCAGTGTAAGGAAGAGTGTGATATTGGTGTGAATCCCAATGTAAGGGGGAGCGTGATATCGGTGTGAATCCCAGTGTAAGGGAGAGTGTGATATCGGTGTGAATCCCAGTGTAAGGGAGAGTGTGATATCGGTGTGAATCCCAGTGTAAGGGGGAGCGTGATATCGGTGTGAATCCCAGGGTAAGGGAGAGTGTGATATCGGTGTGAATCCCAGTGTAAGGGGGAGTGTGATATCAGTGTGAATTCCAGTGTAAGGGAGAGCGTGATATCGGTGTGAATTCCAGTGTAAGGGAGAGCGTGATATCGGTGTGAATCCCAGTGTGAGGGAGGGCGTGATATCGGTGTGAATCCCAGTGTAAGGGAGAGTGTGATATCGGTGTGAATCCCAACGTAAGGGGGAGTGTGATATCGGTGTGAATACCAGTGTAAGGGAGAGTGTGATATCGGTGTGAATACCGGTGTAAGGGAGAGTGTGATATTGGTGTGAATCCCAGCGTAAGGAGGAGTGTGATATCGGTGTGAATCCCAGTGTAAGGGAGAGTGTGATATCGGTGTGAATCCCAGTGTAAGGGAGAGTGTGATATCGGTGTGAATCCCAGTGTAAGGGAGAGTGTGATATCTGTGTGAATCCCAGTGTAAGGGGGAGCGTGATATCGGTGTGAATCCCAGTGTAAGGGAGAGTGTGATATCGGTGTGAATCCCAGTGTAAGGGGGAGCGTGATATCGGTGTGAATCCCAGTGTAAGGGAGAGTGTGATATCGGTGTGAATTCCAGTGTAAGGGAGAGTGTGATATCGGTGTGAATCCCAGTGTAAGGGAGAGTGTGATATTGGTGTGAATCCCAGTGTAAGGGGGAGTGTGATACCGGTGTGAATCCCAGTGTAAGGGAAAGTGTGATATCACTGTGAATCCCAGTGTAATGGAGAGTGTGATATCACTGTGAATTTCAGTGTAAGGGAGAGTGTGATATCGGTGTGAATCCCAGTGTTACGGGGAGTGTGATACCGGTGTGAATCCCAGTGTAAGGGGGAGCGTGATATCGGTGTGAATCCCAGGGTAAGGTAGAGTGTGATATCGGTGTGAATCCCAGTGTAAGGGGGAGTGTGATATCGGTGTGAATCACAGTGTAAGGGAGAGTGGGATACCGGTGTGAATCCCAGTGTAAGGGAGAGTGTGATATCACTGTGAATCACAGTGTAAGGGAGAGTGTGATATCGGTGTGAATCCCAGTGTAAGGGAGAGTGTGATATCGGTGTGAATAACAGTGTAAGGGAGTGCGTGATATCGTTGTGAATCCCAGTGTAAGGGGGAGCGTGATATCGGTGTGAATCCCAGTGTAAGGGAGAGTGTGATATCGGTGTGAATCCCAGTGTAAGGGAGAGCGTGATATCGGTGTGAATCCCAGTGTAAGGGAGAGTGTGATATCACTGTGAATCCCAGTGTAAGGGGGAGCGTGATATCGGTGTGAATCACAGTGTAAGGGGGAGTGTGATATCAGTGTGAATCCCAGTGTAAGGGAGAGTGTGATATCGGTGTGAATCCCAGTGTAAGGGAGAGTGTGATATCGGTGTGAATCCCAGCGTAAGGGGGAGTGTGATATCGGTGTGAATCCCAGTGTAAGGGGGAGTGTGATATCGGTGAGGATCCCAGCGTAAGGGGGAGTGTGATACCGGTGTGAATCCCAGTGTAAGGGGGAGTGTGATATCGGTGTGACTCCCAGTGTAAGGGAGAGCGTGATATCGGTGTGAATCCCAGTGTAAGGGAGAGCGTGATATCGGTGTGAATCCCAGTGTAAGGGAGAGTGTGATATCGGTGTGAATCCCAGTGTAAGGGAGAGCGTGATATCGGTGTGAATCCCAGTGTAAGGGAGAGTGTGATATCGGTGTGAATCCCAGTGTAAGGGGGAGCGTGATATCGGTGTGAATCCCAGTGTAAGGGAGAGTGTGATATCAGTGTGAATCCCAGTTTAAGGGGGAGTGTGATATCAGTGTGAATCCCAGTGTAAGGGAGAGCGTGGTATCAGTGTGAATCCCAGTGTAAGGGGGAGCGTGATATCGGTGTGAATCCCAGTGTGAGGGAAGGCGTGATATCGGTGTGAATCCCAGTGTAAGGGAGAGTGTGATATCGGTGTGAATCCCAGTGTAAGGGAGAGTGTGATATCGGTGTGAATCCCAACGTAAGGGGGAGTGTGATATCGGTGTGAATACCAGTGTAAGGGAGAGTGTGATATCGGTGTGAATACCGGTGTAAGGGAGAGTGTGATATTGGTGTGAATCCCAGCGTAAGGAGGAGTGTGATATCGGTGTGAATCCCAGTGTAAGGGAGAGTGTGATATCGGTGTGAATCCCAGTGTAAGGGAGAGTGTGATATCGGTGTGAATCCCAGTGTAAGGGAGAGTGTGATATCTGTGTGAATCCCAGTGTAAGGGAGAGCGTGGTATCAGTGTGAATCCCAGTGTAAGGGAGAGCGTGATATCGGTGTGAATCCCAGTGTGAGGGAAGGCGTGATATCGGTGTGAATCCCAGTGTAAGGGAGAGCGTGATATCGGTGTGAATCCCAGTGTAAGGGAGAGTGTGATATCGGTGTGAATCCCAGTGTAAGGGGGAGCGTGATATCGGTGTGAATCCCAGTGTAAGGGAGAGTGTGATATCGGTGTGAATCCCAGTGTAAGGGGGAGTGTGATATCAGTGTGAATCCCAGTGTAAGGGAGAGCGTGGTATCAGTGTGAATCCCAGTGTAAGGGAGAGCGTGATATCGGTGTGAATCCCAGTGTGAGGGAAGGCGTGATATCGGTGTGAATCCCAGTGTAAGGGAGAGTGTGATATCGGTGTGAATCCCAGTGTAAGGGAGAGTGTGATATCGGTGTGAATCCCAACGTAAGGGGGAGTGTGATATCGGTGTGAATACCAGTGTAAGGGAGAGTGTGATATCGGTGTGAATACCGGTGTAAGGGAGAGTGTGATATTGGTGTGAATCCCAGCGTAAGGAGGAGTGTGATATCGGTGTGAATCCCAGTGTAAGGGAGAGTGTGATATCGGTGTGAATCCCAGTGGAAGGGAGAGTGTGATATCGGTGTGAATCCCAGTGTAAGGGAGAGTGTGATATCTGTGTGAATCCCAGTGTAAGGGGGAGAGTGATATCGGTGTGAATCCCAGTGTAAGGGAGAGTGTGATATCGGTGTGAATCCCAGTGTAAGGGGGAGCGTGATATCGGTGTGAATCCCAGTGTAAGAGAGAGTGTGATATCGGTGTGAATTCCAGTGTAAGGGAGAGTGTGATATCGGTGTGAATCCCAGTGCAAGGGAGAGTGTGATATTGGTGTGAATCCCAGTGTAAGGGGGAGTGTGATACCGGTGTGAATCCCAGTGTAAGGGAAAGTGTGATATCACTGTGAATCCCAGTGTAATGGAGAGTGTGATATCACTGTGAATTTCAGTGAAAGGGAGAGTGTGATATCGGTGTGAATCCCAGTGTTACGGGGAGTGTGATACCGGTGTGAATCCCAGTGTAAGGGGGAGCGTGATATCGGTGTGAGTACCAGTGTAAGGGAGAGTGTGATATCGGTGTGAATCCCAGTGTTACGGGGAGTGTGATACCGGTGTGAATCCCAGTGTAAGGGGGAGTGTGATATCGGTGTGAATCCCAGTGTAAGGGAGAGTGTGATATCGGTGTGAATCCCAGTGTAAGGGAGAGTGTGATACCGGTGTGAATCCCAGTGTAAGGGGGAGCGTGATATCGGTGTGAATCCCAGGGTAAGGTAGAGTGTGATATCGGTGTGAATCCCAGTGGAAGGGGGAGTGTGATATCGGTGTGAATCACAGTGTAAGGGAGAGTGTGATACCGGTGTGAATTCCAGTGTAAGGGAGAGTGTGATATCACTGTGAATCACAGTGTAAGGGAGAGTGTGATATCGGTGTGAATCCCAGTGTAAGGGAGAGTGTGATATCGGTGTGAATAACAGTGTAAGGGAGTGCGTGATATCGGTGTGAATCCCAGTGTAAGGGGGAGCGTGATATCGGTGTGAATCCCAGTGTAATGGAGAGTGTGATATCGGTGTGAATCCCAGTGTAAGGGAGAGCGTGATATCGGTGTGAATCCCAGTGTAAGGGAGAGTGTGATATCACTGTGAATCCCAGTGTAAGGGGGAGCGTGATATCGGTGTGAATCACAGTGTAAGGGGGAGTGTGATATCGGTGTGAATCCCAGTGTAAGGGAGAGTGTGATATCGGTGTGAATCCCAGTGTAAGGGAGAGTGTGATATCGGTGTGAATCCCAGCGTAAGGGGGAGTGTGATATCGGTGTGAATCCCAGTGTAAGGGGGAGTGTGATATCGGTGAGGATCCCAGTGTAAGGGGGAGTGTGATACCGGTGTGAATCCCAGTGTAAGGGGGAGTGTGATATCGGTGTGACTCCCAGTGTAAGGGAGAGCGTGATATCGGTGTGAATCCCAGTGTAAGGGAGAGCGTGATATCGGTGTGAATCCCAGTGTAAGGGAGAGTGTGATATTGGTGTGAATCCCAGTGTAAGGGAGAGCGTGATATCGGTGTGAATCCCAGTGTAAGGGAGAGTGTGATATCGGTGTGAATCCCAGTGTAAGGGGGAGCGTGATATCGGTGTGAATCCCAGTGTAAGGGAGAGTGTGATATCGGTGTGAATCCCAGTGTAAGGGGGAGTGTGATATCAGTGTGAATCCCAGTGTAAGGGAGAGCGTGGTATCAGTGTGAATTCCAGTGTAAGGGAGAGCGTGATATCGGTGTGAATCCCAGTGTGAGGGAAGGCGTGATATCGGTGTGAATCCCAGTGTAAGGGAGAGTGTGATATCGGTGTGAATCCCAACATAAGGGGGAGTGTGATATCGGTGTGAATCCCAGTGTAAGGGAGAGTGTGATATCGGTGTGAATACCGGTGTAAGGGAGAGTGTGATATCGGTGTGAATACCGGTGTAAGGGAGAGCGTGATATCGGTGTGAATCCCAGGGTAAGGTAGAGTGTGATATCGGTGTGAATCCCAGTGTAAGGGGGAGTGTGATATCGGTGTGAATGACAGTGTAAGGGAGAGTGTGATACCGGTGTGAATCCCAGTGTAAGGGAGAGTGTGATATCACTGTGAATCACAGTGTAAGGGAGAGTGTGATATCGGTGTGAATCCCAGTGTAAGGGAGAGTGTGATATCGGTGTGAATAACAGTGTAAGGGAGTGCGTGATATCGGTGTGAATCCCAGTGTAAGGGGGAGCGTGATATCGGTGTGAATCCCAGTGTAAGGGAGAGTGTGATATCGGTGTGAATCCCAGTGTAAGGGAGAGCGTGATATCGGTGTGAATCCCAGTGTAAGGGAGAGTGTGATATCACTGTGAATCCCAGTGTAAGGGGGAGCGTGATATCGGTGTGAATCACAGTGTAAGGGGGAGTGTGATATCAGTGTGAATCCCAGTGTAAGGGAGAGTGTGATATCGGTGTGAATCCCAGTGTAAGGGAGAGTGTGATATCGGTGTGAATCCCAGCGTAAGGGGGAGTGTGATATCGGTGTGAATCCCAGTGTAAGGGGGAGTGTGATATCGGTGAGGATCCCAGTGTAAGGGGGAGTGTGATACCGGTGTGAATCCCAGTGTAAGGGGGAGTGTGATATCGGTGTGACTCCCAGTGTAAGGGAGAGCGTGATATCGGTGTGAATCCCAGTGTAAGGGAGAGCGTGATATCGGTGTGAATCCCAGTGTAAGGGAGAGTGTGATATTGGTGTGAATCCCAGTGTAAGGGAGAGCGTGATATCGGTGTGAATCCCAATGTAAGGGAGAGTGTGATATCGGTGTGAATCCCAGTGTAAGGGGGAGCGTGATATCGGTGTGAATCCCAGTGTAAGGGAGAGTGTGATATCGGTGTGAATCCCAGTTTAAGGGGGAGTGTGATATCAGTGTGAATCCCAGTGTAAGGGAGAGCGTGGTATCAGTGTGAATCCCAGTGTAAGGGAGAGCGTGATATCGGTGTGAATCCCAGTGTGAGGGAAGGCGTGATATCGGTGTGAATCCCAGTGTAAGGGAGAGTGTGATATCGGTGTGAATCCCAGTGTAAGGGAGAGTGTGATATCGGTGTGAATACCGGTGTAAGGGAGAGTGTGATATTGGTGTGAATCCCAGCGTAAGGAGGAGTGTGATATCGGTGTGAATCCCAGTGTAAGGGAGAGTGTGATATCGGTGTGAATCCCAGTGTAAGGGAGAGTGTGATATCGGTGTGAATCCCAGTGTAAGGGAGAGTGTGATATCTGTGTGAATCCCAGTGTAAGGGAGAGCGTGGTATCAGTGTGAATCCCAGTGTAAGGGAGAGCGTGATATCGGTGTGAATCCCAGTGTGAGGGAAGGCGTGATATCGGTGTGAATCCCAGTGTAAGGGAGAGCGTGATATCGGTGTGAATCCCAGTGTAAGGGAGAGTGTGATATCGGTGTGAATCCCAGTGTAAGGGGGAGCGTGATATCGGTGTGAATCCCAGTGTAAGGGAGAGTGTGATATCGGTGTGAATCCCAGTGTAAGGGGGAGTGTGATATCAGTGTGAATCCCAGTGTAAGGGAGAGCGTGGTATCAGTGTGAATCCCAGTGTAAGGGAGAGCGTGATATCGGTGTGAATCCCAGTGTGAGGGAAGGCGTGATATCGGTGTGAATCCCAGTGTAAGGGAGAGTGTGATATCGGTGTGAATCCCAGTGTAAGGGAGAGTGTGATATCGGTGTGAATCCCAACATAAGGGGGAGTGTGATATCGGTGTGAATACCAGTGTAAGGGAGAGTGTGATATCGGTGTGAATACCGGTGTAAGGGAGAGTGTGATATTGGTGTGAATCCCAGCGTAAGGAGGAGTGTGATATCGGTGTGAATCCCAGTGTAAGGGAGAGTGTGATATCGGTGTGAATCCCAGTGTAAGGGAGAGTGTGATATCGGTGTGAATCCCAGTGTAAGGGAGAGTGTGATATCTGTGTGAATCCCAGTGTAAGGGGGAGCGTGATATCGGTGTGAATCCCAGTGTAAGGGAGAGTGTGATATCGGTGTGAATCCCAGTGTAAGGGGGAGCGTGATATCGGTGTGAATCCCAGTGTAAGAGAGAGTGTGATATCGGTGTGAATTCCAGTGTAAGGGAGAGTGTGATATCGGTGTGAATCCCAGTGTAAGGGAGAGTGTGATATTGGTGTGAATCCCAGTGTAAGGGGGAGTGTGATACCGGTGTGAATCCCAGTGTAAGGGAAAGTGTGATATCACTGTGAATCCCAGTGTAATGGAGAGTGTGATATCACTGTGAATTTCAGTGAAAGGGAGAGTGTGATATCGGTGTGAATCCCAGTGTTACGGGGAGTGTGATACCGGTGTGAATCCCAGTGTAAGGGGGAGCGTGATATCGGTGTGAATCCCAGGGTAAGGTAGAGTGTGATATCGGTGTGAATCCCAGTGTAAGGGGGAGTGTGATATCGGTGTGAATCACAGTGTAAGGGAGAGTGTGATATCGGTGTGAATCCCAGTGTAAGGGGGAGTGTGATATCGGTGAGGATCCCAGTGTAAGGGGGAGTGTGATACCGGTGTGAATCCCAGTGTAAGGGGGAGTGTGATATCGGTGTGACTCCCAGTGTAAGGGAGAGCGTGATATCGGTGTGAATCCCAGTGTAAGGGAGAGCGTGATATCGGTGTGAATCCCAGTGTAAGGGAGAGTGTGATATTGGTGTGAATCCCAGTGTAAGGGAGAGCGTGATATCGGTGTGAATCCCAGTGTAAGGGAGAGTGTGATATCGGTGTGAATCCCAGTGTAAGGGGGAGCGTGATATCGGTGTGAATCCCAGTGTAAGGGAGAGTGTGATATCGGTGTGAATCCCAGTTTAAGGGGGAGTGTGATATCAGTGTGAATCCCAGTGTAAGGGAGAGCGTGGTATCAGTGTGAATCCCAGTGTAAGGGAGAGCGTGATATCGGTGTGAATCCCAGTGTGAGGGAAGGCGTGATATCGGTGTGAATCCCAGTGTAAGGGAGAGTGTGATATCGGTGTGAATCCCAGTGTAAGGGAGAGTGTGATATCGGTGTGAATACCGGTGTAAGGGAGAGTGTGATATTGGTGTGAATCCCAGCGTAAGGAGGAGTGTGATATCGGTGTGAATCCCAGTGTAAGGGAGAGTGTGATATCGGTGTGAATCCCAGTGTAAGGGAGAGTGTGATATCGGTGTGAATCCCAGTGTAAGGGAGAGTGTGATATCTGTGTGAATCCCAGTGTAAGGGAGAGCGTGGTATCAGTGTGAATCCCAGTGTAAGGGAGAGCGTGATATCGGTGTGAATCCCAGTGTGAGGGAAGGCGTGATATCGGTGTGAATCCCAGTGTAAGGGAGAGCGTGATATCGGTGTGAATCCCAGTGTAAGGGAGAGTGTGATATCGGTGTGAATCCCAGTGTAAGGGGGAGCGTGATATCGGTGTGAATCCCAGTGTAAGGGAGAGTGTGATATCGGTGTGAATCCCAGTGTAAGGGGGAGTGTGATATCAGTGTGAATCCCAGTGTAAGGGAGAGCGTGGTATCAGTGTGAATCCCAGTGTAAGGGAGAGCGTGATATCGGTGTGAATCCCAGTGTGAGGGAAGGCGTGATATCGGTGTGAATCCCAGTGTAAGGGAGAGTGTGATATCGGTGTGAATCCCAGTGTAAGGGAGAGTGTGATATCGGTGTGAATCCCAACATAAGGGGGAGTGTGATATCGGTGTGAATACCAGTGTAAGGGAGAGTGTGATATCGGTGTGAATACCGGTGTAAGGGAGAGTGTGATATTGGTGTGAATCCCAGCGTAAGGAGGAGTGTGATATCGGTGTGAATCCCAGTGTAAGGGAGAGTGTGATATCGGTGTGAATCCCAGTGTAAGGGAGAGTGTGATATCGGTGTGAATCCCAGTGTAAGGGAGAGTGTGATATCTGTGTGAATCCCAGTGTAAGGGGGAGCGTGATATCGGTGTGAATCCCAGTGTAAGGGAGAGTGTGATATCGGTGTGAATCCCAGTGTAAGGGGGAGCGTGATATCGGTGTGAATCCCAGTGTAAGAGAGAGTGTGATATCGGTGTGAATTCCAGTGTAAGGGAGAGTGTGATATCGGTGTGAATCCCAGTGTAAGGGAGAGTGTGATATTGGTGTGAATCCCAGTGTAAGGGGGAGTGTGATACCGGTGTGAATCCCAGTGTAAGGGAAAGTGTGATATCACTGTGAATCCCAGTGTAATGGAGAGTGTGATATCACTGTGAATTTCAGTGAAAGGGAGAGTGTGATATCGGTGTGAATCCCAGTGTTACGGGGAGTGTGATACCGGTGTGAATCCCAGTGTAAGGGGGAGCGTGATATCGGTGTGAATCCCAGGGTAAGGTAGAGTGTGATATCGGTGTGAATCCCAGTGTAAGGGGGAGTGTGATATCGGTGTGAATCACAGTGTAAGGGAGAGTGTGATACCGGTGTGAATCCCAGTGTAAGCGAGAGTGTGATATCACTGTGAATCACAGTGTAAGGGAGAGTGTGATATCGGTGTGAATCCCAGTGTAAGGGAGAGCGTGATATCGGTGTGAATCCCAGTGTAAGGGAGAGTGTGATATCACTGTGAATCCCAGTGTAAGGGGGAGCGTGATATCGGTGTGAATCACAGTGTAAGGGGGAGTGTGATATCGGTGTGAATCCCAGTGTAAGGGAGAGTGTGATATCGGTGTGAATCCCAGTGTAAGGGAGAGTGTGATATCGGTGTGAATCCCAGCGTAAGGGGGAGTGTGATATCGGTGTGAATCCCAGTGTAAGGGGGAGTGTGATATCGGTGAGGATCCCAGTGTAAGGGGGAGTGTGATACCGGTGTGAATCCCAGTGTAAGGGGGAGTGTGATATCGGTGTGACTCCCAGTGTAAGGGAGAGCGTGATATCGGTGTGAATCCCAGTGTAAGGGAGAGCGTGATATCGGTGTGAATCCCAGTGTAAGGGAGAGTGTGATATTGGTGTGAATCCCAGTGTAAGGGAGAGCGTGATATCGCTGTGAATCACAGTGTAAGGGAGGGTGTGATATCGGTGTGAATCCCAGTGTAAGGGGGAGCGTGATATCGGTGTGAATCCCAGTGTAAGGGAGAGTGTGATATCGGTGTGAATCCCAGTGTAAGGGGGAGTGTGATATCAGTGTGAATCCCAGTGTAAGGGAGAGCGTGGTATCAGTGTGAATTCCAGTGTAAGGGAGAGCGTGATATCGGTGTGAATCCCAGTGTAAGGGAGAGTGTGATATCGGTGTGAATACCGGTGTAAGGGAGAGTGTGATATTGGTGTGAAACCCAGCGTAAGGAGGAGTGTGATATCGGTGTGAATCCCAGTGTAAGGGAGAGTGTGATATCGGTGTGAATCCCAGTGTAAGGGACAGTGTGATATCGGTGTGAATCCCAGTGTAAGGGAGAGTGTGATATCTGTGTGAATCCCAGTGTAAGGGAGAGCGTGGTATCAGTGTGAATCCCAGTGTAAGGGAGAGCGTGATATCGGTGTGAATCCCAGTGTGAGGGAAGGCGTGATATCGGTGTGAATCCCAGTGTAAGGGAGAGCGTGATATCGGTGTGAATCCCAGTGTAAGGGAGAGTGTGATATCGGTGTGAATCCCAGTGTAAGGGGGAGCGTGATATCGGTGTGAATCCCAGTGTAAGGGAGAGTGTGATATCGGTGTGAATCCCAGTGTAAGGGGGAGTGTGATATCAGTGTGAATCCCAGTGTAAGGGAGAGCGTGGTATCAGTGTGAATCCCAGTGTAAGGGAGAGCGTGATATCGGTGTGAATCCCAGTGTGAGGGAAGGCGTGATATCGGTGTGAATCCCAGTGTAAGGGAGAGTGTGATATCGGTGTGAATCCCAGTGTAAGGGAGAGTGTGATATCGGTGTGAATCCCAACATAAGGGGGAGTGTGATATCGGTGTGAATACCAGTGTAAGGGAGAGTGTGATATCGGTGTGAATACCGGTGTAAGGGAGAGTGTGATATTGGTGTGAATCCCAGCGTAAGGAGGAGTGTGATATCGGTGTGAATCCCAGTGTAAGGGAGAGTGTGATATCGGTGTGAATCCCAGTGTAAGGGAGAGTGTGATATCGGTGTGAATCCCAGTGTAAGGGAGAGTGTGATATCTGTGTGAATCCCAGTGTAAGGGGGAGCGTGATATCGGTGTGAATCCCAGTGTAAGGGAGAGTGTGATATCGGTGTGAATCCCAGTGTAAGGGGGAGCGTGATATCGGTGTGAATCCCAGTGTAAGAGAGAGTGTGATATCGGTGTGAATTCCAGTGTAAGGGAGAGTGTGATATCGGTGTGAATCCCAGTGTAAGGGAGAGTGTGATATTGGTGTGAATCCCAGTGTAAGGGGGAGTGTGATACCGGTGTGAATCCCAGTGTAAGGGAAAGTGTGATATCACTGTGAATCCCAGTGTAATGGAGAGTGTGATATCACTGTGAATTTCAGTGAAAGGGAGAGTGTGATATCGGTGTGAATCCCAGTGTGACGGGGAGTGTGATACCGGTGTGAATCCCAGTGTAAGGGGGAGCGTGATATCGGTGTGAATCCCAGGGTAAGGTAGAGTGTGATATCGGTGTGAATCCCAGTGTAAGGGGGAGTGTGATATCGGTGTGAATCACAGTGTAAGGGAGAGTGTGATACCGGTGTGAATCCCAGTGTAAGGGAGAGTGTGATATCACTGTGAATCACAGTGTAAGGGAGAGTGTGATATCGGTGTGAATCCCAGTGTAAGGGAGAGTGTGATATCGGTGTGAATAACAGTGTAAGGGAGTGCGTGATATCGGTGTGAATCCCAGTGTAAGGGGGAGCGTGATATCGGTGTGAATCCCAGTGTAAGGGAGAGTGTGATATCGGTGTGAATCCCAGTGTAAGGGAGAGCGTGATATCGATGTGAATCCCAGTGTAAGGGAGAGTGTGATATCACTGTGAATCCCAGTGTAAGGGGGAGCGTGATATCGGTGTGAATCACAGTGTAAGGGGGAGTGTGATATCGGTGTGAATCCCAGTGTAAGGGAGAGTGTGATATCGGTGTGAATCCCAGTGTAAGGGAGAGTGTGATATCGGTGTGAATCCCAGCGTAAGGGGGAGTGTGATATCGGTGTGAATCCCAGTGTAAGGGGGAGTGTGATATCGGTGAGGATCCCAGTGTAAGGGGGAGTGTGATACCGGTGTGAATCCCAGTGTAAGGGGGAGTGTGATATCGGTGTGACTCCCAGTGTAAGGGAGAGCGTGATATCGGTGTGAATCCCAGTGTAAGGGAGAGCGTGATATCGGTGTGAATCCCAGTGTAAGGGAGAGTGTGATATTGGTGTGAATCCCAGTGTAAGGGAGAGCGTGATATCGGTGTGAATCCCAGTGTAAGGGAGAGTGTGATATCGGTGTGAATCCCAGTGTAAGGGGGAGCGTGATATCGGTGTGAATCCCAGTGTAAGGGAGAGTGTGATATCGGTGTGAATCCCAGTGTAAGGGGGAGTGTGATATCAGTGTGAATCCCAGTGTAAGGGAGAGCGTGGTATCAGTGTGAATTCCAGTGTAAGGGAGGGCGTGATATCGGTGTGAATACCAGTGTGAGGGAAGGCGTGATATCGGTGTGAATCCCAGTGTAAGGGAGAGTGTGATATCGGTGTGAATCCCAACATAAGGGGGAGTGTGATATCGGTGTGAATCCCAGTGTAAGGGAGAGTGTGATATCGGTGTGAATACCGGTGTAAGGGAGAGTGTGATATCGGTGTGAATACCGGTGTAAGGGAGAGCGTGATATCGGTGTGAATCCCAGGGTAAGGTAGAGTGTGATATCGGTGTGAATCCCAGTGTAAGGGGGAGTGTGATATCGGTGTGAATCACAGTGTAAGGGAGAGTGTGATACCGGTGTGAATCCCAGTGTAAGGGAGAGTGTGATATCACTGTGAATCACAGTGTAAGGGAGAGTGTGATATCGGTGTGAATCCCAGTGTAAGGGAGAGTGTGATATCGGTGTGAATAACAGTGTAAGGGAGTGCGTGATATCGGTGTGAATCCCAGTGTAAGGGGGAGCGTGATATCGGTGTGAATCCCAGTGTAAGGGAGAGTGTGATATCGGTGTGAATCCCAGTGTAAGGGAGAGCGTGATATCGGTGTGAATCCCAGTGTAAGGGAGAGTGTGATATCACTGTGAATCCCAGTGTAAGGGGGAGCGTGATATCGGTGTGAATCACAGTGTAAGGGGGAGTGTGATATCAGTGTGAATCCCAGTGTAAGGGAGAGTGTGATATCGGTGTGAATCCCAGTGTAAGGGAGAGTGTGATATCGGTGTGAATCCCAGCGTAAGGGGGAGTGTGATATCGGTGTGAATCCCAGTGTAAGGGGGAGTGTGATATCGGTGAGGATCCCAGTGTAAGGGGGAGTGTGATACCGGTGTGAATCCCAGTGTAAGGGGGAGTGTGATATCGGTGTGACTCCCAGTGTAAGGGAGAGCGTGATATCGGTGTGAATCCCAGTGTAAGGGAGAGCGTGATATCGGTGTGAATACCAGTGTAAGGGAGAGTGTGATATTGGTGTGAATCCCAGTGTAAGGGAGAGCGTGATATCGGTGTGAATCCCAGTGTAAGGGAGAGTGTGATATCGGTTTGAATCCCAGTGTAAGGGGGAGCGTGATATCGGTGTGAATCCCAGTGTAAGGGAGAGTGTGATATCGGTGTGAATCCCAGTTTAAGGGGGAGTGTGATATCAGTGTGAATCCCAGTGTAAGGGAGAGCGTGGTATCAGTGTGAATCCCAGTGTAAGGGAGAGCGTGATATCGGTGTGAATCCCAGTGTGAGGGAAGGCGTGATATCGGTGTGAATCCCAGTGTAAGGGAGAGTGTGATATCGGTGTGAATCCCAGTGTAAGGGAGAGTGTGATATCGGTGTGAATCCCAACGTAAGGGGGAGTGTGACATCGGTGTGAATACCAGTGTAAGGGAGAGTGTGATATCGGTGTGAATACCGGTGTAAGGGAGAGTGTGATATTGGTGTGAATCCCAGCGTTAGGAGGAGTGTGATATCGGTGTGAATCCCAGTGTAAGGGAGAGTGTGATATCGGTGTGAATCCCAGTGTAAGGGAGAGTGTGATATCGGTGTGAATCCCAGTGTAAGGGAGAGTGTGATATCTGTGTGAATCCCAGTGTAAGGGAGAGCGTGGTATCAGTGTGAATCCCAGTGTAAGGGAGAGCGTGATATCGGTGTGAATCCCAGTGTGAGGGAAGGCGTGATATCGGTGTGAATCCCAGTGTAAGGGAGAGCGTGATATCGGTGTGAATCCCAGTGTAAGGGAGAGTGTGATATCGGTGTGAATCCCAGTGTAAGGGGGAGCGTGATATCGGTGTGAATCCCAGTGTAAGGGAGAGTGTGATATCGGTGTGAATCCCAGTGTAAGGGGGAGTGTGATATCAGTGTGAATCCCAGTGTAAGGGAGAGCGTGGTATCAGTGTGAATCCCAGTGTAAGGGAGAGCGTGATATCGGTGTGAATCCCAGTGTGAGGGAAGGCGTGATATCGGTGTGAATCCCAGTGTAAGGGAGAGTGTGATATCGGTGTGAATCCCAGTGTAAGGGAGAGTGTGATATCGGTGTGAATCCCAACGTAAGGGGGAGTGTGATATCGGTGTGAATACCAGTGTAAGGGAGAGTGTGATATCGGTGTGAATACCGGTGTAAGGGAGAGTGTGATATTGGTGTGAATCCCAGCGTAAGGAGGAGTGTGATATCGGTGTGAATCCCAGTGTAAGGGAGAGTGTGATATCGGTGTGAATCCCAGTGTAAGGGAGAGTGTGATATCGGTGTGAATTCCAGTGTAAGGGAGAGTGTGATATCGGTGTGAATCCCAGTGTCAGGGAGAGTGTGATATTGGTGTGAATCCCAGTGTAAGGGGGAGTGTGATACCGGTGTGAATCCCAGTGTAAGGGAAAGTGTGATATCACTGTGAATCCCAGTGTAATGGAGAGTGTGATATCACTGTGAATTTCAGTGAAAGGGAGAGTGTGATATCGGTGTGAATCCCAGTGTTACGGGGAGTGTGATACCGGTGTGAATCCCAGTGTAAGGGGGAGCGTGATATCGGTGTGAATCCCAGGGTAAGGTAGAGTGTAATATCGGTGTGAATCCCAGTGGAAGGGGGAGTGTGATATCGGTCTGAATCACAGTGTAAGGGAGAGTGTGATGCCGGTGTGAATCCCAGTGTAAGGGAGAGTGTGATATCACTGTGAATCACAGTGTAAGGGAGAGTGTGATATCGGTGTGAATCCCAGTGTAAGGGAGAGTGTGATATCGGTGTGAATAACAGTGTAAGGGAGTGCGTGATATCGGTGTGAATCCCAGTGTAAGGGGGAGCGTGATATCGGTGTGAATCCCAGTGTAAGGGAGAGTGTGATATCGGTGTGAATCCCAGTGTAAGGGAGAGCGTGATATCGGTGTGAATCCCAGTGTAAGGGAGAGTGTGATATCACTGTGAATCCCAGTGTAAGGGGGAGCGTGATATCGGTGTGAATCACAGTGTAAGGGGGAGTGTGATATCAGTGTGAATCCCAGTGTAAGGGAGAGTGTGATATCGGTGTGAATCCCAGCGTAAGGGGGAGTGTGATATCGGTGTGAATCCCAGTGTAAGGGGGAGTGTGATATCGGTGAGGATCCCAGTGTTAGGGGGAGTGTGATACCGGTGTGAATCCCAGTGTAAGGGGGAGTGTGATATCGGTGTGACTCCCAGTGTAAGGGAGAGCGTGATATCGGTGTGAATCCCTGTGTAAGGGAGAGCGTGATATCGGTGTGAATCCCAGTGTAAGGGAGAGTGTGATATTGGTGTGAATCCCAGTGTAAGGGAGAGCGTGATATCGGTGTGAATCCCAGTGTAAGGGAGAGTGTGATATCGGTGTGAATCCCAGTGTAAGGGGGAGCGTGATATCGGTGTGAATCCCAGTGTAAGGGAGAGTGTGATATCGGTGTGAATCCCAGTGTAAGGGGGAGTGTGATATCAGTGTGAATCCCAGTGTAAGGGAGAGCGTGGTATCAGTGTGAATTCCAGTGTAAGGGAGAGCGTGATATCGGTGTGAATCCCAGTGTGAGGGAAGGCGTGATATCGGTGTGAATCCCAGTGTAAGGGAGAGTGTGATATCGGTGTGAATCCCAACATAAGGGGGAGTGTGATATCGGTGTGAATCCCAGTGTAAGGGAGAGTGTGATATCGGTGTGAATACCGGTGTAAGGGAGAGTGTGATATTGGTGTGAATCCCAGCGTAAGGAGGAGTGTGATATCGGTGTGAATCCCAGTGTAAGGGAGAGTGTGATATCGGTGTGAATCCCAGTGTAAGGAAGAGTGTGATATCGGTGTGAATCCCAGTGTAAGGGAGAGTGTGATATCTGTGTGAATCCCAGTGTAAGGGGGAGCGTGATATCGGTGTGAATCCCAGTGTAAGGGAGAGTGTGATATCGGTGTGAATCCCAGTGTAAGGGGGAGCGTGATATCGGTGTGAATCCCAGTGTAAGGGAGAGTGTGATATCGGTGTGAATCCCAGTGTAAGGGAGAGTGTGATATTGGTGTGAATAACAGTGTAAGGGAGTGCGTGATATCGGTGTGAATCCCAGTGTAAGGGGGAGCGTGATATCGGTGTGAATCCCAGTGTAAGGGGGAGCGTGATATCGGTGTGAATCCCACTGTAAGGGAGAGTGTGATATCACTGTGAATCCCAGTGTAAGGGAGGGTGTGATATCGGTGTGAATCCCAGTGTAAGGGGGAGTGTGATATCAGTGTGAATCCCAGTGTAAGGGAGAGTGCGATATCGGTGTGAATCCCAGTGTAAGGGAGAGTGTGATATCGGTGTGAATCCCAGTGTAAGGGAGAGCGTGATATCGGTGTGAATCCCAGTGTAAGGGAGAGTGTGGTATCACTGTGAATCCCAGTGTAAGGGGGAGCGTGATATCGGTGTGAATCACAGTGTAAGGGGGAGTGTGATATCAGTGTGAATCCCAGTGTAAGGGAGAGTGTGATATCGGTGTGAATCCCAGTGTAAGGGAGAGTGTGATATCGGTGTGAATCCCAGTGTAAGGGCGAGTGTGATATCGGTGTGAATCCCAGTGTAAGGGAGAGTGTGATATCGGTGTGAATCCCAGTGTAAGGGAGAGTGTGATATCACTGTGAATCCCAGTGTAAGGGAGAGTGTGATATCGGTGTGAATCCCAGTGTAAGGGAGAGTGTGATATCACTGTGAATCCCAGTGTAAGGGAGAGTGTGATATCGGTGTGAATCCCAGTATTAAGGGGGAGCGTGATATCGGTGTGAATCTCAGTGTAAGGGTGAGTGTGGTATCGGTGTGAATCCCAGTGTAAGGGAGAGTGTGATATCAGTGTGAATCCCAGCGTAAGGGAGAGTGTGATATCGGTGTGAATCACAGTGTCAGGGAGAGTGTGATATCGGTGTGAATCCCAGTGTAAGGGAGAGTGTGATATCACTATGAATCCCAGTGTAAGGGAGAGTGTGATATCGGTGTGAATCCCAGCGTAAGGGGGAGTGTGATATCGGTGTGAATCCCAGTGTAAGGGGGAGTGTGATATCGGTGAGGACCCCAGTGTAAGGGGGAGTGTGATACCGGTGTGAATCCCAGTGTAAGGGAGAGTGTGATATCGGTGTGAATTCCAGTGTAAGGGAGAGTGTGATATCGGTGTGAATCCCAGTGTAAGGGAGAGTGTGATATTGGTGTGAATCCCAGTGTAAGGGGGAGTGTGATACCGGTGTGAATCCCAGTGTAAGGGAGAGTGTGATATCACTGTGAATCCCAGTGTAATGGAGAGTGTGATATCACTGTGAATTTCAGTGTAAGGGAGAGTGTGATATCGGTGTGAATCCCAGTGTTACGGGGAGTGTGATACCGGTGTGAATCCCAGTGTAAGGGGGAGCGTGATATCGGTGTGAATCCCAGGGTAAGGTAGAGTGTGATATCGGTGTGAATCCCAGTGTAAGGGGGAGTGTGATATCGGTGTGAATCACAGTGTAAGGGAGAGTGTGATACCGGTGTGAATAACAGTGTAAGGGAGTGCGTGATATCGGGTGTGAATCCCAGTGTAAGGGGGAGCGTGATATCGGTGTGAATCCCAGTGTAAGGGAGAGTGTGATATCGGTGTGAATCCCAGTGTAAAGGAGAGCGTGATATCGGTGTGAATCCCAGTGAAAGGGAGAGTGTGATATCACTGTGAATCCCAGTGTAAGGGGGAGCGTGATATCGGTGTGAATCACAGTGTAAGGGGGAGTGTGATATCAGTGTGAATCCCAGTGTAAGGGAGAGTGTGATATCGGTGTGAATCCCAGTGTAAGGGAGAGTGTGATATCACTATGAATCCCAGTGTAAGGGAGAGTGTGATATCGGTGTGAATCCCAGCGTAAGGGGGAGTGTGATATCGGTGTGAATCCCAGTGTAAGGGGGAGTGTGATATCGGTGAGGATCCCAGTGTAAGGGGGAGTGTGATACCGGTGTGAATCCCAGTGTAAGGGGGAGTGTGATATCGGTGTGACTCCCAGTGTAAGGGAGAGCGTGATATCGGTGTGAATCCCAGTGTAAGGGAGAGCGTGATATCGGTGTGAATCCCAGTGTAAGGAAGAGTGTGATATTGGTGTGAATCCCAGTGTAAGGGGGAGCGTGATATCGGTGTGAATCCCAGTGTAAGGGAGAGTGTGATATCGGTGTGAATCCCAGTGTAAGGGAGAGTGTGATATCGGTGTGAATCCCAGTGTAAGGGGGAGCGTGATATCGGTGTGAATCCCAGGGTAAGGGAGAGTGTGATATCGGTGTGAATCCCAGTGTAAGGGGGAGTGTGATATCAGTGTGAATCCCAGTGTAAGGGAGAGCGTGATATCGGTGTGAATCCCAGTGTGTGGGAGGGCGTGATATCGGTGTGAATCCCAGTGTAAGGGAGAGTGTGATATCGTTGTGAATCCCAACGTAAGGGGGAGTGTGATATCGGTGTGAATACCAGTGTAAGGGAGAGTGTGATATCGGTGTGAATACCGGTGTAAGGGAGAGTGTGATATTGGTGTGAATCCCAGCGTAAGGAGGAGTGTGATACCGGTGTGAATCCCAGTGTAAGGGAGAGTGTGATATCACTGTGAATCCCAGTGTAATGGAGAGTGTGATATCACTCTGAAATTCAGTGTAAGGGAGAGTGTGATATCGGTGTGAATCCCAGTGTTACGGGGAGTGTGATACCGGTGTGAATCCCAGTGGAAGGGGGAGCGTGATATCGGTGTGAATCCCAGGGTAAGGTAGAGTGTGATATCGGTGTGAATCCCAGTGTAAGGGGGAGGGTGGTATCGGTGTGAATCACAGTGTAAGGGAGAGTGTGATACCGGTGAGAATCCCAGTGTAAGGGAGAGTGTGATATCACTGTGAATCACAGTGTAAGGGAGAGTGTGATATCGGTGTGAATCACAGTGTAAGGGAGAGTGTGATATCGGTGTGAATAACAGTGTAAGGGAGTGCGTGATATCGGTGTGAATCCCAGTGTAAGGGGGAGCGTGATATCGGTGTGAATCCCAGTGTAAGGGAGAGTGTGATATCGGTGTGAATCCCAGTGTAAGGGGGAGCGTGATATCGGTGTGAATCCCAGTGAAAGGGAGAGTGTGATATCACTGTGAATCCCAGTGTAAGGGGGAGCGTGATATCGGTGTGAATCACAGTGTAAGGGGGAGTGTGATATCAGTGTGAATCCCAGTGTAAGGGAGAGTGTGATATCGGTGTGAATCCCAGTGTAAGGGGGAGTGTGATATCGGTGTGAATCCCAGTGTAAGGGGGAGGGTGATATCGGTGTGAATCCCAGTGTAAGGGAGAGTGTGATATCGGTGTGAATCCCAGGGTAAGGTAGAGTGTGATATCGGTGTGAATCCCAGTGTAAGGGGGAGTGTGATATCGGTGTGAATCACAGTGTAAGGGAGAGTGTGATACCGGTGAGAATCCCAGTGTAAGGGAGAGTGTGATATCACTGTGAATCACAGTGTAAGGGAGAGTGTGATATCGGTGTGAATCACAGTGTAAGGGAGAGTGTGATATCGGTGTGAATAACAGTGTAAGGGAGTGCGTGATATCGGTGTGAATCCCAGTGTAAGGGGGAGCGTGATATCGGTGTGAATCCCAGTGTAAGGGAGAGCGTGATATCGGTGTGAATCCCAGTGAAAGGGAGAGTGTGATATCACTGTGAATCCCAGTGTAAGGGGGAGCGTGATATCGGTGTGAATCACAGTGTAAGGGGGAGTGTGATATCAGTGTGAATCCCAGTGTAAGGGAGAGTGTGATATCGGTGTGAATCCCAGTGTAAGGGGGAGTGTGATATCGGTGTGAATCCCAGTGTAAGGGAGAGTGTGATATCACTGTGAATCACAGTGTAAGGGAGAGTGTGATATCGGTGTGAATCACAGTGTAAGGGAGAGTGTGATATCGGTGTGAATAACAGTGTAAGGGAGTGCGTGATATCGGTGTGAATCCCAGTGTAAGGGGGAGCGTGATATCGGTGTGAATCCCAGTGTAAGGGAGAGCGTGATATCGGTGTGAATCCCAGTGAAAGGGAGAGTGTGATATCACTGTGAATCCCAGTGTAAGGGGGAGCGTGATATCGGTGTGAATCACAGTGTAAGGGGGAGTGTGATATCAGTGTGAATCCCAGTGTAAGGGAGAGTGTGATATCGGTGTGAATCCCAGTGTAAGGGGGAGTGTGATATCGGTGTGAATCCCAGTGTAAGGGGGAGGGTGATATCGGTGTGAATCCCAGTGTAAGGGAGAGTGTGATATCGGTGTGAATCCCAGTGTAAGGGAGAGTGTGATATCGGTGTGAATCCCAGCGTAAGGGGGAGTGTGATATCGGTGTGAATCCCAGTGTAAGGGGGAGTGTGATATCGGTGAGGATCCCAGTGTAAGGGGGAGTGTGATACCGGTGTGAATCCCAGTGTAAGGGGGAGTGTGATATCGGTGTGACTCCCAGTGTAAGGGAGAGCGTGATATCGGTGTGAATCCCAGTGTAAGGGGGAGCGTGATACCGGTGTGAATCCCAGTGTAAGGAGGAGCGTGATATCGGTGTGAATCCCAGGGTAAGGGAGAGTGTGATATCGGTGTGAATCCCAGTGTAAGGGGGAGTGTGATATCGGTGTGAATCCCAGTGTAAGGGAGAGTGTGATATCGGTGTGAATTCCAGTGTAAGGGAGAGTGTGATATTGGTGTGAATAACAGTGTAAGGGAGTGCGTGATATCGGTGTGAATCACAGTGTAAGGGGGAGTGTGATATCAGTGTGAATCCCAGTGTAAGGGAGAGTGTGATATCGGTGTGAATCCCAGTGTAAGGGAGAGTGTGATATCGGTGTGAATCCCAGTGTAAGGGCGAGTGTGATATCGGTGTGAATCCCAGTGTAAGGGAGAGTGTGATATCGGTGTGAATCCCAGTGTAAGGGAGAGTGTGATATCGGTGTGAATCCCAGTGTAAGGGAGAGTGTGATATCGGTGTGAATCCCAGTGTAAGGGAGAGTGTGATATCACTGTGAATCCCAGTGTGAGGGAGAGTGTGATATCGGTGTGAATCCCAGTATTAAGGGGGAGCGTGGTATCGGTGTGAATCTCAGTGTAAGGGTGAGTGTGATATCGGTGTGAATCCCAGTGTAAGGGAGAGTGTGATATCGGTGTGAATCCCAGCGTAAGGGAGAGTGTGATATCGGTGTGAATCACAGTGTCAGGGAGAGTGTGATATCGGTGTGAATCCCAGTGTAAGGGAGAGTGTGATATCACTATGAATCCCAGTGTAAGGGAGAGTGTGATATCGGTGTGAATCCCAGCGTAAGGGGGAGTGTGATATCGGTGTGAATCCCAGTGTAAGGGGGAGTGTGATATCGGTGAGGACCCCAGTGTAAGGGGGAGTGTGATACCGGTGTGAATCCCAGTGTAAGGGGGAGTGTGATATCGGTGTGACTCCCAGTGTAAGGGAGAGCGTGATATCGGTGTGAATCCCAGTGTAAGCGAGAGCGTGATATCGGTGTGAATCCCAGTGTAAGGGAGAGTGTGATATTGGTGTGAATCCCAGTGTAAGGGAGAGCGTGATATCGGTGTGAATCCCAGTGTAAGGGAGAGTGTGATATCGGTGTGAATCCCAGTGTAAGGGAGAGTGTGATATCGGTGTGAATCCCAGTGTAAGGGGGAGCGTGATATCGGTGTGAATCCCAGGGTAAGGGAGAGTGTGATATCGGTGTGAATCCCAGTGTAAGGGCGAGTGTGATATCGGTGTGAATCCCAGTGTAAGGGAGAGTGTGATATCGGTGTGAAACCCAGTGTAAGGGAGAGTGTGATATCGGTGTGAATCCCAGTGTAAGGGAGAGCGTGATATCGGTGTGAATCCCAGTGTGAGGGAGGGCGTGATATCGGTGTGAATCCCAGTGTAAGGGAGAGTGTGATATCGGTGTGAATCCCAACGTAAGGGGGAGTGTGATATCGGTGTGAATCCCAGTGTAAGGGAGAGTGTGATATCGGTGTAAATACCGGTGTAAGGGAGAGTGTGATATTGGTGTGAATCCCAGCGTAAGGAGGAGTGTGATATCGGTGTGAATCCCAGTGTAAGGGAGAGTGTGATATCGGTGTGAATCCCAGTGTAAGGGAGAGTGTGATATCGGTGTGAATCCCAGTGTAAGGGAGAGTGTGATATCTGTGTGATTCCCAGTGTAAGGCGGAGCGTGATATCGGTGTGAATCCCAGTGTAAGGGAGAGTGTGATATCGGTGTGAATCCCAGTGTAAGGGGGAGCGTGATATCGATGTGAATCCCAGGGTAAGGGAGAGTGTGATATCGGTGTGAATCCCAGTGTAAGGGCGAGTGTGATATCGGTGTGAATCCCAGGGTAAGGGAGAGTGTGATATCGGTGTGAATCCCAGTGTAAGGGGAGTGTGATATCAGTGTGAATCCCAGTGTAAGGGAGAGCGTGATATCGGTGTGAATCCCAGTGTGAGGGAGGGCGTGATATCGGTGTGAATCCCAGTGTAAGGGAGAGTGTGATATCGGTGTGAATCCCAACGTAAGGGGGAGTGTGATATCGGTGTGAATCCCAGTGTAAGGGAGAGTGTGATATCGGTGTGAATACCGGTGTAAGGGAGAGTGTGATATCTGTGTGAATCCCAGTGTAAGGCGGAGCGTGATATCGGTGTGAATCCCAGTGTAAGGGAGAGTGTGATATCGGTGTGAATCCCAGTGTAAGGGGGAGCGTGATATTGGTGTGAATCCCAGCGTAAGGAGGAGTGTGATATCGGTGTGAATCCCAGTGTAAGGGAGAGTGTGATATCGGTGTGAATCCCAGTGTAAGGGAGAGTGTGATATCGGTGTGAATCCCAGTGTAAGGGAGAGTGTGATATCTGTGTGAATCCCAGTGTAAGGCGGAGCGTGATATCGGTGTGAATCCCAGTGTAAGGGAGAGTGTGATATCGGTGTGAATCCCAGTGTAAGGGGGAGCGTGATATCGGTGTGAATCCCAGTGTAAGGGAGAGTGTGATATCGGTGTGAATCCCAGTGTAAGGGAGAGTGTGATATTGGTGTGAATCCCAGTGTAAGGGGGAGTGTGATAACGGTGTGAATCCCAGTGTAAGGGAGAGTGTGATATCACTGTGAATACCAGTGTAAGGGAGAGTGTGATATCACTGTGAATTTCAGTGTAAGGGAGAGTGTGATATCGGTGTGAATCCCAGTGTAAGGGGGAGTGTGATACCGGTGTGAATCCCAGTGTAAGGGGGAGCGTGATATCGGTGTGAATCCCAGGGTAAGGGAGAGTGTGATATCGGTGTGAATCCCAGTGTAAGGGGGAGTGTGATATCAGTGTGAATCCCAGTGTAAGGGAGAGTGTTATACCGGTGTGAATCCCAGTGTAAGGGAGAGTGTGATATCACTGTGAATCACAGTGTAAGGGAGAGTGTGATATCGGTGTGAATCCCAGTGTAAGGGAGAGTGTGATATTGGTGTGAATAACAGTGTAAGGGAGTGCGTGATATCGGTGTGAATCCCAGTGTAAGGGGGAGCGTGATATCGGTGTGAATCCCAGTGTAAGGGAGAGTGTGATATCACTGTGAATCCCAGTGTAATGGAGAGTGTGATATCACTGTGAATTTCAGTGTAAGGGAGAGTGTGATATCGGTGTGAATCCCAGTGTTACGGGGAGTGTGATACCGGTGTGAATCCCAGTGTAAGGGGGAGCGTGATATCGGTGTGAATCCCAGGGTAAGGTAGAGTGTGATATCGGTGTGAATCCCAGTGTAAGGGGGAGTGTGATATCGGTGTGAATCACAGTGTAAGGGAGAGTGTGATACCGGTGTGAATAGCAGTGTAAGGGAGTGCGTGATATCGGTGTGAATCCCAGTGTAAGGGGGAGCGTGATATCGGTGTGAATCCCAGTGTAAGGGAGAGTGTGATATCGGTGTGAATCCCAGTGTAAGGGAGAGCGTGATATCGGTGTGAATCCCAGTGAAAGGGAGAGTGTGATATCACTGTGAATCCCAGTGTAAGGGGGAGCGTGATATCGGTGTGAATCACAGTGTAAGGGGGAGTGTGATATCAGTGTGAATCCCAGTGTAAGGGAGAGTGTGATATCGGTGTGAATCCCAGTGTAAGGGAGAGTGTGATATCACTATGAATCCCAGTGTAAGGGAGAGTGTGATATCGGTGTGAATCCCAGCGTAAGGGGGAGTGTGATATCGGTGTGAATCCCAGTGTAAGGGGGAGTGTGATATCGGTGAGGATCCCAGTGTAAGGGGGAGTGTGATACCGGTGTGAATCCCAGTGTAAGGGGGAGTGTGATATCGGTGTGACTCCCAGTGTAAGGGAGAGCGTGATATCGGTGTGAATCCCAGTGTAAGGGAGAGCGTGATATCGGTGTGAATCCCAGTGTAAGGAAGAGTGTGATATTGGTGTGAATCCCAGTGTAAGGGGGAGCGTGATATCGGTGTGAATCCCAGTGTAAGGGAGAGTGTGATATCGGTGTGAATCCCAGTGTAAGGGAGAGTGTGATATCGGTGTGAATCCCAGTGTAAGGGGGAGCGTGATATCGGTGTGAATCCCAGGGTAAGGGAGAGTGTGATATCGGTGTGAATCCCAGTGTAAGGGGGAGTGTGATATCAGTGTGACTCCCAGTGTAAGGGAGAGCGTGATATCGGTGTGAATCCCAGTGTGTGGGAGGGCGTGATATCGGTGTGAATCCCAGTGTAAGGGAGAGTGTGATATCGTTGTGAATCCCAACGTAAGGGGGAGTGTGATATCGGTGTGAATACCAGTGTAAGGGAGAGTGTGATATCGGTGTGAATACCGGTGTAAGGGAGAGTGTGATATTGGTGTGAATCCCAGCGTAAGGAGGAGTGTGATACCGGTGTGAATCCCAGTGTAAGGGAGAGTGTGATATCACTGTGAATCCCAGTGTAATGGAGAGTGTGATATCACTCTGAATTTCAGTGTAAGGGAGAGTGTGATATCGGTGTGAATCCCAGTGTTACGGGGAGTGTGATACCGGTGTGAATCCCAGTGTAAGGGGGAGCGTGATATCGGTGTGAATCCCAGGGTAAGGTAGAGTGTGATATCGGTGTGAATCCCAGTGTAAGGGGGAGGGTGATATCGGTGTGAATCACAGTGTAAGGGAGAGTGTGATACCGGTGAGAATCCCAGTGTAAGGGAGAGTGTGATATCACTGTGAATCACAGTGTAAGGGAGAGTGTGATATCGGTGTGAATCACAGTGTAAGGGAGAGTGTGATATCGGTGTGAATAACAGTGTAAGGGAGTGCGTGATATTGGTGTGAATCCCAGTGTAAGGGGGAGCGTGATATCGGTGTGAATCCCAGTGTAAGGGAGAGTGTGATATCGGTGTGAATCCCAGTGTAAGGGGGAGCGTGATATCGGTGTGAATCCCAGTGAAAGGGAGAGTGTGATATCACTGTGAATCCCAGTGTAAGGGGGAGCGTGATATCGGTGTGAATCACAGTGTAAGGGGGAGTGTGATATCAGTGTGAATCCCAGTGTAAGGGAGAGTGTGATATCGGTGTGAATCCCAGTGTAAGGGGGAGTGTGATATCGGTGTGAATCCCAGTGTAAGGGGGAGGGTGATATCGGTGTGAATCCCAGTGTAAGGGAGAGTGTGATATCGGTGTGAATCCCAGGGTAAGGTAGAGTGTGATATCGGTGTGAATCCCAGTGTAAGGGGGAGTGTGATATCGGTGTGAATCACAGTGTAAGGGAGAGTGTGATACCGGTGAGAATCCCAGTGTAAGGGAGAGTGTGATATCACTGTGAATCACAGTGTAAGGGAGAGTGTGATATCGGTGTGAATCACAGTGTAAGGGAGAGTGTGATATCGGTGTGAATAACAGTGTAAGGGAGTGCGTGATATCGGTGTGAATCCCAGTGTAAGGGGGAGCGTGATATCGGTGTGAATCCCAGTGTAAGGGAGAGCGTGATATCGGTGTGAATCCCAGTGAAAGGGAGAGTGTGATATCACTGTGAATCCCAGTGTAAGGGGGAGCGTGATATCGGTGTGAATCACAGTGTAAGGGGGAGTGTGATATCAGTGTGAATCCCAGTGTAAGGGAGAGTGTGATATCGGTGTGAATCCCAGTGTAAGGGGGAGTGTGATATCGGTGTGAATCCCAGTGTAAGGGAGAGTGTGATATCACTGTGAATCACAGTGTAAGGGAGAGTGTGATATCGGTGTGAATCACAGTGTAAGGGAGAGTGTGATATCGGTGTGAATAACAGTGTAAGGGAGAGTGTGATATCACTGTGAATCCCAGTGTGAGGGAGAGTGTGATATCGGTGTGAATCCCAGTATTAAGGGGGAGCGTGATATCGGTGTGAATCTCAGTGTAAGGGTGAGTGTGATATCGGTGTGAATCCCAGTGTAAGGGAGAGTGTGATATTGGTGTGAATAACAGTGTAAGGGAGTGCGTGATATCGGTGTGAATCACAGTGTAAGGGAGAGCGTGATATCGGTGTGAATCCCAGTGTAAGGGAGAGTGTGATATTGGTGTGAATCCCAGTGTAAGGGAGAGCGTGATATCGGTGTGAATCCCAGTGTAAGGGAGAGTGTGATATCGGTGTGAATCCCAGTGTAAGGGAGAGTGTGATATCGGTGTGAATCCCAGTGTAAGGGAGAGTGTGATATCGGTGTGAATCCCAGTGTAAGGGAGAGTGTGATATCGGTGTGAATTCCAGTGTAAGGGAGAGTGTGATATTGGTGTGAATCCCAGTGTAAGGGAGAGTGTGATATCTGTGTGAATCCCAGTGTAAGGGGGAGCGTGATATCGGTGTGAATCCCAGTGTAAGGGAGAGTGTGATATCGGTGTGAATCCCAGTGTAAGGGGGAGCGTGATATCGGTGTGAATCCCAGTGTAAGGGAGAGTGTGATATCGGTGTGAATTCCAGTGTAAGGGAGAGTGTGATATCGGTGTGAATCCCAGTGTAAGGGAGAGTGTGATATTGGTGTGAATCCCAGTGTAAGGGGGAGTGTGATACCGGTGTGAATCCCAGTGTAAGGGAGAGTGTGATATCACTGTGAATCCCAGTGTAAGTGAGAGTGTGATATCACTGTGAATTTCAGTGTAAGGGAGAGTGTGATATCGGTGTGAATCCCAGTGTAAGGGGGAGCGTGATACCGGTGTGAATCCCAGTGTAAGGAGGAGCGTGATATCGGTGTGAATCCCAGGGTAAGGGAGAGTGTGATATCGGTGTGAATCCCAGTGTAAGGGGGAGTGTGATATCGGTGTGAATCCCAGTGTAAGGGAGAGTGTGATATCGGTGTGAATTCCAGTGTAAGGGAGAGTGTGATATTGGTGTGAATAACAGTGTAAGGGAGTGCGTGATATCGGTGTGAATCACAGTGTAAGGGGGAGTGTGATATCAGTGTGAATCCCAGTGTAAGGGAGAGTGTGATATCGGTGTGAATCCCAGTGTAAGGGAGAGTGTGATATCGGTGTGAATCCCAGTGTAAGGGCGAGTGTGATATCGGTGTGAATCCCAGTGTAAGGGAGAGTGTGATATCGGTGTGAATCCCAGTGTAAGGGAGAGTGTGATATCGGTGTGAATCCCAGTGTAAGGGAGAGTGTGATATCGGTGTGAATCCCAGTATTAAGGGGGAGCGTGATATCGGTGTGAATCTCAGTGTAAGGGTGAGTGTGATATCGGTGTGAATCCCAGTGTAAGGGAGAGTGTGATATCGGTGTGAATAACAGTGTAAGGGAGTGCGTGATATCGGTGTGAATCACAGTGTAAGGGGGAGTGTGATATCAGTGTGAATCCCAGTGTAAGGGAGAGTGTGATATCGGTGTGAATCCCAGCGTAAGGGGGAGTGTGATATCGGTGTGAATCCCAGTGTAAGGGGGAGTGTGATATCGGTGAGGACCCCAGTGTAAGGGGGAGTGTGATACCGGTGTGAATCCCAGTGTAAGGGGGAGTGTGATATCGGTGTGACTCCCAGTGTAAGGGAGAGCGTGATATCGGTGTGAATCCCAGTGTAAGGGAGAGCGTGATATCGGTGTGAATCCCAGTGTAAGGGAGAGTGTGATATTGGTGTGAATCCCAGTGTAAGGGAGAGCGTGATATCGGTGTGAATCCCAGTGTAAGGGAGAGTGTGATATCGGTGTGAATCCCAGTGTAAGGGAGAGTGTGATATCGGTGTGAATCCCAGTGTAAGGGGGAGCGTGATATCGGTGTGAATCCCAGGGTAAGGGAGAGTGTGATATCGGTGTGAATCCCAGTGTAAGGGCGAGTGTGATATCGGTGTGAATCCCAGTGTAAGGGAGAGTGTGATATCGGTGTGAAACCCAGTGTAAGGGAGAGTGTGATATCGGTGTGAATCCCAGTGTAAGGGAGAGCGTGATATCGGTGTGAATCCCAGTGTGAGGGAGGGCGTGATATCGGTGTGAATCCCAGTGTAAGGGAGAGTGTGATATCGGTGTGAATCCCAACGTAAGGGGGAGTGTGATATCGGTGTGAATCCCAGTGTAAGGGAGAGTGTGATATCGGTGTAAATACCGGTGTAAGGGAGAGTGTGATATTGGTGTGAATCCCAGCGTAAGGAGGAGTGTGATATCGGTGTGAATCCCAGTGTAAGGGAGAGTGTGATATCGGTGTGAATCCCAGTGTAAGGGAGAGTGTGATATCGGTGTGAATCCCAGTGTAAGGGAGAGTGTGATATCTGTGTGATTCCCAGTGTAAGGCGGAGCGTGATATCGGTGTGAATCCCAGTGTAAGGGAGAGTGTGATATCGGTGTGAATCCCAGTGTAAGGGGGAGCGTGATATCGATGTGAATCCCAGGGTAAGGGAGAGTGTGATATCGGTGTGAATCCCAGTGTAAGGGCGAGTGTGATATCGGTGTGAATCCCAGGGTAAGGGAGAGTGTGATATCGGTGTGAATCCCAGTGTAAGGGGAGTGTGATATCAGTGTGAATCCCAGTGTAAGGGAGAGCGTGATATCGGTGTGAATCCCAGTGTGAGGGAGGGCGTGATATCGGTGTGAATCCCAGTGTAAGGGAGAGTGTGATATCGGTGTGAATCCCAACGTAAGGGGGAGTGTGATATCGGTGTGAATCCCAGTGTAAGGGAGAGTGTGATATCGGTGTGAATACCGGTGTAAGGGAGAGTGTGATATCTGTGTGAATCCCAGTGTAAGGGAGAGTGTGATATCGGTGTGAATCCCAGTGTAAGGGGGAGCGTGATATTGGTGTGAATCCCAGCGTAAGGAGGAGTGTGATATCGGTGTGAATCCCAGTGTAAGGGAGAGTGTGATATCGGTGTGAATCCCAGTGTAAGGGAGAGTGTGATATCGGTGTGAATCCCAGTGTAAGGGAGAGTGTGATATCTGTGTGAATCCCAGTGTAAGGCGGAGCGTGATATCGGTGTGAATCCCAGTGTAAGGGAGAGTGTGATATCGGTGTGAATCCCAGTGTAAGGGGGAGCGTGATATCGGTGTGAATCCCAGTGTAAGGGAGAGTGTGATATCGGTGTGAATCCCAGTGTAAGGGAGAGTGTGATATTGGTGTGAATCCCAGTGTAAGGGGGAGTGTGATAACGGTGTGAATCCCAGTGTAAGGGAGAGTGTGATATCACTGTGAATACCAGTGTAAGGGAGAGTGTGATATCACTGTGAATTTCAGTGTAAGGGAGAGTGTGATATCGGTGTGAATCCCAGTGTAAGGGGGAGTGTGATACCGGTGTGAATCCCAGTGTAAGGGGGAGCGTGATATCGGTGTGAATCCCAGGGTAAGGGAGAGTGTGATATCGGTGTGAATCCCAGTGTAAGGGGGAGTGTGATATCGGTGTGAATCCCAGTGTAAGGGAGAGTGTTATACCGGTGTGAATCCCAGTGTAAGGGAGAGTGTGATATCACTGTGAATCACAGTGTAAGGGAGAGTGTGATATCGGTGTGAATCCCAGTGTAAGGGAGAGTGTGATATTGGTGTGAATAACAGTGTAAGGGAGTGCGTGATATCGGTGTGAATCCCAGTGTAAGGGGGAGCGTGATATCGGTGTGAATCCCAGTGTAAGGGAGAGTGTGATATCGGTGTGAATCCCAGTGTAAGGGGGAGTGTGATATCAGTGTGAATCCCAGAGTAAGGGAGAGTGTGATATCCGTGTGAATCCCAGTGTAAGGGGGAGTGTGATATCGGTGTGAATCCCAGTGTAAGGGGGAGCGTGATATCGGTGTGAATCCCAGTGTAAGGGGGAGCGTGATATCGGTGTGAATCCCAGTGTAAGGGAGAGTGTGATATCACTGTGAATCCCAGTGTAAGGGAGAGTGTGATATCGGTGTGAATCCCAGTGTAAGGGAGAGTGTGATATCGGTGTGAATCCCAGTGTAAGGGAGAGTGTGATATTGGTGTGAACCCCAGTGTAAGGGGGAGTGTGATAACGGTGTGAATCCCAGTGTAAGGGAGAGTGTGATATCACTGTGAATCCCAGTGTAAGGGGGAGCGTGATATCGGTGTGAATCCCAGTGTAAGGGAGAGTGTGATATCGGTGTGAATCCCAGTGTAAGGGGGAGTGTGATACCGGTGTGAATCCCAGTGTAAGGGGGAGCGTGATATCGGTGTGAATCCCAGGGTAAGGGAGAGTGTGATATCGGTGTGAATCCCAGTGTAAGGGGGTGTGTGATATCGGTGTGAATCCCAGTGTAAGGGAGAGTGTGATACCGGTGTGAATCACAGTGTAAGGGAGAGTGTGATATCGGTGTGAATCCCAGTGTAAGGGAGAGTGTGATCTTGGTGTGAATAACAGTGTAAGGGAGTGCGTGATATCGGTGTGAATCCCAGTGTAAGGGGGAGCGTGATATCGGTGTGAATCCCAGTGTAAGGGAGAGTGTGATATCGGTGTGAATCCCAGTGTAAGGGGGAGTGTGATAGCGGTGTGAATCCCAGTGTAAGGGAGAGTGTGATATCCGTGTGAATCCCAGTGTAAGGGGGAGTGTGATATCGGTGTGAATCCCAGTGTAAGGGGGAGCGTGATATCGGTGTGAATCCCAGTGTAAGGGGGAGCGTGATATCGGTGTGAATCCCAGTGTAAGGGAGAGTGTGATATCACTGTGAATCCCAGTGTAAGGGAGAGTGTGATATCGGTGTGAATCCCAGTGTAAGGGGGAGTGTGATATCAGTGTGAATCCCAGTGTAAGGGAGAGTGCGATATCGGTGTGAATCCCAGTGTAAGGGAGAGTGTGATATCGGTGTGAATCCCAGTGTAAGGGAGAGCGTGATATCGGTGTGAATCCCAGTGTAAGGGAGAGTGTGATATCACTGTGAATCCCAGTGTGAGGGGGAGCGTGATATCGGTGTGAATCACAGTGTAAGGGGGAGTGTGATATCAGTGTGAATCCCAGTGTAAGGGAGAGTGTGATATCGGTGTGAATCCCAGTGTAAGGGAGAGTGTGATATCGGTGTGAATCCCAGTGTAAGGGCGAGTGTGATATCGGTGTTAATCCCAGTGTAAGGGAGAGTGTGATATCGGTGTGAATCCCAGTGTAAGGGAGAGTGTGATATCGGTGTGAATCCCAGTGTAAGGGAGAGTGTGATATCACTGTGAATCCCAGTGTAAGGGAGAGTGTGATATCGGTGTGAATCCCAGTATTAAGGGGGAGCGTGATATCGGTGTGAATCTCAGTGTAAGGGTGAGTGTGATATCGGTGTGAATCCCAGTGTAAGGGAGAGTGTGATATCGGTGTGAATCCCAGCGTAAGGGAGAGTGTGATATCGGTGTGAATCACAGTGTCAGGGAGAGTGTGATATCGGTGTGAATCCCAGTGTAAGGGAGAGTGTGATATCACTATGAATCCCAGTGTAAGGGAGAGTGTGATATCGGTGTGAATCCCAGCGTAAGGGGGAGTGTGATATCGGTGTGAATCCCAGTGTAAGGGGGAGTGTGATATCGGTGAGGATCCCAGTGTAAGGGGGAGTGTGATACCGGTGTGAATCCCAGTGTAAGGGGGAGTGTGATATCGTTGTGACTCCCAGTGTAAGGGAGAGCGTGATATCGGTGTGAATCCCAGTGTAAGGGAGAGCGTGATATCGGTGTGAATCCCAGTGTAAGGGAGAGTGTGATATTGGTGTGAATCCCACTGTAAGGGAGAGCGTGATATCGGTGTGAATCCCAGTGTAAGGGAGAGTGTGATATCGGTGTGAATCCCAGTGTAAGGGTGAGTGTGATATCGGTGTGAATCCCAGTGTAAGGGGGAGCGTGATATCGGTGTGAATCCCAGGGTAAGGGAGAGTGTAATATCGGTGTGAATCCCAGTGTAAGGGGGAGCGTGATATCGGTGTGAATCCCAGTGTAAGGGGGAGCGTGATATCGGTGTGAATCCCAGTGTAAGGGAGAGTGTGATATCACTGTGAATCCCAGTGTGAGGGAGAGTGTGATATCGGTGTGAATCCCAGTGTAAGGGGGAGTGTGATATCAGTGTGAATCCCAGTGTAAGGGAGAGTGCGATATCGGTGTGAATCCCAGTGTAAGGGAGAGTGTGATATCGGTGTGAATCCCAGTGTAAGGGAGAGCGTGATATCGGTGTGAATCCCAGTGTAAGGGAGAGTGTGATATCACTGTGAATCCCAGTGTAAGGGGGAGCGTGATATCGGTGTGAATCATAGTGTAAGGGGGAGTGTGATATCAGTGTGAATCCCAGTGTAAGGGAGAGTGTGATATCGGTGTGAATCCCAGTGTAAGGGAGAGTGTGATATCGGTGTGAATCCCAGTGTAAGGGCGAGTGTGATATCGGTGTGAATCCCAGTGTAAGGGAGAGTGTGATATCGGTGTGAATCCCAGTGTAAGGGAGAGTGTGATATCGGTGTGAATCCCAGTGTAAGGGAGAGTGTGATATCACTGTGAATCCCAGTGTAAGGGAGAGTGTGATATCGGTGTGAATCCCAGTATTAAGGGGGAGCGTGATATCGGTGTGAATCTCAGTGTAAGGGTGAGTGTGATATCGGTGTGAATACCAGTGTAAGGGAGAGTGTGATATCGGTGTGAATCCCAGCGTAAGGGAGAGTGTGATATCGGTGTGAATCACAGTGTCAGGGAGAGTGTGATATCGGTGTGAATCCCAGTGTAAGGGAGAGTGTGATATCACTATGAATCCCAGTGTAAGGGAGAGTGTGATATCGGTGTGAATCCCAGCGTAAGGGGGAGTGTGATATCGGTGTGAATCCCAGTGTAAGGGGGAGTGTGATATCGGTGAGGATCCCAGTGTAAGGGGGAGTGTGATACCGGTGTGAATCCCAGTGTAAGGGGGAGTGTGATATCGTTGTGACTCCCAGTGTAAGGGAGAGCGTGATATCGGTGTGAATCCCAGTGTAAGGGAGAGCGTGATATCGGTGTGAATCCCAGTGTAAGGGAGAGTGTGATATTGGTGTGAATCCCAGTGTAAGGGAGAGCGTGATATCGGTGTGAATCCCAGTGTAAGGGAGAGTGTGATATCGTTGTGAATCCCAGTGTAAGGGAGAGTGTGATATCGGTGTGAATCCCAGTGTAAGGGGGAGCGTGATATCGGTGTGAATCCCAGGGTAAGGGAGAGTGTGATATCGGTGTGGATCCCAGTGTAAGGGGGAGTGTGATATCGGTGTGAATCCCAGTGTAAGGGAGAGTGTGATATCGGTGTGAAACCCAGTGTAAGGGAGAGTGTGATATCGGTGTGAATCCCAGTGTAAGGGAGAGCGTGATATCGGTGTGAATCCCAGTGTGAGGGAGGGCGTGATATCGGTGTGAATCCCAGTGTAAGGGAGAGTGTGATATCGGTGTGAATCCCAACGTAAGGGGGAGTGTGATATCGGTGTGAATCCCAGTGTAAGGGAGAGTGTGATATCGGTGTGAATAGCGGTGTAAGGGAGAGTGTGATATTGGTGTGAATCCCAGCGTAAGGGGGAGTGTGATATCGGTGTGAATCCCAGTGTAAGGGAGAGTGTGATATCGGTGTGAAACCCAGTGTAAGGAAGAGTGTGGTATCGGTGTGAATCCCAGTGTAAGGGGGAGTGTGATATCGGTGTGAATCCCAGTGTAAGGGAGAGTGTGATATCGGTGTGAATCCCAGTATTAAGGGGGAGCGTGATATCGGTGTGAATCTCAGTGTAAGGGTGAGTGTGATATCGGTGTGAATCCCAGTGTAAGGGAGAGTGTGATATCGGTGTGAATCCCAGCGTAAGGGAGAGTGTGATATCGGTGTGAATCACAGTGTCAGGGAGAGTGTGATATCAGTGTGAATCCCAGTGTAAGGGAGAGTGTGATATCACTATGAATCCCAGTGTAAGGGAGAGTGTGATATCGGTGTGAATCCCAGTGTAAGGGAGAGTGTGATATCGGTGTGAATCCCAGCGTAAGGGGGAGTGTGATATCGGTGTGAATCCCAGTGTAAGGGGGAGTGTGATATCGGTGAGGATCCCAGTGTAAGGGGGAGTGTGATACCGGTGTGAATCCCAGTGTAAGGGGGAGCGTGATATCGGTGTGACTCCCAGTGTAAGGGAGAGCGTGATATCGGTGTGAATCCCAGTGTAAGGGAGAGCGTGATATCGGTGTGAATCCCAGTGTAAGGGAGAGTGTGATATTGGTGTGAATCCCAGTGTCAGGGAGAGCGTGATATCGGTGTGAATCCCAGTGTAAGGGAGAGTGTGATATCGGTGTGAATCCCAGTGTAAGGGAGAGTGTGATATCGGTGTGAATCCCAGTGTAAGGGGGAGCGTGATATCGGTGTGAATCCCAGTGTCAGGGAGAGTGTGATATCGGTGTGAATCCCAGTGTCAGGGAGAGTGTGATATCGGTGTGAATCCCAGTGTAAGGGAGAGTGTGATATCGGTGTGAATCCCAGTGTAAGGGAGAGCGTGATATCGGTGTGAATCCCAGTGTGAGGGAGGGCGTGATATCGGTGTGAATCCCAGTGTAAGGGAGAGTGTGATATCGGTGTGAATCCCAACATCAGGGGGAGTGTGATATCGGTGTGAATCCCAGTGTAAGGGAGAGTGTGATATCGGTGTGAATACCGGTGTAAGGGAGAGTGTGATATTGGTGTGAATCCCAGCGTAAGGGAGAGTGTGATATCGGTGTGAATCCCAGTGTAAGGGAGAGTGTGATATCGGTGGGAATCTCAGTGTAAGGGGGAGCGTGATATCGGTGTGAATCCCAGTGTAAGGGAGAGCGTGATATCGGTGTGAATCCCAGTGTAAGGGGGAGCGTGATATCGGTGTGAATCCCAGTGTAAGGGAGAGTGTGATATCGGTGTGAATCCCAGTGTAAGGGAGAGTGTGATATCGGTGTGAATCCCAGTGTAAGGGAGAGTGTGATATCACTGTGAATCCCAGTGTAAGGGAGAGTGTGATATCGGTGTGAATCCCAGTATTAAGGGGGAGCGTGATATCGGTGTGAATCTCAGTGTAAGGGTGAGTGTGATATCGGTGTGAATCCCAGTGTAAGGGAGAGTGTGATATCGGTGTGAATCCCAGCGTAAGGGAGAGTGTGATATCGGTGTGAATCACAGTGTCAGGGAGAGTGTGATATCGGTGTGAATCCCAGTGTAAGGGAGAGTGTGATATCACGATGTATCCCAGTGTAAGGGAGAGTGTGATATCGGTGTGAATCCCAGCGTAAGGGGGAGTGTGATATCGGTGTGAATCCCAGTGTAAGGGGGAGTGTGATATCGGTGAGGATCCCAGTGTAAGGGGGAGTGTGATACCGGTGTGAATCCCAGTGTAAGGGGGAGTGTGATATCGTTGTGACTCCCAGTGTAAGGGAGAGCGTGATATCGGTGTGAATCCCAGTGTAAGGGAGAGCGTGATATCGGTGTGAATCCCAGTGTAAGGGAGAGTGTGATATTGGTGTGAATCCCAGTGTAAGGGAGAGCGTGATATCGGTGTGAATCCCAGTGTAAGGGAGAGTGTGATATCGGTGTGAATCCCAGTGTAAGGGAGAGTGTGATATCGGTGTGAATCCCAGTGTAAGGGGGAGCGTGATATCGGTGTGAATCCCAGTGTAAGGGAGAGTGTGATATCGGTGTGAATCCCAGTGTAAGGGGGAGTGTGATATCAGTGTGAATCCCAGAGTAAGGGAGAGTGTGATATCCGTGTGAATCCCAGTGTAAGGGGGAGTGTGATATCGGTGTGAATCCCAGTGTAAGGGGGAGCGTGATATCGGTGTGAATCCCAGTGTAAGGGGGAGCGTGATATCGGTGTGAATCCCAGTGTAAGGGAGAGTGTGATATCACTGTGAATCCCAGTGTAAGGGAGAGTGTGATATCGGTGTGAATCCCAGTGTAAGGGAGAGTGTGATATCGGTGTGAATCCCAGTGTAAGGGAGAGTGTGATATTGGTGTGAACCCCAGTGTAAGGGGGAGTGTGATAACGGTGTGAATCCCAGTGTAAGGGAGAGTGTGATATCACTGTGAATCCCAGTGTAAGGGAGAGTGTGATATCACTGTGAATTTCAGTGTAAGGGAGAGTGTGATATCGGTGTGAATCCCAGTGTAAGGGGGAGTGTGATACCGGTGTGAATCCCAGTGTAAGGGGGAGCGTGATATCGGTGTGAATCCCAGGGTAAGGGAGAGTGTGATATCGGTGTGAATCCCAGTGTAAGGGGGTGTGTGATATCGGTGTGAATCCCAGTGTAAGGGAGAGTGTGATACCGGTGTGAATCACAGTGTAAGGGAGAGTGTGATATCGGTGTGAATCCCAGTGTAAGGGAGAGTGTGATCTTGGTGTGAATAACAGTGTAAGGGAGTGCGTGATATCGGTGTGAATCCCAGTGTAAGGGGGAGCGTGATATCGGTGTGAATCCCAGTGTAAGGGAGAGTGTGATATCGGTGTGAATCCCAGTGTAAGGGGGAGTGTGATAGCGGTGTGAATCCCAGTGTAAGGGAGAGTGTGATATCCGTGTGAATCCCAGTGTAAGGGGGAGTGTGATATCGGTGTGAATCCCAGTGTAAGGGGGAGCGTGATATCGGTGTGAATCCCAGTGTAAGGGGGAGCGTGATATCGGTGTGAATCCCAGTGTAAGGGAGAGTGTGATATCACTGTGAATCCCAGTGTAAGGGAGAGTGTGATATCGGTGTGAATCCCAGTGTAAGGGGGAGTGTGATATCAGTGTGAATCCCAGTGTAAGGGAGAGTGCGATATCGGTGTGAATCCCAGTGTAAGGGAGAGTGTGATATCGGTGTGAATCCCAGTGTAAGGGAGAGCGTGATATCGGTGTGAATCCCAGTGTAAGGGAGAGTGTGATATCACTGTGAATCCCAGTGTGAGGGGGAGCGTGATATCGGTGTGAATCACAGTGTAAGGGGGAGTGTGATATCAGTGTGAATCCCAGTGTAAGGGAGAGTGTGATATCGGTGTGAATCCCAGTGTAAGGGAGAGTGTGATATCGGTGTGAATCCCAGTGTAAGGGCGAGTGTGATATCGGTGTTAATCCCAGTGTAAGGGAGAGTGTGATATCGGTGTGAATCCCAGTGTAAGGGAGAGTGTGATATCGGTGTGAATCCCAGTGTAAGGGAGAGTGTGATATCACTGTGAATCCCAGTGTAAGGGAGAGTGTGATATCGGTGTGAATCCCAGTATTAAGGGGGAGCGTGATATCGGTGTGAATCTCAGTGTAAGGGTGAGTGTGATATCGGTGTGAATCCCAGTGTAAGGGAGAGTGTGATATCGGTGTGAATCCCAGCGTAAGGGAGAGTGTGATATCGGTGTGAATCACAGTGTCAGGGAGAGTGTGATATCGGTGTGAATCCCAGTGTAAGGGAGAGTGTGATATCACTATGAATCCCAGTGTAAGGGAGAGTGTGATATCGGTGTGAATCCCAGCGTAAGGGGGAGTGTGATATCGGTGTGAATCCCAGTGTAAGGGGGAGTGTGATATCGGTGAGGATCCCAGTGTAAGGGGGAGTGTGATACCGGTGTGAATCCCAGTGTAAGGGGGAGTGTGATATCGTTGTGACTCCCAGTGTAAGGGAGAGCGTGATATCGGTGTGAATCCCAGTGTAAGGGAGAGCGTGATATCGGTGTGAATCCCAGTGTAAGGGAGAGTGTGATATTGGTGTGAATCCCACTGTAAGGGAGAGCGTGATATCGGTGTGAATCCCAGTGTAAGGGAGAGTGTGATATCGGTGTGAATCCCAGTGTAAGGGAGAGTGTGATATCGGTGTGAATCCCAGTGTAAGGGGGAGCGTGATATCGGTGTGAATCCCAGGGTAAGGGAGAGTGTAATATCGGTGTGAATCCCAGTGTAAGGGGGAGCGTGATATCGGTGTGAATCCCAGTGTAAGGGGGAGCGTGATATCGGTGTGAATCCCAGTGTAAGGGAGAGTGTGATATCACTGTGAATCCCAGTGTGAGGGAGAGTGTGATATCGGTGTGAATCCCAGTGTAAGGGGGAGTGTGATATCAGTGTGAATCCCAGTGTAAGGGAGAGTGCGATATCGGTGTGAATCCCAGTGTAAGGGAGAGTGTGATATCGGTGTGAATCCCAGTGTAAGGGAGAGCGTGATATCGGTGTGAATCCCAGTGTAAGGGAGAGTGTGATATCACTGTGAATCCCAGTGTAAGGGGGAGCGTGATATCGGTGTGAATCATAGTGTAAGGGGGAGTGTGATATCAGTGTGAATCCCAGTGTAAGGGAGAGTGTGATATCGGTGTGAATCCCAGTGTAAGGGAGAGTGTGATATCGGTGTGAATCCCAGTGTAAGGGCGAGTGTGATATCGGTGTGAATCCCAGTGTAAGGGAGAGTGTGATATCGGTGTGAATCCCAGTGTAAGGGGGAGCGTGATATCGGTGTGAATCCCAGGGTAAGGGAGAGTGTGATATCGGTGTGAATCCCAGTGTCAGGGAGAGTGTGATATCGGTGTGAATCCCAGTGTAAGGGAGAGTGTGATATCGGTGTGAATCCCAGTGTAAGGGAGAGCGTGATATCGGTGTGAATCCCAGTGTGAGGGAGGGCGTGATATCGGTGTGAATCCCAGTGTAAGGGAGAGTGTGATATCGGTGTGAATCCCAACATCAGGGGGAGTGTGATATCGGTGTGAATCCCAGTGTAAGGGAGAGTGTGATATCGGTGTGAATACCGGTGTAAGGGAGAGTGTGATATTGGTGTGAATCCCAGCGTAAGGGAGAGTGTGATATCGGTGTGAATCCCAGTGTAAGGGAGAGTGTGATATCGGTGGGAATCTCAGTGTAAGGGGGAGCGTGATATCGGTGTGAATCCCAGTGTAAGGGAGAGCGTGATATCGGTGTGAATCCCAGTGTAAGGGGGAGCGTGATATCGGTGTGAATCCCAGTGTAAGGGAGAGTGTGATATCGGTGTGAATCCCAGTGTAAGGGAGAGTGTGATATCGGTGTGAATCCCAGTGTAAGGGAGAGTGTGATATCACTGTGAATCCCAGTGTAAGGGAGAGTGTGATATCGGTGTGAATCCCAGTATTAAGGGGGAGCGTGATATCGGTGTGAATCTCAGTGTAAGGGTGAGTGTGATATCGGTGTGAATCCCAGTGTAAGGGAGAGTGTGATATCGGTGTGAATCCCAGCGTAAGGGAGAGTGTGATATCGGTGTGAATCACAGTGTCAGGGAGAGTGTGATATCGGTGTGAATCCCAGTGTAAGGGAGAGTGTGATATCACGATGTATCCCAGTGTAAGGGAGAGTGTGATATCGGTGTGAATCCCAGCGTAAGGGGGAGTGTGATATCGGTGTGAATCCCAGTGTAAGGGGGAGTGTGATATCGGTGAGGATCCCAGTGTAAGGGGGAGTGTGATACCGGTGTGAATCCCAGTGTAAGGGGGAGTGTGATATCGTTGTGACTCCCAGTGTAAGGGAGAGCGTGATATCGGTGTGAATCCCAGTGTAAGGGAGAGCGTGATATCGGTGTGAATCCCAGTGTAAGGGAGAGTGTGATATTGGTGTGAATCCCAGTGTAAGGGAGAGCGTGATATCGGTGTGAATCCCAGTGTAAGGGAGAGTGTGATATCGGTGTGAATCCCAGTGTAAGGGAGAGTGTGATATCGGTGTGAATCCCAGTGTAAGGGGGAGCGTGATATCGGTGTGAATCCCAGTGTAAGGGAGAGTGTGATATCGGTGTGAATCCCAGTGTAAGGGGGAGTGTGATATCAGTGTGAATCCCAGAGTAAGGGAGAGTGTGATATCCGTGTGAATCCCAGTGTAAGGGGGAGTGTGATATCGGTGTGAATCCCAGTGTAAGGGGGAGCGTGATATCGGTGTGAATCCCAGTGTAAGGGGGAGCGTGATATCGGTGTGAATCCCAGTGTAAGGGAGAGTGTGATATCACTGTGAATCCCAGTGTAAGGGAGAGTGTGATATCGGTGTGAATCCCAGTGTAAGGGAGAGTGTGATATCGGTGTGAATCCCAGTGTAAGGGAGAGTGTGATATTGGTGTGAACCCCAGTGTAAGGGGGAGTGTGATAACGGTGTGAATCCCAGTGTAAGGGAGAGTGTGATATCACTGTGAATCCCAGTGTAAGGGAGAGTGTGATATCACTGTGAATTTCAGTGTAAGGGAGAGTGTGATATCGGTGTGAATCCCAGTGTAAGGGGGAGTGTGATACCGGTGTGAATCCCAGTGTAAGGGGGAGCGTGATATCGGTGTGAATCCCAGGGTAAGGGAGAGTGTGATATCGGTGTGAATCCCAGTGTAAGGGGGTGTGTGATATCGGTGTGAATCCCAGTGTAAGGGAGAGTGTGATACCGGTGTGAATCACAGTGTAAGGGAGAGTGTGATATCGGTGTGAATCCCAGTGTAAGGGAGAGTGTGATCTTGGTGTGAATAACAGTGTAAGGGAGTGCGTGATATCGGTGTGAATCCCAGTGTAAGGGGGAGCGTGATATCGGTGTGAATCCCAGTGTAAGGGAGAGTGTGATATCGGTGTGAATCCCAGTGTAAGGGGGAGTGTGATAGCGGTGTGAATCCCAGTGTAAGGGAGAGTGTGATATCCGTGTGAATCCCAGTGTAAGGGGGAGTGTGATATCGGTGTGAATCCCAGTGTAAGGGGGAGCGTGATATCGGTGTGAATCCCAGTGTAAGGGGGAGCGTGATATCGGTGTGAATCCCAGTGTAAGGGAGAGTGTGATATCACTGTGAATCCCAGTGTAAGGGAGAGTGTGATATCGGTGTGAATCCCAGTGTAAGGGGGAGTGTGATATCAGTGTGAATCCCAGTGTAAGGGAGAGTGCGATATCGGTGTGAATCCCAGTGTAAGGGAGAGTGTGATATCGGTGTGAATCCCAGTGTAAGGGAGAGCGTGATATCGGTGTGAATCCCAGTGTAAGGGAGAGTGTGATATCACTGTGAATCCCAGTGTGAGGGGGAGCGTGATATCGGTGTGAATCACAGTGTAAGGGGGAGTGTGATATCAGTGTGAATCCCAGTGTAAGGGAGAGTGTGATATCGGTGTGAATCCCAGTGTAAGGGAGAGTGTGATATCGGTGTGAATCCCAGTGTAAGGGCGAGTGTGATATCGGTGTTAATCCCAGTGTAAGGGAGAGTGTGATATCGGTGTGAATCCCAGTGTAAGGGAGAGTGTGATATCGGTGTGAATCCCAGTGTAAGGGAGAGTGTGATATCACTGTGAATCCCAGTGTAAGGGAGAGTGTGATATCGGTGTGAATCCCAGTATTAAGGGGGAGCGTGATATCGGTGTGAATCTCAGTGTAAGGGTGAGTGTGATATCGGTGTGAATCCCAGTGTAAGGGAGAGTGTGATATCGGTGTGAATCCCAGCGTAAGGGAGAGTGTGATATCGGTGTGAATCACAGTGTCAGGGAGAGTGTGATATCGGTGTGAATCCCAGTGTAAGGGAGAGTGTGATATCACTATGAATCCCAGTGTAAGGGAGAGTGTGATATCGGTGTGAATCCCAGCGTAAGGGGGAGTGTGATATCGGTGTGAATCCCAGTGTAAGGGGGAGTGTGATATCGGTGAGGATCCCAGTGTAAGGGGGAGTGTGGTACCGGTGTGAATCCCAGTGTAAGGGGGAGTGTGATATCGTTGTGACTCCCAGTGTAAGGGAGAGCGTGATATCGGTGTGAATCCCAGTGTAAGGGAGAGCGTGATATCGGTGTGAATCCCAGTGTAAGGGAGAGTGTGATATTGGTGTGAATCCCACTGTAAGGGAGAGCGTGATATCGGTGTGAATCCCAGTGTAAGGGAGAGTGTGATATCGGTGTGAATCCCAGTGTAAGGGAGAGTGTGATATCGGTGTGAATCCCAGTGTAAGGGGGAGCGTGATATCGGTGTGAATCCCAGGGTAAGGGAGAGTGTAATATCGGTGTGAATCCCAGTGTAAGGGGGAGCGTGATATCGGTGTGAATCCCAGTGTAAGGGGGAGCGTGATATCGGTGTGAATCCCAGTGTAAGGGAGAGTGTGATATCACTGTGAATCCCAGTGTGAGGGAGAGTGTGATATCGGTGTGAATCCCAGTGTAAGGGGGAGTGTGATATCAGTGTGAATCCCAGTGTAAGGGAGAGTGCGATATCGGTGTGAATCCCAGTGTAAGGGAGAGTGTGATATCGGTGTGAATCCCAGTGTAAGGGAGAGCGTGATATCGGTGTGAATCCCAGTGTAAGGGAGAGTGTGATATCACTGTGAATCCCAGTGTAAGGGGGAGCGTGATATCGGTGTGAATCATAGTGTAAGGGGGAGTGTGATATCAGTGTGAATCCCAGTGTAAGGGAGAGTGTGATATCGGTGTGAATCCCAGTGTAAGGGAGAGTGTGATATCGGTGTGAATCCCAGTGTAAGGGCGAGTGTGATATCGGTGTGAATCCCAGTGTAAGGGAGAGTGTGATATCGGTGTGAATCCCAGTGTAAGGGAGAGTGTGATATCGGTGTGAATCCCAGTGTAAGGGAGAGTGTGATATCACTGTGAATCCCAGTGTAAGGGAGAGTGTGATATCGGTGTGAATCCCAGTATTAAGGGGGAGCGTGATATCGGTGTGAATCTCAGTGTAAGGGTGAGTGTGATATCGGTGTGAATACCAGTGTAAGGGAGAGTGTGATATCGGTGTGAATCCCAGCGTAAGGGAGAGTGTGATATCGGTGTGAATCACAGTGTCAGGGAGAGTGTGATATCGGTGTGAATCCCAGTGTAAGGGAGAGTGTGATATCACTATGAATCCCAGTGTAAGGGAGAGTGTGATATCGGTGTGAATCCCAGCGTAAGGGGGAGTGTGATATCGGTGTGAATCCCAGTGTAAGGGGGAGTGTGATATCGGTGAGGATCCCAGTGTAAGGGGGAGTGTGATACCGGTGTGAATCCCAGTGTAAGGGGGAGTGTGATATCGTTGTGACTCCCAGTGTAAGGGAGAGCGTGATATCGGTGTGAATCCCAGTGTAAGGGAGAGCGTGATATCGGTGTGAATCCCAGTGTAAGGGAGAGTGTGATATTGGTGTGAATCCCAGTGTAAGGGAGAGCGTGATATCGGTGTGAATCCCAGTGTAAGGGAGAGTGTGATATCGTTGTGAATCCCAGTGTAAGGGAGAGTGTGATATCGGTGTGAATCCCAGTGTAAGGGGGAGCGTGATATCGGTGTGAATCCCAGGGTAAGGGAGAGTGTGATATCGGTGTGGATCCCAGTGTAAGGGGGAGTGTGATATCGGTGTGAATCCCAGTGTAAGGGAGAGTGTGATATCGGTGTGAAACCCAGTGTAAGGGAGAGTGTGATATCGGTGTGAATCCCAGTGTAAGGGAGAGCGTGATATCGGTGTGAATCCCAGTGTGAGGGAGGGCGTGATATCGGTGTGAATCCCAGTGTAAGGGAGAGTGTGATATCGGTGTGAATCCCAACGTAAGGGGGAGTGTGATATCGGTGTGAATCCCAGTGTAAGGGAGAGTGTGATATCGGTGTGAATACCGGTGTAAGGGAGAGTGTGATATTGGTGTGAATCCCAGCGTAAGGGGGAGTGTGATATCGGTGTGAATCCCAGCGTAAGGGGGAGTGTGATATCGGTGTGAAACCCAGTGTAAGGAAGAGTGTGGTATCGGTGTGAATCCCAGTGTAAGGGGGAGTGTGATATCGGTGTGAATCCCAGTGTAAGGGAGAGTGTGATATCGGTGTGAATCCCAGTATTAAGGGGGAGCGTGATATCGGTGTGAATCCCAGTATTAAGGGGGAGCGTGATATCGGTGTGAATCTCAGTGTAAGGGTGAGTGTGATATCGGTGTGAATCCCAGTGTAAGGGAGAGTGTGATATCGGTGTGAATCCCAGTGTAAGGGAGAGTGTGATATCGGTGTGAATCACAGTGTCAGGGAGAGTGTGATATCAGTGTGAATCCCAGTGTAAGGGAGAGTGTGATATCACTATGAATCCCAGTGTAAGGGAGAGTGTGATATCGGTGTGAATCCCAGTGTAAGGGAGAGTGTGATATCGGTGTGAATCCCAGCGTAAGGGGGAGTGTGATATCGGTGTGAATCCCAGTGTAAGGGGGAGTGTGATATCGGTGAGGATCCCAGTGTAAGGGGGAGTGTGATACCGGTGTGAATCCCAGTGTAAGGGGGAGCGTGATATCGGTGTGACTCCCAGTGTAAGGGAGAGCGTGATATCGGTGTGAATCCCAGTGTAAGGGAGAGCGTGATATCGGTGTGAATCCCAGTGTAAGGGAGAGTGTGATATTGGTGTGAATCCCAGTGTAAGGGAGAGCGTGATATCGGTGTGAATCCCAGTGTAAGGGAGAGTGTGATATCGGTGTGAATCCCAGTGTAAGGGAGAGTGTGATATCGGTGTGAATCCCAGTGTAAGGGGGAGCGTGATATCGGTGTGAATCCCAGGGTAAGGGAGAGTGTGATATCGGTGTGAATCCCAGTGTAAGGGAGAGTGTGATATCGGTGTGAATCCCAGTGTAAGGGAGAGTGTGATATCGGTGTGAATCCCAGTGTAAGGGAGAGCGTGATATCGGTGTGAATCCCAGTGTGAGGGAGGGCGTGATATCGGTGTGAATCCCAGTGTAAGGGAGAGTGTGATATCGGTGTGAATCCCAGTGTAAGGGAGAGTGTGATATCGGTGTGAATCCCAGTGTAAGGGAGAGTGTGATATCGGTGTGAATACCGGTGTAAGGGAGAGTGTGATATTGGTGTGAATCCCAGCGTAAGGGAGAGTGTGATATCGGTGTGAATCCCAGTGTAAGGGAGAGTGTGATATCGGTGGGAATCTCAGTGTAAGGGGGAGCGTGATATCGGTGTGAATCCCAGTGTAAGGGAGAGCGTGATATCGGTGTGAATCCCAGTGTAAGGGGGAGCGTGATATCGGTGTGAATCCCAGTGTAAGGGAGAGTGTGATATCGGTGTGAATCCCAGTGTAAGGGAGAGTGTGATATCGGTGTGAATCCCAGTGTAAGGGAGAGTGTGATATCACTGTGAATCCCAGTGTAAGGGAGAGTGTGATATCGGTGTGAATCCCAGTATTAAGGGGGAGCGTGATATCGGTGTGAATCTCAGTGTAAGGGTGAGTGTGATATCGGTGTGAATCCCAGTGTAAGGGAGAGTGTGATATCGGTGTGAATCCCAGCGTAAGGGAGAGTGTGATATCGGTGTGAATCACAGTGTCAGGGAGAGTGTGATATCGGTGTGAATCCCAGTGTAAGGGAGAGTGTGATATCACGATGTATCCCAGTGTAAGGGAGAGTGTGATATCGGTGTGAATCCCAGCGTAAGGGGGAGTGTGATATCGGTGTGAATCCCAGTGTAAGGGGGAGTGTGATATCGGTGAGGATCCCAGTGTAAGGGGGAGTGTGATACCGGTGTGAATCCCAGTGTAAGGGGGAGTGTGATATCGTTGTGACTCCCAGTGTAAGGGAGAGCGTGATATCGGTGTGAATCCCAGTGTAAGGGAGAGCGTGATATCGGTGTGAATCCCAGTGTAAGGGAGAGTGTGATATTGGTGTGAATCCCAGTGTAAGGGAGAGCGTGATATCGGTGTGAATCCCAGTGTAAGGGAGAGTGTGATATCGGTGTGAATCCCAGTGTAAGGGAGAGTGTGATATCGGTGTGAATCCCAGTGTAAGGGGGAGCGTGATATCGGTGTGAATCCCAGGGTAAGGGAGAGTGTGATATCGGTGTGGATCCCAGTGTAAGGGGGAGTGTGATATCGGTGTGAATCCCAGTGTAAGGGAGAGTGTGATATCGGTGTGAAACCCAGTGTAAGGGAGAGTGTGATATCGGTGTGAATCCCAGTGTAAGGGAGAGCGTGATATCGGTGTGAATCCCAGTGTGAGGGAGGGCGTGATATCGGTGTGAATCCCAGTGTAAGGGAGAGTGTGATATCGGTGTGAATCCCAACGTAAGGGAGAGTGTGATATCGGTGTGAATCCCAACGTAAGGGGGAGTGTGATATCGGTGTGAATCCCAGTGTAAGGGAGAGTGTGATATCGGTGTGAATACCGGTGTAAGGGAGAGTGTGATATTGGTGTGAATCCCAGCGTAAGGGGGAGTGTGATATCGGTGTGAATCCCAGTGTAAGGGAGAGTGTGATATCGGTGTGAAACCCAGTGTAAGGAAGAGTGTGGTATCGGTGTGAATCCCAGTGTAAGGGGGAGTGTGATATCGGTGTGAATCCCAGTGTAAGGGAGAGTGTGATATCGGTGTGAATCCCAGTATTAAGGGGGAGCGTGATATCGGTGTGAATCTCAGTGTAAGGGTGAGTGTGATATCGGTGTGAATCCCAGTGTAAGGGAGAGTGTGATATCGGTGTGAATCCCAGCGTAAGGGAGAGTGTGATATCGGTGTGAATCACAGTGTCAGGGAGAGTGTGATATCGGTGTGAATCCCAGTGTAAGGGAGAGTGTGATATCACTATGAATCCCAGTGTAAGGGAGAGTGCGATATCGGTGTGAATCCCAGCGTAAGGGGGAGTGTGATATCGGTGTGAATCCCAGTGTAAGGGGGAGTGTGATATCGGTGAGGATCCCAGTGTAAGGGGGAGTGTGATACCGGTGTGAATCCCAGTGTAAGGGGGAGCGTGATATCGGTGTGACTCCCAGTGTAAGGGAGAACGTGATATCGGTGTGAATCCCTGTGTAAGGGAGAGCGTGATATCGGTGTGAATCCCAGTGTAAGGGAGAGTGTGATATTGGTGTGAATCCCAGTGTAAGGGAGAGCGTGATATCGGTGTGAATCCCAGTGTAAGGGAGAGTGTGATATCGGTGTGAATCCCAGTGTAAGGGAGAGTGTGATATCGGTGTGAATCCCAGTTTAAGGGGGAGCGTGATATCGGTGTGAATCCCAGGGTAAGGGAGAGTGTGATATCGGTGTGAATCCCAGTGTAAGGGAGAGTGTGATATCGGTGTGAATCCCAGTGTAAGGGAGAGTGTGATATCAGTGTGAATCCCAGTGTAAGGGAGAGCGTGATATCGGTGTGAATCCCAGTGTGAGGGAGGGCGTGATATCGGTGTGAATCCCAGTGTAAGGGAGAGTGTGATATCGGTGTGAATCCCAACATCAGGGGGAGTGTGATATCGGTGTGAATCCCAGTGTAAGGGAGAGTGTGATATCGGTGTGAATCCCAGCGTAAGGGAGAGTGTGATATCGGTGTGAATCACAGTGTCAGGGAGAGTGTGATATCGGTGTGAATCCCAGTGTAAGGGAGAGTGTGATATCACTATGAATCCCAGTGTAAGGGAGAGTGTGATATCGGTGTGAATCCCAGCGTAAGGGGGAGTGTGATATCGGTGTGAATCCCAGTGTAAGGGGGAGTGTGATATCGGTGAGGATCCCAGTGTAAGGGGGAGTGTGATACCGGTGTGAATCCCAGTGTAAGGGGGAGTGTGATATCGGTGTGACTCCCAGTGTAAGGGAGAGCGTGATATCGGTGTGAATCCCAGTGTAAGGGAGAGCGTGATATCGGTGTGAATCCCAGTGTAAGGGAGAGTGTGATATCGGTGTGAATCCCAGTGTAAGGGAGAGCGTGATATCGGTGTGAATCCCAGTGTAAGGGAGAGTGTGATATCGGTGTGAATCCCAGTGTAAGGGAGAGTGTGATATCGGTGTGAATCCCAGTGTAAGGGGGAGCGTGATATCGGTGTGAATCCCAGGGTAAGGGAGAGTGTGATATCGGTGAGAATCCCAGTGGAAGGGAGAGTGTGATATCGGTGTGAATCCCAGTGTAAGGGAGAGTGTGATATCGGTGTGAATCCCAGTGTAAGGGAGAGCGTGATATCGGTGTGAATCCCAGTGTGAGGGAGGGCGTGATATCGGTGTGAATCCCAGTGTAAGGGAGAGTGTGATATCGGTGTGAATCCCAACATAAGGGGGAGTGTGATATCGGTGTGAATCCCAGTGTAAGGGAGAGTGTGATATCGGTGTGAATACCGGTGTAAGGGAGAGTGTGATATTGGTGTGATTCCCAGCGTAAGGGGGAGTGTGATATCGGTGTGAATCCCAGTGTAAGGGAGAGTGTGATATCGGTGTGAATTCCAGTGTAAGGGAGAGTGTGATATCGGTGTGAATCTCAGTGTAAGGGGGAGCGTGATATCGGTGTGAATCCCAGTGTAAGGGAGAGTGTGATATCGGTGTGAATCCCAGTGTAAGGGGGAGCGTGATATCGGTGTGAATCCCAGTGTAAGGGAGAGTGTGATATCGGTGTGAATTCCAGTGTAAGGGAGAGTGTGATATCGGTGTGAATCCCAGTGTAAGGGAGAGTGTGATATCGGTGTGAATCCCAGTGTAAGGGAGAGTGTGATATCGGTGTGAATCCCAGTGTAAGGGAGAGCGTGATATCGGTGTGAATCCCAGTGTGAGGGAGGGCGTGATATCGGTGTGAATCCCAGTGTAAGGGAGAGTGTGATATCGGTGTGAATCCCAACGTAAGGGGGAGTGTGATATCGGTGTGAATCCCAGTGTAAGGGAGAGTGTGATATCGGTGTGAATACCGGTGTAAGGGAGAGTGTGATATCGGTGTGAATCTCAGTGTAAGGGGGAGCGTGATATCGGTGTGAATCCCAGTGTAAGGGAGAGTGTGATATCGGTGTGAATCCCAGTGTAAGGGGGAGCGTGATATCGGTGTGAATCCCAGTGTAAGGGAGAGTGTGATATCGGTGTGAATTCCAGTGTAAGGGAGAGTGTGATATCGGTGTGAATCCCAGTGTAAGGGAGAGTGTGATATTGGTGTGAATCCCAGTGTAAGGGGGAGTGTGATACCGGTGTGAATCCCAGTGTAAGGGGGAGTGTGATATCACTGTGAATCCCAGTGTAAGGGAGAGTGTGATATCGGTGTGAATCCCAGTGTAAGGGGGAATGTGATATCGGTGTGAATCCCAGTGTAAGGGAGAGTGTGATATCGGTGTGAATCCCAGTGTAAGGGAGAGTGTGATATCGGTGTGAATCCCAGTGTAAGGGAGAGCGTGATATCGGTGTGAATCCCAGTGTAAGGGAGAGTGTGATATCACTGTGAATCCCAGTGTAAGGGGGAGTGTGATATCGGTGTGAATCCCAGTGTAAGGGGGAGTGTGATATCGGTGAGGATCCCAGTGTAAGGGGGAGTGTGATATCGGTGTGACTCCCAGTGTAAGGGAGAGCGTGATATCGGTGTGACTCCCAGTGCACGGGATAGCGTGATATCGGTGTGAATCCCAGTGTAAGGGAGAGTGTGATATTGGTGTGAATCCCAGTGTAAGGGAGAGCGTGATATCGGTGTGAATCCCAGTGTAAGGGAGAGTGTGATATCGGTGTGAATCCCAGTGTAAGGGAGAGTGTGATATCGGTGTGAATCCCAGTGTAAGGGGGAGCGTGATATCGGTGTGAATCCCAGGGTAAGGGAGAGTGTGATATCAGTGTGAATCCCAGTGTAAGGGGGAGCGTGACATCGGTGTGAATCCCAGTGTAAGGGAGAGTGTGATATCGGTGTGAATTCCAGTGTAAGGGAGAGTGTGATATCGGTGTGAATCCCAGTGTAAGGGAGAGTGTGATATTGGTGTGAATCCCAGTGTAAGGGGGAGTGTGATACCGGTGTGAATCCCAGTGTAAGGGAGAGTGTGATATCACTGTGAATCCCAGTGTAAGGGAGAGTGTGATATCACTGTGAATTCCAGTGTAAGGGGGAGTGTGATACCGGTGTGAATCCCAGTGTAAGGGAGAGTGTGATATCGGTGTGAATCCCAGTGTAAGGGAGAGTGTGATATCGGTGTGAATCCCAGTGTAAGGGAGAGTGTGATATTGGTGTGAATCCCAGTGTAAGGGAGAGCGTGATATCGGTGTGAATCCCAGTGTAAGGGGGAGCGTGATATCGGTGTGAATCCCAGTGTCAGGGAGAGTGTGATATCGGTGTGAATCCCAGTGCAAGGGGGAGTGTGATATCGGTGTGAATCCCAGAGTAAGGGAGAGTGTGATATCGGTGTGAATCCCAGTGTAAGGGGGAGTGTGATATCACTGTGAATCCCAGTGTAAGGGAGAGTGTGATATCGGTGTGAATCCCAGTGTAAGGGGGAATGTGATATCGGTGTGAATCCCAGTGTAAGGGAGAGTGTGATATCGGTGTGAATCCCAGTGTAAGGGAGAGTGTGATATCGGTGTGAATCCCAGTGTAAGGGAGAGCGTGATATCGGTGTGAATCCCAGTGTAAGGGAGAGTGTGATATCACTGTGAATCCCAGTGTAAGGGGGAGTGTGATATCGGTGTGAATCCCAGTGTAAGGGGGAGTGTGATATCGGTGAGGATCCCAGTGTAAGGGGGAGTGTGATATCGGTGTGACTCCCAGTGTAAGGGAGAGCGTGATATCGGTGTGACTCCCAGTGTACGGGATAGCGTGATATCGGTGTGAATCCCAGTGTAAGGGAGAGTGTGATATTGGTGTGAATCCCAGTGTAAGGGAGAGCGTGATATCGGTGTGAATCCCAGTGTAAGGGAGAGTGTGATATCGGTGTGAATCCCAGTGTAAGGGAGAGTGTGATATCGGTGTGAATCCCAGTGTAAGGGGGAGCGTGATATCGGTGCGAATCCCAGGGTAAGGGAGAGTGTGATATCAGTGTGAATCCCAGTGTAAGGGGGAGTGTGATATCGGTGTGAATCCCAGTGTAAGGGAGAGTGCGATATCGGTGTGAATCCCAGTGTAAGGGAGAGTGTGATATCAGTGTGAATCCCAGTGTAAGGGAGAGCGTGATATCGGTGTGAATCCCAGTGTGAGGGAGGGCGTGATATCGGTGTGAATCCCAGCGTAAGGGAGAGTGTGATATCGGTGTGAATCCCAGCGTAAGGGGGAGTGTGATATCGGTGTGAATCCCAGTGTAAGGGAGAGTGTGATATCGTTGTGAATACCGGTGTAAGGGAGAGTGTGATATTGGTGTAAATCCCAGCGTAAGGGGGAGTGTGATATCGGTGTGAATCCCAGTGTAAGGGAGAGTGTGATATCGGTGTGAATCCCAGTGTAAGGGAGAGTGTGATATCGGTGTGAATCCCAGTGTAAGGGAGAGTGTGATATCGGTGTGAATCCCAGTGTAAGGGAGAGTGTGATATCGGTGTGAATCCCAGTGTCAGGGGGAGCGTGTTATCGGTGTGAATCCCAGTGTAAGGGAGAGTGTGATATCGGTGTGAATCCCAGTGTAAGGGGGAGCGTGATATCGGTGTGAATCCCAGTCTAAGGGAGAGTGTGATATTGGTGTGAATCCCAGTGTAAGGGGGAGTGTGATACCGGTGTGAATCCCAGTGTAAGGGAGAGTGTGATATCACTGTGAATGCCAGTGTAAGGGAGAGTGTGATATCACTGTGAATTCCAGTGTAAGGGAGAGTGTGATATCGGTGTGAATCCCAGTGTAAGGGGGAGTGTGATACCGGTGTGAATCCCAGTGTAAGGGAGAGTGTGATATCAGTGTGAATCAGTGTAAGGGAGAGTGTGATATCGGTGTGAATCCCAGTGTAAGGGAGAGTGTGATATTGGTGTGAATCCCAGTGTAAGGGAGAGCGTGATATCGGTGTGAATCCCAGTGTAAGGGGGAGCGTGATATCGGTGTGAATCCCAGTGTAAGGGAGAGTGTGATATCGGTGTGAATCCCAGTGTAAGGGAGGGTGTTATATCGGTGTGACTCCCAGTGTAAGGGAGAGTGTGATATCGGTGTGAATCCCAGTGTAAGGGGGAGTGTGATATCGGTCTGAATCCCAGCGTAAGGGGGAGTGTGATATCGGTGTGAATCCCAGTGTAAGGGAGAGTGTGATATCGTTGTGAATACCGGTGTAAGGGAGAGTGTGATATTGGTGTAAATCCCAGCGTAAGGGGGAGTGTGATATCGGTGTGAATCCCAGTGTAAGGGAGAGTGTGATATTGGTGTGAATCCCAGTGTAAGGGAGAGTGTGATATCGGTGTGAATCCCAGTGTAAGGGAGAGTGTGATATCGGTGTGAATCCCAGTGTAAGGGGGAGCGTGATATCGGTGTGAATCCCAGTGTAAGGGAGAGTGTGATATCGGTGTGAATCCCAGTGTAAGGGGGAGCGTGATATCGGTGTGAATCCCAGTGTAAGGGGGAGTGTGATATTGGTGTGAATCCCAGTGTAAGGGAGAGTGTGATATCACTGTGAATCCCAGTGTAAGGGGGAGTGTGATATTGGTGTGAATCCCAGTGTAAGAGAGAGTGTGATATCGGTGTGAATCCCAGTGTAAGGGAGAGTGTGATATCGGTGTGAATCCCAGTGTAAGGGAGAGTGTGATATCGGTGGGAATCCCAGTGTAAGGGGGAGTGTGATATCGGTGTGAATCCCAGTGTAAGGGAGAGTGTGATATCGGTGTGAATCCCAGTGTCAGGGAGAGTGTGATATCGGTGTGAATCCCAGTGTAAGGGAGAGTGTGATATCGGTGTGAATCCCAGTGTAAGGGGGAGCGTGATATCGGTGTGAATCCCAGTGTAAGGAAGAGTGTGATATCGGTGTGAATCCCAGTGTAAGTGGGAGCGTGATATCGGTGTGAATCCCAGTGTAAGGGAGAGTGTGATATCGGTGTGAATTCCAGTGTAAGAGAGAGTGTGATATCGGTGTAAATCCCAGTGTAAGGGAGAGTGTGATATTGGTGTGAATCCCAGTGTAAGGGGGAGTGTGATACCGGTGTGAATCCCAGTGTCAGGGAGAGTGTGATATCACTGTGAATCCCAGTGTAAGGGGGAGTGTGATATTGGTGTGAATCCCAGTGTAAGGGAGAGTGTGATATCGGTGTGAATCCCAGTGTAAGGGGGAGCGTGATATCGGTGTGAATCCCAGTGTAAGGGAGAGTGTGATATCGGTGTGAATCCCAGTGTAAGGGGGAGCGTGATATCGGTGTGAATCCCAGTGTAAGGGGGAGTGTGATATTGGTGTGAATCCCAGTGTAAGGGAGAGTGTGATATCACTGTGAATCCCAGTGTAAGGGGGAGTGTGATATTGGTGTGAATCCCAGTGTAAGGGAGAGTGTGATATCGGTGTGAATCCCAGTGTAAGGGAGAGTGTGATATCGGTGTGAATCCCAGTGTAAGGGAGAGTGTGATATCGGTGGGAATCCCAGTGTAAGGGGGAGTGTGATATCGGTGTGAATCCCAGTGTAAGGGAGAGTGTGATATCGGTGTGAATCCCAGTGTCAGGGAGAGTGTGATATCGGTGTGAATCCCAGTGTAAGGGAGAGTGTGATATCGGTGTGAATCCCAGTGTAAGGGGGAGCGTGATATCGGTGTGAATCCCAGTGTAAGGAAGAGTGTGATATCGGTGTGAATCCCAGTGTAAGTGGGAGCGTGATATCGGTGTGAATCCCAGTGTAAGGGAGAGTGTGATATCGGTGTGAATTCCAGTGTAAGAGAGAGTGTGATATCGGTGTAAATCCCAGTGTAAGGGAGAGTGTGATATTGGTGTGAATCCCAGTGTAAGGGGGAGTGTGATACCGGTGTGAATCCCAGTGTCAGGGAGAGTGTGATATCACTGTGAATCCCAGTGTAAGGGGGAGTGTGATATCGGTGTGAATCCCAGTGTAAGGGAGAGTGTGATATCGGTGTGAATCCCAGTGTAAGGGGGAGCGTGATATCGATGTGAATCCCAGTGTAAGGAAGAGTGTGATATCGGTGTGAATCCCAGTGTAAGTGGGAGCGTGATATCGGTGTGAATCCCAGTGTAAGGGAGAGTGTGATATCGGTGTGAATTCCAGTGTAAGAGAGAGTGTGATATCGGTGTAAATCCCAGTGTAAGGGAGAGTGTGATATTGGTGTGAATCCCAGTGTAAGGGGGAGTGTGATACCGGTGTGAATCCCAGTGTCAGGGAGAGTGTGATATCACTGTGAATCCCAGTGTAAGGGGGAGTGTGATATTGGTGTGAATCCCAGTGTAAGGGAGAGTGTGATATTGGTGTGAATCCCAGTGTAAGGGAGAGTGTGATATCGGTGTGAATCCCAGTGTAAGGGGGAGTGTGATATCGGTGTGAATCCCAGTGTAAGGGAGAGTGTGATATCGGTGTGAATCCCAGTGTAAGGGCGAGTGTGATATCGGTGTGAATCCCAGTGTAAGGGGGAGTGTGCGGGATTGACTCCGGATCTGGAGCGGTATTGGCTCCGGGTCTGGAGCGGGATTGATTCCGGGTCTGGAGCGGAATTGACTCCGGGTCTGGAGCGGGGTTGACTCCGGGTCTGGAGCGGGGTTGACTCCGGGTCTGGAGCGGAATTGACTCCGGGTCTGGAGCGGGGTTGACTCCGGGTCTGGAGCGGGGTTGACTCCGGGTCTGGAGCGGGATGGATTCCGGATCTGGAGCGGGATTGACTCCGGGTCTGGAGCGGGGTTGACTCCGGGTCTGGAGCGGGATGGATTCCGGATCTGGAGCGGGATTGACTCCGGGCCTGGAGCGGGATTGACTCCGGGTCTGGAGCGGGATTGACTCCGGGTCTGGAGCGGGATTGATTCCGGGTCTGGCGCGGGATTGACTCCGGGTCTGGAGCGGGATTGATTCCGGGTCTGGAGCGGGATTGACTCCGGGTCTGGAGCGGGATTGACTCCGGGTCTGGAGCGGCGTGACCGGGGAATGTTTCCTGGGAATTCCGCACCGAGATCCGGGAAAGTGGACAGTTGTAAAGAGTGAAAACCATGGAGAGTTGAAATAAAAACAAGACATTTACTGACCTGAATCTGTCCGAGTGCCGAGACTAAAACAACTCCGAGAGTCACTCCCCGATAGATCCTTCACCGAGAATAAAATCACCCCGAGAGAGGGAGCCCGCCCTCACTCAGAGAGAGAGGGAGTGAGAGCCCTCACACAGAGTAATCCCCACTGCCTCACTCAGAGAGAGATAGAGAGAGCCCCCCCTCACACAGAGTAATCCCCACTGCCTCACTCAGAGAGAGAGCCCCCCCTCACACAGAGTAATCCCCACTGCCTCACACAGACAGAGAGAGAGAGAGCCCCCCCTCACACAGAGTAATCCCCACTGCCTCACACAGACAGAGAGAGAGAGAGCCCCCCCTCACACAGAGTAATCCCCACTGCCTCACTCAGAGAGAGAGAGAGCCCCCCCTCACACAGAGTAATCCCCACTGCCTCACACAGAGAGAGAGCCCCCCCTCACACAGAGTAATCCCCACTGCCTCACACAGACAGAGAGAGAGAGAGCCCCCCCTCACACAGAGTAATCCCCACTGCCTCACTCAGAGAGAGAGAGAGCCCCCCCTCACACAGAGTAATCCCCACTGCCTCACTCAGACAGAGAGAGAGAGAGCCCCCCCTCACACAGAGTAATCCCCACTGCTCACTCAGAGAGAGAAAGAGCCCCCCCTCACACAGAGTAATCCCCACTGCCTCACTCAGACAGAGAGAGAGAGAGCCCCCCCTCACACAGAGTAATCCCCACTGCCTCAAACAGAGAGAGAGCCCCCCCTCACACAGAGTAATCCCCACTGCCTCACTCAGACAAAGAGGGAGTGAGAGCCCTCACACAGAGTAATCCCCACTGCCTCACTCAGACAGAGAGGGAGTGAGAGCCCTCACACAGAGGAATCCCCACTGCCTCACTCAGACAGAGAGGGAGTGAGAGCCCTCACACAGAGTAATCCCCACTGCCTCACTCAGACAGAGAGAGAGAGCCCCCTCACACAGAGTAATCCCCACTGCCTCACTCAGACAGAGAGGGAGTGAGAGCCCTCACACAGAGTAATCCCCACTGCCTCACTCAGACAGAGAGAGAGAGCCCCCTCACACAGAGGAATCCCCACTGCCTCACTCAGACAGAGAGGGAGTGAGAGCCCTCACACAGAGTAATCCCCACTGCCTCACTCAGACAGAGAGAGAGAGCCCCCTCACACAGAGTAATCCCCACTGCCTCACTCAGAGGGAGAGAGCCCCCCCTCACACAGAGTTATCCCCACTGCCTCACTCAGACAGAGAGAGAGAGAGAGCCCCCCCTCACACAGAGTAATCCCCACTGCCTCACACAGAGAGAGAGAGCCCCCCTCACACAGAGTAATCCCCACTGCCTCACTCAGAGAGAGAGAGCCCCCCTCACACAGAGTAATCCCCACTGCCTCACACAGAGAGAGAGAGCCCCCCCCCACACAGAGTAATCCCCACTGCCTCACACAGAGAGAGAGAGAGCCCCCCCTCACTCAGAGAGAGAGGGAGTGAGAGCCCTCACACAGAGTAATCCCCACTGCCTCACTCAGACAGAGAGAGAGAGAGCCCCCCCTCACACAGAGTAATCCCCACTGCCTCACTCAGAGAGAGAGAGAGCCCCCCCTCACACAGAGTAATCCCCACTGCCTCACTCAGAGAGAGAGAGAGCCCCCCCTCACACAGAGTAATCCCCACTGCCTCACACAGAGAGAGAGAGAGCCCCCCCTCACACAGAGTAATCCCCACTGCCTCACACAGAGAGAGAGCCCCCCCTCACACAGAGTAATCCCCACTGCCTCACTCAGAGAGAGAGAGCCCCCCCTCACACAGAGTAATCCCCACTGCCTCACACAGAGAGAGAGCCCCCCCTCACTCAGAGTAATCCCCACTGCCTCACACAGAGAGAGAGAGAGAGAGCCCCCCCTCACACAGAGTAATCCCCACTGCCTCACTCAGAGAGAGAGAGAGCCCCCCCCCACACAGAGTAATCCCCACTGCCTCACTCAGAGAGAGAGAGAGCCCCCCCCACACAGAGTAATCCCCACTGCCTCACACAGACAGACAGAGAGAGAGCCCCCCCTCACACAGAGTAATCCCCACTGCCTCACACAGAGAGAGAGAGCCCCCCCTCACACAGAGTAATCCCCACTGCCTCACACAGAGAGAGAGCCCCCCCTCACACAGAGTAATCCCCACTGCCTCACACAGAGAGAGAGCCCCCCCTCACACAGAGTAATCCCCACTGCCTCACACAGAGAGAGAGAGAGCCCCTCACACAGAGTAATCCCCACTGTCTCACACAGAGAGAGAGAGAGCCCCCCCTCACTGAGAGAGTAATCCCCACTGCCTCACACAGAGAGAGAGAGCCCCCCCTCACTGAGAGAGTAATCCCCACTGCCTCACTCAGAGAGAGAGCCCCCCCTCACAGAGTAATCCCCACTGCCTCACTCAGAGAGAGAGCCCCCCCTCACACAGAGTAATCCCCACTGCCTCACATAGAGAGAGAGAGAGCCCCCCTCACACAGAGTAATCCCCACTGCCTCACACAGAGAGAGAGCCCCCCCTCACTGAGAGAGTAATCCCCACTGCCTCACAGAGAGAGAGAGAGAGCCCCCCTTCACACAGAGTAATCCCCACTGCCTCACACAGAGAGAGCGAGCCCACCCTCACTGAGAGAGTAATCCCCACCGCCTCACAGAGAGAGAGAGAGCCCCCCCTCACACAGAGTAATCCCCACCGCCTCACACAGAGAGAGTGAGAGAGAGCCCCCCCTCACTGACAGTAATCCCCACTGCCTCACACATAGAGAGAGAGAGAGCCCCCCCTCACTGAGAGAGTAATCCCCACTGCCTCACACAGAGAGAGAGAGCCCCCCCTCACTGAGAGAGTAATCCCCACTGCCTCACACAGAGAGAGAGAGCCCCCCTCACTGAGAGAGTAATCCTCACTGCCTCACACAGAGAGAGAGAGCCCTCCCTCACTGAGAGAGTAATCCCCACTGCCTCACACAGAGAGAGAGAGCCCTCCCTCACTGAGAGAGTAATCCCCACTGCCTCACACAGAGAGAGAGAGCCCTCCCTCACTGAGAGAGTAATCCCCACTGCCTCACACAGAGAGAGAGAGAGCGCCCCCTCACTGAGAGAGTAATGCCCACTGCCTCGCACACAGAGAGAGAGAGCCCCCCCTCACTGAGAGAGTAATCCTCACTGCCTCACAGAGAGAGAGAGCCCCCCTCACACAGGGTAATCCCCACTGCCTCACTCAGAGAGAGAGAGCGAGCCCACCCTCACTGAGAGAGTAATCCCCACCGCCTCACAGAGAGGGAGAGAGAGAGAGCCCCCCCTCACACAGAGTAATCCCCACCGCCTCACACAGAGAGAGTGAGAGAGAGCCCCCCCCTCACTGAGAGAGTAATCCTCACCGCCTCACACAGAGAGAGAGAGCCCCCCCTCACTGAGAGAGTAATCCTCACCGCCTCACACAGAGAGAGAGAGAGAGCGCCCCCTCACTGAGAGAGTAATCCCCACTGCCTCACTCAGAGAGAGAGAGAGAGCCCCCCCTCACACAGAGTAATCCCCACTGCCTCACTCAGAGAGAGAGAGAGAGAGAGCCCCCCCTCACACAGAGTAATCCCCACCGCCTCACACAGAGTGAGAGAGAGCCCCCCCTCACTGAGAGTAATCCCGACTGCCTCACAGAGAGAGAGAGAGAGAGAGCCCCCCCTCACTGAGAGAGTAATCCTCACCGCCTCACACACAGAGAGAGAGAGAGCCCCCCCTCACTGAGAGAGTAATCCCCACTGCCTCACACAGAGAGAGAGAGCCCCCCCTCACTGAGAGAGTAATCCCCACCGCCTCACACAGAGAGAGAGAGAGCCCCCCCTCACTGAGAGTAATCCCCACTGCCTCACACAGAGAGAGAGCCCCCCCTCACTGAGACTAATCCCCACTGCCTCACACAGAGAGAGAGAGAGAGAGAGCCCCCCCTCACTGAGAGTAATCCTCACTGCCTCACAGAGAGAGAGGGAGCCCCCCCTCACTGAGAGAGTAATCCCCAATGCCTCACACAGAGAGAGAGCCCCCCCTCACTGAGAGAGTAATCCTCACTGCCTCACACAGAGAGAGAGAGAGACCCCCCTCACTGAGAGAGTAATCCTCACTGCCTCACACAGAGAGAGAGAGAGAGAGAGACCCCCCTCACTGAGAGAGTAATCCCCACTGCCTCACAGAGAGAGAGAGAGAGAGGCCCCCCTCACTGAGAGAGTAATCCCCACTGCCTCACACAGAGAGAGAGCCCCCCCTCACTGAGAGTAATCTCCACTGCCTCACACAGAGAGAGAGAGCCCCCCCTCACTGAGAGAGTAATCCCCACTGCCTTACAGAGAGAGCGAGAAAACCCCCCCTCACTGAGAGTAATACCCACTGCCTCACAGAGAGAGAGAGAGAGAGCCCCCCTCACTGAGAGAGTAATCCCCACTGCCTCACACAGAGAGAGAGCCCCCCCTCACTGAGAGTAATCCCCACTGCCTCACACAGAGAGAGAGAGCCCCCCCTCACTGAGAGTAATCCCCACTGCCTCGCACAGAGAGAGAGAGAGCCCCCCCTCACTGAGAGAGTAATCCCCACCGCCTCACACAGAGAGAGAGCCCCACTCACTGAGAGAGTAATCCCCACCGCCTCACACAGAGAGAGAGAGAGAGCCCCCCCTCACTGAGAGAGTAATCCCCACCGCCTCACACAGAGAGAGAGCCCCCCCTCACTGAGAGTAATCCTCACCGCCTCACACAGAGAGAGTGAGAGAGAGCCCCCCCTCACTGAGAGTAATCCTCACCGCCTCACTGAGACAGAGAGAGCCCCCCCTCACTGAGAGTAATCCCCACTGCCTCACAGAGAGAGAGAGAGAGCCCCCCCTCACTGAGAGTAATCCCCACAGCCTCACAGAGAGAGAGAGAGAGCCCCCCCTCACTGAGAGTAACCCTCACTGCCTCACACAGAGAGAGAGAGAGCCCCCCCTCACTGAGAGTAATCCCCACTGCCTCACAGAGAGAGAGAGAGAGCCCCCCCTCACTGAGAGTAATCCCCACTGCCTCACAGAGAGAGAGAGAGCCCCTCCCTCACTGAGAGTAACCCTCACTGCCTCACACAGAGAGAGAGAGAGAGCCCCCCCCTCACTGAGAGAGTAATCCCCACTGCCTCACAGAGAGAGAGAGAGAGCCCCCCCCCTCACTGAGAGAGTAATCCCCACTGCCTCACACAGAGAGAGAGGGAGCCCCCCCTCACTGATGAAGTAATCCTCACCGCCTCACACAGAGAGAGAGAGAGAGCCCCCCCTCACTGAGAGTAATCCTCACCGCCTCACACAGAGAGAGAGAGAGCCCCCCCTCACTGAGAGTAATCCTCACCGCCTCACACAGAGAGAGAGAGAGGCCCCCCTCACTGAGAGAGTAATCCCCACTGCCTCACACAGAGAGAGTGAGAGAGAGCCCCCCCTCACAGAGAAAGTAATCCCACCTGCCTCACACAGAGAGAGAGAGAGAGCCCCCCCTCACTGAGAGTAATCCCCACTGCCTCACTCAGAGAGAGAGCCCCCCCTCACTGAGAGTAATCCTCACCGCCTCACACAGAGAGAGTGAGAGAGAGCCCCCCCTCACTGAGAGTAATCCCCACAGCCTCACAGAGAGAGAGAGAGAGCCCCCCCTCACTGAGAGTAACCCTCACTGCCTCACACAGAGAGAGAGAGAGCCCCCCCTCACTGAGAGTAATCCCCACTGCCTCACAGAGAGAGAGAGAGAGCCCCCCCTCACTGAGAGTAATCCCCACTGCCTCACAGAGAGAGAGAGAGCCCCTCCCTCACTGAGAGTAACCCTCACTGCCTCACACAGAGAGAGAGAGAGAGCCCCCCCCCTCACTGAGAGAGTAATCCCCACTGCCTCACAGAGAGAGAGAGAGAGCCCCCCCCCTCACTGAGAGAGTAATCCCCACTGCCTCACACAGAGAGAGAGGGAGCCCCCCCTCACTGATGAAGTAATCCTCACCGCCTCACACAGAGAGAGAGAGAGAGCCCCCCCTCACTGAGAGTAATCCTCACCGCCTCACACAGAGAGAGAGAGAGCCCCCCCTCACTGAGAGTAATCCTCACCGCCTCACACAGAGAGAGAGAGAGGCCCCCCTCACTGAGAGAGTAATCCCCACTGCCTCACACAGAGAGAGTGAGAGAGAGCCCCCCCTCACAGAGAAAGTAATCCCACCTGCCTCACACAGAGAGAGAGAGAGAGCCCCCCCTCACTGAGAGTAATCCCCACTGCCTCACTCAGAGAGAGAGAGAGAGAGCCCCCCTCACACAGAGTAATCCCTACTGCCTCACACAGAGAGAGAGAGCCTCGCCTCACACAGAGTAATCCCCACCGCCTCACACAGAGAGAGAGAGCCCCCCCTCACACAGAGTAATCCCCACCGCCTCACACAGAGAGAGTGAGAGAGAGCCCCCCCTCACTGAGAGTAATCCCGACTGCCTCACAGAGAGAGAGAGAGAGAGAGCCCCCCCTCACTGAGAGAGTAATCCCCACCGCCTCACACAGAGAGAGAGAGCCCCCCCTCACTGAGAGTAATCCCCACTGCCTCACACAGAGAGAGAGAGAGAGCCCCCCCTCACTGAGAGTAATCCTCACTGCCTCACAGAGAGAGGGAGCCCCCCCTCACTGAGAGAGTAATCCCCAATGCCTAACACAGAGAGAGAGAGAGCCCCCCCTCACTGAGAGAGTAATCCTCACTGCCTCACACAGAGAGAGAGAGCCCCCCTCACTGAGAGAGTTATCCTCACTGCCTCACAGAGAGAGAGAGAGAGCCCCCCTCACTGAGGGAGTAATCCTCACTGCCTCACACAGAGAGAGAGCCCCCCCTCACTGAGAGAGTAATCCCCACTGCCTCACAGAGAGAGAGAGAGAGAGAGCCCCCCTCACTGAGGGAGTAATCCTCACTGCCTCACACAGAGAGAGAGCCCCCCCTCACTGAGAGAGTAATCCCCACTGCCTCACAGAGAGAGAGAGAGAGAGCCCCCCCTCACTGAGAGAGTAATCCCCACTGCCTCACACAGAGAGAGAGCCCCCCCTCACTGAGAGTAATCTCCACTGCCTCACACAGAGAGAGCCCCCCCTCACTGAGAGAGTAATCCCCACTGCCTTACAGAGAGAGAGAGAAAGCCCCCCCTCACTGAGAGTAATCCCCACTGCCTCACAGAGAGAGAGAGAGAGAGCCCCCCTCACTGAGAGAGTAATCCCCACTGCCTCACACAGAGAGAGAGCCCCCCCTCACTGAGAGTAATCCCCACTGCCTCACACAGAGAGAGAGAGCCCCCCCTCACTGAGAGTAATCCCCACTGCCTCGCACAGAGAGAGAGAGCCCCCCTCACTGAGAGAGTAATCCTCACCGCCTCACACAGAGAGAGAGAGAGCCCCCCCTCACTGAGAGAGTAATTCCCACCGCCTCACACAGAGAGAGAGCCCCCCTCACTGAGAGATTGATGCGCGTCAGTAAGCACATGGAATCAAGGCTTCGGTATTGAAGGCTTTAATAAAGTAACAAGGGGACTACTAACACGAATACACCAGTTCAGACTGAAGGGGTCCTGCCGGAGCAGGGGGTCTTATACCCTGCCACCGGAGGCGGGACCCCACTGGAATGTGCCACGATAACTCTCATAACAGGTAAACACCCTAACCCAACAACATAGTACAACCCCCACAGTAATAACACCCTAGCCCAACAGTAACATGGTAACAAACCCCAGTGGTGAACCAACGATGGTTCACCACATTCACCCCTCCTTTAAGAACAAAAGGTGGCGGGGTGGACGAAAAACAGGTCATATAACAGACAATAACAGAAAAGTCACAGGATTCACAAGTCCAGACGGTCTGGAGGACCGCACCGACGCTGCGATCTCCTCAACACCGGTTGCGAAACCGGAGCAGGTGCCGATCTCTTCAACACCGGTTGCGAAAACGGAGCAGGTGCTTGTGGTGGCGCTCTTAAAGTAACGTCTGGCTGTCCCCTCAAGGACTCCCGGGCCGGCCGGCCCTGGTGAGGCGGTGGTGCAGGGGATCCTGGAACGTTTGGTGGTAGTGGTGGTGGTGATGATGATGGTGGCGCCGATCTCCGAGTCTCAGGCAAGCTGTACATGGGAGTAAAAGTGTTATGCACTGGTCCCGGTGCTGACCGTGCCACGTCTGGGGAAGTAATGAGGAGTAGTGGATTTGTGACTGGGGGAATAGGAGCGACAGGAGTTGCTACGTCCCCTGCGGGCGCCAGGTCTCTAATGGAGACAGTGTCCTCTCGCCCATCAGGATATGCCACATAGGCATACTGAGGGTTGGCGTGGAGGAGTTGGACCGGTTCGACCAAGGGGTCGGACTTGCGAGCCCTCACATGGCGCCGCAGAAGGACGGGTCCTGGGTACGTCAACCAGGCTGGCAATGAGGTCCCCGAGGACGACTTCCGAGGGAATGAGAACATCCTCTCGTGGGGAGTAGCATTGGTTGCCGTACACAGGAGGGAGCGGATAGCATGGAGCGCATTTGGAAGGACCTCCTGCCAACGGGAGACTGGAAGGCCCCTGGATTTCAGTGCCAGTAGGACAGCCTTCCAGACTGTAGCATTCTCCCTTTCCACCTGTCCGTTACCCCTAGGGTTGTAGCTCGTGGTTCTACTAGAGGCAATCCCGAATGAGAGCAGGAATTGCCTCAAGTCGTTGCTCATGAACGACGAGCCCCTGTCACTATGAATGTAGCAGGGGTACCCGAACAGGGTAAAAAGTTCACTGAAAACCTTGATGACGGTGGCAGTTGACGTGTCCGCACAGGGGAAAACAAACGGAAACCGGGAATACTCGTCTATTATATTGAGAAAATAGACATTCCGGTCCGTTGAGGGAAGGGGGCCCTTAAAATCCACACTCAGCCTCTCAAAAGGGCGAGTGGCCTTGACCAATTGTGCCCGGTCTGGTCGATAAAAGTGTGGTTTGCATTCTGCGCAAATCCGACAGCTTCTAGTTACTGACCTGACATCCTCCACCGAGTAGGGCAGGTTGCGGGCTTTGATGAAGTGGTAGAGTCTGGTGACTCCAGGATGACACAGATCATTGTGGAGAGCCTTCAAGCGGTCCTCCTGCATGATGGCGCATGTTCCGCGCGAGAGGGCATCCGAGGGCTCATTGAGCTTCCCTGGACGATACATAATATCGTAATTATAGGTGGAGAGCTCAATTCTCCACCGCAAGATCTTATCATTCTTGATCTTGCCCCTCTGCGTGTTACTGAACATAAACGCCACGGATCGTTGATCCGTGATCAGGGTGAACCGCTTACCTGCCAGGTAATGGCGCCAGTGTCTGACTGCCTCCACAATGGCCTGAGCCTCCTTTTCCACCGCTGAGTGCCGAATTTCTGGGCCTTGAAGGGTGCGGGAAAAGAACGCGACGGGCCTGCCTGTCTGGTTTAGTGTGGCGGCTAGGGCGAAGTCAGATGCATCACTCTCCACCTGGAAAGGGATGGATTCATCCACCGCGTGCATCGTGGCTTTCGAGATGTCGCTCTTCAAAACCTTGAAGGCCAATTGGGCCTCCGGCGTAAGTGGGAAGGTCGTGGACTTAATGAACGGACGAGCTTTGTCCGCGTAGTTGGGGACCCACTGTGCATAATATGAAAAGAACCCGAGGCATCTCCTCAGTGCCTTCGTGCTAGCGGGCAAGGGAAGTTCAGTGAGTGGGCGCATACGGTCTGGATCAGGGCCAATAACCCCGTTTTCCACCACGTATCCGAGGATGGCTAACCTACGCGTACGGAATACGCACTTCTCCCTGTTATAGGTCAGATTCAGGCGAGATGCAGTGCGCAGAAAGTGTTGGAGATTCGTGTCGTGGTCCTGCTGGTCATGGCCGCAGATGGTGACGTTATCCAGGTACGGGAAGGTAGCCCGCAACCCGTTCTGGTCCACCATTCGGTCCATAGCACGCTGGAAGACCGAGACCCCATTGGTGACACCAAATGGAACCCTGAGGAATTGGTATAGACGACCATCCGCCTCAAAAGCCGTATATTGTCGGTCCTCTGGGCGGATGGGGAGTTGATGGTAGGCGGACTTAAGGTCTATGGTAGAAAACACTCGGTACTGCGCAATCTGATTGACCATATCAGAAATGCGCGGGAGAGGATACGCATCCAGCTGCGTGTATCTATTAATGGTCTGACTATAGTCGATGACCATCCGAGGTTTGTTCCCGCTTTTGACTACCACGACCTGCGCTCTCCACGGACTAGCACTGGCCTGTATGATCCCTTCCTTGAGGAGCCGCTGAACCTCAGATCTAATAAAGATCCGGTCCTCAGCGCTGTAACGCCTACTTTTAGTAGCGAAGGGCTTGCAGCCAGGTACCAGATTTTTAAAAAGGGATGGTGTCGTGATCTTCAGGGTGGATAAATTGCACGCGGGGCGCTTTGGGCAATTTGGAGGCTGCGACTGATTCCCTACTGCCAGTGAAGGGAGTGGCCCACCGTACTGTAGGATCACACTCTTCATGTGGACCATAAAGTTTAGTCCGAGGAGAATTGGCGCGCAAAGGTGAGGTAGCACAAGGAGCCTGTATTGCTCGTAAACTGTGCCCTGTACCTCAAGAGTTACCATACATCGTCCTTGGATCGGTACAGACCGGGACTGTGATGCCATGGAAATTGTCTGTTTGGCAGGGAGAACCCGGAGTCCACACCTTTTTAGCAGTTTCAGGGTGTATGAAACTTTCGGTGCTCCCACTGTCAAACAGACAATTCACAGTTCTGCCACTAACCTTTACCTCCATCATAGAATGTTCCATTCTGTAATGCCTGGTCTGATCCAGAGAGATCGACGCCACCGTTGGCCCCTGGGCGTCACTGCATGCTGCCGATGTGGATGCTGAGGACCCCTGCTGGTCGCTGCTGCATGCTGCCGATGTGGATGCTGAGGACCCCTGCTGGTCGCTCCTAGTTGTCGTGGACCATGATGGCCGCCCCCATGGATCGCACGTGGGCGAGGGCGCCAAGCGCAGCGACTCCTGGTGGTCTTCCTCCTCCTCTGTCTGCCACGATGGCGCCGTCCTGAGATCGCACGTGGTCGGACCTCGTGGGTACTGCGACGCCGAAAGAGATGGTCTCCGTTCTGGAGGGTTACAAGCTGCACTGCCGTTTTTAGGTTTGGACCTGCAGACTTTGCCGTAGTGGCCTTTTTTACCGCACTGGCTGCAGATTGCCGTTCTTGCTGGACACTGTTGCCGTGGATGCTTGGCCCCTCCACAAAAATAGCATCGCTGGCCACCTGGAGCTGCCGCCGTCGTCGAATCGGTCTGGGAGCGCGGGTTCGCGGGGCGAGGAGGGAGCAGAGCTTGCTCCAACCACGTTGACTGCACGTGGTCCTCGGGGTACAGCGCCAAGCTCTTCGATGCCGCCTCCAACCTCACGGCCATCCCCATTGCCTGGGTCAAGTTGAGTTTCCCCTTTTCTAGCAATTTAAGCCTGATGTACGAGGACCCTACCCCTGCTACGAACGCGTCTCGGGCGAGGTCGTACATATACTGCTCGGCGGAGACGTCCTTACAGTCGCAACCCCTGGCAAGCTGCAGGAGCTCATTGGCATAATCCTCTATGGTTTCGCCCGACTGCCGACGTCGTGTAGCGAGGAGGTAACGAGCATGTATCTCGTTGGGTGGCATAATGTACCTATTCTTTAGGAGCTCGACGGCACCCTGGTAAGTGGGAGCTACACGAATGGCTAGGTAAATCGTGTCGCTTACCCTCGCGTGGAGGACCTGGAGTCTATCACTGTCCGTAGTGATAGCTACCGAGGCTGCCAGGTAGTCCTCAAAGCACTTCCACCAATGGTCGAATGTGTTAGCTGCACCGACCGCACGTGGGTCCAGTGTCAGACGATCCGGTTTTAGGATCTGTTCCATACTCTCTGTTTTTTTTTTCTTCTTGTTGCACAGTTGTGAGTTTTCTGTTTACTTTATTAAATTGATGCGCGTCAATAAGCACATGGAATCAAGGCTTCGGTATTGAAGGCTTTAATAAAGTAACAAGGGAACTACTAACACGAATACACCAGTTCAGACAGAAGGGGTCCTGCCGGAGCAGGGGGTCTTATACCCTGCCACCGGAGGCGGGACCCCACTGGAATGTGCCACGATAACTCTCATAACAGGTAAACACCCTAACCCAACAACATAGTACAACCCCCACAGTAATAACACCCTAGCCCAACAGTAACATGGTAACAAACCCCAGTGGTGAACCAACGATGGTTCACCACAGAGAGTAATCCCCACCGCCTCACACAGAGAGAGAGCCCCCCCTCACTGAGAGTAATCCTCACCGCCTCACACAGAGAGAGTGAGAGAGAGCCCCCCCTCACTGAGAGTAATCCACACCGCCTCACACAGAGAGAGAGAGAGAGAGCCCCCCTCACTGAGAGAGTAATCCCCACTGCCTCACAGAGACAGAGAGAGCCCCCCCTCACTGAGAGTAATCCCCACAGCCTCACAGAGAGAGAGAGAGAGCCCCCCCTCACTGAAAGTAATCCCCACTGCCTCACACAGAGAGAGAGCCCTCCCTCACTGAGAGTAACCCTCACTGCCTCACACAGAGAGAGAGAGAGCCCCCCCTCACTGAGAGAGTAATCCCCACTGCCTCACAGAGAGAGAGAGAGAGCCCCCCCTCACTGAGAGTAATCCCCACTGCCTCACAGAGAGAGAGAGCCCCCCCTCACTGAGAGTAATCCCCACTGCCTCACACAGAGAGAGAGAGAGCCCCCCCTAACTGAGAGTAACCCCCACTGCCTCACAGAGAGAGAGAGAGCCCCTCCCTCACTGAGAGTAACCCTCACTGCCTCACACAGAGAGAGAGAGAGAGAGCCCCCCCCTCACTGAGAGAGTAATCCCCACTGCCTCACACAGAGAGAGAGGGAGCCCCCCCTCACTGAGGAAGTAATCCTCACCGCCTCACACAGAGAGAGAGAGAGAGAGCCCCCCCTCACTGAGAGTAATCCTCACCGCCTCACACAGAGAGAGAGAGAGACCCCCCTCACTGAGAGAGTAATCCCCACTGCCTCACACAGAGAGAGAGACCCCCCTCACTGAGAGTAATCCTCACCGCCTCACACAGAGAGAGAGAGCCCCCCCTCACTGAGAGAGTAATCCCCACTGCCTCACACAGAGAGAGTGAGAGAGAGCCCCCCCTCACAGAGAAAGTAGTCCCACCTGCCTCACACAGAGAGAGAGAGAGAGCCCCCCCTCACTGAGAGTAATCCTCACCGCCTCACACAGAGAGAGAGAGAGAGCCCCCCCTCACACAGAGTAATCCCCACCGCCTCACACAGAGAGAGAGAGCCCCCCCTCACTGAGAGAGTAATCACCACTGCCTCACACAGAGAGAGAGAGAGAGCCCCCCCTCACTGAGAGAGTAATCCTCACTGCCTCACACAGAGAGAGAGAGCCCCCCCTCACAGAGAAAGTAGTCCCACCTGCCTCACACAGAGAGAGAGAGAGAGCCCCCCCTCACTGAGAGTAATCCTCACCGCCTCACACAGAGAGAGAGAGAGAGCCCCCCCTCACACAGAGTAATCCCCACCGCCTCACACAGAGAGAGAGAGCCCCCCCTCACTGAGAGAGTAATCACCACTGCCTCACACAGAGAGAGAGAGAGAGCCCCCCCTCACTGAGAGAGTAATCCTCACTGCCTCACACAGAGAGAGAGAGCCCCCCTCACTGAGAGAGTAATCCTCACTGCCTCACACAGAGAGAGAGCCCCCCCTCACTGAGAGAGTAATCCCCAATGCCTCACACAGAGAGAGAGCCCCCCCTCACTGAGAGAGTAATCCTCACTGCCTCACACAGAGAGAGAGAGAGCCCCCCCCTCACTGAGAGAGTAATCCTCACTGCCTCACACAGAGAGAGAGCCCCCCCTCACTGAGAGTAATCCCCACTGCCTCGCACAGAGAGAGAGAGAGAGCCCCCCTCACTGAGAGAGTAATCCCCACCGCCTCACACAGAGAGAGAGCCCCCCCTCACTGAGAGTAATCCTCACCGCCTCACACAGAGAGAGTGAGAGAGAGCCCCCCCTCACTGAGAGTAATCCTCACCGCCTCACACAGAGAGAGAGAGAGAGCCCCCCTCACTGAGAGAGTAATCCCCACTGCCTCACACAGAGAGAGAGAGCCCCCCCTCACTGAGAGTAATCCCCACTGCCTCACACAGAGAGAGTGAGAGAGAGCCCCCCCTCACAGAGAAAGTAGTCCCACCTGCCTCACACAGAGAGAGAGAGAGAGCCCCCCCTCACTGAGAGTAATCCTCACTGCCTCACACAGAGAGAGAGAGAGAGCCCCCCCTCACACAGAGTAATCCCCACCGCCTCACACAGAGAGAGAGAGCCCCCCCTCACTGAGAGAGTAATCACCACTGCCTCACACAGAGAGAGAGAGAGAGCCCCCCCTCACTGAGAGAGTAATCCTCACTGCCTCACACAGAGAGAGAGAGAGCCCCCCTCACTGAGAGAGTAATCCCCAATGCCTCACACAGAGAGACAGCCCCCCCTCACTGAGAGAGTAATCCCCACTGCCTCACACAGAGAGAGTGAGAGAGAGCCCCCCCTCACAGAGAAAGTAGTCCCACCTGCCTCACACAGAGAGAGAGAGAGAGCCCCCCCTCACTGAGAGTAATCCTCACTGGCTCACACAGAGAGAGAGAGAGAGCCCCCCCTCACACAGAGTAATCCCCACCGCCTCACACAGAGAGAGAGAGCCCCCCCTCACTGAGAGAGTAATCCTCACTGCCTCACTCAGAGAGAGTGAGAGAGCCCCCCTCACTGAGAGAGTAATCCTCACTGCCTCACACAGAGAGAGAGAGAGCCCCCCTCACTGAGAGAGTAATCCTCACTGCCTCACACAGAGAGAGAGCCCCCCCTCACTGAGAGAGTAATGCCCAATGCCTCACACAGAGAGAGAGCCCCCCCTCACTGAGAGAGTAATCCCCACTGCCTCACACAGAGAGAGAGCCCCCCCTCACTGAGAGTAATCCCCACTGCCTCACACAGAGAGAGAGAGAGCCCCCCCCTCACTGAGAGAGTAATCCTCACTGCCTCACACAGAGAGAGAGCCCCCCCTCACTGAGAGTAATCCCCACTGCCTCGCACAGAGAGAGAGAGAGAGCCCCCCTCACTGAGAGAGTAATCCCCACCGCCTCACACAGAGAGAGAGCCCCCCCTCACTGAGAGTAATCCTCACCGCCTCACACAGAGAGAGTGAGAGAGAGCCCCCCCTCACTGAGAGTAATCCTCACCGCCTCACACAGAGAGAGAGAGAGAGCCCCCCCTCACTGAGAGAGTAATCCCCACTGCCTCACACAGAGAGAGAGAGCCCCCCCTCACTGAGAGAGTAATCCCCACTGCCTCACACAGAGAGAGAGAGCCCCCCCCTCACTGAGAGTAATCCCCACTGCCTCACACAGAGAGAGCCCCCCTCACTGAGAGTAATCCCCACTGCCTCACAGAGAGAGAGAGAGAGCCCCCCCTCACTGAGAGTAACCCTCACTGCCTCACACTGAGAGAGAGAGAGCCTCCCCTCACACAGAGTAATCCCCACTGCCTCACACAGAGAGAGAGAGCCCCCCCTCACTGAGAGAGTAATCCCCACTGCCTCACACAGAGAGAGCCCCCCCTCACTGAGAATAATCCCCACTGCCTCACAGAGAGAGAGAGAGAGCCCCCCCTAACTGAGAGTAACCCCCACTGCCTCACAGAGAGAGAGAGAGCCCCTCCCTCACTGAGAGTAACCCTCACTGCCTCACAGAGAGAGAGAGAAAGAGCCCCCCCCCTCACTGAGAGAGTAATCCCCACTGCCTCACACAGAGAGAGAGGGAGCCCCCCCCTCACTGAGGATGTAATCCTCACCGCCTCACACAGAGAGAGAGAGAGAGCCCCCCCTCACTGAGAGTAATCCCCACTGCCTCACACAGAGAGAGAGAGAGACCCCCCTCACTGAGAAAGTAATCCCACCAGCCTCACACAGAGAGAGAGAGAGAGAGAGACCCCCCTCACTGAGAGAGTAATCCCCACTGCCTCACACAGAGAGAGTGAGTGAGTGCCCCCCCTCACTGAGAAAGTAATCCCACCTGCCTCACACAGAGAGAGAGAGAGAGAGACCCCCTCACTGAGAGAGTAATCCCCACTGCCTCACACAGAGAGAGGGAGAGCCCCCCCCTCACTCAGAGAGTAATCCCCACCGCCTCACACAGAGAGAGAGAGGGAGCCCCCCCCTCACTGAGAGAGTAATCCCCACTGCTTCACACAGAGAGAGAGAGAGCCCCCCCCTCACTGAGAGAGTAATCCCCACCGCCTCACACAGAGAGAGAGCCCCCCCCTCACTGAGAGAGTAATCCTCACTGCCTCACACAGAGAGAGAGAGAGCCCCCCCTCACTGAGAGTAATCCCCACTGCCTCACACAGAGAGAGAGAGAGCCCCCCCCTCACTGAGAGAGTAATCCCCACCGCCTCACACAGAGAGAGAGCCCCCCCCCTCACTGAGAGAGTAATCCTCACTGCCTCACACAGAGAGAGAGAGAGCCCCCCCTCACTGAGAGTAATCCCCACTGCCTCACACAGAGAGAGAGCCCCCCCCTCACTGAGAGAGTAATCCTCACCGCCTCACACAGAGAGAGAGAGAGAGAGCCCCCCTCACTGAGAGAGTAATCCCCACCGCCTCACAGAGAGAGAGAGAGAGCCCTCCCTCACTGAGAGAGTAATCCCCACTGCCTCACAGAGAGAGAGAGAGAGCCCCCCCTCACTGAGAGAGTAATCCCCACCGCCTCACACAGAGAGAGAGAGAGCCCCCCCTCACTGAGAGTAATCCTCACCGCCTCACACAGAGAGAGAGAGAGCCCCCCCCTCACTGAGAGAGTAATCTTCACCGCCTCACACAGAGAGAGAGAGAGAGAGCCCCCCTCACTGAGAGAGTAATCCCCACCGCCTCACAGAGAGAGAGAGAGAGAGAGCCCTCCCTCACTGAGAGAGTAATCCCCACCGCCTCACACAGAGAGAGAGAGAGAGAGAGCCCCCCCTCACTGAGAGAGTAATCTTCACCGCCTCACACAGAGAGAGAGAGAGAGAGCCCCCCTCACTGAGAGAGTAATCCCCACCGCCTCACAGAGAGAGAGAGAGAGCCCTCCCTCACTGAGAGAGTAATCCCCACCGCCTCACACAGAGAGAGAGAGAGAGAGAGCCCTCCCTCACTGAGAGAGTAATCCCCACCGCCTCACACAGAGAGAGAGAGAGAGAGACCCCCCTCACTGAGAGTAATCCTCACCGCCTCACACAGAGAGAGAGAGAGCCCCCCCTCACTGAGAGTAATCCTCACCGCCTCACACAGAGAGAGAGAGAGCCCCCCCTCACTGAGAGTAATCCTCACCGCCTCACACAGAGAGAGAGAGAGCCCTCCTCCTGTGGTAAACCACTGTTCGGCTTATTGCCTGTGTGTGTGTGTGACATGCCTGGACACACCCCTGCCGGCCCTGCCTGTGATTCCTCCCACTTTGGCCCAGGTATAAAGGTGACTGCTCCCCACCCCCCTGCCTCAGTCGCCGGACCAGTTCATCAGCATGGGTGTGCTCCAAGTCTTTTGCGAATAAAAGCCTATTTGTTCTTGCATACAAACTATTCTTTGCTTGATTGATAGTGCATCAATTTTATTCGCAAAAAGTTTTGGGATGGAGCAGATACTAAAACCCGATAGATTTGAATTGGATCCTCAAGCTGTAGGAACCTCTAACAGCTTCGATCACTGGCTGCGATGTTTCAAAACTTTCCTCACCGCCTCCGCCTCCGTCGTCCAGACCGAAACCGACAAGCTCCACGTGCTCCACACCCGGGTAAGCGATCAAGTATTCTCGATGATTAGAGATGCTGAAACATACGAGGATGCGATCGAACTTTTAAAAGGCCAGTACAACAAACAGACTAATGTAATCTACGCCAGACATTTTCTGGCTACTCGCTGACAACAGCCAGGAGAATCGGGTGATCAATTCCTGCATGCGTTGCGAGCAGTTGGCAGGGCCTGCAACTGCAAGGCTGTAACAGCCGCCCAAAACACTGAGGACTTAATTGGAGATGCCTATGTCACGGGTATCAGGTCAAACTATATCTGACAATGACTGCTGGAACAGGGTGGGCTCAACCTACAAAAGACTGTGGCACTTGCCGATTCGTGAGGGGTGGCCTTCCGTAATCTCGAGGCCTCCACCCCCGACCATGGGGGCGCATCGTGGACACCGCGGTCGCCGCCACTTCTGTACTCGGGAGGGCCGCAGGCCTACACCACACCACGTCCCACCAATGACCCGACCGTTGCGGCAGTCTCTGGAGGCCTGAAGTGCTACTTCTGCGGCCTGGGGAAGCACCCCCGACAACGCTGCCCGGCGAAGGATGCGATCTGCTCCGGGTGTGGAAAGAAGGGCCATTACGCGAAGGTATGCAGGGTGAAGTCGACCTCCAAGCCCAGTAGCGCCGCATGCGACCCGGGGGGGGCTGCCATCTTGGGCGCCGGTAGCCGCGTGCGGGCCGCCATCTTGGATGCCTTCAGCCGCGTGTCAGCCGTGCGGGCCGCCATCTTGGAGGCCATCAGCCACGTCGCAAAATCCAACGGTGGCTTCAGTTACGCTGGACCAATCGAGGCCTCACCAACTCGCCAGGTCCATGATGGACACCGAGGTAAACGGTCGCACTACAAACTGTTTATTTGACTGTGGGAGTACGGAGAGCTTTATTCACCCTAACACAGTGAGTCGCTACGTCCTTTCAGTACTGCCAGTGAAGCCAACGATCTCCATGGCTTCAAAGTCCCACTCGGTGGATGTCCTCGGGTACTGCGTGGCGACCCTGACTGTACGGGGCACAGTGTACAAAACTTCAGGCTCCTCGTGCTGCCACAACTCTGCGCTGCCGTACTCCTGGGGCTAGATTTCCTGCATCACCTTAAGAGCATCACCATGGAGTATAATGGGCCTTTCCCCCCCGCTCTCTGTTTGCAATCAGCAGTTCTTAGATTGCCCACCACACACCACCTGCAGCCTCTCGACCCTTAAAGTCGCCCCTCCCTCACTGTTTGACAATCTCACCCCTGACTGCAAGCCCATCGCCACCAAGAGCAGACGGTACAGTGCTGGAGACAGAGCTTTTATCAGGTCCAGGCTCCGAGGGGAGGGGATCATCGAGGCCAGTACCAGCCCCTGGAGAGCCCAAGTAGTAGTTGTTAAGACTGGGGAGAAACATCGCATGGTCATTGACTACAGTCAGACCATTAACCGTTACACGCAGCTGGACGCGTACCCCCTTCCCCGCATATCTGACATGGTTAATCAGATTGCGCAATATCGGATGTTCTCCACCATTGACTTAAAATCTGCATACCACCAGCTCCCTATCCGCCCGGAAGACCGCCAATATACTGCCTTCGAGGCAGATGGCCGCCTCTATCACTTCCTTAGGGTCCCCTTCGGCGTCACCAACAGGGTCTCGGTTTTCCAGCGTGAGATGGACCGAATGGTGGACCAGAACGGGCTGTGGGCCACCTTCCCGTATCTGGATAACGTCACCATCTGCGGCCATGATCAGCAGGACCACGACACCAACCTCCAGAAATTCCTCCACACCGCCACACTCCTAAATCTGACCTATAATGAGAAGTGCGTATTCCGCACACGCCGCCTCGCCATCCTTGGTTGTGTTGTGGAAAACGGGGTCATCGGTCCCGATCCCGACCGCATGCGTCCCCTCCTGGAACTTCCCCTCCCCACCAGCCTCAAAGCACTGAGGAGATGCCTGGGCTTCTTCTCGTACTATGCACAGTGGGTCCCCAATTATGCGGATAAAGCCCGTCCGCTCATCAAATCCACCTCTTTTCCCCTGACGGCAGAGGCCCGCCTGGCCTTCAACCACATCAAAGCAGACATCGCGAAGGCCACGATGCACGCTGTAGACGAATCCATCCCGTTCCAGGTGGAGAGCGATGCGTCTGACTTCGCCCTAGCCGCCACCCTTAACCAGGCGGGCAGACCCGTGGCCTTCTTCTCACGAACCCTCCAAGGCCCTGAAATTCGACACTCCTCTGTTGAGAAGGAGGCCCAAGCCATAGTGGAAGCTGTATGGCACTGGCGCCACTACTTAGCTGGTAAAAGATTCACCCTACTCACGGACCAACGGTCAGTTGCATTCATATTTAACAACACGCAGCGGGGCAAGATCAAAAATGATAAAATATTGAGATGGAGAATCGAGCTTTCCACCTACAATTACGACATCTTATACCGGCCCGGGAAGCTCAATGAGCCCCCAGACGCCCTGTCCCGGGGAATATGTGCCAGCGCACAAATAGACCAATTGCAGACTCTGCACAACGACCTCTGCCACCTGGGGGTCACCAGGACTTTTCACTTCATTAAAGTCCGTAACCTGCCCTACTCCATTGAAAAAGTCAGGTCTATAAGCAGATACTGCCAGGTCTGCGCAGAGTGCAAGCCGCACTCCTATCGGCCAGACAGAGCACACCTCATAAAGGCCACCCGCCCTTTCGAACGCCTAAGCGTCGACTTCAAAGGCCCCCTCCCCTCTTCTGACCGCAACATATACTTCCTCAACGTCATTGACGAATATTCACGTTTCCCCTTCGCTATTCCCTGCCCGGATATGACCTCGGCCACGGTCGTCAGGGCCCTGCACAGCCTCTTCACCCTGTTCGGTTTCCCGAGCTATATCCATAGCGACCGGGGATCCTCCTTTATGAGTGATGAGCTGCGACAGTACCTGCTCTCCAAAGGCATAGCCTCGAGTAGGACCACAAACAAACAAAGAACAAAGAACAGTACAGCACAGGAAACAGGCCCTTCGGCCCTCCAAGCCTATGCCGCACCTTGGTCCAACGAGACCAATCGTTTGTATCCCTCCATTCCCAGGCTGCTCATGTGACTATCCAGGTAAGTCTTAAACGATGTCAGCGTGCCTGCCTCCACCACCCTACTTGGGCAGCGCATTCCAGGCCCCCACCACCCTCTGTGTAAAAAACATCCCTCTAATACCTGAGTTATACTTCGCCCCTCTCACCTTGAGCCCGTGACTCCTCGTGAACGTCACTTCTGATCTGGGAAAAAGCTTCCCACCGTTCACCCTATCTATCCCCTTCATAATCTTGTACACCCCTATTAGATCTCCCCTCATTCTCCGTCTTTCCAGGGAGAACAACCCCAATTTACCCAATCTCTCCTCATAGCTAAGACCCTCCATACCAGGCAACATCCTGGTTAACCTTCTCTGCACTCTCTCTAAAGCCTCCACGTCCTTCTGGTAGTGCGGCGACCAGAACTGGACGCAGTACTCCAAATGTGGTCGAACCAGCGTTCTATACAGCTGCATCATCAGACTCCAGCTTTTATACTCTATACCCCATCCTATAAAGGCAAGCATACCATATGCCTTCTTTACCACCTTCTCCACCTGTGTTGCCACCTTCAAGGATTTGTGGACTTGCGCACCTAGGTCCCTCTGTGTTTCTATACTCCTGATGACTCTGCCATTTATTGTATAACTCCTCCCTACATTATTTCTTCCAAAATGCACCAACTACAACCCCAGGGGGAACGGACAGGTAGAGAGGGAGAACGCAACAGTCTGGAAGGCCGTTTTACTAGCTGTGAGGTCTAAAGGTCTTCCAGTCACTCGCTGGCAAGAGGTCCTCCCTGATGCACTACACTCGATTAGATCACTTCTTTGCACAGCTACCAATGCTACCCCTCATGAAAGGATGTTTGTTTTCCCCAGGAAGTCCTCCTCGGGGACCTCACTACCGTCGTGGCTGACATCCCCAGGCCCTGTCCTGCTCCGGAAGCACGTGAGGACCCATAAGTCGGACCCCCTGGTCGAAAGGGTCCAGCTCCTCCATGCCAACCCCCAATACGCCTATGTGCCGTACCCCAACAGGCGGGAGACATGGTCTCCATTCGAGACCTGGCAACCGCAGGTGCCCCAGGGACCACGACAACCCACACCCCCAACCCCCGTATACAGCACGCCTGAGCCCCAGGAGCCGCCACCACGCACCCGACAATCGGAAGGGACTACAGACGACTCAAGCGACTACGGCCTGGTGCCTGAACCAACACCGCGGCCACCGGAACCAACACCACAACCGGCACTACGGCAGATCAAGCCTCCAGAGAGACTAAATTTGTAATTCTGTAAATATCGTTCCACCCACCTCACCCCCGCCGGACTCTTTTTTAAAAGCAGAGCGTGAATGTGGTAAACCACTGTTAAGCTTATTGCCTGTGTGCGTGTGACATGCCTGGGCATGCCCCTGCCGGCCCTGCCTGGGACTCCTCCCCCCCCCGGTCCAGGTATAAAGGTGACTGCTCCCCACCCCCCTGCCTCAGTCGCCGGACCAGTTCATCAGCATGGGTGTGCTCCAAGTCTTTTGCGAATAAAAGCCTATTTGTTCTTGCATACAAACTAGTCTTTGCTTGATTGATAGTGCATCACCCTCTCACTCAGAAAGTAATCCCCACTGCCTCACACAGAGAGAGAGAGAGAGCCCCCCTCACTCAGAGAGTAATCCCCACCACCTCACACAGAGAGAGAGAGAGAGAGCCCCCCCTCACACAGAGAGAGAGAGAGAGAGCCCCCCTCACTCAGAGAGAGAGAGAGCCCCCCTCACTCAGAGAGAGAGAGCACCCCTCACACAGAGAGAGAGAGCCCCCCCTCACTCAGAGTAATCCCCACTGCCTCACAGGGAGACAGTCAGCACACATAGATTGAGCCCTCCCTCCCTCCCTCTGTCGGTCCCTCCCTCACTCACAGAGCCCTCCCTCCATCCCTCACTCACAGAGCCCTCCCTCCATCCCTCACTCACAGAGCCCTCCCTCCATCCCTCACTCACGGAGCCCTCCCTCCATCCCTCACTCAGAGCCCTCCCTCCATCCTCATTCACAGAGCCCTCCCTTCATCCCTCACTCACAGAGCCCTCCCTCCATCCCTCACTCACAGAGCCCTCCCTCCATCCTTCACTCACAGAGCCCTCCCTCCATCCCTCACTCACAGAGCCCTCCCTCCATCCCTCACTCACAGAGCCCTCACTCTCTCTATCCTGTAGTATAGCTACTGTTGGAGGGCCTCTATATTGCTCCCACCCCGATCCTTCTTCCCCTTATTATTTCTTACCTCCACACATACGGATTCTACATCTTCCAATCCGAGATCGTTTCTTACTATCACACTTATTCCATCTCGTATAAACTTCCTGCCTGTCCTTGTGAAAAGTCTGGGAGGCTGGAATTGATTCGTGCCATGACCAGCCTTTCGAAGCACTTCATAATGATGGATGTCAGAGCCACCGGCCGATAGTCATTAAGGCACGCTGCTGGGTTTTTCTTAGGTACCGGGATGATGGTCGTCTTCTTGAAGCAGATAGGGACTTCAGATTGTTGTAAAGAGAGATTGAAGATGTCTGTGAATACCTCCACCAGCTGATCCGTGCAGGATCTGAGTGCTCGTCCGGGTACCCCATCCGGGCCAGTCGCTTTCCATGGGTTGACCTTCAAGAAAGCTGCTCTGACACCTGCAATGGCGACCCCAGATACAGGTTCATCCAGGGCTTCCAGGGTGGCCGGCATGCTCTCGCTGACCTCTTGCTCAAAACGGGCATAGCATGTATTGAGCTCATCAGGGAGGGGTGCGTTGGAGCCAGCGATTTTACATGCCTTCATCTTGTAGCCTGTTATGTCTTGCAGACCTTGCCATAGTCGGCGGGGGTCGGTGTGGCCAGCCTGGGACTCTCGCTTGGTCTGATACTGTCTTTTGGCATCTTTGATGGATCTCCTTAGATCGTATCTGGCTTTCTTGTATAGGTCAGTGTCACCTGACTTGAACACCTCAGACCTGGACTTCAGCAAGCAGTGGCTATCCCTGTTCATCCATGGTTCCCGGTTGAGAGGGACACGGATTTGCTTCTTTGGCACACAGTCTTCTGCACACTTACTAATGAAGTCAGTTACAGTGGTGGCGTACTCGTTCAGGCTGGTCGCAGAGTTTTTAAATACTGACCAGTCCACTGACTCCAAGCATCCCCGTAGATCATCCGATTCCTCAGACCAACATTGCACGACTCTTTTTGATGGATTCTCCCACTTCAGTTTTTGTTGTAAGCCGGGAGTAGGAGCACAGCCTTGTGGTCTGATTTGCCAGAGTGTGGGCGGGCGATAGAGTGGTCGGCATGTTTGATATTTGTGTAGCAGTCGCTTTCACAGCAAATTCTGGGTCACTATTCTTATGCACACAGTTTTGGCAATGCACTTGGGTGAACCGCAACATTATTTATTCCTATCTGGTGCAAAAATAAAATGGGAAAGGTGGCCAAACTGTGGCTTACAAGGAAATCAGGAATGACTCGTTCCAAGGGAGAGGCATACAAATGGGCCAGCAAAAAACATCAGACCTGAGGGTTGGGAGCAGTTTAGAATTCAGCAAAGGATTGATTAAGAAGAGGAACAAAGAACAACAAAGAACAATACAGCACAGGAACAGGCTCTTCGGCCCTCCAAGCCTGCGCCGCTCCCTGGTCCAAACTAGACCATTCTTTTGTATCCCTCCATTCCCACTCCGTTCATATGGCTGTCTAGATAAGTCTTAAACGTTCCCAGTGTGTCCGCCTCAATCACCTTGCCTGGCAGTGCATTCCAGGCCCCCACCACCCTCTGTGTAAAATACGTCCTTCTGATATCCGTGTTAAACCTCCCCCCCTCACCTTGAACCTATGACCCCTTGTGAACGTCACCACCGACCTGGGAAAAAGCTTCCCACCGTTCACCCTATCTGTGCCTTTCATAATTTCATACACCTCTATTAGGTCACCCCTCATCCTCCGTCTTTCCAGGGAGAACAACCCCAGTTTACCCAATCTCTCCTCATAACTAAGCCCTTCCATACCAGGCAACATCCTGGTAAACCTTCTCTGTACTCTCTCCAAAGCCTCCACGTCCTTCTGGTGGTAGGAAATAGAGAACAAGGGTAAACAGAGAAATTTATAATGGGGAACAAGGAAATGGCCGACCAACTGAATACATACTTTAGTTTTGTCTTCACAAAGGAGGACACAAATAAAATACCAGGAATGTTGGGGAACACAGAGTTTAGTGAGAAGGAGGAACTGAAGGAGATCAGTATTTGTAGAGAAATGGTGTTGGGGAAACTGATGGGATTGAAGGCGGATAAATCTCCAGGGACTGATAATCTACATCCCAGAGTACTTAAGGAAGTGGCCCGAGAAATAGTGGATGCATTGGTGGCCATCTTCCAAGATTCTATAGACTCTGGAACAGTTCCTACAGATTGGAGGGTAGCTAATGTAACCCCACTATTTAAAAAAGGAGGTAGAGAAAAAACAGGGAATTATAGACCAGTCAGCCTGATGTCGGTAGTGGGGAACATTCTAGAATCCATTATAAAAGATTTAATCTCAAAACACTTGGAAAAGAGTGGCAGGATCAGACAGAGTCAGCATGGATTTACAAAAGTAGTGGGGAAAATTCTGGAATCAATTATAAAATATTTCATAGCAGAGCATTTGGAAAACAATGGTAGAATTGGACAGGGTCAGCATGGATTTAAGAAAGGGAAATCATGCTTGAGAAATCTACTGGAATTCTTTGAGGATGTAACTAGTAGAGTTGATGAGGGGGAACCAGTGGTGATAGTTTATTTGGACTTTCCGAAGGCTTTTGACAAAGTCCCACATAAGCGATTAGTGTGTAAAATTAAAGCACATGGAATTGGGGGAAGGGTATTGAGATGATAGAAAACTGGTTGGCAGACAAGGAACAAAGAGTAGGAATTAATGGGTGCTTTTCAAATTGGCAGACAGTAACTCATAGGGTGCCACAGGGATCGGTGCTGGGACCCCAGCTATTCACAATGATTTGGATGAGGGAACAAAATGTAATATCTCCAAAGATGTGCGGGTTAGGTTGTTTGGCCATGCTAAAATTGTCCCTTTGTGTGCTGGGATGTGTAGATTAGCAGGTAAAATATGTAGGGATATAGGGGGTAGGGCCTGGGTGGGATTGTGGTTGGTGCAGACTCGATGGGCTGAATGGCCTCTTTCTGTACTGTAGGGTTTCTATGAATTTGCAGATGACATAAAGCTGCGTGGGAGGGCGAACTGTGACGAGGATGCAGAGATTCTTCAGAATGATCTGGACAGGTTGGGTGAGTGGGCTAATCAATGGCAGATGCAGGATAACTTGGAGAAGTGTGAGGTTATTCACTTTGGAAGCAAGAACGGGAAAGCAGATTATTATCTGAATGGCTGTAAATTGGGAGAGGGGAGTGTGCAGTGGGACCTGGGTGTCCTTGTGCATCAGTCACTGAAGGTAAGCATACAGGTGCAGCAGGCGGTATAGAAGGTAAGTTGGCCTTCATTGCGAGACGTTTCGAGTACAGGAGCAGGGATGTGTTGTTGCAATTATACAGGGCCTTGGTGAGGCCACACCTAGAGTATTGTGTGCAGTTTTGGTCTCCTTTTCTGAGGAAGGACGTTCTTGCTGTCAAGGGAGTGCAGCGAAGGTTTGCCAGGCTGATTCCGGGGATGGTGGGACTGATGTACGAGGAGTGATTGACTAGGTTAGGATTGTTTTCACTGGAGTTCAGACGAATGAGGGGGGATCTCAGAGACTTATAAAATTCTAACAGGACTCGACAGGGTAGATGCAGGGAGGATATTCCCAATGGTGGGGAGTTCAGTCTAAGAATACAGGGTCGACTTATTTAGGACTGAGGTGAGGAGAAATTTCTTCACCCAGAGGGTGGTGAATGTGTGGAATTCACTACCACAGAATGTAGTTTAGGCCAAAACATTGTAGTTGGAATTTTACCGGTTCGCCCCGCCCATCAAGCTGGTAAAATCGAACGAGAGCTGAGAAAGCAGGATTGCGCCCGATTTCTCACCTCTGGTGATCTTACGGGAGCTGATTTCTGGCGCGACCAGTCTCTCACCCATTTCCAGCGAGAGGCTGAATAATATATTTAAATGTATTTAAATCACCATTCCCATGTCTTTACTGAGCCCGGCGCTCAATAGCCTGCCTTTATGGCCTCACCGGGAGAGGTTCTCTCCAATGAGGAAAACTCCTGCTCTCCATGAATGGGGAATGGCGGGTCGCTCTTACTGCTGGAAGCGGAGGCCATTGAGGCCCCCGCTCAGGGAGGGTGAAGGCAAGGGGGGGTGCACTTTGGGCAGTTTGTCAGCCTGTCAGTGCCAGCCTGGTAGCAGGGCGTGTGGCCTATTGGGGTGGAGCCAGTGGGGGCGTGGCCTATTTGGGTGGAGCCAGTGGAGGCATGGCCTATTTGGGTGGAGCCAGTGGAGGCATGGCCTATTGGGGTGGAGCCAGTGGAGGCATGGCCTATTGGGGTGGAGCCAGTGGGGGCGTGGCCTATTGGGGTGGAGCCAGTGGGGGCGTGGCCTATTGGGGTGGAGCCAGTGGGGGCGTGGCCTATTGGGGTGGAGCCAGTGGGGGCGTGGCCTATTGGGGTGGAGCCAGTGGGAGCGCGGCCTGGAGAGGTGGAGCCAATGGGGGTGTGGCCTGGAGGGTGGGGCCTGAAGGGACAGCCCGATTGGGAAGGGAGGGGGGGCCCGCTGCCACTCTGCCTGCAATCGGTGGGGTGAGGGGGGCGGGGGGTGGCGGAGACGGGCACAATCAGTCTGGGCAGCGGGGAGGTGGCGGGGGCTACATTTCCGGATGCAGTGGACTCGCGATCAGCCGCGGGCCCCACAATTGCAGTGGGAGGGAGTTTGGTGAGGCTTGCTGCACAGCAGGGGCCTGACAGCTCGCTCTCTGTCTCTCTCTCTGTGTCAAACCTCTGCTGTTGCTATTGCACATGTGCAGCATCAGGGGTCTGTACAAGCGCAATAGCTCCCTCTGCTGCTGGCCGGTGAATTAAGCCCCGCCCACTGCCTGCAGCAGCTAGAAATGGTCTCGCCCATTTTTCACACCCCAAGTGCACAAGATTGGGTGTAAAAACTCACCCAAATAAGGGATCTGCAACGCTCCCATTTTCACACCAGCTGGGCACTTAGAATCATTCTTATAAAATTCCAGTGCAGAAGGAGGCCATTTAGCTCCTTGAACCTGCACAGCCAACAATCCAGGCCCTATGGCCGTAACTCCATGTATTTACCCTGCTAATCCCTCTGACAATCAGGGTCAATTTAGCATGACCAATCACTGATCGCAGTATGTTTTCAAGAGGGAGTCAGATGGAGGCTTGGGGCAAACAGGATCAACGTATATTGGTATCACATCTACAAATCTCCACTCCCTCCACCACCGACGCTCAGTAGCAGCAGTGTGTACCATCTACAAGATGCACTGCAGCAATTCACCAAAGATCCTTAGACAGCACCTTCCAAACCCATGGTCATTTCCATCTAGAAGGACAAGAGCAGCAGATACCTGGGAACAGCATCACCTGCAAGTTCCCCTCCGAGCCACTCACCGTCCTGACTTGGAAATATATCACCGTTCCTTCACAGTCGCTGGATCAAAATCCTGGAATTCCCTCCCTAACTGCATTGTGGGTCAACCCACAGCACATGGACTGCAGCGATTCAAGAAGGCAGCTCACCACCACCTTCTCCAGGGCAACTAGGGATGGGCAACAAAATGCTGGGCAGCCAGCGATGCCCATGTCCGATGAATGAATAAACAAAATATAGGGGGGAAAGTGGGAACAGATTACTGAGTTGGATGATCAGCCGTGATCATAATGAATGGCAGAGCAGGCTTGAAGGGCCAAATGGCCTCTTCCTGCTCCTATTGTCTATATTTCTATGTTAAAGATTGAGGGCAACTTGATGTGGCTTTAAACAATAAAAGGCTTTATTACCGAAAGAAGAATAATGTATATAAAACAAGATGAATCTCGATTACGATGTGACTGCTCTGTCCAACTCCCTGGCTTTGACTGCGAGTCCTCCTCAACATGTGGGCCACCCCCTCCTGCTCATTGGCTCTGCTTCCTGCAGGAACGATCCATTGGGTCCTCACCGATCACATGGCCCTTAGAAACTGCCCCCTTTAATGGGCCACACGAAAGCACTCCTTCCCCCTACAATCGGAAATACTCCTCACGAGAAAGAAAGAGTTAGCCAGATAAACAACTGGTTCCTCTGTAAATAGGGTGTCAGGAAGAACCACTGGAAAACTCATCAAAGATTTAATTTGACTTCTGGGCCCTGGCTCAGTTTGCTAGCAGGCTGGTCTGAATGTAAACGGACAGGCTGGACTGGTGAAAAGGGCAGACTGATTAATCCAGGATCGAGTGTCTCTCCGGCAGCTCCTGGTTCCTCAGTCACCACAACTATCGGCTGCTCTGTCCCACATTCCCCCCACTTCCACAATCTGGTCAACAGGGTGGGATTTTCCAGCCACGGTCACCCCGAAACCAGAAAATCCTGCCCGAGGTCAACGGACCTTTCCATGATCCGCCCCCCCGCCCGCTCCGATTCCCGTGGCGGGCCGAATGGGAAAATTCACCCTTCATGTCCGGAATCTCTGACAATGCTAAACTGTAAAGCCTGTGGGCCGCAGGGTGTTCACAAGATAACCTTCAGTGGCTGCTTTATTCACTACATATATATTCACTCCGTATTGAACAAAGGACAAAGAAAATTACAGCACAGGAACAGGCCCTTCGGCCCTCCAAGCCTGCACTGACCATGCTGCCTGACTTAAAACCCCCTACCCTTCCGGGGACCATATCCCTCTATTCCCATCTCATTCATGTACTTGTCAAGACGCCCCTTAAAAGTCACTACCGTATCCGCTTCCACTACCTCCCCCGGCAACAAGTTCCAGGCACCCACTACTCTCTGTGTAAAAACTCTGCTCCGTACATCTCCTTTAAACCTTGCCCCTCGCACCTTAAACCTGTGCCCCCTAGTAATTGACTCTTCCACCCTGGGAAAAAGCTTCTGACTATCCACTCTGTCCATGCCCCTCATAATCTTGTAGACTTCTATCAGGTCGCCCCTCAACCTCCGTCGCTCCAGTGAGAACAAACCGAGTTTCTCCAACCTCTCCTCATAGCTAATGCCCTCCATACCAGGCAACATCCTGGTAAATCTTTTCTGTACCCTCTCCAAAGCCTCCATATCCTTCTGGTAGTGTGGCGACCAGAATTGAACACTATATTCCAAGTGTGGTCTCACTAAGGTTTTATAAAGCTGCAACATGACTTGCCAATTTTTAAACTCAATACCCCGGCCGATGAAGGCAAGTATGCCGTATGCCTTCTTGACTACCTTCTCTATTGCAATGCCACTTTCAGCGACCTGTATACCTGTACACCCAGGTCCCTTTGCCTATCAATACTCTTAAGGGTTCTGCCGTTTACTGTATTGCCCCCAGTCATCTACCTCGGGGTCAAAAGGCTCGATCTTTCCTATCATAGGCATTGCTAAATGAATGTACCTTACTTCTTATTACTCCTGACACTCAGTCTCCTCCCTCTCTGACACTGCGATGCCCAGTGACTTTGACGTTTTGCCTCTTCACCAATGTAATAAATCATGGGCGACTTGATATGGCCTTAAACAAGAAAAGGTTTTATTGCCGAAAGAAGAATAACATTTATACAACAAGGTCAGACTAGAATACAGTGCGACTGCTCTGTCCGACTCCCTGCCTCCAACTGCCTGCACCCCCTCAACCTGTGGTGCACGGCCTCCTGCTCATTGGCTCTGCTTCCTACCGGGATGATCCAAAGAACAAAGAAAATTACAGCACAGGAACAGGCCCTTCGGCCCTCCAAGCCTGCACCGACCATGCTGCCCATCTGAACTAAAACCCCTACCCTTCCGGGGACCATATCCCTCCATTCCCATCTCATTCATGTATTTGTCAAGACGCCCCTTAAAAGTCACGATTGCATCCGCTTCCACTACCTCCCCCGGCAAAGAGTTCCAGGCACCCACCACCCTCTGTATAAAAAATCTGCCTCGTTACATCTCCTTTAAACCTTGCCCCTCACACCTTAAACCTGTGCCCCCTAGTAATTGGCTCTTGCACCCTGGGCAAAAGCTTCTGACTATCCACTCAGTCCATGCCCCTCATAATCTTGTAGACTTCTATCAGGTCGCCCCTCAACCTCTGTCATTCCAGTGAGAACAAACCAAGTTTCTCCAACCTCTCCTCATAGCTAATGCCCTCCATATTAGGCAACATCCTGGTAAATCTTTTCTGTACCCTCTCCAAAGCCTCCACATCCTTCTGGTAGTGTGGTGACCAGAATTGAACACTATATTCCAAGAGCGGCCTAACTAAGGTTCTATAAAGCTGCAACATGACTTGCCAATTTTTAAACTCAATGCCCCGCCCGATGAAGCAAGCATGCCGTATGCCTTCTTGACTACCTTCCACAGAGTCCTCGCTGATCACATGACTCTTGTGTATCAACCGCCTTAATGGGCCACTCCACTACACAATAAACACTACACAATAAACTTGTAAACAGGTACCCCTTTGCTTTACTTTCGTACCCCCTGACCTGGACCCAGCTGTTAGCTAAGAGTTTTGTGATATTAAAAATGATGAAAGAGGAAGATTTGATCCCAATTTGCGGATTAAAATGAGGCAATTCTCTTTTAAATAGTTGTTGACTGAGTGCCCTCCATTTAGTTTAAAATTGTAATTTCCCCTGCTGTTGCAAAGGGGCCTCTGATCTTCTTGCTATTTTTAGTGTCACGTGACCTTGTTCTTGTGTTCTCGCTGTTCTTTCCACATTTCCTATGCTGACATAGTCAAATCACCCTTCATTGCAACATGACCCTTCACCAGACTGGCACTGTGGGTTCAGCTGATCTAACTTCCTGACCTCCTGATCTCCACATTGCGGCAATTGCTCTTCCAGAAGTCCTGGCCCCATAGAGTGTACCGAACAGATACAAGCCACTCTCCTTCTTGTGGGCGTGTCCAGAACAAGGGGCATGACCTTAAAATGAGAACAACAGTGTTCAAAGATGATGCCAGGGAAAAAGTCTTCTCTCAAAGTGTGGTGGAAACCTGGAAGTCTCACCCCTAAAGAGCTGTTAAAATTTCAAAAACTGACATTGATATATTTGATGGAAGGTCACAATTTGAAACGTTAACTCTGTTCCTCTCTCCACAGATGCTGCCAGACCTGCTGCGTATTTCCAGCATTCTCAGGTTTTTATTTCAGATTTCCAGCATCCACAGTATTTGATATATTTTGTTATGCAAAGTTACTCAGGGTTAACAGTCCAACCAGGAAGGAGACGTTGTCGGATCGGATGCTGAGGTGGACTGAGTGAATCGAGTGAGTGTGGGGAAAGTTGACTCAGAGTGATCATTGTGTCATAAGGTTTAGATTAGCAATGGAATAAAAGCAGTGTACAATCTAAAGTAAAACACCTAAATTGGGAGACAGCTAACTGCAATAAGAGAACAAGAGAGATGCTTAAAAAATGAGTTGAGCAGGAAGTGTCCCCTTAGTTGAAGGGTCAGTTACGAGGGGATATAGGTTCAGGGTGAGGGGCAGGAGGTTTGGGAGATGTGAGAAAAACCTTTTACCCAGAGGGTGGTGACGGTCTGGAATGCGCTGCCTGGGAGGGTGGTGGAGGCGGGATGCCTCACATCCTTTAAAAAGTACCTGGATGAGTACTTGGCACATCATAACATTCAGGGCTATGGGCCAAGTACTGGTAAATGGGATTAGGTGGGAGTTCAGGTGTTTCTAATGTGTCGGTGCAGACTCGATGGGCTGAGGGGTCTCTTCTGCGCTGTAACATTCTATGAGGACAGCGAATGCACTGCCATTTGGTCCCATTCATGTGTCAATCTCTGTCCTGGACCTCGGCACCTCCCTCTGCAACTGGATCCTGAACTTCCTAACCCATAGACTGCAATCAGTAAGGATCGGCAACAACACCTCCTCCATGATCATCCTCAACACCGGTGCCCCACAAGGCTGTGTTCTCAGCCCCCTACTATACTCCTTATACACCTGTGACTGTGTGGCCAAATTCCCCTACAATTCGATTTTCAAGTTTGCTGATGACACCATCATAATGGGCCAGATCTCAAACAATGACGAGACGGAGTACAGGAAAGAGATAGAGAATCTGGTGAACTGGTGCGGCAACAATAATCTCTCCCTCAATATCAGTAAAATGAAGGAGATATTTATTGACTTCAGGAAGCATAGTGGAGAACATGCCCCTGTCTACATCAACGGTGACGAAGTGGAAATGAGCGTGAGCTTAAAGTTTCTTGGTATCCAGATCACCAACGACCTGTCCTGGTCCCCCCATGTCGACGCTATAGTTAAGAAAGCCCACCAATTGCCCCGACTTTCTCAGGAGGCTAAGGAAATTTGGCATGTCCACTACAACTCTCACCAATTTTTACAGATGCACTATACAAAGCATTCTTTCTGGTTGTATCAGAGCAGGAGTCAGCTTGGTTTGGCTCCTGCTCTGCCCAAGACCGCAAGGAACTACAAAAGGTCGAGAATGTAGCCCAATCCATCACGCAAACCAGCCTCCCATCCATTGACTCTGTCTACACTGTTGCCTCGTTGCCTCGGAAAAGCAGCCAGCATAATTAAGGATCCCACGCACCCCAGACATTCTCTCTTCCATCATCTTCCTTCGAGAAAAAGATACAAAAGTCTGAGGTCATGTACCAACCGACTCAAGAACAGCTTCTTCCCTGCTGACATCAGACTTTTGAATGGACTTCCTTGCATTAAGTTGATCTTTCTCTACACCCCAGCTATGACTGTAACACTACATTCTGCACTCTCTCCTTTCCTTCTCTATGAACGGTATGCTTTGTCTGTATAGCGCACAAGAAACAATACTTTTCACTGTATCCTGTGACAATAATAAATCTAATCTCAGTGGAACGGGCTGGTCGGGGCACAATGGACTGAGCGGTCTCTCTGCATCATGGCTCTTCTATCTTTCTAACTCACTTCTGTAAAGGATGTAATAACAAAGCGTTGAGGTTAACTCTGAATGGGATGAATGATGCCAGTCAGAACATCAACAAAAAGGCTCTCGAGTGAGGTATGTGGTTATGGGAACCAAGCAGTTAAATACCATCTCAATCTCAAATGCATTGTGCTGACCTCTTGTGAAACTCTCTGCAACCCAATGTGCTCTCAGCTTACACCATTGCTTTAATGAGAAACACTTCCCATTTTCCTGCGGTCAGATTGCAAAATCTCAGCCACATCACAAACTGACATTTAAAGGACATTGTGTGACCTTCCCCTGGAGGCCTGGAGTTCATAGAATCATAGAGTCCCGACAGTGCAGAAGGTGGCCATTTGGCTCATCAAGTTCTGGCCAATGTGGGGAACTTTCCCCTCTCTCTGACCAAAGGGGCTGACTGACTGTTTATGAGACACAGGTCCCCTGGTGGCAACAGCCTTCCGGTTCCCCGCACAAGCTGCTGACCTTCACATATAAAGCAAGAAAGAATTGACCAGCTATTCAGCGTGGAGAGGCTTCATGGCCAGACTTGATGCTGACATTGTTGAGATGCAAGTTCCCCTGGGCAGGGAGCGCAAGCAGGGAATGCTGCTTACTCTCTACCTTGCTTTTCCAGAGCAGAGGATATGGAATTCCGACAAAGAAAGAAAGTTGGGAATATCCTCTCGAATCCTTTTCCTCCATTCAATTAAACCATGGGCGGCATGGTGGCACAGTGGTTAACACTGCTGCCTCACAGCGCCAGGATCCCGGGTTCAATTCCTGGCTGTGTGGAGTTTGCACATTCTCCCCGTGTCTGCATGGGTTTCCTCCGGGTGCTTCAGTTTCCTCCCACAGTCCAAAGATGTGCGGCTTAGGTGGCTTGGCCATGCTAAATTGACCCTAGTGTCAGGAGGATTAGCTAAGGTAAATATGTGGGGTTACGGGAATAGGGCCTGGGTGGGATTGCGGTCGGTGCCGACTCAATGGGCTGAATGGCCTCCCCTGCACTGTAGGGATTCGATGATTCTATGAAATTTTAACTTATAGAATCATAGAACACATTTAATGAGGCCATTTGGCCCGTTCCTGTGTAGAGCAATCCAATCAGTGCCATTCCCCCAGTGTAGCACCAGGGGTGGCACGGTGGCACAGTGGTTAACACTGCTGCCTCACAGCGTCAGGGACCCGGGTTCGAATCCCGGCTCGGGTCACTGTCTGTGCGGAGTCTACGCGTTCTCTCCATGTCTGCGTGGGTTTCCTCCGGGTGCTCCAGTTTCTTCCCACAGTCTGAAAGATGTGTTGGTTAGGTGCATTGGCCATGCTAAATTAACCCTCAGTGTACCCGAACTGGAGTGTGACAACTAGGGGATTTCCACAGTAACTTCATTGCAGTGTTAATGTAAACCTTACTTATGACTAATAAATAAACTTTAACTTTACTGTCTTTAAGACGTAATCCCCCTGACACTAAGGGTTAATTTAGTCACGTCTGAAAGGTGTGCTGGTTAGGGTGCATTGGCCATGCTAAATTCTCCCTCAGTGTACCCGAACAGGCGCCGGAGTGTGGCGAGTAGGTCCTAGTATAGGTACTGTTTTCACAGTAACTTCATTGCAGTGTTAATGTAAGCTTACTTGTGACACTAATAAATAAACTTTACTCATAAAACAAAGGAGAGATTGGTAAAGTTGTTTATAACTTTAAAACGAATGAAGAAGTTTTCAAAGTAATAATATAGTGTAATGTTTAGAATATAAATCAGAATGATGTTGATGTCAGTTTTTACTTGAGAAAATGTCTGGGAACACGGGTTCATTAGTCCAGATGTGTAACTGATGTAAAATTTCATTAAAACAGCTGTTTACTGAGACAATTGCTCTGCCACTATGTGTTTCTGCTGTATCTGTCAGTGTTTGGTAGAAATCAATTAAAAATACAGAATGGTTTCCCAAGCTTACAAAGTTACATGAAGTCAAACTAAAACCAGTGCTTGGAAGTGATTGGTATGCTGAATATAACACAACACATTCAACTTACAGATATTAACACGGGTACATACTGTGTACACACTATGAAATAAAGAGTCGGCACGGTAGCACAGTGATTAGCACTGCTGCCTCACCGCGCCAGGGTCCCGGGTTCATTTCCCGGCTTGGGTCACTGTCTGTGTGGAGTTTGCACATTCTCCCTGTGTCTGTGTGGGTTTCCTCCGGGTGCTCCGGTTTCCTCCCACGGTCTAAAGATGTGCGCGTTAGGTGGATGGGCTGCGCTAAATTAACCCTTAGTGTCAGGGGGATTAGCAGGGTAAATACATGGGATTTCAGCAATAGAGCCTGGGGGGATTGTTGCCCTTGCAGGCTCAATGGGCCAAATGGCCTCCTTCTGCACTGTAGGGATTCTATGACTTCCTTTAAATATCGTGAGTTAAACTGCATAGTTGATTGTCACGGCTGAATGCTTTTCTTTGCACAATAGGTTTTTGAATTTCGGGAACAGAGCTGTGTTTTAGTTGCGAGAGAGATGGATGTTCCCACACCAGAAATTGTTCAATCTTGACATCTTGCTTCACTGGCTTAAGGGCTACATGGTTTTTATCTCCCGTATCAACTGAGAGTGTCAGGCTAAGGCCAAGTCATGTGATGAGCTAATGTCCCAGAATTCAGCATTAAGCCATAGAGGGTTGCCGAATATCATAACAAAACTATAAGCTAATTGTAAATAATTATCAAGATAAAACTTTCCTCCAGTCATTGGGATAAATTTTACCGTCGCGCCCACCATGGGAATCGGAGCGGGTGAGGGGCGGACCATGGGAGGGTCCGTTCACCTCGGGGTGGCACTTTATGGTTTTAGGACAAGTGAGGCTGTAAAGTCCCACCCATTGGCTGGAATTCTCCCAAAAATAATCGAAGTGCCAATCCCACCTCCTGGCCTTCAGTGTCAGTCCCCTCCCCTCCTTCCTGAGGGCCTGTCACTGGCTGCTCCTGTGGTGGCCTCCCCACACCCTCCACCTCCTGGCCTCCAGTGTCAGTCCCCTCCCCTCCTTCCTGAGGGCCTGTCACTGGCCTTCCCAAGCCCTCCACCTCCTGGCCTCCAGTGCCAGTCCCCTCCTCTCCTTCCTGAGGGCCTGTCACTGGCCTCCCCACGCCCTCCACCTCCTGAGCCGCCTCCGCCTCCTCAGCCGCCACCATGAATGCCAGCTCTAAATCAATCAGTCCCAGATCCATAATGCACAGTGGGGGTTAGAGAGAGAAAGATTGATTGATTCCTGTCATTGCTTGAATCTACCCCAGCACCACCTCCCCTCCCAATCCCTCACTGGGTCCAGTACCCCCTCGTGTGGATGCTGGCAACATAACACAATCTGAGTTGCCTTTCGTCACCTGATTAGGTTGCCTGCCATTGGCACCATGAACACGGCTGGCAGGGAGAGTATGCAGGTTGGTATGCAGGCATGGCCATTACAACCACTTGATCCATTGCCAGGAGTGCAACTACAGCATTCCCTTGCAGACATGTGTTGCAGGTCAGGGACACGGAGCAGGGGGGTTCCCATTCACTGCAGAGTACATGCAGTATGAGTGTCTATGTTAACTTGAGCACCCCTGCTTGGAGCACCAGCTGCTTGAACTGATTAGCCGTCAAGCAGCACATGGTGCACTCCTCTCCCCCCCACCCCTCCCTAAAACTCCAGCACTCAGTCCAGTCCCTCACCACACCCTACAGACAGAACAAAGGAACAGTCCAGTGGTTGCAGAGAGCAGCCTGGCCAGCACTCCGTTAAGGACCCCACCCCAGAGGAACAGTCCAGTGGTTGCAGAGAGCAGCCTGGCCAGCACTCCGTTAAGGACCCCACCCCAGAGGAACAGTCCAGTGGTTGCAGAGAGCAGCCTGGCCAGCACTCCGTTAAGGACCCCACCCCAGAGGAACAGTCCAGTGGTTGCAGAGAGCAGCCTGGCCAGCACTCCGTTAAGGACCCCACCCCAGAGGAACAGTCCAGTGGCTGCAGAGAGCAGTCTGGCCAGCACTCCGTTAAGGGCCCCAGCCCACCCCACAGGGCCAGGGCACAGAACCTGAAGATCTCCAAGGAACTCCACACAGACAGCAGCAAAACTCAAGTCTCTGCCTCCAACCTCCCCAGCACTCCAGGGGCTGCAGCTCCATCAAACTTACTTCCTTCCTCCTGTTCAATGCTGCTACACCAACTCCCGACTTTTATATACCGAGTGTAAACTGCGCCAGAGGGACATCACACCAGAGAGGTGGGAGATGCTAACAAGGTACCATTCTTAGCAGTGTAGAGGATCAGAAGGACCTTGGGGTCCGGGTCCATAGGACTCTTAAATCGGCCTCGCAGGTGGAGGATGCGGTCAAGAAGGCGTACGGCGTACTGGCCTTCATTAATCGAGGGATTGAGTTTAGGAATCGGGAGATAATGCTGCAGCTTTATAGGACCCTGGTTAGACCCCACTTGGAGTACTGCGCGCAGTTCTGGTCACCTCATTACAGGAAAGATGTTGAAGCCATTGAAAGGGTGCAGAGGAGATTTACAAGGATGTTGCCTGGATTGGGGGGCATGCCTTATGAGGATAGGTTGAGGGAGCTTGGTCTCTTCTCCCTGGAGAGACGAAGGATGAGAGGTGACCTGATAGAGGTTTACAAGATGTTGAGAGGTCTGGATAGGGTAGACTCTCGGAGGCTATTTCCAAGGGCTGAAATGGTTGCTACGAGAGGACACAGGTTTAAGGTGCTGGGGGGTAGGTACAGAGGAGATGTCAGGGGTAAGTTTTTCACTCAGAGGGTGGTGGGTGAGTGGAATCGGCTGACGTCGGTGGTGGTGGAGGCAAACTCGTTGGGGTCTTTTAAGAGACTTCTGGATGAGTACATGGGATTTAATGGGATTGAGGGCTATAGATAGGCCTAGAGGTAGGGATATGATCAGCGCAACTTGTGGGCCGAAGGGCCTATTTGTGCTGTGGCTTTCTATGTTCTATGTTCTATGTTAAGGGTGGAGGGTATTATCTCGGACTCGCTAATCAGATGCTAAGGTATGTAAACACATGCAAATGTTCATTACGCTGATTTTCAGCGTGGTTCCGTCGGCGCCAAAACATTTGGGTTGGGAGACGCTATCGGGCGGGGACACACGCGCGAATCCCGTGAATCGGCCGACACGGGAATTTCCTGGCTCGCGGGATGGGAGAATCTCCCTCATTCTGTCTGTTTGTGAATGTTGCTGAGGTCAGAATTGAGCCTTTTTATGTTTGTAAAACAGGCCACGCCAGTCAGTCCCAGGTGTGAAATTCAGTCCATTGTCCCACACTCCCCACACCCTCTCTCTAAATAATTCTAGATTCTGCTTCCAGCACCAGTTGTGGTCAGGTGATCTGCCTGAGAATATGGAGCATCCTCACCACACATATTGTTGTGTCTAATACTGATCCATGGTTGACTGTTAGTGGGTAAGATTGACACTCTCTGCATGTCTCCTACAGCGTAGGATGTCTCTCGGCCAACGTTATCTACCTGATACGCTGCAGGAAAGGATGTCCCGAGGCATGGTACATTGGGGAAACCATGCAGACGCTGCGACAACGGATGAATGAACACCGCTCGACAATCGCCAGGCAAGACTGTTCTCTTCCTGTTGGGGAGCACTTCAGCGGTCACGGGCATTCGGCCTCTGATATTCGGGTAAGCGTTCTCCAAGGCGGCCTTCACAACTCACGACACACGACAGCGCAGAGTCGCTGAGCAGAGACTGATAGCCAAGTTCTGCACACACGAGGACGGCCTCAACCGGGATATTGGGTTCATGTCACACTATCTGTAATCCCCACAGCTTGCCTGGACTTGCAGAATTTCACTGGCTGTCCTGTCTGGAGACAATACACATCTTTATGACCTGTCTTGATGCTCTCTCCACTCCCATTGTTTGTACCTTTAAGACTTGATTAGCTGTAAGTATTCGCATTCCAACCATTATTCTGTAAATTGAGTTTGTGTCTTTGTGCCCTGTTTGTGAACAGAATTCCCACTCACCTGACGAAGGAGCAGCGCTCCGAAAGCTAGTGGCTTTTGCTACCAAATAAACCTGTTGGACTTTAACCTGGTGTTGTTAAACTTCTTACTGTGTCTCCTACAGCCCCAGACCTTAACCTGAGGCGAGTAATAAGGGGGAGAGTTTGTTGCAGTGATGTCTGAGTTGAGACAGCCCTGGCATCTCATACTAGTTCAATGTTAAATTTATTCTGTCTCTCAAGGATCCTGGTTTGTGATTTGAATGATAGGGTGACCATATTTCCTGAACTCATTGACAGACAGAGTGAGAGGACAGAGATTGGAAATTGTGCAGGATAGGGTGTGAATAATTTTTTTGCAGCTTATATTTTTAACAGCTGCACTAAATACACTATTTACAATACACTAAAAACACAAAGTGAATGTGTATATCTTACTGCGGTTGCTTCATCACAATATTGGAACACATTCAAACACATTAGAATCATCGCTCAGGAATGTCGGCTTTCCTGAACCACCACAAAACTTAATCTGCATCGGTTCAACTTTATGAGAAAAATATCAGTAACAGAACTTTGACAATTGTTCTGTGACAACAGTCTGGTGTTTAGTCGTACCGTCCTTTTGTAGATCATGTGACTGTTAGAAATGGAAAATTCTGACAGGAATATTGAACAATCGTACAAATTGGTCGCAAATCTGGAACATTCTCTTGGAGCTGGTTGTTAAATCAGGAATTATGCTTTTTTTGACCACGTAATTTCACTTTTCACCAAAACGTGTGTTTTCTATGTCATAAGGCAGTTATCATTGAGGCTATGGGCAACAGCAATAATTCTGTTCCATCCGTGTTATAATAATGTGCTTAATTATTATTTAGACATTTAGCCTTAATCAAGGTGACCCACACTTCATACTCTGTGATGATCATCACTTATGCATCCAACATGAAAAATGGTGTCCTTATCTGAGGAAGGATGTCCTTGCTATAAAGGGAGTACAGCGAAGGTTTACCAGGCTGATTCCTGGAATGGCAGATCTATCATATGAGGAGAGACTAAGTTGGTTAGGATTATATTCAGTGGAGTTTAGAAGAGTGAGAGGGGATCTCATAGAAACTTATAAAATTCTAACAGGGTTAGACAGGGTAGATTCAGAAAGAATGTTCCCGATGGTGGGGGAGTCCAGAACTAAGGGTCATAGTTCGAGGATAAGGAATAAACCTTTTAGAACTGAGGTGAGGAGAAATTTCTTCACCCAGAGGGAGGTGAATGTGTGGAATTCACTCCCACAGAAAGTATTTGAGACAAAAACGTTTTCTGATTTCAAGAAGGAATTAGATATAGCTCCTGGGGCTAAAGGAATCAAGGAATAGGGGAGGAAGGGGAGAATCAGGATATTGAATTTGATGATCAGCCATGATCAAGATGAATGGTGCAGGCATGAAGGGCCGAATGGCCTCCTCCTGTTTCTAGTTTCTATGTAAAGTTAAGTCTTTTGGAACTGGGACTACTCTGTGGATATTTTTTGTCAGGTACACAGTATCTCATCCTGAAAACAAGGATGTGTGGTCACCTTATTCTGGAGATGAATAATGATGACATGTGGAGCGCAGTTTCGAGCTTGGCAGCAAAGGCTGATCCTGGTGGGAGGGAGGGCTATTGAAAGAACACAATGATCGTCCTGTTTGCTGTTCCTCAGTTACAGGTTTAATCACATGAGCTGACAGTCATGTTCCCCGAGGTGAGTTTCCTACATAATCGCCTCTCCTGTGAGTCAGAACAAAACCCCCTGCAGTGATTTAAAATGTTTTAATTTGTTGACGGTAGTTTGGATTTAATTAATTCTGCCTCACGCCCACACACTGGCCGCTGTGAAACTCACCCTGAAAAAGCTCGGAAATGACAGAGGTTCAGACTGAGCTTTGTAACAGCTGAATAAATAAAATTTACTGCCTGAGAATTGTGAATTGTATTAACTAAGGTTAAGGTTATAAAAAGACGTTTATTGACACTGGCAGTTGAGTAAGTGAGTAGAAGATATACACTTGGAATGATTCACTTTATAAATCAATTGAATATTAAATTGGGATTTTCAAAGGTCAAATCTGGGACACGAGGGCCATCTCCCAGTGCCCGAGTTCCATATTGAGGGGTCATTGTGTCTCACTCCAGGGCGGTCTAAACTGCTTCTCTCCAGCTCCCTCTCAGAGTGCTTTTACCTGCTGCACTTCCTCTGTAGGAGTCACTTGCAACACCAGAGCAGGAGAGTGGATCCAGATAGATCTTGTGGGATCTCCTGGAACACAAGCTCAGACAGCTGGGATCAGCTGCCAGTCATTCCCAGGATGTCCCCCCCCACCCCACCCCTCCCCCCGAGGGCCCTGCTCCATCCTCAGTTTACACTGAGGCTGCATTATTACTATTGTTTTGCCACAGTCCTGTTCCCAGGTTACAGGTTATCCAATTTTGAGGATATTTTTGGGACACTGGGATATTTAAAGAAAATGTGTCCCAGCGAACTCCGGATATCTGACCAGCCTCAAACTGAGAAAAGGTTGATTCCTGTTCTTCTCCTTCTCCAACTGACTGTCAGCAGGTTGTGGAGATGTCGGTGTTGGACTGGGTTAAACACAATAAGGGTTTACTGATCTGGATAAGAGATCTAGATATCCACCTGACAAAGGAGCAGCGCTCCGAAAGCTAATGGCATTTGCTACCAAATGTTGGACTTTAACCTGGTGTTGTTAAGACTCTTACTGTGTCAGCAGGTTAACGGAGCAGAGCAGAACAACAGCGCTACTTCTGAAGATCAGTCAACGCTGCATAGAAATAGACATCGGGGCCAGTCTTACCAATAATGGCAGTGTTGTTACTGGCGAGAAAACTGGAGTGTTTCCCTCCGGCTGTTCGTGATTGGGGCACCATCTTTAAAGCATGCACCAGTCAGAACCTGAGCAAACCTCCCCCCCCACACCCCAGCCCACCATGGGGGTCTCAGGGGCAACCCATCCACACCCTTGATCGGAGTCAGTGCTTCTCCTCCCTTCCCCCCCCCCCGAGCATCAGTCCCTCCCCCCTGAACATCAGCCTCTCCCCCCGAACATCGGCCCCCTCCCGCCGAGCATCAGTCCTTTCTCCCATTCCCCTGATCATCTTCCCCTCTTCTCCCAATTATCGGCCCCTTCCTCATTCCCCTGACCATCTTCCCCCGAGCAGCAGCCCCTTACCCCCCTCTTCCCTCAACCATCGTCTCCATTTTGGGTGTGAACCTGTTGACCTGGCCAGCGAAGGGAGAGTAAGATCCAAAACCCTGATCATGTCGGTGAGATCCGGATCTGGAGCCTTCGCCGTCATTCCCAGAGATGGCGAGTGTGGGCTCAAGATTATCCCCATAGGCCGGGATTTTCCGATCCCCTGCAGTGAGTTTTCCCACGTTGGAGGAACCTTGTGATTGGCTGTTGGCAGAATCTTCCAGCCCCGCTGAAGTGTGCGGCATTTTGCGCAGCTCACCAGCCCTGCCGCTGGAGACCTGCCACGGGGAGGGTCAGGAAATCCTGTCGATAGAAACAGCCCCAAACAGCCCACACCACACACTGTGGGGGAAAGTACATTAAACCACAGCTAGAGGCTGCATTATACAGCATCCAAAATACATCAGCATCCAGCTAAACACTACATAGTGAATGTCTCACACACAGCAATCTGACTGGGTCCGACACACTGAAACACCTCTGTGCTGTGGGCACAGGAAAATAATCACACCTGAGTTCTAGCAGATTGTTCACTCCTTTTATTATATTAATAGAAATATATTACATTCATCCTCTTTAAAATATTCAGAGTGCTGTGTGTGCGTGTCCGTGTGTGCGCGTATGTGTGCGCATGTCGGTGTCTGTATGTGCGTGTCTGTGTATATGCGTGTGCATGTGTACACTTGTGCATGTGTGCGCGTGTGCATGTGTACGTGCGTGTCCGTGTGTGTGGGTGTCCGTGTGCGCGCGTGTGTGACTGTGGAATTAGTCTCATTATTCCTGTTTCCACTGTAATGCTGTCCAGCAGTATTGTTATCATTAAAACTCTTCACACCAAAGGACACTGTTCCCTGAATAACCTCCATCTCAAACACAGCTGGATTTAAAGCAGTGAAACACCATCCAAACACTGCAGCAAAACTGTTCATCAGCCACATGGGTGACGAGTCTCCACCACTGCGGGCAACAGGGGAATGACTGCCCTGAGCAACTGGGGGGGATGGAGCCAGGTACGACCGTAGCACCCTGGCGGCGGGGGGGGGTTTTGGGAGATGGGGGGGGGGGGAGGGGAGGACGTGCGCTTAGCAACGGGTGCGGGAGAGGGGAATGTCTGCCCTTAGCAATGGGGGGGAGAGGGGAATGTCTGCCCTTACCAACGGGGGGAGAGGGGAATGTCTGCCCTTAGCAACGGGGGGAGAGGGGAATGTCTGCCCTTAGCAATGGGGGGGAGAGGGGAATGTCTGCCCTTACCAACGGGGGGAGAGGGGAATGTCTGCCCTTAGCAACGGGAGGGAGAGGGGAAGGTGTGCTCTTAGCAACAGTTGGAGAGGGGAATGTCTGCCCTTAGCAACAGGGGAGAGGGGAATGTCTGACCTTAGCAACGGGGGGGGAGAGGGGAATGTCTGCCCTTAGCAACAGGGGGGAGAGGGGAATGTTTGCTCTTAGCAACGGTGGGAGAGGGGAATGTCTGCCCTTAGCGACGGGGAAGGGGGGAATGTCTGCCCTTAGCAACGGGGGAGAGGGGAATGTCTGCCCTTAGCAACGGGAGGAGGCAGAATGTCTGACCTTAGCAACGGACAAGAGAGGAATGTCTGGACTTAGCAATGGGGGGAGGGGAACATCTGGCCTTAGCAACGGGGGGGAGGGGAACGTCTGCCCTTAGCAACGGGGGGAGAGGGGAATGTCTGGCCTCAGCAACGGGGGGAGAGGGAAAGGTCTGGCCTTAGCAACGGGGGGAGATGGAATGTCTGCCCTTAGCAACGGGGGGAGAGAGGAATGTCTGCACTTAGCAACGGGGGGAGAGGGGAATGTCTGCCCTTAGCAACGGGGGGAGAGGGGAATGTCTGCCCTTAGCAACGGGGGGAGAGAGGAATGTCTGCACTTAGCAACGGGGGGAGAGGGGAATGTCTGGCCTTAGCAACGGGGGGAGAGGGGAATGTCTGGCCTTAGCAATGGGGAGGGAGGGGAATGTCTGCCCTTAGCAATGGAGGGAGAGGGATATGTCTGCCCTCAGCAAAGGGGGAAGAGGGGAATGTTTGGCCTTAACAACGGGGGGAGAGGGGAAAGTCAGGCCCGTGCAACGAGGGGAGAGGGGAATGTCTGGCCTTTGCAGCGGGGGGACAGTGGAATGTCTGTCCTTAGCAACGGGATGAGAGGGGAATGTCTGCCCTTAGCAACGGGAGGGAGAGGGGAAGGTGTGCTCTTAGCAACAGTTGGAGAAGGGAATGTCTGCCCTTAGCAATGGGGGAGAGGGGAATGTCTGACCTTAGCAACGGGGGGGAGAGGGGAATGTCTGCTCTTAGCAATGGGGGGGAGAGGGGAATGTCTGCTCTCAGCAACAGGGGAAGAGGGGAATGTCTGCCCTTAGCAACGGGGGGAGAAGGGAATGTCTGGCCTTAGCATCGGGGGGAGAGGGCAATGTCTGGCCTTAGCAACAGGGGGGAGAGGGGAATGTTTGGCCTTAGCAATGGGGGGGGAGAGGGGAATGTTTGACCTTAGCAACGGGGGGAGAGGGGAATGTTTGGCCTTAGCAACGGGGGGAGAGGGGAATGTTTGGCCTTAGCAATGGGGGGAGAGGGGAATGTCTGCCCTTAGCAACAGGGGGGAGAGGGGAATGTTTGGCCTTAGCAACGGGGGGGGGAGAGGGGAATGTTTGACCTTAGCAACGGGGGGAGAGGGGAATGTTTGGCCTTAGCAATGGGGGGAGAGGGGAATGTTTGGCCTGAGCAACGAGGGGAGAGGGGATTGTCTGGCCTTAGCAACAGGGGGCGAGGGGAATTTCTGGCCTTAGCAACAATGGGGGTGGGGGGAGAGGGGAATGTCTGCCCTTAGCAACGGGGGGGAGAGGGGAATGTTTGACCTTAGCAACGGGGGGAGAGGGGAATTTTTGGCCTTAGCAATGGGGGGAGAGGGGAATGTTTGGCCTGAGCAACGGGGGAAGAGGGGATTGTCTGGCCTTAGCAACAGGGGGCGAGGGGAATTTCTGGCCTTAGCAACAATGGGGGTGGGGGGAGAGGGGAATGTCTGCCCTTAGCAATTGGGGGGGGGGGGGGGAGAGGGGAATGTCTGTCCTTAGCAACGGGGGGAGAGGGGAATGTCTGCTCTTCGCAACGGGGGGAGAGGGGAATGTTTGGCCTTAGCAATGGGGGGAGAGGGGAATGTTTGGCCTTAGCAATGGGGGGAGAGGGGAATGTTTGGCCTTAGCAATGGGCGGAGAGCGGAATGTCTGCCCTTAGCAACGGGGGGAGGGGGAATGTCTGTCCTTAGCAACGGGGGGAGAGGGGATTGTCTGCTCTTCGCAACGGGGGGAGAGGGGAATGTTTGGCCTTAGCAATGGGTGGAGAAGGGAATGTTTGGCCTTAGCAACGGGGGGGAGAGGGGAATGTTTGGCCTTAGCAACGGGGGAGAGGGTAATGTTTGGCCTTAGCAATGGGCGGAGAGCGGAATGTCTGCCCTTAGCAACGGGGGGAGAGGGGAATGTCTGCCCTTAGCAACGGGGGTAGAGGGGAATTTCTGCCCTTCGCAATGGAGGGAGAGGGGAATGTCTGCCCTTAGCAACGGGGGGAGAGGGGAATGTCTGCCCTTAGCAACGGGGGGAGAGGGGAATGTCTGCCCTTAGCAACGGGGAAGAGTGGAATTTCTGGCCTTAGCAATAGGGGGGTTGGGGGGAGAGGGGAATGTCTGCCTCTAGCAACGGGAGGGAGAGGGGAGTGTCTGGCCTGAGCAACAGGGAGGGGGAGCGGGGAATGTCTGCCCTTAGCAACGGGGAAGAGGGGAATGTCTGCCCTTAGCAACAGGGAAGAGGGGAATGTCTGCCCTTCGCAACGGGGAGGCGAGAGGGGAATGTCCGCCCTTAGCAGGGGGAGAGGGATTGTCTGCCCTTAGCAACAGGCGGAGAGGGGAATGTTTGGCCTTAGCAACGGGGGAAGAGGGGATTATCTTCCCTTAACAACAGGCGGAGAAGGGAATGTTTGGCCTTAGCAATTGGCGGGGGGCGTTGAAAGGAGGATGTATGGCTTTGGCAATGGGGTGGGTGGGAGGGAGAGGGGAATGCCTGGCCTTAGCAACGGGGGAGAGGGGAATGTTTGGCCTTTGCAACGGGGGGAGAGGGGATTGTCTTCCCTTAACAACAGGAGGGGAAGGGAATCTTTGGCCTTAGCAATTGGCGGGGGGCGTTGAAAGGAGAATGTATGGCTTTGGCAATGGGGTAGGTGGGTGGGAGAGTGGAATGCCTGGCCTTAGCAACGGGGGGAGAGGGGAATGTTTGGCCTTAGCAACGGGGAGAGAGGGCAATGCCTGGCCTTAGGACTGGGGTGGGAGGCGGCAATGCCTGGCCTTAGGACCGGGGTGGGGGGCGGGGGTGGAAGAGGGGAATGTTGGTAAGTCCCCTGGGCCTGATGAAATATATCCTAGGATTCTTTGGGAGGCAAGGGATGAGATTGCAGAGCCTTTGGCATTGATCTTTGCGTCCTCACTGTCCACGGGGGTGGTGCCAGAGGACTAGAGAGTGGCGAATGTGGTTCCTCTGTTTAAGAAAGTGAATAGAAATGACCCTGGTAATTATAGGCCAGTTAGCCTTACTTCGGTGGTCGGTAAGTTGATGGAAAAGGTCCTTAGGGATAGGATTTACGACCATTTAGAAAGATGCAGCTTAATCCGGGATAGTCAGCACGGATTTGTGAAGGGCAAGTCTTGCCTCACAAATTTGATAGAATTTTTTGAGGAGGTAACTAAGTGTGTAGATGAAGGTAGTGCAGTTGATGTCATATACATGGATTTTAGTAAGGCGTTTGATAAAGTCCCCCACGGTCGGTTTATGAAGAAAGTAAGGATGTGTGGGATAGAGGGAAGTTTGGCCGATTGGATAGGTAACTGGCTATCTAACAGAAGACAGAGGGTGGTGGTGGATGGAAAATTTTCGGACTGGAAACCGGTTACCAGTGGAGTGCCACAGGGATCAGTGCTTGGTCCTCTGCTATTTGTAATTTTTATAAATGACTTAGAGGAGGGGGCTGAAGGGTGGATCAGTAAATTTGCTGATGACACCAAGATTGGTGGAGTAGTGGATGAGGTGGAGGGCTGTTGTAGGCTGCAAAGAGATATAGATAGGATGCAGAGCTGGGCTGAACAATGGCAAATGGAGTTTAACCCTGACAAATGCGAGGTGATTCATTTTGGTAGGACAAATTTAAATGTGGATTACAGGGTCAAAGGTAGGGTTCTGAAGAATGTGGAGGAACAGAGAGATCTTGGTGTTCATATCCATAGATCTCTGAAGGTTGCCACTCAAGTGGATAGAGCCGTGAAGAAGGCCTATAGTGTGTTGGCGTTCATTAACAGGGGGTTTGAGTTTAAGAGCCGTGGGGTTATGCTGCAACTGTACAGGACCTTGGTGAGACCACATTTGGAACATTGTGTGCAGTTCTGGTCACCTCACTACAAGAAGGATGTGGAGAAACTGGAAAGAGTGCAGAGGGGTTTTACCAGGATGCTGCCTGGTTTGGAGGGTAGGTCTTATGAGGAAAGGTTAAGGGAACTTGGGCTTTTCTCTTTGGAGCGGAGGAGGTTGAGAGGAGACTTGATAGAGGTTTATAAGATGATGAGGGGGATAGATAGAGTGAACGTTCAAAGACTATTTCCTCGGGTGAATGGAGCGGTAACTAGGGGGCATAACTATAGGGTTCATGGTGGGAGATATAGGAAGGATGTCCGAGGTAGGTTCTTTACGCAGAGAGTGGTTGGGGTGTGGAATGTACTGCCTGCAGGGATAGTGGAGTCAGAAACTTTAGGAACATTTAAGAAGCTATTGGATAGGCACATGGAGTACTTCGGGATGATAGGGAGGAAATAGCTTGATCTGGGTTTCAGACAAAGCACGGCACAACATCGTGGGCCGAAGGGCCTGTTCTGTGCTGTACTGTTCTATGTTCTATGTTTGGCCTTAGCAATGAGAGGGTGGGGGAAAGAATGACCTTCGGAACGGGGGGAGGGGCTGGATATGCTTAACCTAATGGAGATGTATGCTTTCACTCAGAAGCTGATCAGAGGATGAGGAATTATGTCAGTATTTGTGAATTAGGGAATGGTTTCCTGATGCAGAGTTTCTGGTGAGGAACTATTCATCCCCAGAAATTGGGGAACTGGGAGTTTACTCTTACTAATTGGGGTGTGCGTTTTTACTGTCACTGCTGACTTGTGCCTTGTAGATGGTGGACAGCCTTTCAGGGGGTCAGGAGGGAGATATTCACCACAGTATTCCCAGCCTTCGACCTACCTGCTCTGGTGGCCACAGCTTTTATGTGGTTAGTCCAGTTCAGTTTCTGGTCAATGGTAATCACCAGGATGTTGATAGTGGAGGATTCAGCAATGGTAATGCCATTGAATGTCCTGGGACGATGGTTATAATCTCTCTTGTTGGAGATGGTCATGACCTGGCACTTGTGTGGTGTGAATGTGATGTGCCACTTGTCAGTCCAAGCCTGAATATTGTCCAGGCCTTGCTGCATTTGGACATGGAATGCTTCAGTGTCTGGGGAGTCACAAATTATACTGAACATTGTGCAATCATCCCCACTTCTGACCTTATGATGGAAGGATGATCATTGATGAAGCAGCTGAAGGTAGTTGGGCCCAGGACACTACCCTGAGGAAGTCCTGCAGAGACGTCCTGGAGCTGAGATGATTGACCTCAGTAAGTGGGGAGTATGTGTTTCCTCTCAGTAATTTGAGTTTGTTCACTTGTGATGGCGGTTTATTGTCAGTAATTGGGGGTTTATTGTCAGTAATTGGGGGGTTTATTGTCAGTAATTGGGGGGTTTATTGTCAGTAATTGGGGGGTTTATTGTCAGTAATTGGGGGGTTTATTGTCAGTAATTGGGACGGTTTATTGTCAGTAATTGGGGGGTTTATTGTCAGTAATTGGGGGGTTTATTGTCAGTAATTGGGGGGTTTATTGTCAGTAATTGGGACGGTTTATCGTCAGTAATTGGGACGGTTTATTGTCAGTAATTGGGACGGTTTATTGTCAGTAATTGGGGGGTTTATTGTCAGTAATTGGGACGGTTTATTGTCAGTAATTGGGGGGTTTATTGTCAGTAATTGGCGGGGGTTTATTGTCAGTAATTGGAGCGGTTTATTGTCAGTAATGGAGCGGTTTATTGCCAGTAATTGGAGCGGTTTATTGTCAGTAATTGGGACGGTTTATTGTCAGTAATTGGGGGGTTTATTGTCAGTAATTGGGACGGTTTATTGTCAGTAATTGGGGGGTTTATTGTCAGTAATTGGGGAGTTTATTGTCAGTAATTGGAGCGGTTTATTGCCAGTAATTGGGGCGATCTGCCAGTAATTGGCGGGGGTGTGTTTACTTTGGGCTTTTTTACTCAGTGTTCAAGGGTCTATTTACTCAGTGGTGGGGTTACTCAGGGTGATTATTATCTCTCTCTCTCTTGGCACTGGGAGATTTGTTGTAACTGGGATGAGTCTCTGATTCTCTCCTTTGCTGGTCTAAAGGTGTGGCCTAGGATTGCACCATCCCCTGTTCCCCTTACACTCACTCCTGCAACTACAACATTTACCACAGAAACCTCTCTCTAATCTGGTGGCTCCACAAAAGTTTCACTCACGAAAGGTGCAGTTAAAAATGACGCCTGGGAGTGCAGCAAATCTCTGAGCTGTGGCTGTGTGCAAATAGATAGTGATTAAAAAATAATTCTTCCAATTTATAGAGTCTGATCATTCTGCTCACAGCTCCTTGATACAGAAAGATATGGATTCACAATCCATCCTGAAGCAATGGACCTGGTCTGTCCTCCTTGTACACACTGATCAAATGGCAGCTTGCTGAGCTGGGCTTGCTGCAGACTAGGAGTCATCTTCCAGCAGTGGGATTCCTGTGGGAGACAAACACAGATGGTGGTTAAAGGGGAGCTGACAAGTCCCACTCCAGAGACTTGAGCACATAACCTGGGTTGACAGTGCATTACAGAGGGAGTGCCACAGTGCTGCAATCTCTATCTGTCTATGGAGATGTTCAACCGAGGTCCAATCTTCCCTCTCGGGTGGCAGTAAAGATTCCCGGCTAAATTTTACTGTGTGTGTGTATGTGTGTGTGTGTGTGTGTATCTGTGTGTGAGTGTGTGGGGAGGGGGGGAGGGGGTGGAGTATATTATGTGTCCACTCCTGGCTCTCCCCACCACACAGAAAAGTTGATTGCAAACCGACCGATGTTTGGAAAGGCTGCCCCCTCTGTGATGTTACATTGCGGGCAGCTTTAACAAACGGAGAGGGGGGTTTCCCACACCAGTGCCCTCCCCCCTCACGGGACCCCCACACCCCACTGCTGCTGGGGGTTTTGGGGATTCTGGAGGGGGAGGGTTCTGGAGGGGGGAGGATTCTGGGAGTTTGGAGGGAATGTTGTGGAGGCACCTCGCTAGACCCAGCATTTAACATACGTGCAGATGCCTGAGAGCGAGTGTCACTGAAGTCTGCGCATGTTCAGGGAACTGGTTGGTCACACTGCCACCTGCTGTAGGGTTTCGTGCCAGAGGGATGTGGAGGGCACCCACTGCCAGTGTCACTCACACAAAACCAAAATCTGGGGACCCTGGGAGAGCGGGGCAGTCTTAAAATAGGATTTATCTCCTTACTAAACATAAAATACTCTTCATAAAATACAACAACATTAAAACAGTTTTTACTGCACAGATACACACATAAACATACTGACTCACCCACAGGTACAGGTGCACACACAACTCTTCTAACTCTCTCACATCACTCTCACATCAGCAACTCAGAGAGCCATTTCCTGCATTGCACCAGGGATTCCCTTTCAGAATTACTCCTTCACTTGATGATGTCCTCAGACTGTCAAATATGATTTCTAAACAGAACTTTATAACAACTTAAGAAATAGGAGCAGGAGGAAGCCTTGTGACTCCTAGGACCCCTCCATCATCCAATCAAATTATGGCTGATCTTTGACCTCAACACCTTTCTGTCCTATCACGGACCTCGAATCTCATACTGGCCAAGAAACTTGGTCTTGAAAAATCTCAACCACTCAGCATCAAAGTTCAAACTTTCTTCTATCTGAGAAAATAAGTTGTGTCACTGAGACAAGAAGGATTTGTCAAACAATGTCACTTTCCAGTGTTTTGGGGATGTAACCAGTTGGATGGAGAGAAGAGAACCAGTGGATAGAATCCCTACAGTGCAGAAGGAGGCCATTCGGACCATCGAGTCTGCACCAACCCTCTCCAAAAAAGAGCCTCTTATCCAGGCCCTTCCCCGTAACCCCACATATTTACCCCGCTAATCCCTCTAACGTACGCATCTTGGGACACTAAGGGTCAATTTATCATGGCCAATCCACCTAATCTGCACATCTTTGGACTGTGGGAGGAAACTGGAGCACCCGGAAGAAACCCACGCAGATACGGGGAGTACGTGTAGACTCCACGCAGACAGTGACCCAGGCGGGAAACCATCGAAACCCTACAGTGCAGAAAGAGGCCATTCGGCCCATCGAGTCTGCACCGACAACAATCCTACCTGGGCCCCATCCCTGTATCCCCACATATTTACCTGCTAATCCCTCTAACCCTCATATTGACCCACTAATCCCTCTAATCTTCGCATCCCGGGACACTAAGGGTCAATTTAGCCTGGCCAATCAACCTAACCCGCACATCTTTGGAGTGTGGGAGAAAACCGGAGCACCCGGAGGAAACCCACGCAGACACGAGGAGAATGTGCAAACTCCACACAGACAGTGACCCGAGCCGGGAATTGAACCCAGCTCCCGGATGCTGTGAGGGAGCAATGCTAACCACTGCGCCACTGATGTACTGGATTTTCAAAAAGCATTTGATAAAATTAGGATTTATGGGATCTACAGCAATCTATTATTGTGGATTGAGGAAAACCGAGTGGAATAAATGGGATATTTTCAGATTGGAAGTAGTAATTAGCAGGGTACAAAGAACAAAGAACAATACAGCACAGGAACAGGCCCTTCGGCCCTCCAAGCCCGCGCTGCTCCCTGGTCCAAACTAGACCATTCTTTTGTATCCCTCCATTCCCACTCCGTTCATGTGGCTATCTAGATAAGTCTTAAATGTTCCCAGTGTGTCCGCCTCCACCACCTTGCCTGGCAGCGCATTCCAGGCCCCCACCACCCTCTGTGTAAAATACGTCCTTCTGATATCCGTGTTAAACCTCCCCCGCCCTCACCTTAAACCTATGACCCCTCGTGAACGTCACCACCGACCTGGGAAAAAGCTTCCCACCATTCACCCTATCTATGCCTTTCATAATTTTATACACCTCTATTAGGTCACCCCTCATCCTCCGTCTTTCCAGTGAGAACAACCCCAGTTTACCCAATCTCTCCTCATAACTAAGCCCTTCCATACCAGGCAACATCCTGGTAAACCTCCTCTGCACTCTCTCTAAAGCCTCCACGTCCTTCTGGTAGTGTGGCGACCAGAACTGGGCGCAGTATTCCAAATGCGGCCGAACCAACGTTCTATACAACTGCAACATCAGACCCCAAATTTTATACTCTATGCCCCGTCCTATAAAGGCAAGCATGCCATATGCCTTCTTCACTACCTTCTCCACCTGTGCCGTCACCTTCCCGGATCTGTGGACTTGCACACCCAGGTCCCTCTGTGTTACTACACCCTTTATGGTTCTGCCATTTATCGTATAGCTCCCCCCTATGTTAGTTCTACCAAAATGCATCACTTCGCATTTATCTGGATTGAACTCCATCTGCCATTTCTTTGCCCAAATTTCCAGCCTATCTATATCCTTCTGTAGCCTCTGACAATGTTCCTCACTATCTGCAAGTCCAGCCATTTTCGTGTCGTCCGCAAACTTACTGATCACCCCAGTTACACCTTCTTCCAGATCGTTTATATAAATCACAAACAGCAGAGGTCCCAATACAGAGCCCTGCGGAACACCACTGGTCACAGGCATCCAGCCGGAAAAAGACCCTTCCACTACCACCCTCTGTCTTCTGTGACCAAGCCAGTTCTCCACCCATCTAGCCACCTCCCCCTTTATCCCATGAGATCCAACCTTTTACACCAACCTACCATGAGGGACTTTGTCAAACACTTTACGAAAGTCCATATCGACGACTGCAAGGATCAGTACATGGGCCTCTGCTGTAATGATTTAGATGAGGAAACTGTGTGTAACGTATCCAGGCTTTGTGCTAATACAAGGACCAGTGTATTCTGTTCCCAATCGGGAAGAGTGAACATAGAACATAGAACAGTACAGCACAGAACAGGCCCTTCGGCCCACGATGTTGTGCCGAGCTTTATCTGAAACCAAGATCAAGCTATCCCACTCCCTATCATCCTGGTGTGCTCCATGTGCCTATCCAATAACCGCTTAAATGTTCCTAAAGTGTCTGACTCCACTATCACTGCAGGCAGTCCATTCCACACCCCAACCACTCTCTGCGTAAAGAACCTACCTCTGATATCCTTCCTGTATCTCCCACCATGAACCCTATAGTTATGCCCCCTTGTAATAGCTCCATCCACCCGAGGAAATAGTCTTTGAACGTTCACTCTATCTATCCCCTTCATCATTTTATAAACCTCTATTAAGTCTCTCCTCAGCCTCCTCCGCTCCAGAGAGAACAGCCCTAGCACCCTCAACCTTTCCTCATAAGACCTACCCTCCAAACCAGGCAGCATCCTGGTAAATCTCCTCTGCACTCTTTCCAGCGCTTCCACATCCTTCTTATAGTGAGGTGACCAGAACTGCACACAATATTCCAAATGTGGTCTCACCAAGGTCCTGTACAGTTGCAGCATAACCCCACGGCTCTTAAACTCCAACCCCCTGTTAATAAAAGCTAACACACTATAGGCCTTCTTCACAGCTCTATCCACTTGAGTGGCAACCTTTAGAGATCTGTGGATATGGACCCCAAGATCTCTCTGTTCCTCCACAGTCTTCAGAACCCTACCTTTGACCCTGTAATCCACATTTAAAGTAGTCCTACCAAAATGAATCACCTCACATTTATCAGGGTTAAACTCCATTTGCCATTTTTCAGTCCAGCTTTGCATCCTATCTATGTCTCTTTGCAGCCTACAACAGCCCTCCACCTCATCCACAACTCCACCAATCTTGGTGTCATCAGCAAATTTACTGATCCACCCTTCAGCCCCCTCCTCTAAGTCATTAATAAAAATCACAAATAGCCGAGGACCAAGCACTGATCCCTGTGGCACTCCGCTAGCAACCTGCCTCCAATCCGAAAATTTTCCATCCACCACCACCCTCTGTCTTTGATCAGACAGCCAGTTACCTATCCAATCGGCCAACTTTCCCTCTATCCCACACCTCCTCATTTTCATCATAAGCCGACCATGGGGGACAAACAAAGAACAAAGAACAAAGAACAATACAGCACAGGAACAGGCCCTTCGGCCCTCCAAGCCCGCGCCGCTCCCCGGTCCAGGATTGAATCCTGAATCCAGGATCCCCGCCCAATTTTCCAGCCTATCTACATACCAATATCCTATCCACCGAGCTGTCCCTCACAGCTACGATGCTTTGTTCATTACAACCTATTAACTTACCCCCACCCCCCCATTCCAGACCATGTGATCTCCAGGGAGAGGCGAAAACCCAGAGTGAAAAACCCCAGGGCCAATATGGGGAAAAAAAATCTGGGAAATTCCTCTCCGACCCCCTGAGGCGATCGAAACGAGTCCAGGAGATCACAATGGCCCAGATCGGAAAATGCTTCCCAACCCTAGTCATTTCCACTTCCACGAACACCATATGAATTCCCTGCCCCCGAGACAGGTTCCCAACTATCCGCAGTCTCACTCTGTACTGGCACCAGCAAGATGATCGTAGAATGAAGGCTTGAAACGAGAAACCAGGAACAATTAGCCCGCGCCGCTCCCTGGTCCAAACTAGACCACTCTTTTGTATCCCTCCATTCCCACTCCGTTCATATAGCTGTCTAGATAAGTCTTAAACGTTCCCAGTGTGTCCGCCTCCACCACCTTGCCCGGCAACACATTCCAGGCCCCCACGACCCTCTGTGTGAAATATGTCCTTCTGATATCTGTGTTAAACCTCCCCCCCTTCACCTTGAACCTATGACCCCTCGTGAACGTCACCACCGACCCGGGGAAAAGCTTCCCACCGTTCACCCTATCTATGCCTTTCATAATTTTATACACCTCTATTAAGTCTCCCCTCATCCTCCGTCTTTCCAAGGAGAACAACCCCAATTTCCCCAATCTCTCCTCATAACCAAGCCCCTCCATACCAGGCAACATCCTGGTAAACCTCCTCTGTACTCTCTCCAAAGCCTCCACGTCCTTCTGGTAGTGTGGCGACCAGAACTGGACGCAGTATTCCAAATGCGGCCGAACCAACGTTCTATACATCTGCAACATCAGACCCCAACTTTTATACTCTATGCCCCGTCCTATAAAGGCAAGCATGCCATATGCCTTCTTCACCACCTTCTCCACCTGTGACGTCACCTTCAAAGATCTGTGGACTTGCACACCCAGGTCCCTCTGCGTCTCTACACCCTTTATGGTTCTTCCATTTATCGTGTAGCTCCTCCCTACATTATTCCCACCAAAATGCATCACTTCGCATTTATCAGGATTGAACTCCATCTGCCATTTCCTTGCCCAAATTTCCAGCCTATATATATCCTTCTGTAGCCTCTGACAATGTTCCTCACTATCTGCAAGTCCTGCCAGTTTTGTGTCGTCCGCAAACTTACTGATCACCCCAGTTACTCCTTCTTCCAGATCATTTATATAAATCACAAACAGCAGAGGTCCCAATACAGAGCCCTGCGGTACACCACTAGTCACAGGCCTCCAGCCGGAAAAAGACCCTTCCACTACCACCCTCTGTCTTCTATGACCAAGCCAGTTCTCCACCCATCTAGCCACCTCCCCCTTTATCCCATGGGATCCAACCTTTTTCACTAGCCTACCATGAGGGACTTTGTCAAATGCTTTACTAAAGTCCATATAGACAACATCCACGGCCCTTCCTTCGTCAACCATTTTGGTCACTTCTTCAAAAAACACCACCAGGTTCGTGAGGCATGACCTCCCTCTCACAAAACCATGTTGACTATCGTTAATGAGTTTATTCCTTTCTATATGCGCATACATCCTATCTTTAAGAATCTTCTCCAACAACTTCCCCACCACGGACGTCAAGCTCACCGGCCTATAATTACCCGGGTTATCCTTCCTACCCTTCTTAAATAACGGGACCACATTGGCTATCCTCCAATCCTCTGGGACCTCACCTGTGTCCAGTGACGAGACAAAGATTTGCGTCAGAGGCCCAACTATTTCACCTCTCATCTCCCTGAGCAGCCTTGGATAGATTCCTTATCAAACGCCTTACTAAAATCCATGTATATGACATCAACTGCCCTACCTTCATCAACACAGTGTGAGACAAAAATCTCAGAAGAAGGAAGGAAACCGGTTTTATAACAATGTAACATGAGGAAGCGATAATGTGACTCAGCTGTCAATGGCAGGCTGAGCTTCCCACCATCAAACATCGCAGGCGTAATTAGCATAAATCATATCTAATTCTGATGCCTACTGCACATCCCTCCACACTGGATTAAGAGCCCAGATCAGCGTGCAATTAGAGCAATGTGGTTTACACCAGGATTTAAACTACAAGCAGCTGGCCACCTGCACCTTGCTGGAGACTCCCAGGTTAGTTCACATAATTGACATCACGCAGCACTCACAGAGATCAGTGCCAGGCCCTGGAAGCTGCAGTGGATTCAGGGAGGCCTCTCAGACAAGTCTCCACAGCGTCCACACCAGGCGGGGCTGGATTTTACTGTGCTACAGAGCATTGGCTCCATTGGAGGCAAAAAGCAGGGAAGTCATGAAACCCCTGACTGTGCAGGAGCACTACAGGGCCATCCAACCCTGACTGTGCAGGAGCACAGGGCCATCCAACTCTGACTGTGCAGGAGCACAGGGCCATCCAACTCTGACTGTGCAGGAGCACTACAGGGCCATCCAACCCTGACTGTGCAGGAGCACTACAGGGCCATCCAACTGAAATGTTCCAACTGGGGAACTATTTCTCAGCTGAGGCAGGTTACCAGCTGTTCTACGGTAGTGACTTCTTCCAGGGCTCCACTGGAGACGTCTGTGAGATCTCCCTAACGCCCACCCACAAACACATCCTGGAAGTCACAGATGCCATTGTTGCAAAGACCCACAATTTTGTCAACGTCAGAGACCAAGCAGAGCTGGGGCACAAGAGCACTGGGTGTGGCTGAGATTCTGGTTTCCCATAGGTGCAGGGTGCCATCGACTGCACTCACGTGGTTATAAAAGCTCCCTGGCAACAGGCAGTTGCATACGTCACCTGGAAAGGTTACCACTTGCTCAATGTGCAGCTGGTGTGTGACCATAAGAAATCTATCACGCAGATTTGTGCAGATACCTGGGAAGCGTCCCTGACTTGTACACCCTGAGTAGGCCTCAGATCCTGGCATCTTTGAGGGACCACACAGGATGCAGGCCTGGCTCCTTGGGGACAAGGATTACCCAGACTGGACGTGGCTGATGATACCCGTGTAACAGCCTCAGACTGCTGCTGACAGAAGGTATAACCAGGCTCATGCTGCTACTCAGTCATTGGTGATTACTCACAATGTAGTTCCAATGCCTGGACAGATCTGGCAGAGTGCTTCAGTACCCTCTCCAGGGGGTGTCACGCACCTTGCTGCATGCCACACATCCAGCCACTGTAATCGGGAGGGTGAGGGGTGGACTTGGCAGATTACAAGATAGAGGGGCTGCACGTCTCCTCCAATGGAGAGGACCTCGAAGGGGATGACGGTGATGAGGTCAAGGAAGGTGAGGATGGAGTCGAAGAGGCCATTGCACAGGCCAGGCAAGGACAGTGTGCTCATGAGGACCTCACTGCAGCAGACTCCAGGAGGAAGGTGAGATACACTAAGGATCCTTCTGGACAACTCTCCTCCACCTTGGATCAGCAGGACTGACTCTGTCCAATCCTCCACTCCTTTTGGAGTTGGGTGAAACAGGCAGCAGAGGCTACAAGCGAGAGTGTTGATCGGTAAGTGTTTGTTTTGCTCTTGACATTGTTGTTGTTGTACACTACTATAGTGTTTGTGTGTAATTTCTGTGGTTTATAGTTTGAAAAGGTTCGACTCGGTAATAACAAGGAGCAGGAAAGAAGGGCCCTCGAAAATTGGATATAATCTGAAACAAAACATCTTTCAAAAGTTTAATTTAAAGGGGTAGGACATGACAGGATTACTCCAAGCTGTGGTTTGCTCCTCTTGCTCCATGTGGGAGGCTGGGGACAGCTCCAGTCCCCTGGGTCAGCATGTGTGCAGGAAGTGTCTCCAGCTACAGCTCCTGGAAGCTCGAGTTTCAGAGCTGGAGCGGCGGCTGGAGACACTGTGGAGCATCCACGAGTCAGAGAGTATCGTGGCTAGCACATATAGAGAGGTGGTCACACCACAGGCTCAGACTCCGCAGGCAGGAAGGGAATGGGTGACCACCAGACAGACCAAGAGAGACAGGCAGGTAGTGCAGGAATCTCCTGTGACCATTCCCCTGCAAAACAGATATACCGCTTTGGATACTGTTGAGGGGAATGTCCTCTCTGGGGAAAGCAGCAGCAGCCAAACTCGTTGCATCACGGTTGTTCTGCTGCAGAGGGGAGGGGGAAAAATTGTGCCAGTGCAATAGTTATAGGAGATTCAATTGTAAGGGGAATAGACAGGCGTTTCTGTGGCCGCAAACGAGACTCCAGGATGGTCTGTTGCCTCCCTGGTGCCTGGGTCAAGGATGTCTCGGAGCGGCTGCAGGACATTCTGAAGGGAGAGGGCGAGCAGCCAGTGATCGTAGTACACATAGGTACAAACAACATAGGTAAAAAAAGGGATGAGGTCCTGAAAGCAGAATACAGGGAGCTCGGAAGAAAGTTAAGAAATCGGACCTCAAAGGTAGTGATCTCAGGATTACTACCAGTGCCACATGCTGGTCAGAGTAGAAATGAGAGGATATATCGGATAAATACATGGCTGAAGAGATGGTGTCAGGGGGAGAGTTTCAGATTCCTGGGGCATTGGGACCGGTTCTGGGGGAGGTGGGACCTGTACAAGTTGGATGGGTTACACATGGGCAGGACTGGGACTGATGTCCTGGGGGAGTGTTTGCTAGAGCGGTTGGGGAGAGTTTAAACTAATATGCCAGGGGGATGGGAACCTATGTAAGGAGTCCGAGAAGGAGGGAGCAAGGACAAAATGTGGGGAGAAGGTTCCAACTACATCAAAAATCAGGAAAAAAGGAGACCTCAGGAGATGTTATTAATGGAAGTGTTAGAATTCAAAAAGAAGGTACAAAAACTAGCATAAAGGCACTTTATCTGAATGCTCATAGCATTCGAAACAAGGTAAATGAGTTGACGGCACAAATCATTGCGAACGAGTATGATTTGGTGGCCATTACAGAGACATGGTTGCAGGATGGTCACGACTGGGAATTGAATATCCAGGGGTATCAAACTGTTCAGAGGGACTGACAGGAAAGTAAGGGAGGTGGTGTAGCTCTGATATTTAAGGATGATATCAGGGCAATAGTGAGAGATGATATAGGTTCTATGGAAAAAAAGGTTGAATCCATTTGTGTGGAAATTAGAAATAGTAAGGAGAAAAAGTCACTGATAGGTGTAGTCTATAGGCCACCAAATAATGACATCATGGTGGGGCGAGAAATAAACAAAGAAATAACTGATGCATGTAAAAGTGATACAGCAATTATCATGGGGGATTTTAATCTACATATCAATTGGTCAAACCAGGTTGGTCAAGGCAGCCTTGAGGAGGAGTTCATAGAATGTATCCGCGATAGCTTCCTTGAACAGTGTGTAATGGAACCGACAAGGGAGAAGCTATCCTAGATCTGGTCCTGTGTAATGAGACGGGAATAATTAATGATCTTGCAGTTAGGGATCCTCTTGGAAGAAGCGATCACAGCATGGGTTGAATTTAAAATACAGATGGAGTATGAGAAGGTAAAATCCAATACCAGTGTCTTGTGCTTAAACAAAGGTGACTATAAAGGGATGAGGGAGGAGGTGGCTAAGGTAGACTGGGAACAAAAACTTTATGGTGGGACAATTGAGGAACAGTGGAGGACTTTCAAAGCGATCTTTCACAGTGCTCAGCAAAAGTGTATACCAGTGATAAGGAAGGACTGTAGAAAAAGAGATAATCAGCCATGGATATCTCGGGAAATAAAGGAGGGAATCAAATTGAAAGAAAATGCATACAAAGTGGCAAAGATTAGTGGGAACCTCGAGGATTGGGAAATCTTTAAAGGTCAGCAGAAAGCCACGAAAAAAGCTATAAAGAAAGGTAAGATGGATTATGAGAGTAAACTAGCTCAGAATATAAAAACAGATAGCAAAATCGTGACGTCTCGGACCGTGTTTTCCGGATTCTTAAGGGGGAGGGGAAACAGTCACAAGTCGTGGTACACATTGGTACCAACGACATAGGTAGGAGAAGGGACGGGGATTTAAAACAGGAATTTCGGGAGCTGGGCTGGAAGCTGAGAGCAAAGACAAAACATGTGGTCATCTCTGGTACGCTACCGGTGCCACGTGATAGCGAGTTGAGGAACAGGGAGAGAGTGCACTTAAACATGTGGTTGCAGGGATGGTGCAGGAGGGAGGGTTTCAGATACGTGGATAATTGGAACACGTTCTGGGGAAGGTGGGACCTCTACAAACAGGACGGGGTGCACCTGAACCAGAGGGGCACCAATATCCTGGGAGGGAAATTTGCTACGGCTCTTCAGGGGGATTTAAACTAATTTGTCAGGGGAGTGGGAAAAGGAGTTGTAGTCCGGAAGTCAGTGTTGAGGGTGGTGAGGTATTGGGGAAGGTATCAAGGTCAAGGGTGGGTACCGGTAGACAGGAAGGTGGGTTGAAGTGTGTCTACTTCAATGCAAGGAACATCCGGAACAAGGTGGATGAACTTGGGGCGTGGATTGCTACTTGGGACTACGATGTTGTGGCCATTACGGAGACGTGGGTAGAACAAGGACAGGAATGGTTGTTGGACGTTCCGGACTATAGATGTTTCAGTAAGTGTAGGGAAGCTGGTAAAAGAGGTGGAGGAGTAGCATTGTTAATCAAGGATAGTTTAACGGCTGCGGAAAAGCACTTTGAGGGGGATATGCACACTGAGGTAATATGGGCTGCAGTTAGAAACAGGAAAGGAGCGGTCACGTTGTTAGGAGTTTACTATAGGCCCCCAAATAGTAATAGAGATGTGGAGGAAGAAATTGCTAAGCAGATTATGGATACGTGTGGGGGTCACAGGGTAGTTGTCATGGGGGACTTTAACTTTCCAAATATTGATTGGAACCTTTGTAGGTCGAATAGTTTGGATGGGGCACTTTTTGTGCAGTGTGTGCAGGAGGGTTTCCTGACACAATATGTGGATAGGCCGACAAGGGGTGGGGCCACATTGGATTTGGTACTGGGAAATGAACCGGGCCAAGTGTTAGATTTGGTTGTGGGAGAGAACTTTGGAGATAGTGACCACAATTCGGTGTCTTTTGTTATTGCAATGGAGAGGGATAGGGCCGGACGGCAGGGCAAGGCTTACAATTGGGGGAGAGGTAATTATGTTGCGATTAGGCAAGAATTAGGGGGCATAAGATGGGAACAGAAACTGTCAGGGAAAGGCACTGATGAAAAGTGGAACTTTTTCAAGGAACAAATACTGGGTGTCCTTGATAGGTATGTCCCTGTCAGGCAGGGAGGAAATGGCCGAGTGAGGGAACCGTGGTTCACAAAAGAGGTGGAATGTCTTGTGAAAAGGAAGAGGGAAGCTTATGTAGGGATGAGGAAACAAGGTTCAGATGGCTCGATTGAGGGTTACAAGTTAGCAAGGAATGAGCTGAAAAAGGGGCTGAGGAGAGCTAGGAGGGGACATGAGAAGTCCTTGGCGGGTCGGATCAAGGAAAACCCCAAGGCTTTTTACTCTTATGTGAGGAATAAAAGAATGACCAGGGTGAGGTTAGGGCCGGTCAAGGACAGTGGTGGGAACTTGTGTATGGAATCAGTAGAGATAGGCGAGGTGATGAATGAATACTTTTCTTCAGTGTTCACCAAGGAGAGGGGCCATGTTTTTCAGGAAGAGAAGGTGTTACAGGCTAATAGGCTGGAGGAAATAGATGTTCGGAGGGAGGATGTATTGGCAGTTTTGAATAAACTGAAGGTCGATAAGTCCCCTGGGCCTGATGAAATGTATCCTAGGATTCTTTGGGAGGCGAGGGATGAGATTGCAGAGCCTTTGGCTTTGATCTTTGGGTCCTCACTGTCCACGGGGATGGTGCCAGAGGACTGGAGAGTGGCAAATGTTGTTCCTCTGTTTAAGAAAGGGAATAGAAATGACCCTGGTAATTATAGACCGGTTAGTCTGACTTCGGTGGTTGGTAAATTGATGGAAAAGGTCCTTAGGGATGGGATTTACGACCATTTAGAAAGATGCGGATTAATCCGGGATAGTCAGCACGGATTTGTGAAGGGCAAATCGTGCCTCACAAATTTGATAGAATTTTTTGAGGAGGTAACTAGGTGTGTTGATGAAGGTAGGGCGGTTGATGTCATATACATGGATTTTAGTAAGGCGTTTGATAAGGTCCCCCATGGTCGGCTTATGATGAAAGTAAGGAGGTGTGGGATAGAGGGAAAGTTGGCCGATTGGATAGGTAACTGGCTATCTGATCGAAGACAGAGGGTGGTGGTGGATGGAAAATTTTCGGACTGGAGGCAGGTTGCTAGCGGAGTGCCGCAGGGATCGGTGCTTGGTCCTCTGCTCTTTGCGATTTTTATTAATGACTTAGAGGAGGGGGCTGAAGGGTGGATCAGTAAATTTGCTGATGACACCAAGATTGGTGGAGTAGTGGATGAGGTGGAGGGGTGTTGTAGGCTGCAAAGAGACATAGATAGGATGCAAAGCTGGGCTGAAAAATGGCAAATGGAGTTTAACCCTGATAAATGTGAGGTGATTCATTTTGGTAGGACAAATTTAAATGTGGATTACAGGGTCAAAGGTAGGGTTCTGAAGACTGTGGAGGAACAGAGAGATCTTGGGGTCCATATCCACAGATCTCTAAAGGTTGCCACTCAAGTGGATAGAGCTGTGAAGAAGGCATATAGTGTGTTAGCCTTTATTAACAGGGGGTTGGAGTTTAAGAGCCGTGGGGTTATGCTGCAACTGTACAGGACCTTGGTGAGACCGCATTTGGAATATTGCGTGCAGTTCTGGTCACCTCACTATAAGAAGGATGTGGAAGCGCTGGAAAGAGTGCAGAGGAGATTTACCAGGATGCTGCCTGGTTTGGAGTGTCGGTCTTATGAGGAAAGGTTGAGGGAGCTGGGGCTGTTCTCTCTGGAGCGGAGGAGATTGAGGGGAGACTTAATAGAGGTTTATAAAATGATGAAGGGGATAGATCGAGTGAACGTTCAAAGACTATTTCCTCGGGTGGATGGAGCTATTACAAGGGGGCATAACTATAGGGTTCATGGTGGGAGATATAGGAAGGATATCAGAGGTAGGTTCTTCACGCAGAGAGTGGTTGGGGTGTGGAATGGACTGCCTGCAGTGATAGTGGAGTCAGACACTTTAGGAACATTTAAGCGGTTATTGGATAGGCACATGGAGCACACCAGGATGGTAGGGAGTGGGATAGCTTGATCTTGGTTTCAGATGAAGGTCGGCACAACATCGTGGGCCGAAGGGCCTGTTCTGTGCTGTACTGTTCTATGTTCTATGTAAAAGTTTCTAAAAATATATAAAACAAAAAAGAGTGGCGAAAGTAAACATTGGTCCTTTACAGGACGAGAAGGGAGATGTAATAACTGGAAATGAGAAAATGGCTGAGGCATTGAACAGGTATTTTGTGTCGGTCTTCACTGTGGAAGACACAAATAACATGCCAAAAATTGATGACAGGAAGTCTATGGCAGGTGAGAATCTAGAAACTATCATTATCACGAAAGAGGTAGTGTTGGGCAAGTTAATGGGGCTAAAGGTAGACAAGTCTCCTGGTCCTGATGGAATGTATCCGAGGGTACTAAAAGAGATAGCAGGAGAAATAGCAAATACACTAGTGGTAATTTAGCAAAATTCGCTGGACTCTGGGGTGGTTCGCGCAGATTGGAAAACAGCAAATGTGACACCACTGTTTAAAAAAGGAGGTAGACAAAAGGCAGGTAACTACAGGCCGGTTAGCTTAACTTCTGTAGGAGGGAAAATGCTTGAATCTATCATCAAGGAAGAAATAGCGAGACATCGGGATATAAATTGTCCCATTGGTAAGACGCAGCATGGGTTCATGAAGGGCAGGTCATGTTTGACTAATTTGGTGGAATTCTTTGAGAACATTACATGTGCAGTGGACAATGGGGAACCTGTGGATGTGGTGTATCTGGATTTCCAGGAGGCATTTGACAAGGTGCCGCACCAAAGACTGCTACATAAGATAAAGGTGCACAGTGTTACGGGTAATGTATTAGCATGGATAGAGGATTGGTTAACTAACAGAAAGCAAAGAGTGGGGGTAAATGGGTGTTTTTCTGGTTGGCGATCAGTGACTAGTGGTGTGCCTCAGGGATCAGTGTTGGGACCACAATTGTTTACAATTTACATAGATGATTTGGAGTTGGGGACCAAGTGTAGTGTGTCAAAATTCACAGATGACACTAAGATGGGTGGAAGAGCAAAGTGTGCAGAGGACGCTGAAAGTCTGCAAAGGGATATAGATAGTCTAAGTGAGTGGGTGAGGGTCTGGCAGATGGAGTACAATGTTGGTAAATCCATTTTGGTAGGAATAGCAGCAAAATGGACTATTATTTAAATGGTAAAAAATTGCAGCATGCTACTGTGCGGAGGGACCTGGGTGTCCTTGTGCAGGAATCTCAAGGAGTTGGTTTGCAGGTGCAGCAGATAATTAAGAAGGCAAATGGAATTTTGTCCTTCATTGCTAGAGGGATGGAATTTAAAAACAGCGAGGTTATGTTGCAGCTGTATAAGGTGCTGGTGAGGCCACACCTGGAGTACTGTGTACAGTTTTGGTCTCCTTACTTGAGAAAAAATATCCTGGCACTGGAGGGGGTGCAGAGGAGATTCACTAGGTTGATTTCGGAGTTGAGAGGGTTGGTTTATGAGGAGAGACTGAGTAGACTGGGGCTATACTCATCGGAATTCAGAAGAATGAGGAAAGATCTTATAGAAACATATAAGATTATGAAGGGAATAGACAAGATAGAAGCAGGGAAGTTGTTTCCACTGGCGGATGAAACTAGAACTAACGGGCATAGCCTCAAAATAACAGGAAGCAGATTTAGGACTGAGTTGGGGAGGAACTTCTTCACACAAAGGGTTGTGAATCTGTGGAATTCCCTGCCCAGTGAAGCAGTTGAGGCTACCTCATTGAATGTTTTTAAGGCAAGGATAGATAAATTTTTGAACAGTAAAGGAATTAAGGGTTATGGTGAGTGGGTGGGTAAGTGGAGCTGAGTCCACAAAAAGATCAGCCATCAGGCTCGAGGGACCAGATGGCCTACTCCTGCTCCTAGTTCTTATGTTCTTTCCAAATGCTATGCTATTAAATCTTTTATAATGGATTGTAGAATTTTCCCCACTACCAATGTCAAGCAGACTGGTCTATAATTTCCTGTTTTCTCTCTATCTCCCTTTTTCAGTAGTGGGGTTACATTAGCTACCCTTTAATCTGTTAGAGTTATTTCAGAGTCTATAGAATCTCGGAAGATGACCACCAATACATCCACTATTTCTCAGGCCACTTCCTTAAGCACTCTGGGATGTAGATTATCAGTCCCCGGAGACTTATTGGCCTTCAATCCCTCAATTTCTCCAACACCATTTCTCTACTAATACTGATCTCCTCCAGTTCCTCCCTCTCACTAAACCCTGGGTTCCCCAACATTTCTGGTATCTTATTTGTGTCCTCCTTTGTGAAGACAGAAGCAAAGTATATATTCAGTTGGTTGGCCATTTCCTTGTTCCCCATTATAAATTCCCCTGTTTCAGAATGTAAGAGACCTACATTTGTCTTCATCAATATTTTTCTCCTCACATATCTACAGAAACGTTTACAGTTTATGTTCATCACAAGCTTACTCTCGTACTCTATTTTCTCCTTCTTATTCATCCCTTTGGCCTCCTTTGATGAATTTTAAGTTGCTCCCAATCCTCAGGTCTGCTGTTTCTCTTGGCCAGTTTGTACGCCTCTCCCCTTCGCTCTAATCTCTAATTTCCCTTGTAAGCCATGGTTTGGCCACCTTTCCTGTTTTATTTTTGCTCAGAGAGGAATAAACAATTGTTGTCGTTCACCCTTGTGCTCTTTGAATGTTTGCCATTGCCTATCCACTGTCATCCCTTTAAGTAACATTCCCCAGTCTATCATAGGCAACTTGCACCACATACCGTGTGGTTTCTTTCTTTCAGATTCAGGACCTTAGTCACAGAATCAACTACGTCACTCTCCATCGAGTTGAAGAATTATGTCATATTATGGTCGCTCATCTCCAAGGGACCTTGCACAACTAGATTGCCAATTATTCCTTTCCCATTATGCAATACCCAGTCTTGGATGGCCTGTTCCCTATGTGGTTCCTCAACGTATTGGTCCAGAAAACCATCTCGTACACACTTCAGAAATTCCTCCTCTATGGTATTGTGACTGATTTGATTTGCCCAATCTACATGCAGAATCCCTACAGTGCGGAAGGAGGCCATTCAGCCCATTGAGTCTGCACTGACAACAATCCCACCCAGGCCCTATCCCTGTTACACCGTACATTTACCCTGCTAATCACCCTGACACTAAGGGTCAATTTAGCATGGCCAATCAACCGAACCTGCACATCTTTGGACTGTGGGAGGAAACCAGAGCACCCGGAGGGAACCCACGCAGACACGGGGAGAACATGCAAACTCCTCACAGACAGTGACCCAAGGCGGGAATTGAACCGGGTCCCGGCACTGTGAGCCAGCAGAGCTAACCACTGTGCCACCGTGCCGCCCCAATCACCCATAATTACAGATGTTTCTTTGTCACATTCGTCTCTAATTTCCTGTTCAATGTCATTCCCAACATCACCCACTAACACTTGGTGTTTCTTAGCTCTCCACATACAGATTCCACATTGTTGGAGCTAACGTCTTTCTTCACTGTTGTGTTAATTTTCTCAGCAATGCAACTCCACACCTTCAGCTTTGTGTCTGTCCTTCCTGAATACTGAATACCCCTGGATGGTTCAGTTCCCATCCCTGGTCACCCTGCAGCCATGTCTCCGTAATCCCGACTATATCATACCCGTTTACATCTATTTGCACGATTAATTCATCCACTTTGTTGTGAAAGCTCCATGTGTTAAGGCACAAAGCCTCAAGACTTGTCTTTTTAACATTACTGGTCCCATTCCTGCACTGAGGCCCTGTCTGATTCTGGCCCTGGTTTATCTGCCTATCACTTGTTTTGTTTCCCTTAATGTCTTTTGTTTTTGTCCTTTATTTCCCCCTCCTCTGCATTCCCATTCCCCTGTTTAAACCCTCCCCAACCACTCTAGCAAGTAACCACCCCCCCAAAAGCATTAGTCCCGATCCTGCCCAGGTGTAACCCATCCAGTTTGTACAGACAGGTCCCATCTCCCTCAGAACCGGTCCCAATGCCCCAGGAATCTGAAACCCTCCCCCTCACACCATCTCTTCAGCCACACATTCATCCTATATATCCTGCTGTTTCTGCTCTGAGTAGCACGTGGCACAGGTAGTAATCCTGAGATCACTACCTTTGAGGTCCTACTTTTAAACTCCCTATATTCTGCTTTTAGAACTTCAGTCCTTTTTTACCTATGTTGTTTGTACCAGTGTGTACGATGATCACTGGATGTTCACTCTCCCCCTCCAGAATGTCCTCTATCCACTCCGAGACATCCTTGACCCTAGGATCAGGGAGGCAACAGACCATCCTGGAGTCTCGTTTGCAGCCACAGAAACTCCTATCTATTCCCCTTCTAATTGAATCCTCTATAACTATTGCATTCCTCTCCTGTCCGCAGAGTCAATTGTGGTGCACCAAATTTGGCTGCTGCTGCTTTCCTCTGAGAGACCATTCCTCTATAGTATCCAATATGGTATATCTGTTCTGCAGAGGAATGGCCACAGGACATTCCTGCATTGCCTGCCTAGTGCTCTTGCTCTGTCTGGTGGTCACCCATTCCTTTCCTGCCTGTGAAGTCTGAACCTGTAGTGTGGCCACCTGTCTACATGCATTATCTATGATACACTCAGCCTCGCAGTTGCTCCACAATGTCCCCAGCCACTGCTCCTGCTTTGAAACCCAGGCATCTAGAAGCTGCAGCTGTAGTCACCTCCTGTGCACGTGCTGGTCCCGGGCACTGGAAATATTCATGGCTTCCCACACAGAACAGGAAGAGCACACCACGGTTTGAGCTCTCCTGCTATGACTTATCTTTTTAAATTAAACCTTTTGGAAGATACTTTAATTCAAATAATATCAATTACTCTCAGGCCCTTCTTCCCTGGTCCTTGTTACTGCACAATATAGTCCTTATAAACTATAAGCAGTAAAAGTTGTAAATACATATCCAATCATACTCACCTCAGCTACTCCCACTTGCCTGACATCACTTTTGAATCCCGACGTTACCTCAGGAGCTGCAAACTCTAAGCTCTCACTCAGATGCCTCACTGCACTCTCTCTCACCATGTTTTCAATCTCCTCTAGGTGCTGCTTGAGGAGATATGAAATGATCAGGAGTGTCCAAAGGACCTTTGTGAACATTAGTTACAGGTGGTTAACACTCGTTAACTACATCCTTTTTACTTTCCTCACCCTGCCGCCATGTCTTGGTGCATCCCCCGACATCCACGGCGGAGGTGGAGGCAGCCTGCTGACTGCTGCACTGTGATGACATTGGCGGGCGTCCTCTGGAGGGCCACAGCCTGCTTTGGGTGCCCTGTTGTGGGGCAGGGCCACCCTCCTCAGTCTATGGAGCCGGAGCTGACGGGGGCACAGGAAGAAGAGATTGGGATTGGCCGGACAGTATCGGTGTCACCTGGGTGGATGGTCCCAGGATGTCGAGCTGCTTGTCCTCCTCCCTCTGGGTGCCCGAGGGCCCCTGGCTGACTCCTTGAGGAGAAGGGGCAGGGGATGAGATCTAGATGGTCCGCCCCAGTCTGGCATTGACTGTGGTGGATGGCAGCCAGTGTCTCAGCCATGGAGCAATGTCCTGGACCAAGGTCTCCATGGAAGATGCCATCCTGCCAGTGTTGGCCTCAGTGTTGGCAAGGGGGCATTACCACCTCAGACTGAAGCTGGACAGACTCCTCCATTGTACATTGCAGTTTGTGGTGTGTAACTGCCATCCCTTCCTGATGTCCCTATCAATGTCACCTCAGCTCCAGTAACTGATTGAGGAGGAGGAGGCTGGCGGCTCCTTATCCGTCTGGAACTCCGCAGACTCCCGGCCTCCAATAGTCCTCTGAGTACTGGCGGCCTTGTATGTCCCTGCCTCTGCCTGCTGTGGCCCGGATTGCTTGCTGTGCTCCTCATTGCGACCGGACCCCCCTGGAACCAAGTCCCACCCGGCCGTGTGTCTCTGTGGAGGGTGTGGGTGTGACAGATCTTCAAAGGAGTTGACCTCAGGATCCTTATGCGAGGTGTCATAAGGGCTAGATTTGAGGGCCTGTCTCGTGGATGCCCTTGGCAGATTTCCAGAGGTGACTGAGAAAGAAATGAGAGATAATTAGTGCATGAGGCATGGTCAGCAATCGCTCAGAGTATGGCCGTCTGATGGATGTTCTAGTGCAGGGTCCTCACTTGGGTGTGAGCTGCTGACCTCACCAGCAGTGCAGGGACAGTCTATGTCCTCACAGGCCAGTTCTGTGGCCCTGTTCTCAAAGTCCGTGAGAGTCTTGATCTTGGAAACCCCAACCCCCCCGTCCTGGGACCTCTCCTTCTTATTGTGAGCCAGCTTGTCCTGCATGAAGACAGATGGAGAGAGTGAGCAAGACGCATGACAGGGCAGCTGATTAAGGATACCGGACATGTGTGGATGGTGAGTGGAGCTCAGGATTAGAACGCAACTTCCAGGGGAGATGAGGCCAGATGGAGATGTGAGAGTGTGAGAGAGAGCGAGCGCAGAGGAGAGAGTGAGCGCAGAGGAGAGAGAGAGTGAGCGCAGAGGAGAGAGAGAGTGAGCGCAGAGGAGAGAGAGAGAGAGTGTGGTGAACCATAGATGGTTACCACTATGGGTACTTGTACATATGTTACTCTTGTTACTGTTGGGGTTAGGGTTGGGGTGTTCCACCTGTTAGCATTGTTCTGTGGTACACTCCGTTTGGCTCCGCCTTCTTACAGGAGTATAAAGGTCACTGCTACTTCCCAGTAGCCCTTAGTCTGGGGTGGTATTGTTAAGCAGTATGCTCTATTCTTGTTGTGAATAAAAGCCTTTATTCCCGGGTACGTCCTAGCCTCCCGAGTGAATTAATCGCGCATCAATGTTATTCACAACAAAACACCGAAAATTTTGTTCGAAGAAAAATGGAGCAGATGCTGAAACCCGATTGGCTAACCTTGGATCCGCGTGCCGCTGGAGCGTCGAATACTTTCGACCATTGGTTGAAGTGTTTCGAGGATTACATCGACGCCTCGACAGCAGTCCAGTCCGACACCGACAGATTGCGGGTCCTCCACGCAAGGGTGAGCGACACTGTGTATGCAACAATCCGTCATTCCCAAAATTACATAGAGGCCATCGAATTACTCAAGAAGCTGTATAATAAACAGCCGAACGAAATTCATGCTCGTCACCTATTAGCCACTCGACGGCGGCAGCCCGGCTAAACGACGGGACAGTACCTGCGCGAACTTCAACAGCTAGCCAGAGCCTGCAATTGCAAGGAGGTGTCGGCTACTCAATACACCAACGATCTGATCCGAGATGCGTTCGTGGCGGGAATCAGCTCATCCTATATTCGCCTGCGGCTGCTAGAGCAGGGTAACCTGGACCTGGCTAAGACGGTAGAATTGGCCGATGCGATGGAAACGGCCTCTAGAAGTCTTGAAACCGACCCCACCGACCACGTGGGAACATCGTGGCAAGTACAGCCACCGCCTCAACTGTACCCGGCGGCTCCTCGGAACTGCGTGATAATGCTCTCAACTTCAGACCTGACGGCTGCGGCAGCTCCTGGAGGCCCATGGTGCTATTTCTGCGGATTGGCGAAGCACCTCGTCAGAGATGTCCGGCCAGGACGGTGTTTTGCTCTGCCTGTGGGAAGAAAGGGCACTATGCAAAAGTGTGCCGAGCAAAGACCCCTTCCAAGCCCAGCAGTGCTGCGTGTGACTCCCCAGGATCCATCTCCTCGTCTCCGGCCTTGTCGATGTCTTCAGCCACGTGCGATTCACGGGCGCCGCCATTTCCTATGACGACGACGCAAGCCACGTGTGACCTGCGGGTGCCGCCGCTTTCAACATCATCGACCACGTGTGATTTGTGGGCGCGGCCATTTTGGTCGACACCGGCCACAGAAGACCAGCAGGGGTCCTTGTCGTTGGCTATCTCAGCTGCCTGCACTCGGGATCCAACAGTGGCGTCAATCATCCTGGACCAGGCCAAGCCTCACAGACTCAACAAGTCCATGATGGACATAGAGGTAAACGGGCGTCTGGCGCATTGCCTGTTCGACAGCGGGAGCACGGAGAGTTTCATCCATCCGGATACAGTGAAACGGTGCGCTCTCCGTGTGCAAACTGTCAGGCAGACAATCTCCATGGCGTCGAGGTCCCGATCTGTTATCGTTCTTGGGAGCTGTGTGGTAACCTTAACGGTGCGGGGCACAGTTCACGAGAACTTCAGGCTCCTCGTGTTACCGCACCTTTGCACTCTGGTACTCCTGGGGCTAGACTTTATGGTCCACCTGAGGAGTGTGACCCTGCAGTACGATGGGCCACTCCCTCCACTTTCAGTGGGAGAACAGCAGCCTCCAAATTGTCCAGCGCGCTCCACATGCAGTCTCTCGACACTCAAAATTACCCCGCCTTCCCTATTCAAAAATCTCGTGCCAGGCTGCAAGCCCATCGCGACTAAGAGCAGGCGTTACAGCGCTGAGGATCGGATCTTTATTCGATCTGAGGTTCAGCGGCTCCTCAGGGAAGGGGTCATTCAACCTAGCACTAGCCCATGGAGAGCACAAGTCGTGGTGGTCAAGACTGGAGACAAGCCCCGGATGGTCATAGACTATAGTCAGACCATTAATAGGTACATGCAGCTGGACGCGTACCCTCTCCCGCGCATATCTGACATGGTCAACCAGATTGCGCAGTACCGGGTGTTCTCCACCATCGACTTGAAGTCAGCCTACCACCAGCTCCCCATTCGCCCAGAGGACCGCAAATACACGGCCTTTGAGGCGGATGGCCGTCTCTACCACTTTTTAAGAGTCCCTTTCGGCGTCACTAATGGGGTCTCGGTCTTTCAGCGTGAGATGGACCGAATGGTGGACCAAAACGGGCTACGGGCTACCTTCCCGTACCTGGACAACGTCACTATCTGCGGCCATGACCAGCAGGACCACGACGCCAACCTCCAGAAGTTTTTACGCACTGCGACTCTCCTGAACCTGACCTATAACAAGGAGAAGTGCGTATTCAGCAAGCACCGCCTAGCAATCCTTGGATACGTGGTGGAAAACGGGGTCATCGGCCCCGATCCAGACTGTATGCGTCCCCTCCTTGCACTTCCCCTACCCACTAGCATCAAAGCACTGAGAAGATGCTTAGGCTTCTTCTCGTACTATGCACAGTGGGTTCCCAATTACGCGGACAAAGCCCGTCCGCTCATAAAATCTACATCTTTTCCCCTGACAGCAGAGGCTCGCCAAGCCTTTGAAGGGATAAAAGCTGACATCGCGAAAGCCACGATGCACGCTGTCGATGAGTCAAAGAACAAAGAACAAAGAACAAAGAACAATACAGCACAGGAACAGGCCCTTCGGCCCTCCAAGCCCGCGCCGCTCCCCGGTCCAGGATTGAATCCTGAATCCAGGATCCCCGCCCAATTTTCCAGCCTATCTACATACCAATATCCTATCCACCGAGCTGTCCCTCACAGCTATGATGCTTTGTTCATTACAACCTATTAACTTACCCCCACCCCCCCATTCCAGACCATGTGATCTCCAGGGAGAGGCGAAAACCCAGAGTGAAAAACCCCAGGGCCAATATGGGGAAAAAAAATCTGGGAAATTCCTCTCCGACCCCCTGAGGCGATCGAAACGAGTCCAGGAGATCACAATGGCCCCGATCGGAAAATGCTTCCCAACCCTAGTCATTTCCACTTCCACGAACACCATATGAATTCCCTGCCCCCGAGACAGGTTCCCAACTATCCGCAGTCTCACTCTGTACTGGCACCAGCAAGATGATCATAGAATGAAGGCTTGAAACGAGAAACCAGGAACAATTAGCCCGCGCCGCTCCCTGGTCCAAACTAGACCACTCTTTTGTATCCCTCCATTCCCACTCCGTTCATATAGCTGTCTAGATAAGTCTTAAACGTTCCCAGTGTGTCCGCCTCCACCACCTTGCCCGGCAACACATTCCAGGCCCCCACGACCCTCTGTGTGAAATATGTCCTTCTGATATCTGTGTTAATCCTCCCCCCCTTCACCTTGAACCTATGACCCCTCGTGAACGTCACCACCGACCCGGGGAAAAGCTTCCCACCGTTCACCCTATCTATGCCTTTCATAATTTTATACACCTCTATTAAGTCTCCCCTCATCCTCCGTCTTTCCAAGGAGAACAACCCCAATTTCCCCAATCTCTCCTCATAACCAAGCCCCTCCATACCAGGCAACATCCTGGTAAACCTCCTCTGTACTCTCTCCAAAGCCTCCACGTCCTTCTGGTAGTGTGGCGACCAGAACTGGACGCAGTATTCCAAATGCGGCCGAACCAACGTTCTATACATCTGCAACATCAGACCCCAACTTTTATACTCTATGCCCCGTCCTATAAAGGCAAGCATGCCATATGCCTTCTTCACCACCTTCTCCACCTGTGACGTCACCTTCAAAGATCTGTGGACTTGCACACCCAGGTCCCTCTGCGTCTCTACACCCTTTATGGTTCTTCCATTTATCGTGTAGCTCCTCCCTACATTATTCCCACCAAAATGCATCACTTCGCATTTATCAGGATTGAACTCCATCTGCCATTTCCTTGCCCAAATTTCCAGCCTATCTATATCCTTCTGTAGCCTCTGACAATGTTCCTCACTATCTGCAAGTCCTGCCAGTTTTGTGTCGTCCGCAAACTTACTGATCACCCCAGTTACTCCTTCTTCCAGATCATTTATATAAATCACAAACAGCAGAGGTCCCAATACAGAGCCCTGCGGTACACCACTAGTCACAGGCCTCCAGCCGGAAAAAGACCCTTCCACTACCACCCTCTGTCTTCTATGACCAAGCCAGTTCTCCACCCATCTAGCCACCTCCCCCTTTATCCCATGGGATCCAACCTTTTTCACTAGCCTACCATGAGGGACTTTGTCAAACGCTTTACTAAAGTCCATATAGACAACATCCACGGCCCTTCCTTCGTCAACCATTTTGGTCACTTCTTCAAAAAACACCACCAGGTTCGTGAGGCATGACCTCCCTCTCACAAAACCATTTTGACTATCGTTAATGAGTTTATTCCTTTCTAAATGCGCATACATCCTATCTTTAAGAATCTTCTCCAACAACTTCCCCACCACGGACGTCAAGCTCACTGGCCTATAATTACCCGGGTTATCCTTCCTACCCTTCTTAAATAACGGGACCATCCCCTTCCAGGTGGAGAGTGATGCATCTGATTTCGCCCTGGCCGCCACACTTAACCAGGCGGGCAGGCCCGTCGCCTTTTTCTCTCGCACCCTCCAAGGCCCTGAAATTCGGCACTCATCTGTGGAGAAAGAGGCTCAGGCCATTGTGGAGCCCGTACGGCATTGGTGCCATTATTTGGCTGGCAAACGGTTTACCCTGCTTACGGACCAGTGGTCCGTGGCCTTCATGTTTAACAACACGTTAAGGGGAAAAATTAAGAATGATAAAATCTTGAGGTGGAGAATCGAACTCTCCACCTACAACTATGATATCATGTACCGTCCGGGGAAGCTCAATGAGTCCCCAGATGCCCTGTCGCATGGAACATGTGCCAGTGTGCAGGAGGACCGGTTACAGGCCCTCCACAATGATCTCTGCCATCCGGGGATCACTCGGCTCTTCCATTTTGTAAAGGCTCGGAATCTGCCCTACTCCATAGAGGATGTCAGGTCGATAACTCGAAGCTGCCAGGTATGTGCAGAGTGCAAGCCGCACTTCTACCGGCCTGACTGGGCACACCTCATTAAGGCCACTCGCCCTGAGTGTCGACTTCAAGGGCCCCCTTCCTTCGACAGATCGGAATGTGTATTTCCTCAACGTGGTTGACGAATACTCCCGATTCCCCTTTGCCATTCCCTGTTCTGACATGTCCTCTGCCACGGTCATCAAAGCCCTGCGGAGTCTTTTTACCCTGTTCGGCTACCCCAGTTATATCCACAGTGATAGGGGTTCGTCGTTTATGAGCGATGACTTGAGGCAATACCTGCTCTCTAAAGGAATTGCCTCAAGTAGGACTACGAGTTATAATCCCAGGGGTAACATAGAACATAGAACATTACAGCGCAGTACAGGCCCTTTGGCCCTCGATGTTGCGCCGACCAGTGGTACCAATCTAAAGCCCCTCTAATCTACACTATTCCAATATCATCCATATGTTTATCCAATAACCACTTGAACGCTCTCAACGTTGACGAGTCCACCACTGCTGCAGGCAGGGCATTCCACGCCCTTACTACTCTCTGAGTAAAGAACCTACCTCTAACATCTGTCCTATATCTCTCACCCCTCAATTTAAAGCTATGTCCCCTCGTGCTAGCCAACACCATCCGAGGAAAAAGGCTCTCACTATCCACCCTATCTAATCCTCTGATCATCTTGTATGCCTCTATTAAGTCACCTCTTAACCACCTTCTCTCTAACGAAAACAACCTCAAGCCCCTCAGCCTTTCCTCATACAATTTTCCTACCATACCAGGCAACATCCTGGTAAATCTCCTCTGCACCCTTTCCAACACTTCCACATCTTTCCTATAATACGGCGACCAGAACTGTACGCAATACTCCAAATGCGGCCGCACCAGAGTTTTGTACAGTTGCAGAATGACCTCCTGGCTCTGAAACTCAATCCCTCTACTAATAAAAGCTAACACACCGTACGCCTTCTTAACAACCCTATCAACCTGGGTGCCAACTTTCAGGGATCTATGCACATGGACACCCAGATCCCTCTGTTCATCCACACTACCAAGTATCTTACCATTAGCCCAGTACTCTGTATTCCTGTTACTCCTTCCAAAGTGAATCACCTCACACTTTTCCGCATTAAACTCCATTTGCCACCTCTCAGCCCAGCTCTGCAGCTTATCTATGTCCTTCTGTAACCTGCCACTTCCCTCCGCACTGTCCACAACTCCACCGACTTTAGTGTCATCCGCAAATTTACTAATCCATCCTTCCACGCCCTCATCCAAGTCATTAGTAAAAATGACAAACAGCAGTGGCCCCAAAACAGATCCTTGCGGTACACCACTAGTAACTGAACTCCAGGATGAATATTTCCCATCAACCACCACCCTTTGTTTTCTTACAGCTAACCAATTCCTGATCCAAACCACTAAATCACCCTCAATCCCATGTGTCCGTATTTTCTGCAAAAGCTTACCATGGGGAACCTTATCAAACGCTTTGCTGAAATCCATATACACCACATCAACTGCTTTACCCTCATCCACCTCTTTGGTCACCTTCTCAAAGAACTCAATAAGGTTTGTGAGGCACGACCTACCCTTCACAAAACCGTGCTGACTATCCCTAATCAAATTATTCCTTTCTAGGTGATTATAAATCCTATCTCTTATAATCCTTTCCAATACTTTGCCCACAACAGAAGTAAGGCTCACCGGTCTATAATTACCAGGGTTGTCCCTACTCCCCTTCTTGAACAAGGGGACAACATTTACTATCCTCCAGTCTTCTGGCACTGTTCCTGTAGACAATGACGACACAAAGATCAAATCGGACAGGTCGAGAGAGAAAACGCTACAGTCTGGAAGCTGTTTTACTGGCGTTAACAAAGAACAAAGAACAGTACAGCACAGGAAACAGGCCCTTCGGCCCTCCAAGCCTGTGCCGCTCCTTGGTCCAACTAGACCAATCGTTTGTATCCCTCCATTCCCAGGCTGCTCATGTGACTATCCAGGTAAGTCTTAAACGATGTCAGCGTGCCTGCCTCCACCACCCTACTTGGCAGCGCATTCCAGGCCCCCACCACCCTCTGTGTAAAAAACGTCCCTCTGATGTCTGAGTTATACTTCGCCCCTCTCAGCTTGAGCCCGTGACCCCTCGTGATCGTCACCTCCGACCTGGGAAAAAGCTTCCCACTGTTCACCCTATCTATACCCTTCATAATCTTGTATACCTCTATTAGATCTCCCCTCATTCTCCGTCTTTCCAAGGAGAACAACCCCAGTCTACCCAATCTCTCCTCATAGCTAAGACCCTCCATACCAGGCAACATCCTGGTAAACCTTCTCTGCACTCTCTCCAATGCCTCCACGTCCTTCTGGTAGTGCGGCGACCAGAACTGGACGCAGTACTCCAAATGTGGCCTAACCAGCGTTCTATACAGCTGCATCATCAGACTCCAGCTTTTATACTCTATACCCCGTCCTATAAAGGCAAGCATACCATATGCCTTCTTCACCACCTTCTCCACCTGTGTTGCCACCTTCAAGGATTTGTGGACTTGCACACCTAGGTCCCTCTGTGTTTCTATACTCCTGATGACTCTGCCATTTATTGTATAACTCCTCCCTACATTATTTCTTCCAAAATGCATCACTTCGCATTTATCCGGATTAAATTCCATCTGCCACCTCTCCGCCCAATTTTCCAGCCTACCTATATCCTGCTGTATTGCCCGACAATGCTCTTCGCTATCCGCAATTCCAGCCATCTTCGTGTCATCCGCAAACTTGCTGATTACACCAGTTACACCTTCTTCCAAATAAGGTCTAGGGGTCTTCCAGTCTCCCGTTGGCAAGAGGTACTTTCTGAGGCGCTCCATTCAATCCGGTCCCTCCTGTGTACGGCAACCAACGCTACTCCACATGAGCGGATGTTTACCTTCCCTCGGAAGTCTTCCTCTGGGACCTCATTACCGTCTTGGTTGATGTACTCAGGACCTGTCCTCCTGCGGTGGCATGTTAGGGCCCGCAAGTCCGACCCTTTGGTTGAACAGGTCCATCTCCTCCATGCCAACCCTCAATATGCCTATGTGGCATATCCTGACGGGCGAGAGGACACGGTCTCTTTCAGAGATCTGGCGCCTGCAGGGGACCTGGAAACCCCCGTCACTCCCGCACCCCTGGTTAGGATTCCTTTGCCCATTCTCTCCCCTCCTGACACGGCGCGGGCAGCATCGGGACCTCAACTTAATCCTCTTACTCCCGTGTACAGCTTGCCTGAGTCCAGGAGATTGTCGCCACCTCGAGGTCCACAGGCATGTGAGGAACTGGAGGAGTCACTGGACACCACCTCGGAGAGAGGGTCGTCACCACGGTCACCAGAACCGGCACTGGAGCCAGTGCTGCGGAGGTCGCAGAGACGGTGCGGACCCGCGATACGGCTGAACTTGTGAACATATGGACAGTTCGTATTGTCTCCTTACCCCACCGGCCTTTGTTTTTAAAGGAGGGGTGAATGTGGTGAACCATAGATGGTTACCACTATGGGTACTTGTACATATGTTACTCTTGTTACTGTTGGGGTTAGGGTTGGGGTGTTCCACCTGTTAGCATTGTTCTGTGGTACACTCCGTTTGACTCCGCCTTCCTATAGGAGTATAAAGGTCACTGCTACTTCCTAGTCGCCCTTAGTCTGGGATAGTATTGTTAAGCAGTGTGCTCTATTCTTGTTGTGAATAAAAGCCTTTATTCCCGGGTATGTCCTAGCCTCCCGTGTGAATTATTCGCGCATCAGAGAGTGAGCGCAGAGGAGAGACAGAGAGAGAGTGAGCGCAGGAGAGAGAGAGTGAGCGCAGGAGAGAGAGAGTGAGCGCAGGAGAGAGAGAGTGAGCGCAGGAGAGAGAGAGTGAGCGCAGGAGAGAGAGAGTGAGCGCAGGAGAGAGAGAGTGAGCGCAGGAGAGAGGGAGTGAGCGCAGAGGAGAGAGAGTGAGCGCAGAGGTGAGAGAGTGAGCGCAGAGGTGAGAGAGTGAGCGCAGAGGTGAGAGAGAGAGAGTGAGCGCAGGAGAGAGACAGTGAGCGCAGAGGAGAGAGAGAGAGTGGGCGCAGAGGAGGGAGAGAGAGAGAGCACAGAGGAGGGAGAGCGAGAGAGCGCAGAGGAGAGATAGAGAGAGAGAGAGCGCAGAGGAGCGAGAGAGAGAGCGCAGGGGAGGGAGAGAGAGAGAGCGAGCGCAGAGGAGCGAGAGAGAGAGCGCAGGGGAGGGAGAGAGAGAGAGCGAGCGCAGAGGAAGGAGAGAGGGAGAGAGAGAGAGCGAGAGCGCTTAGGAGAGAGAGCGCAGAGGAGAGAGAGTGAGAGAGCACAGAGGAGAGATAGAGAGAGAGAGGGTGCAGAGGAGGGAGAGAGAGAGCGAGCACAGAGGAAGGAGTGAGAGAGCGAGAGCGCAGAGGAGGGAGAGAGAGAGCGCAGAGGAGTGAGAGAGAGAGAGCACAGAGGAGGGAGAGAGGGCAGAGGAGGGAGAGAGAGAGCGCGCAGAGGAGGGAGAGAGAGAGACCGCAGAAGAGGGAAAGATAGAGAGAGCGCAGAAGAGGGGGAGAGAGAGAGAGAGAGCGCAGAGGAGGGAGAGAGAGAGAGTGCAGAGGAGGGGGAGAGAGACAGCGTGCAGAGGAGAGAGAGAGTGAGAGCGAGCGCAGAGGAAGGAGGGGGAGAGAGAGAGCGTAGAGGAGGGAGAGAGAGCACAGAGGAGGGAGAGAGAGAGAGTGCAGAGGTGAGATCGAGAGAGAGAGAGAGCAGAGGAAGGAGAGAGAGAGAGAGAGCGCAGAGGAGAGAGTGAGAGAGTGCAGAGGAGAGTGAGAGAGTGCAGAGGAGAGAGAGTGAGAGAGCGCGCAGAGAGAGAGAGAGCGCAGAGGAGGGAGAGAGGGAGAGCGAGCGCAGAGGAAGGAGAGAGAGAGCGAGAGCGCTTAAGAGAGAGAGAGAGAGCGCAGAGGAGAGTGAGAGAGCGCTGAGGAGAGAGAGAGAGAGTGCAGAGGAAGGAGAGAGTGAGAGAGTGCAGAGGAGAGAGTGAGAGAGCGCAGAGGAGAGAGAGTGAGAGAGCGCAGAGGAGAGAGAGTGAGAGCGCAGAGGAAGGAGAGAGTGAGAGAGTGCAGAGGAGAGAGAGTGAGAGAGCGCAGAGGAGAGAGAGTGAGAGCGCGCAGAGGAGAGAGAGTGAGAGCGCGCAGAGGAGAGAGAGAGAGCGCAGAGGAGAGTGAGAGAGCGCAGAGGAGAGAGAGAGAGCGCAGAGGAAGGAGAGAGTGAGAGAGTGCAGAGGAGAGAGAGTGAGAGAGCACAGAGGAGAGAGAGTGAGAGCGCGCAGAGGAGAGTGAGAGCGCGCAGAGGAGAGAGAGAGCGCAGAGGAGGGAGAGAGGGAGAGCTAGCGCAGAGGAAGGAGAGAGAGTGCAGAGGAGGGAGAGAGAGAGAGAGAGCGCAGAGGAGGGAGAGAGGGAGAGCGAGCGCAGAGGAAGGAGAGAGAGCGCAGAGGAGGGAGAGAGAGAGAACGAGCGCAGAGGAAGGAGAGAGAGTGCAGAGGAGGGAGAGAAAGAGAGAGACGCAGTGGAGGGAGAGAGAGAGAGCGCAGAGGAGGGAGAGAGAGAGGGCAGAGGAGGGAGAGAGAGAGTGCAGAGGAGGGAAAGAGAGAGCGCGCAGAGGAGGGACAGAGAGTGAGAGAACGCAGAGGAGGGAGAGAGAGAGCACAGTGGAGAGAGGGAGAGAGAGACAGAGTGCAGAGGAGAGAGGGAGAGAGAGAGTGCAGAGGAGAGAGAGAGAGAGAATGTGTAGAGGAGAGAGAACGCACAGAGGAGAGAGAGAGCGCGCAGAGGCGAGAGAGAGAGTGCAGAGGAGAGAGAAAGCGCAGAGGAGAGAGAGAGAGGGAATGCAGAGGAGGGAGAGAGAGAGAGTGCAGAGGAGAGAGCGAGAGCGCAGGGGAGGGAGGGAGAGTGAGAGAGCGCAAAGGAGAGAGAGTGAGAGAGTGAGCGCAGAGGAAGGAGGGAGAACGCAGAGGAGGGAGAGAGAGAGCGCAGAAGAGAGAGGGAGAGAGTGCAGAGGAGAGAGAGAGAGAATGTGTAGAGGAGAGAGAATGCACAGAGGAGAGAGAGAGCGTGCAGAGGTGCAAGAGCGAGAGCGCAGAGGAGAGAGAGAGCGCAGAGGAGAGAGAGAGAGCGCAGAGGAGAGAGAAAGAGAGTTCAGAGGAGAGTGAGAGAGCGCAGTGGAGAGAGAGGGAGAGAGGGAGTGCTGAGGAGAGAGAGAGAGAGAGGGTGCGCTGAGGAGAGAGAGAGAGGGAGAGGGCGCGCGCCAAGGGAAGGGGGGGGGGCGTGCTGAGGGGAGGGGGTGCGTGCACCGAGGGCAGGGGGGGCGCACGCCGAGGGGCGGGGGGGCGCTCGCCGAGGGGAGGGGGGTGCGTGCCGAGGGGAGGGGGGGTGCTCGCCGAGGGGAGGGGGGTGCGTGCCGAGAGGGGGGGTGCGTGCCGAGAGGAGGGGGGTGCGTGCCGAGAGGAGGTGGGGTGCGTGCCGAGAGGAGGGGGGGTGCTCGCCGAGGGGAGGGGGGGTGCTCGCCGAGGGGAGGGGGGTGCGTGCCGAGAGGGGGGGTGCGTGCCGAGAGGAGGTGGGGCACACGCTGAGAGGGGATGGGGCACGCGCCGACCGGAGAGGGGGGCACACCGACGAGAGGTGGCGAGCGGCAAGGAGTGAGGGAGTGAGATCCCTGTGAATGTGTGATGGGTTTGAGAGTTGAGAGTGATGAGATGGTTGACTTACCCTTATGGAACAGAGGCGATCATCCATCTTCTTGCTGCACTGACTGGGCTGATCTTTTCTGTAGAATGTTTACACTGACCATCGCTGAGACCATGTCCCAAGCTGGATTGGTCCCTGAGACCATGTCCCGAGCCGGATTGGTCCTGGAGACCATGTCCCAAGCCGGATTGGTCACGGAGACCATGTCCCAAGCCGGATTGGTCCCTGAGACCATGTCCCGAGCCGGATTGGTCCCTGAGACCATGTCCCGAGCCGGATTGGTCCCTGAGACCATGTCCCGAGCCGGATTGGTCCCTGAGACCATGTCCCGAGCCGGATTGGTCCCTGAGACCATGTCCCGAGCCGGATTGGTCCCTGAGACCATGTCCCAAGCTGGATTGGTCCCTGAGACCATGTCCCAAGCTGGATTGGTCCCGGAGACCATGTCCCGAGCTGGATTGGTCCCGGAGACCATGTCCCGAGCTGGATTGGTCCCTGAGACCATGTCCCGAGCTGGATTGGTCCCTGAGACCATGTCCCGAGCTGGATTGGTCCCTGAGACCATGTCCCGAGCTGGATTGGTCCCGGAGACCATGTCCCAAGCTGGATTGGTCCCGGAGACCATGTTCCAAGCTGGATTGGTCCCGGAGACCATGTCCCGAGCCGGATTGGTCCCTGAGACCATGTCCCAAGCTGGATTGGTCCCTGAGACCATGTTCCAAGCTGGATTGGTCCCGGAGACCATGTCCCGAGCTGGATTGGTCCCTGAGACCATGTCCCAAGCTGGATTGGTCCCTGAGACCATGTTCCAAGCTGGATTGGTCCCGGAGACCATGTCCCGAGCTGGATTGGTCCCTGAGACCATGTCCCGAGCCGGATTGGTCACTGAGACCATGTCCCAAGCTGGATTGGTCCCTGAGACCATGTCCCGAGCCGGATTGGTCCCTGAGACCATGTCCCAAGCTGGATTGGTCCCTGAGACCATGTCCCAAGCTGGATTGGTCCCGGAGACCATGTCCCAAGCTGGATTGGTCCCGGAGACCATGTTCCAAGCTGGATTGGTCCCGGAGACCATGTCCCGAGCTGGATTGGTCCCGGAGACCATGTTCCAAGCTGGATTGGTCCCGGAGACCATGTCCCGAGCTGGATTGGTCCCGGAGACCATGTTCCAAGCTGGACTGGTCCCTGAGACCATGTCCCGAGCTGGATTGGTCCCGGAGACCATGTCCCGAGCTGGATTGGTCCCCTTGGTGGATCTCCTGCGGACAGTGTGAGGGTAGAGAACATCGTGACAGGCCTCGACTGTGTCCAACAGGTGCTCCAGTGACCTGTTCCTGAACCTGGGCACAGATCCTTTGGAAGCCATGTCTGCTGTCTAACGTTGCAGGGATTGCAAATTACAGATGCACCATAGAAAGCATTCTTTCTGGTTGTATCACAGCTTGGTATGGCTCCTGCTCTGCCCAAGACCACAAGAAACTACAAAGGGTCGTGAACAAAGCCCAGTCTATCACACAAACCAGCCTCCCATCCATTGACTCTGTCGACACTTCCCGCTGCCTCGGCAAAGCAGCCAGTATAATTAAGGACCCCAGGCACCCCGGACATTCTCTCTTCCAGCTTCTTTCTTCGGGAAAAAGATACAAAAGTCTGGGGTCACGTACCAACCGACTCAAGAACAGCTTCTTACCTGCTGCTGTCAGACTTTTGAATGGACCTACCTCACACTAAGTTGATCTTTCTCTACACCCTAGCTATGACTACACTGTGCACTCTCTCCTTTCCTTCTCCCCTATGTACTCTATGAACAGTATGCTTTGTCTGTATAGCGCGCAAGAAACAATACTTTTCACTGCATACTAATACATGTGACAATAATAAATCAAACCAAGTTAAAAAAAACATCCACCAGCAAAGTGGGTGTTCCTCAATGATGAATATTTAATGATGTTTGAAGTATATGATATGATGTGAAATCCACCATTGCAGCCGGCGGGTTGGACGCCGTTTTTTAGGCTTACTCGTGGACATTTAGGGCACATTCCGGGCAGTGTTAGGTGGGAAAGTAAGTGAACCATAGAATCCCTACAGTGCAGGAGGAGGCCATTCAGCCCATCGAGTCTACACCGACCACAATCCCACCCAGGCCCTATCCCCGTAACCCCATGCATTACCCTGACTAGTCCCCCTGACACTAAGGGGGAATTTAGCTTGGCCAATCCAGCTAACCTAATTCACCTAAACTGATGAGATGGATGTTAAGGACCTGCAGAGGGATATGGGTAATTTAGGTGAGTGATCTGTGGGTATGACTGCGAGAGCGTTAGAATGTGACAAGAGTGTGAAGTTTGGTAGGAAAAATGAAAATGCAGAATATTCTGGAGTGGTGAGAAACTGGGAAGTGTTTTTATTCAGAGGGACATAGAAATCATCATAGAAATCATAGAATCCTACAGTGCAGAAGGAGGCCATTCGGCCCATCGAGTCTGCACTGACCATAATCCCACCCAGGCCCTGATCCCATATATCCTCATATTTACCCTGCTAATCCCCCTGACACAGTTAATTTAGCATGGCCAATCAACCTAACCCGCACATCTTTGGACTGTGGGAGGAAACCGGAGCACCTGGAGGAAACCCACGCAGACACGTGGAGAATGTGCAAACTCCATACAGACAGTGACCCGAGGCCGGAATTGAACCAGGATCCCTGGCGCTGTGAGGCAGCAGTGCTAACCACTGCGCCACTGTGCCGCCCCTGGGTGACCTGGGTGACCTTGTACATACATCACAGATAGTTAATATGCAGGTACAGCATGCAAATGATGTCATCTTTTATCACAAAACAGTTGGATTGAAGAAGTTTCACTACAATTATCCAGAGCATTGGTGAGGCCACACCTGGAGTAATGTGTAGTGTCAGTCTCTTTACACGAGGAAGGATATACTTTCCCTCATGGGAGTGCAACGGAGGTTCAATGGGCAGATTACCGGGATGAGGGCGTTGTCCAATGGAGAGGCAGTAGTGTGTGGTATTGTCACTGGACTAGTGATCCAGAGACCCAGGATTGTGCTCTGGGGACCTGGGTTCAAATCCCACCAGAAATGATGTTGAAATCTGGAATTAAAAATCTAATGATGACCTTGAAACCATTGTCGTAAAAACCCATCTGATTCACTAATGCCCTTTAGAGAAAGAAATGTGACATCTTTATCCAGTCCAGACCCACAGCAACGTGGTTGATTTTTAAATGCTCTCTGAAATGGCCTTGGAAACCATTCAGGGCTATGAGGAACGGACAACAAACGCTGGCCCAGCCAGCGATGCACACATCCCATAAACAAATAAAAATAAAGATTGGCCCATATCCCCTGTTTCGAAGAATGAGAGAGGATCTCACTGAATTTCTGGAATCTAGAAGATAGAGCAAAGAAAATTACAGCACAGGAACAGGCCTTCGGCCCTCCAAGCCTGCACTCACCATACTGCCCGACTGAACTAAAACCCACTCCCCTTCCAGGGACCATATCCCTCTATTCCCATCCTATTCATGTATTTGTCCAGTGCCCCTTAAAACTCACTTCCGTATCCGCTTCCACTACCTCCCTCGGCGGTGAGCTCCAGGCACCCACCACCCTCTGTGTAAAAAACTTGTCTCGTACATCTCCTTTAAACCTTGCCCCTCGCACCTTAAACTTATGCCCCCTAGTAATTAACTCTTCCACCCTGGGAAAAAGCTTCTGACTATCCACTCTGTCTATGCCACTCATAATGTAGTCCAGACCCACAGTAGACTCTCTGTCTCTGAATAGGAAGAGGAACGTTGAGTGTATTTTGGATATGGAGAGAATTTGGAGTTATGGGAATAGTGAGGGAAGGAAGGGTTGGGACAGTAGATCAGCCATGATTTTGCTGGACTTTGGAGAAGGGCCAAATGGCCGACTCCATTTTCAATGGTTGTGCGGTGAGGCTGCCCTGCCCAAAGGCTCCGGCCACTAAACTGTCCACTGACTCACACGACCAAACTGAAAGAAAACAAGAAGACCGGTCCACTCACCTGCATTAGCAATCCCCTCATCTGCAATTCAGGCTTCAGCATTGAGAAAGAGGGAGGGGAGGGTTTGACCTCAGTACCAACACCAGCATCAGTACTGACAGAAGAGGAGGCAACGGGAGCGCAGAACAAAGTGAGAGCGCTCTGGCAGCAGCACAAGGGGCAGCTTCACCTGAACCCACTTCATCAAGTAGCCTTCCCTAACAAGAGTCCAAACAGGAGGGAGCCCAAACAAGATGGGGAGAGAGAGAAAGAGAGAGAGAGAGAAAACAAAAAAGGAACATAAAAAAGAGCTGATGGAGAAGGAGATGAATCCTGGGGATGGGCCGTCAAGGGGTACCTGTGGAGGAGTTGAAAAGTTCAAAAATAGATCAAATAAAGCAGAGAACAGGACAGCAGGAAACAGTGTACCCACCTGACAGGACCAACTGGGAGCCGCCCCCTGTGCCGGGTGGAAGTAAAGAGATCTTGTTGAAGAAAAAATGTTTCTTTTCCCAAGCGAGTGAAAAGCTCTACAATTAATTGTTCCCTCCCTATTCCCTAATCCCAGCTTCAATGCAGAGAATATCAGACCTACTCCAACACAAACTGGACTGCTAGAAAAGGGATCCCATGAGTAAGTGCCTCTCCTCCCTCCCCCATATCCTTTGTTCCTCTTCCTCTATCTCATCCCAAGCCCCTTAAGTCAACATCTGGAGCCCCTTGTGCCCCTTCCGAGCTTTTGCTGAAACATTGGCACGTCTGGCATGTTGGATTAAAGCTATGGGTCAAAGGTCATCAACAGAGGCGAGAGGTGCCAAGGAGATTTACTAGAATGTGACTACGGATAACTTCAGTTCCCTGGAAAAACTGGAGAAGCTGCTTTTATTCATCTTAGGGCAGAGAAGGTGAAGGGGATAGTTAATTGAGGTGTTCAAAATTAGGGAAGAATTTGATAGGGTAAATAAAGGAGAATCACAGAAGCCAAAAAGGACGCAGGTTTAAGATTATTTGCAAAAAACAATGGGGGTGGGGAGGGGGGAGAGATATGATCTGGAATGCACTGCCCAAGAGGGTGGTGGATGCAAATTCAATCATAATTCCCAAAGGAGAATTGGACAATTACTTTCTGGGAAAAAGCTGGGATGTCCAAAGATGTGTGGGTTAGGTGGATTGGCCATGCTAAATTGCTCCTTAGTGTCAGGGGGACTAGCTAGGGTAAAGCATAGGGTTATGGGGATAGGGCCTGGGTGGGATTGTGGTTGATGGGCCAAATGGCCTCCTTCTGCGCTGTAGGATTTTATGATTCTATGTGGGGAAAGAGCAGAGGGAGTGGATAGCTCATTCAAAGAGCTGGCAATGGCACAGTGGGCTGAATGGCCCCATGCTGTGTTGTATGACTCTATAACTACATGTACAAAAGGCTTGACCAAACCTAGCTAGCAGAGTCTGTAGTGTCGGACCTGTGTATCTCCCACTGGCCAGCCAGACTATCCTGTTCAACAGCCAGGAGAATGGCTCTCAGCCTGATTAGCTCAGATTATAAAATGAATGGAATTTGAATGGTCCTGAACATAGGAAATAGATTTGACTGATGGTCTGTTGTATTTCAGCTGGAGAACCAAAGTCTTAGTCATGACTATGGGAAAGATTTCCATAGCAACCACCATGATGTAGGTCGGGGACTAGGGACCTTCATAGCCAACGAGAATCTTTCAGATCCTGCTTCCTCTTCACTGAGGCAACAGACTGGAAAAAGAGGGGGGCAAATGGGATGACCAAAACTCGGAATAGGACACTGGCCCTGTGTCGGTGTTGTGACTCCTTATGTTGTGGTGGCAACAGCCTCGATTCTTCTGCGATGTCACTGCCTCCTCCTGTCTTCAAAGTACTGCTGCCCCCTCCCACCCATGAGGAAGCTTGGATTTGGGAAGAGGGAGAATGATTAAAGGGAAAAACACCATCATTGCAGAGTCTTGCCCTGAATAAGATGAACACGTGCTCAAGTGCAGGCAACCATTATTGAACAGCTTCATTTACACCTCCCCAACAGAGAGGGCAGCAGAGAGGGCTTTAGATTACACCCCTGCCCCATTTGAAAAAAGAAACAACTTATTCATCAAAATGCAAAACGGTACATGTAGATAATGTTCCAGTATACAATATAACTAAACAAATACCAACAATACTTACATTCTTAATGTGAATACTTAAATACAAAATTTAACGGATTGGATTGCATACCTGTTTCTCCTGTAATCACACCCAAAACATACATGACCAATATGAACAGAATAATGCACGTGTAAAATGAGTGTGCTTATTTTATAATTAGCCATAGTCTATGAAGAACAATAGACATCCCTCTCCATTCGAGAGAGACAATTGTTTAGATATCACTTGAGGACACCATTCCACACCAAACCTGGAGCATAGTGCAGAAGGAGGCCATTCAGCCCATCGAGTCTGCACTGACCATAATCTCACCCAGGCCTCATCCCTGTAACCTCACATATTTACCCTGCTAACCCCCTGACACTAAGGGTCAATTTAGCATGGCCAATCAACCTAACCCGCACATCTTTGGACTGTGGGAGGAAACCGGAGCACCCGGAGGAAACCCACGCAGACACAGGGAGAACATGCAAACTCCACACAGACAGTGACCCAGGGCCAGAATTGAACCCGGGTCCCTGGCACTGTGAGGCAGCAGTGCTAACCACTGTGCCAACGTGCCACCCCATAAGGGAAGCAGGACGTCATGAACTACTGCAGCCGGTACAGGGATTGAACTCACACCATTGACACCATTCTACATCACATTCTAGCCAACTGAACTGACTAACCCCTACAAAAGACAGTACCCCCAACTGTGCTGTATTGCCTTGGTACTGTACTGGAGTGTCAGTCTTTCATTTTGCATTGTGTTGAACCCAAAACCTTGTGGCCCAGGGGCAGGAGTGCACTGAGCCACAGCTGATATATTAAGGTGGATAACAGACCCACAATTTTTAGTTTACAAGATCGACGCCTTCCCACTTGGTCACCGCATCTCTTTTTTAAATAAACAAATACATCTATTTTCTCCTAAACACCAGGATATGTTATTATGATCCAGTTAGGAACCAGTAAAAAGATTGCAATCCAGTTAGGGCCCAGTTTAAGGTAGATAAAGTTTGAAACTGTAGGTACTTCCTAAGGGAATGAGGCCACCAGATTCCAAAGTTTTTAACCAAACAAGATAGACTTTATGATACAAAACCAGAAAAGTAAAATAATTTAAATTATCTATCCTTCACTCTGACATTCAGAATTAACAGGAGGTACATGTGAACTAACAGGGAAACTGTGGTAGAATCCCTGTATTCATGTCACACCAGTGCACCTCTAATATCCTGGAAGACCGGGCCCTTTAACTAAAAGGAAATATAGAACAGAGCATGTACAGCCTGTCATCCTGCCTCACTCTGCACGTGCCCAGAACTCTTGGGCTGCCTCAGCCTCAGCCCGGATTGAGGTTAGTTCCTGTTTCATATCACCTTGTCCTTGGGAGAAGGAAAGCTTCACCACAGTGAAGGTTTCTTTACAATGGCTTTACTGTTTCTTTACCAGCAGTATCTAACCCAACATCATAAACTTCTAACAAATAGCTTATGCACCATAGAAAGCATTCTTTCTGGTTGTATCACAGCTTGGTGTGGCTCTTGCTCTGCCCAAGACTGCAAGGAACTACAAAAGGTCATGAATGAAGCCCAATCCATCTCGCAAACCAGTCTCCCATCCATTCTATGGATAGGAAAACCAGTCTGTGATAGGAAGGGACAGAGCAGGCAAACAAAGGAATGCACTAACAAATCGGGTCCAGGTAGGAAAGACTAACATAAAGACACTTTACCTGAATGCATGTAGCATTCGAAACAAAGTGAATGAGTTGACGGCACAAATCAGTACAAATGGGTATGATCTAGTGGCCATGACAGAAACGTGGTTGCAGGGTGACCAGGACTGGGAACTAAATATCCATAGATATCAGACAATTTGGAAGGATAGACAGGAAGGAAAAGGAGGTGGGGTAGCTCTGTTAATTAAGGATAACATCAGGGCGGTAGTGAGAGACGATATAGGCTCGAAGGAGCAAAATGTGGAATCAATGTGGGTGGAGATAAGGAATAGTAAGGGAAAAAAGTCACTGGTGGGCGTGGTCTATAGGCCTCCAAATAATAACTTCGAGGTGGGGCGGGCCATAAACAAACAAATGACAGATGCATGTAAAAATGGAACAGCAATAATCATGGGGGATTTTAACCTCCACGTTGATTGGTCAACTCAAGTCGCACTTGAGGAAGAGTTCTTAGAATGCTGTCGCGATAGTTTCCTCGAACAGTATGTTACAGAACCTATGAGGGAGCAAGCTATCCTGGATCTGGTCCTGTGTAATGAGGCAGGTAAAATAAATGATCTCCTTGTGAGGGATCCTCTTGGAATGAGTGATCACAATATGGTTGAATTTCTAATACAGATGGAGGGTGAGAAAGTAGGGTCCCAAACCAGTGTCCTCTGCTTGAACAGAGGGGAGTACAATAGGATGAGGGTGGAGTTGGCTACTGTAGACTGGGAACACAGACTAATTGGTGGGACAGTTGAGGAACAGTGGAGGATTTTTAAGGAGATTTTTCTCAGTACTCTGGAAAAATATATCCCAGTGAAAAAGAAGGGATGTAAGAAAAGGGATAACCAGCCATGGATAACTAAGGAGATAAAGGAGAGTATCAAATTAAAAACCAATGCATACAGAGTAGCCAAGATTAGTGGGGAACTAGAAGATTGGGAAAGCTTTAAAAAGCAACAAAGAACTCCTAAGAAAGCAATAAAGAAAGGAAAGATAGATTATGAAAGTAAACTAGCACAAAATATAAAAACTGATAGTAAGAGTTTTTACAAATATATAAAAAAGAAAAGATTGGCTAAAGTAAATGTTGGTCCCTTAGAAGATGAGAAGGGGGATGTAATACTGGGAAACGAGGAAATGGCTGAGGCCTTAAACAAGTTTTTTGTGTCGGTCTTCACCGTAGAGGACACAAATAACTTACCGAAAATTGACGGTCATGGAACTGTAGGGGGTGAGGACCTTAAAATGATCACTATTACTAAAGAGGTAGTGCTGGGTAGGCTCATGGGACTAAAGGTAGACAAGTCCCCTGGTCCGGATGGAATGCATCCCAGGGTACTAAAAGAAACGGCAGAGGCAATAGCAGATGCATTAGTTGTAATCTATCAAAATTCACTGGACTCTGGGGAGGTGTCAGCTGATTGGAAAACAGCTAATGTAACGCCACTGTTTAAAAAAGGAGGCAGAGAAAAGGCAGGTAACTACAGGCCGGTTAGCTTAACATCCGTAGTTGGGAAAATGCTGGAATCTATCATAAAGGAAGAAATAGCAGGACACCTGGAAAAGAATGGTTCAATCAAGCAGATGCAGCATGGATTCAGGAAGGGAAAGTCATGTTTGACTAATTTACTGGAGTTTTTTGAGGAGGTGACGAGTGCGGTTGACAGAGGGGAACCGGTGGATGTATTGTACTTGGATTTCCAGAAGGCTTTCGATAAGGCGCCTCACAAAAGGTTACTGCAAAAGATAAAGGTGCACGGAGTTGGGGGTAAAGTGTTAGCGTGGATTGAAGATTGGCTATCTAACAGAAAACAGAGAGTAGGTATAAATGGGTGCTTTTCTGGTTGGCAATCCGTGACTAGTGGCGTGCCGCAGGGATCGGTGCTGGGGCCTCAACTATTTACCATATACATAGATGATCTGGAGGAGGGAACCGAGTGTAGGGTAACAAAGTTTGTGGATGACACTAAGATGGGTGGGAAAGCAAATTGCGTGGAAGACACAGAGAGTCTGCAGAGAGATTTGGATAGGTTAAGTGAGTGGGTGAGGATCTGGCAGATGGAGTATAACGTTGGTAAGTGTGAGGTTATCCACTTTGGAAGGAATAATAGGAAAAGAGACTATTATTTAAACGGTGAAAAATTACAACATGCTACTGTGCAGAGGGACCTGGGGGTCCTTGTGCATGAATCACAAAAACTCAGTTTGCAGGTGCAGCAGGTGATCAAGAAGGCAAATGGAATGTTGGCTTTTATCGCGAGAGGGATGGAGTATAAAAGCAGGAAGGTCATGCTGCAACTGTACAAGGTGCTGGTGAGGCCGCACCTAGAGTACTGTGTACAGTTTTGGTCCCCTTATTTAAGAAAGGATGTATTGGGTTTGGAAGGGGTGCAGAGAAGGTTCACTAGGTTGATTCCGGAGATGAGAGGGTTGGCTTATGAGGAGAGATTGAGCAGACTAGGCCTGTACTCTTTGGAGTTTAGAAGGTTGAGGGGAGATCTTATAGAGACATATAAGATAATGAAGGGGCTAGACAGGGTAGAAACATTGAGATTGTTTCCACTTACAATGGAAACAAGAGCTAGGGGGCATAGCCTCAAAATACGGGGGAGTCAATTTAGAACAGAGTTGAGGAGAAACTTCTTCTCCCAGAGGGTAGTGAATCTTTGGAATTCTCTGCCCAATGAAGCGGTAGAGGCTACCTCATTAAATGAGTTTAAGTCACAGATAGAAATGTTTTTAGCCAATAAGGGAATTAAGGGTTATGGGGAGCGGGCGGGTAAGTGGAACTGAACCCACTATCAGATCAGCCATGATCTTATTGAATGGCGGAGCAGGCTTGAGGGGCCAGATGGCCTACTCCTGCTCCTATTTCTTATGTTCTTATGTTCATTGACTCTGTCTACACTTCCCGCTGCTCGGCAAAGCGGCCAGCATAATTAAGGATCCCACGCACCTTGGACATTCTCTCTTCCACTTTCTTCCTTCGGGAAAAAGATACAAAGATCTGAGGTCACGTACCAACTGACTCAAGAACAGCTTCTTCCCTGCTGCTGTCAGACTTTTGAATGGTCCGACCTTGCATTAAGTTGATCTTTCTCCACCCCCTAGCTATGACTGTAACACTACATTCTGCACTCTGTCGTTTCCTTCTCTATGAACGATATGTTTTGTCTGTATAGCGCACAAGAAACAATACTTTTCACTGTATGTTAATACATATGACAATAATAATTCAAATCAAATTATTAGTCAAGTAAAATAAGTTTATTTATTAGTGTCACAAGTAAGGCTTACATTAACACTGCAATGAAGTTACTGTGAAATTCCCCTAGTCGCCACATTCCGGCGCCTGTTCGGGTCAATGCATCTAATCAGCATGTCTTTCAGACTGTGGGAGGAAACCGGAACACCCGGAGGAAACCCACGCAGACACGGGGAGAACGTGCAGACTCCGCACAGACAGTGACCCAAGCCGGGAATCGAACCCAGGTCCCTGGCGCTGTGAGGCAGTAGTGCTAACCACTGGGCCACCGTGCCGCCTGTACATTCTGTACAGATAACCTTTTCAGTTTTCCACTTTTATATATATTGTATTTACAAAGTTATAAAGGCTTAACCCAGACTAAGTACATGTACTACCCAAGTACATGTGACAAGTAAGGTTAACAGGATCTAAATGTTAAATTATGATAACTCAGAACCTGCCCTTTTTTCCAACAGCTTTTCATTAAACTCAGATAGAACACCAACAATGACGTGTTTTTCCCAAAATCTTTTCATGGACAACCTTGAGCAGCTTTGTACCATGGATTTTCAACCTCCCTGGTGTAACTGCAAACCAATACTCTGGAGAGCCCCTCCTCGTCTCGTACGGATATATAGTATTCACATTGTGAATTACCAATGACTAATCCAGAGGTTTTTCCACTGTAATAAAGATGAACATTTTTTTATTGCTCTCCTCTGCTGATGGAACCATGTCTTCAATGGATCCTTTAAGTTTGCTTCATAAAGTGTGTATGTCTGATTGACAATCAGTTTCCAAATAATTTTCCTCAATCACATCCTCCAGAACAGGTTTTATTTTAAATTCATTTATGAGGCCTCGCTGGCTGGGCCAGCATTTATTGTCCATCCCTGAGCACATTTAAGAGTCAAGCACATTGCTGTGGCTCTGGAGTCACATGTAGGCCAGACCAGGTAAGGACGGCAGATTTCCTTCCCGAAAGGACATTAGTGAATCAGATGGGTTTTTCCAATAATCGACAATGGTTTCATGTTCATCAGTAGACTTTTCCAGAGGACTGGAAAGTGGCTAATGTAACACCGCTGTTTAAGAAGGGAGGGAGGCAGCAGACGGGAAATTATAGGCCGGTTAGCCTGACTTTGGCCATTGGCAAGATTCTAGAATCCATTATTAAAGATGAGATTGCAGAGTACTTGGAAGTGCATGATAAAGTAGGACTGAGTCAGCATGGCTTTGTCAAGGGGAGGTCATGTCTGACAAATCTGTTAGAGTTCTTTGAGGAGGTAACAAGGAGGTTAGATGAAGGAGAGCCAGTGGACGAGATTTATTTAGATTTCCAGAAGGCCTTTGACAAGGTGCCGCATAGGAGACTGTTAAATAAGTTAAGTGCCCATGGTGTTAAGGGTAAGATCCTGGCACCAATAGAGGATTGGTTGACTGGCAGAAGGCAGAGAGTGGGGATAAAGGGGTCTTTCTCAGGATTGCAGCCGGTGACTAGTGGTGTGTCTCAGGGGTCAGTGCTGGGACCACAACTTTTCACAATATACATTAACGATTTGGAGGAAGGAACTGAAGGCACTGTTGCTAGGTTTGCAGATGATACAAAGATATGTGGAGGGACAGGTAGTATTGAGGAAGCAGGGGGGCTGCAGAAGGACTTGGACAGGTTAGGAGAGTGAGCAAAGAAGTGGCAGATGGAATACAATGTGGAAAAGTGTGAGGTTATGCACTTTAGAAGGAGGAATGGAGGCATAGACTATTTTCTAAATGGGAAATTGCTTAGGAAATCAGAAACACAAAGGGACTTGAGAGTCATTGTTCAAGATTCTCTTAAGGTTAACGTGCAGGTTCAGTCGGCAGTTAGGAAGGCAAATGTAATGTTAGCATTCATGTCGAGAGAGCTAGAATACAGGAGCAGGGATGTATTTCTGAGGTTGTACAAGGCTCTGGGCAGATCCCATTTGGAGTACTGTGAGCAGTTTTGGACCCCATATCTAAGGAAGGATGTGCTGGCCTTGGAAAGGGTCCAGAGGAGGTTCACAAGAAATGATCCCTGGAATGAAGAGCTTGTCGTATGAGGAACGGTTGAGGACTCTGGAGTTTAGAAGGATGAGGGGGGATCTTATTGAAACTTACAGAATACTGCAAAGCCTAGATAGAGTGGACGTGGAGAGGATGTTTCCACTAGTAGGAAAAACTAGAACCAGAGGGCACAACCTCAGGCTAAAGGGATGATCCTTTAAAACAGAGATGAGGAGGAATTTCTTCAGCCAGAGAGTGGTGAATCTGTGGAACTCTTTGCCACAGAAGGCTGTGGAGGCCAGGTCATTGAGTGTCTTTAAGACAGAGATAGATAGGTTCTTGATTAATAAGGGGAACAGGGGTTATGGGGAAAAGGCAGGAGAATGGGGATGAGAAAAAAATCAGCCATGCAGAGCAGACTTGATGGGCCGAGTGGCTTAATTCTGCTCCTATGTCTTATGGTCTAATGGTCTCTTTGTTTTCCAGATTGTATCGGAGTTCAAGAATTTCATTGCTCTTTTCAGGACTAAATTCCAGTTGCTCATCAGTCTTGGTTTTTATTCTACATTTGACCAACTGTTTGGATTCATCAGTGATTCCCACTCCTGTCCCAGGCATTTTTCATGATACTTAACATGGCTTTTGTTACTTCATCGAGTTTTACTTGAAGATCTCTCTTTGAATTTGCTTCTATAGGTTTATCATTTAGATGTTTCAATTCCTCATTCTACTTCCCGTGACCAATGCTCAAACATTCTCACCAGTTCTCACTTTTTATTAGTAAACTCACCTTTCATGTGTGGAAGTTGATTCTCTCCATTGATCAGTCTTTCCATGGCAGAACCTTGGCAGGGTAGATGATGAGATGTTTTCACTACTGGAAGAGTCTTGAACAAGGGGACATAGCTACAAGATAAAGGGCCGGTCATTTAAAACTCAAGGGCGTAGAAATTTCTTCTCGCAGAGGGTGCTGGATCTCTGGAATTCTGTGTCCCAAAGGCTGCTGGAGACTGGATCATTAGAAGTATTTAAAGTGGAGGTGGATAAATATTTGATAGATTGAGGAAGAGAGGGCTATGGGGAAATGGCACAGAGGAGTTGAGGCCGGCATAGATCAGCCATAATCCTATTGAATGGCGGGGCAGGCTTGAAGGGCCTGGTACCTTACTCCTGATTCTATTTAAAGTTTATTTATTAGTGTCACAAGTAGGCTTACATTAACACTGCAATGAAGTTACTGTGAAAATCCCCTAGTCGCCACACTCCGGCACTTATTTGGGTACACAGATGGAGAATTTAGCATGGCCAATGCACCTAACCAGCGCATCTTTCGGACTGTGGGAGGAAACCAGAGCACCCGGAGGAAACCCACGCAGACACGGGGAGAACGTGCAAATCCGCACAGACAGTGACCCAAGCCGGGAATCAAACCCAGGTCCCTGGCGCTGTGAGGCAGCAGTGCTAACCATTGTGATTCTATTTGTATTCTTGTGAGAATACGCTGAGAATGTTCAACTTTCATTTTTACTGTGGGCATTGGAGTTATATCTTCAGCCATATTTTCCAGGTACTGTTTCTCTTACACTGTAACAGAGGGCAACTCTTGAATCTTCCCGCTTCATAATATCAACATCTATTGTATACACATTCGAGGATTTCGAGACTCCTGAACTAACTTTAGGTCAACACCACTGTGACCCGGAGCACTACTGTTTCCTCTACTCTTGCACGTTGTCTGGATATCACCCACAGGCATAACATTTTCACTGGAAATGGGGGCATTTAAATGGTTGGTGGCTACCATAGCAACAGTATTATCAAAGTTTTTGACTCTGAGGCAAGAATCCTACCACTGTTCATGCCGGCGGGACTTTCCCATCCTGCTGTAGTGAACTGGCTGTCTGCCAAATTCTCCGACCTCGCTGCAGCGGGAGTGTGGCGTGGATGGCCGGCAAGACCGTGAACTAGGCTGCTTGGCCTGGATCTCACAGTGGACCTCCCATGCTAACTCAGGAAAAGAACTTTCTTGGGATTTGCAACTCTCTTTCTGCCATTTCCCTGGCTGTGGCCTCATCTCAGACCTCCGTCCACATCAGTTTCTGTTGCCTTTACTCAAAACCCTGGCCTCGATTTCACTATAAAAGCAAAACAGATGCTGGAGATCTGATACAGAAAATGCTGGGAAAACTCTGCAGCTCTGCAAAGAGAAACAGAGTTAACGTTTGGAGTCCATTTGAGGAAGTCATATGGACTCAAAACATTTCCTCTGTTTCTCTTTCCTCAGTTGCTGCCAGAGCTGCTGAGTTTTTCCAGCATTTTCTGTTTTTACATCAACTTTCTTGTTCTTTAGGCCTCCTAACGTAACTCTCAGCGCAATCTCATTCAGTTGCGCCTTGATACGAGTCCAAAATTTCATGAGTTTCAGCAGATTCCACAGTAGTGGGGTCTTGTGGGTAACACTGGTTAGAATCTACTTCAAAAACATCTGGGCCCCATTGTAGTGAGGAATACATTTACTTTATCCCCATCTCTTATTTTTTATTTGCTTTCAGTCAAATGTGTGAGCTCTATTGATAATGACAAAGTGCTCTTTGTTCAGGCTGAATGCCACTTTTGTTCTCAGTACCAGTTTACAGCTAGGTAATGTGCTGCCTCACTGCGTTTCCCTGAATACCATGTGGGCATGGAGAATTCTTTCAAATTACTCAACAACCTCAAAGTCAACTTTAGAAGCTCTGAAAATATTCCTCAGTCCTTAAATTTCTCAAATGAAATGTAAAACAAAATTCCATCTTACCCCCATTGTCATGAGGACGACTAACACATTCCCAACTGGGGCAACCATTATTGAACCACTTTATTTCTACATTCCCGGCAAAGACACAGTAAAGAGGGCCCTACACCACACAGGGACAGACTTCATCTCCCTCAACAAACAATTGCACAGCTTGGCTATACTGTGTGACACAAGATCCTGCAGCCTATCTTAAACCTGCTGTTTCCTCACTGATAATATTCCACCCGAGTGATTGTATGGTAACCACTCCTCGTCAATCATCTGACTCCTCTTGACTGTTGCTCATGTGGTATCTTCAGTGAATAGTATCTTAGAGTAAGGATTACTCTGGATCCCAGAATGGCTCTGATAGTAACTCCACCCCTTTGACGAGTTAGGGGGAGTAGGGGGTTGGGGAAGGGTCAGTTAAATTGGAATGAGGGACTTGGCAACTAACCTTGCATTGTGGAGATTTAACCATTACCATAAACCTAATTAACCCAATGCAGATTTAAATCAGGACAAATTCCAATAACCTAATGTCAATGAAACCACTGTAAGAAATCTCAGTTGATCAATGGAGATTTTGCCCCAGATCACATAATGGAGACTTAACCACTTCAATAAACCCTAATGGAGATTTATACCATTGCAATAAACCCACAATTTTTTTTATTCATTTGTAGGACATGGGTATCGCTGGCTGGCCAGCATTTATTGTCCATCCCTAGTTGCCCAAGGGTAGTTAAGAATCAGCCACATTGCCGTGGCTCTGGAGTCACATGTAGGCCAGACCAGGTAAGTTGGCAGATTTCCTTCCCTAAAGGACGTGAGTGAATCAGATGAGTTTTTCCGACAATGGTTTCATGGTCATCAGTAGGTTCTTAATTCCAGATATTTTAATTCAATTTAATTTCCATCATCGGGATTCAAACCCCGGTCCCCAGAATATTAGCTGAGTTTCTGGATTAATAGTCTAGCGATAATACCACTAGGCCGTCGTCTCTCCATAATTGCCACTACATCCCCAACCAGCAGTATAAATATCCCCGGACAAACTCTACAAACCCCCAGATCAGCTCCACAGACCCCTATACCTGCCAACCTTGACTGGCTTCCAACTGCCATTGTCCATGAGCTAAAACTCCCATGTGTTAACTTTCACAGCCATGCAAAATTCCCATCCTTACATTGAAATCCCTCCATGGACTTGCATTTCCGTATCCCTATAATCTGCTTCAGACTTGAAACATCTCCCAATCTTCCACGTCTCTGACTTAAATCACTTGCACATCACTTTTGCACTGACACTTTGTTCCACGATTGAAGTCTATATTGTCAGCTGCCGAGGCTCCACTGGAAACCCTGTCACTTGCCACATTTTAGTGCAGGATTTTCCAACTACACTCGTCCCAAAACCAGAAAATCTGCTCAAGGTCAACGGACCTTTGCATGGTCCGTTTCCCCCCAGCCCCGCCCACTACGATTCCCATGGCAGGTGGGATAGGAAAATTCCAGTCTTATGCCGGAATATTACCGGCACGTCTGCCCGAGGCTCAAAAGATCACGCCCAAGGTTAACGGAGAGTGCCATTCTGTGAGCCTAGCCCGCCCCGATTCAGGGATAGGTGTGCCGGTAAAATCAGGGCCTTCGAGTCAATTTTCCAAGGCTTTGTAAACTGTCAACCAGTCCCAGAATCTCTTACCAGTACCAACCACCCGCTTCTTCCACCCAGCCATTTTCCCTCCGCAGTTTGCCATTAAGTGCACAAAACCGCAAGCCGTGCTTCCATTGGGTGAGGCAGTGCCGACAACATGATGGAACACTCACCATCAGCGATGTTAATACTGGGAGATGTTGATGCTGTGTTCTCTGTCTCGGGGCCATCGATGATTTCTTCAGTGATTGGATGCGTAGCTGCTGTACCAAATGACATTGACGGTGACGAATCGTCCCCTTCCCCACCCCCCGAGCAGTCCAATTGGCCAGGCCGGTCTGCGGGCGTGGGGTTTGCGGCCACAACCGGGTCAGCAGCATGTCCAGGATAGGCTGGAGGGTTCTGGTCATCTGGTTGTGTTGCCTCATGGGCCTGTCCTGGAGGGGTTGTGATCTCGGGGGCAGAGCTGGTATTCGTCCTGTCACATACAGCCTCGTCATAGGTGGGCAATATCACTGGCACTCCATCAACCACCACAAAATTTCGGCTACCTGAGATGTCTTGATCACTATTAGAAAACAATTCAACAAGGGTGCGTGTTAGAGGAGGAGGTGAACGTGTCTGTGCCTTTCTTACGCCTAGACTCAACTATCACAACGCACTCACGGCCAATCTCCTGCTTCCAGTATCATCATTCAGACCCTGTCCCTGAGCCCTGGGCTTTCTGACCTACACTGGCTCTCAGTCCTCCCCATCTCTGTAACCTCCCCCAATCCTACATCTCTCCTCCAACTCTGGCCTCTTTCATATCCCCAATTTCAATCACTGCAACATTTTTTTAATTCATCGAGGGATGTGGGCGTCACTGGCTAGACCAGCATTTATTGCCCATCCCTAATTACCCTTGAACGGAGTCGCTTGCTAAGCCATTTCAGAGGACAGAATTGACCCCAATGCTATTGTTCTGGAGTCACATGTAGGCCAGACTGGGTAAGGACGGCAGATTTCCTTTCCTGAAGGACATTAGTGAACCAGATGAGTTTTTCCGACAATCGACAATGGTTTCATGGTCATCAGTAGATTCTTAATTCCAGATTTTTATTGAATTCAAATTTCCAATGTGTTCAGCTGCCAAGGCTGTGAGCTCCACAATTCCCTTCCTAAAGTTTTCTGCCTGTTTACCTCACCATATTGATTTGGGATGTTCTTTCAAACTTTCCTCTCTGAGCAAGTTTCTGATCCCCTGTCTCCTTATGTGGCTTATTTGACCAGACTAAACTCCAGTGAAGTGCCTTTGGATGTTTCACAAAGATAAAGATGCTATACAAATGTAAGTTTCTTATTATAATTTACTGCTAAAATTAATAGAGTTTGCAACATTGAATGCCACATATCACTGAGTTATTAAACATACAAAAGGGAAATGTACACTGAACAGGAGTACAGCTGCACTGACAATGAAACCTGCAAACAAACGCTGCAATAGGGAATTCAATGTACGGACTGCAGAGCACGGAATCCTGAGGGCTGGACTGTGCAGAGTCGCTAAGATTCCACAGACTGGGTGGAGGGGGTTGGGATAGGCTCAGCAATAACCTGCTCAGTGATGCTCAGTTTGGGTTTCGCCAGGGGCACTCAGCTCCCGACCTCATTACAGCCTTGGTTCAAACATGGACAGAAGAACTGAATGTCAGAGCTGAGAGTGACTGCCCTTGACATTAAGGCAGCCTTTGACTGAGCGTGGCATCAAGGAGCCCTAGCAAAACTGGAGTCAATGGAAATCAGGAGGAAAACTCTCCAATGGTTGGAGTTGTATCTCCAACCAGTGGCACAAAGGGAGGTGGTTGTGGTGGTTGGAGGTCAATCATCTCAGCTCCAGGACATCACTGCGTGAGTTCCTCAGGGTAGTGCCCTGGGCCCAACCACCTGCAGCTGTTTCATCAGTGACCTTCCCTCCATCGTAAGGTCAGAAGTGGGGATGTTCGCCAATGATTGCACAACGTTCAGTGCCATTTGTGACTCCCCAGATACTGAAGCAATCCATGTCCAAATGCAACAAGACATGGATGATATACAGGCTTGGACTGACAAGTGCCAAGTAACACTTGTGCCACACAAGAGCCAGGCAATGATCATCTCCAACAAGAGCAAATCTAAATTTATTATCTCCAAATTTGCATATGGTACAAAGTTGGGTGGGAGGGTGAGCTGTGAGGAGGATGCAGAGATGCTTCAGCGTGATTTGGACAGGCTGAGTGTGGGGGCATATGTATGGCAGATGCAGTATAATGTGGATAAATGTGAGGTTATCCACTTCAGTAGCAATAATAGGAAGACAGATTATTACTTGAATAAATTGAGAGAGGTGGATACTCAACGAGACCTCGAGTTCTCGTGCATCAGTCGCTGAAAGTAAATGTGCAGGTTCAGCAGGCAGTAAAGAAGGCAAATGGTAAGTTGGCCTCCATAGTGAGGGGATTTGAGTACAGGGATAGGGATGTTTTGCTGCAATTGTGTAGGGCGTTGGTGAGGCCACACCTGGAGTATTGTGTTCAGTTTTGGTGTCCTTATCGCTATAGAGCGAGTACAGCGAGGGTTTACCAGGCTGATTCCTGGGATGGCAGGTCTGTCATATGAGGAGGGACTAAGTCGGTTAGGATTATATTCACTGGAGTTTAGAAGAGTGAGAAGGAATCTCATAGAAACTTATAAAATTCTAACAGAGTTAGACAGGGTAGATTCAGAAAGAATGTTCCCAATGGTCAGGGAGTCCAGAACTAGGGGTCATAGATTGAGGATAAGGGGTAAACCTTTTAGAACTGAGGTGAGGAGATATTTCTTCACCCAGAGGGTGGTGAATCTGTGGAATTCACTCCCACAGAAAGTAGTTGAGACCGAAACGTTTTCTGATTTCAAGAAGAAATTAGATATAGCTCTTGGGGCTAAAGAGATCAAGGGATATGGAGGGAAAGGGGAATCAGGATATTGGATTTGATGATCAGCCATGATCAAAATGAATGGTGGAGCAGGCTCAAAGGGCCGAATGGCCTACTCCTGCTTCTAGTTTCTATGTAATGAGGTCAGGAGCTGAGTGACTCTGCAGAACCCAAATGGAATAACCCTGAGCAGGTTATTGCTGAGTAAGTGCAGCTTGATAGCACTGTTGATGACCCCTTCCATCACTTTACTGATTCAGGTGGGCGATAATTGTCCGGGTTGGATTTGTCCTGCTTTTTATGGACAGGAGATATCAGGGGAATTTTCCACATTGCCGGGTAGATGCCAGTGTTGAATCCAAGCATGGCTTGGAGCATGGAAAGTTCTGAGCACAAGTCTTCAGTACTGTTGCCGGAATGTTGTCAGGGCCCAGAGCCTTTGAGGTATCCAGTACCTTCAGCCATTTCTCAACATGAGAAGTGAATTGAATCAGCTGAATACTGACATCCGTGACACTGTGGGACCTCAGAAGGAGGCCGGGATGGATCAACCTTTTGGTGCCTTTGGCTTCAGCCTTGTTTTTTTGCGCTGACATATTGGGCTCTGCTACCATCGGAGAAGGTTATATTTATGGAGCCTCCTCATCCAGGTAGTTGTTTAATTGTCCACCACTCTTCACAAGTGGATGCGGTAGGCTGCAGAGCTCTGATTGGTTGGAGAATTATTTGGCTCTGTCCATAGCAAGGTGTTATAACTTGATTGGAGGATTGTGTTGTGGAATTTAGTGTTGAAGTTAACTTGAACCTTTACTTGCAGTTTCTTTCAGTATGTTTGTAGTAAATGTCTTGCCTGTTAGTGTTGTTCCGCAGTTAGTTAGTTAAGAGGCTGGTTAGAATGAGGAATTACTGCCAGCAAGGGTTAACTCAGGAATGTGGAATGTTGGAATTTGGTGCAGTGGGGGAGGATGTGCCCATCGAGTGTTAGGAGAAAACAATGAGCAGGAGACAGCGAGGACTGAACCTGAGGAGCATTCATTAAAATTCATCATTTAAACAAGGTACTAACTAGATTTGGAAAGAGGGGATAAGAGATTTTATAACATCACCAATGAGCAGCTGAGACCTGTAACTTCCCAGTCCTGCAGCAGGTGGGAATGTCAGGTCACAAATTCCCCTCCCATCCTAACTCAGAATTATATCACGTCTCACAACACCAGGTTAAAGTCCAACAGGTTTGTCTGGAATCACAAGCTTTCGGAGCGCTGCTCCCTCACTGGGTGAGTGGAGAGGTAGGTTTCACAAACAAGGCATATATAGACAAAGACACAACTGCAAGATAATGGTTAGAATGGGAGTTTTTTCAGGTAATGAAGTCTTTACAGATACAGACCGTGCGAGTGGAGAGAGGGATAAGCACAGACTCACACTGTCTGCATCCGTAAAAACTTGGTTATCTGAAAAGACTCGCATTCCAACCATTATCTTGCAATTGTGTCTTTGTCTATATATGCCGTGTTTGTGAACCTACCTCTCCGCTCACCTGATGAAGGAGCAGCGCTTCAAAAGCTCGTGACTCCAAATAAACCTGTTGGACTTTAACCTGGTGTTGTGAGACTTCTTACTGAGCCTACCCCAGTCCGAGTGGTTATCCGTTCTCCAACAGTGCACAGACACAGAAATCAAGTTACAGAATACTAATTAGAATGCAAATCTCTACAGCCAGCCAGGTCTTAAAAGGTACAGATAATGTGGGTGGAGGGAACATTAAACACAGGTTAAAGAGATGTGTATAGTCTCCAGACAGAACAGCTAGTGAGATTATGCAACGTTGGCGTCTCCACATCATCCGAACTATATCAGCATTCCTTCACTGTCACTGGGTCAACAGCCTGGGGGTCGCACCCTAACAGGTGCACCTGCAGCAGGTGGATTCCAGCAGTTGAAGCTGGTTCACCACCACCTTTACAGAGCAGCTAGGGATGATGGGTAATTGGTGCTGGACAATGATGCCTGTATCCCATGAACAAATAAACTAGAACAAAACATTCCCCGTGTCTTGGGGAACCGTTTTAACAGGAAGTGTCAAGTTTGACTCAAGGCGAGGGTTTTTGAGCTTGAAGGGAAGCTGAAGTCACTGCAGAGCATCTGGGAGATTGAGAGTTCCTTGGACTGTTCTAGGAGTTGGTCACCTCACAGGCAATAAGAGCTCAGGATAGTAGTAGCTGGGTGACCATTAGGAAGAGGCAGCAAGTGCAGGAGCCTCTGGGGTATCTGTCATTCTCAAACTGGTTCTCAGCACTTCAGACTGTGGGGGTGATGACACCTTGTAGAAGTGGAGTCCAGGCCAGGTCATCAATGGCTAAGGGACAACACAAGGGAAGGGGGAACAGCGGAGCTCAGCAATGTAGTTGGCATAGGGGATTCCATAGAGTTCCATGTGCTGTGTTGCCATCCTGGTGCCAGGGTAAAGCAGATAACAGAGATGGTGCAGAATATCCTGCAGGATGAAGAGAGTGAGCCAGAAGTTGTGGTTCACATTGGTACCAAAAACACAGGAGAAGGCATTGATAAACACAGAAACTGCTGCAAAAACTCATGAGGTCTGGCAGCATCTGTGGAGTGGGACCCAGAGTTAACAGCCAAAATATTCCAGCCCTTCCCACCAGCAGGATCTTCCAGTCCTTCCCACAGGCAGGATCTTCCAGTCCCGTGGCCTATGGCGACCCACCACCCCACTCCCCCGCGCATCACATTCCTCAGTAGCAGAGGTTGGGGGGCTCACAAAACCCCATAGACATCGGCGGGACCAGGAAATAGGTCCAGATTACACAGGAAGGACTACAGTAACAGAATGCATGCATGCAAATGCACAAAGCATGGTGAATAAGATTGGTGAGCTACAAGCACAAATAGAATCATAGAATTCCTACAGTGCAGAAGGAGAACATTCTGCCCATCAGTCCTGCACTGACAACAATCCCACCGACACCGTATCCCTATAACCCCATGTACTGTGGGGTTATACTGTGGGTTCCCCATAACCCCAAGTATTTACCCTGCCAGTCCCCTTGACACTAAGGGGCAATTTAGCATGCCCAATCTACCTAACCTATACACCTTTGGACTGTGGGAGAAAACTGGAGCACCTGGAGGAAACCCACGCAGACAAAGGGAGAACATGCAGACTCCACAGTCTCCTGAGGCCGGAATTGAACCTAGGTTCCTGGCGCTGTGAGGCAGCAGTGCTAACCACTGTGCCACCATGCTGCCCCAATGCTACAGAATAGTCATTGTTAGTTGTAATATAGGGGTTATGATGTAGTGGCAATAACAGAAATGTCACTTAAAAATAGTGAAGACTGAGTGCTTAATATTCATGTATATAAAGTGTGTAGAAGAGAAAAGGGAGGCAACAAAGGGAGACGGGCTGGCAGTACTAATTAGAGAATATATTGTAGATGTTCTTGAAGGGGCAAGGACAGAAAGATTTGGTTCGAATTGAGAAGCAACTGCTGGGGAGTATTTGGGCAGCATGGTGGCCCAGTGGTTATCACTGCTGCCTCACAGCATCAGGGACCCGAGTTCAAATCCTGGCTTGGTTCACTGCCTGTATGGAGTCTGCACGTTCTCCCCGTGTCTGCGTGGGTTTCCTCCGGTGCTCCAGTTTCCTCCCACAGTCCAACGATGTTGGGGGGGGGTTAGATGGATTGGCCATGCTAAAATTGCCCCTTAGTGTCAGGGGGACTAGCTAGGGTAAATGCATGGGGTTATGGGGATAAGGCCTGGGTGGGATTGTTATTGGTGCAGGCTTGATGGGCCGAATGGCCTCCTTCTGCCCTGTAGGGATTCTATGATTCTATCGGCCTTGAAATAGTGAGAGAGAGGATACAGGAATAAATCTGCAGGGAAATCACAGAGATGTGCAAGAACTGTACAGTGCTGATACTGAGGGATTTACCTTACCAAATATCAACTTTGGAGTCATAGAGTCATCAAGCAATACAGCATGGAAACAGGCCCTTCGGCCCAACTGCTCCATGCCGACCATGATGTTAGAGTAAAGGGAAAGGAGGGGGAGGAATTTCTGAAATGTATTCCGGAAAAATTCAAGGTTAGGTCGGAGAAGTTGGGGTTGTTCCCCTGGATTGAGGGGAGATGTGATGTGAGGGGTGTACAATATAACAACAGGTCCAGCAAAGGGACAGAAAGTAAAGCTTTTTACATGAGCTAATGGCACGAGGACTGGAGGACAGTGATTTAAGGTTTTGGGGAGAGATACAGTGGGCAGTGGTGATGACCTGGAACTCACAGTCTACACGAGAGAGGTGATCAATCATTCCAAAAGGAAATTGGATAGGCTCCTGTGAGAAATAAACTTGCAGAGCTCCACAGACACAGTGGTTTCATGGGACATGCTCTACAGAGAGCTGGCGTTGGCCAATGGGCCAAATCACCACCTTCTGTGCCGTATTAACTCATTTTCAACATGCACCATTTTCTTGCAATTCGCTGACTTGAAAAGGGTTTTTGCTGTCACAAATATTCCTTCTGAGAAAGTTATCGATTGCTGGCTCTGGAATGTCTTTTAATCAAGTTTTGTTTGCTCAGTTTTAGTTCAACGGTAGATCAAAATCGATTCTCTATCTCTCACTGAACTGGCAAGCTGACCTTTATTATTCCTACAATAAAAACAGGCAAATTAATCACAGATAAGATTAGCAGATTTCAGGATAGTCTGATTAACATTTTCCTGACACACTGCATCGATGGGGAACTGACTAGGGTGAAAGGTCAAGGTTCACAGTGCAGGAAGTTACATTTCCAATATTCTAGGGTCAATTCACCTCCCAGAAACAGAACCTCCATCAGCTAGGAGGACAAGGGCAGCCGATGCCTGTCTGGCAAATCCATCAGCTCCAAGTTATAACAGCATACTGGCCAGAATTCTCTAATCTCATTCCCCCGCCATCACTGCCAGTCAGAACGGAGAATCTGGCACTTAGTCAAACCTCCATTCATTGCAGTGGGACTGGAGAATCCCAGCCGCGGACGAGGTCAGAGAATCCCGGCCACTGACCTGGGCATATATCGCCACTCATTCATTGTGGTTGCATCAAAATCCCAGCAGACCACACTGTGAGCGGACCCTCACCACACAGACTGTAGCAGCGAAAGAAAGGCCTTTCTCAAAGGGAGTTGGCGATGGCCAATAAATGCCAGCTTTGCTTTAAAGATCATATCTCGAGAATTAATTATTTTCAAATGTGGATGTTGAGAATGGGTTGGAACTGTTCAGAGGGTAAGTCTCCTCTGAAACATTCTCCTGTTCATTCTCTTTATCAGAGGGTGATTACAGCATTGAAGACCATTTGGCCCACTGTGTCTGTGCTTGGTTTCTGCAAGAGCGCCTCAGCTAGTCGCATTCCCCTGCCTTTCTCCTGGCATCCTGCAAATAATTTTATCTTCAGATGCTTATCCAATGTCCCTTTGAAAGCCTCGATTAGATCTGCCTTTCAACACCCTCGGATGGTGCATTCCCGATCCTAACCAGTCGCTGTGTGAGATAACAACTTTTCCTCATGTTGCCTTTAGTTCTTTGCCCATTGACCTTGGTAACCTCTGTTTCTTGACCCTTCCACCAATGGGAACAGTCTACCTCTATCTACTCTTCATGATTTCAAACACCTCTGTCAAGTCTCCTCTCAACATTCACTTCTCTGAGGACACCAGCCCCAACCTGTCCTACCAAGCCTTAAACTGATGTCCCTCATCTCTAAGCCAAGCTTGTAGAGATTTGTTTCACCCTTTTTTCTTTTTTTAATTAATTTGTTGGACATGTGCATTGCTGGCTGGGCCATCATTTATTGCCCATCCCTAGTTGCCCTTGAACTGAGTAGCTCGCTAGGTGATTTCAGAGGACAGTTGAGAGCCAACAACATTGTTGTGGCGCTGGAGTCACATGTAGGTCAGACCGGGTAAGGACGGCAGATTTCCTTCCCTAAAGGACATTGGTGAACCAGATGGGTACCAATGGAGCTGCTGTATATTTCAGTGAAACCAGTGTGGATGGAGCTTTGGCCTATTGACCCCCTGGCTGAAGCCCGAACTGAGAGTGTTTGATGTTGTTCAGATCTGATAGTGCTCACTATACATAATACAATGGAGCCCTGTAAAACAATAACACTAGTTATCTGTAAACAACTGGATCACAAAACACTACCGGATCACTAAACACAACTGGATCACTAAACACAACTGGACCACTAAACACAACAGGATCACTCAACACAACCGGATCACAAAGAACAATACAGCACAGGAACAGGCCCTTCGGCCCTCCAAGCCCGCGCCGCTCCCTGGTCCAAACTAGACCATTCTTTTGTATCCCTCCATTCCCACTCCGTTCATATGGCTGTCTAGATAAGTCTTAAACGTTCCCAGTGTGTCCGCCTCCACCACCTTGCCCGGCAGCACATTCCAGGCCCCCACCACCCTCTGTGTAAAACATGATGGTTGGGGCCCATAAAATGTTATCGCGAATGTTATCAGGGTCACGCTAAATCGGGGTCGCGCTAATTCACGAAACTGGAAATAGCAAAAAAAGGGGTCCGTTGCGCGATCGCGTAATATCCGATTTTGCGCTAAATCGGGGCGCGTAAAATCGGGGTTCCACTGTACCTAATCTTCCCCACCACAGCCCACAGTCCCACCCTCACCACACAGAGGTCGCTCTGTCTTACCCAGACTGGCACGGTGACTTCAGCTTGATGTGAAAGGCTTTGACAAAGACCACCAGGAGCAGGGCCAGAAGAACGCTGATGGCCGTGAAGGCCACAATCTTCCAGGTGGAGAGGATAGTTTCCTCAGAGTCTGACCAGGCTTGATCTGCAAGAGAGATTGAGCAGGAAGTGAGTGTGAAACCACCACGTTCTGTGTTAACAGAACCAAACCCACTGCAAAATTAGATAGATCCACCTGAATTCACCACATACTTAAACCCTCCGGATCACTAAACACAACTGGATCACTAAACACAACCGGATCACTCAACACAACCGGATCACTAAACACAACCGGATCACTAAACACAACCGGATCACTCAACACAACAGGATCACTCAACACAACAGGATCACTCAACACAACAGGATCACTCAACACAACAGGATCACTCAACACAACAGGATCACTCAACACAACAGGTTCACTCAACACAACCGGATCACTCAACACAACCGGATCACTCAACACAACCGGATCACTCAACACAACAGGATCACTCAACACAACCGGATCATTAAACACAACCGGATCACTAAACACAACCGGATCACTAAACACAAGCGGATCACTAAACACAACTGGACCACTAAACACAACAGGATCACTCAACACAACCGGATAACAAAGAACAAAGAACAATACAGCACAGGAACAGGCCCTTCCGCCCTCCAAGCCCGCGCCGCTCCCTGGTCCAAACTAGACCATTCTTTTGTATCCCTCCATTCCCACTCCGTTCATGTGGCTATCTAGATAAGTCTTAAACGTTCCCAGTGTGTCCAACTCCACCACCTTGCCTGGCAGCACATTCCAGGCCTCCACCACCCTCTGTGTAAAATATGTCCTTCTGATATCCGTGTTAAACCTCCCCCCCTTCACCTTGAACCTATGACCCCTCGTGAACGTCACCACCGACCTGGGGAAAAGCTTCCCACCGTTCACCCTATCTATGCCTTTCATAATTTTATACACCTCTATTAAGTCTCCCCTCATCCTCCGTCTCTCCAGGGAGAACAACCCCAGTTTACCCAATCTCTCCTCATAACTAAGCCCCTCCATACCAGGCAACATCCTGGTAAACCTCCTCTGTACTCTCTCCAAAGCCTCCACGTCCTTCTGGTAGTGTGGCGACCAGAACTGGGCGCAGTATTCCAAATGCAACCGGTGACTTCAACAAAACACAACCGGATCACTAAACACACCCGGATCACTCAACACAACCGGATCACTCAACACAACCGGATCACTAAACACAACCGGATCACTCAACACAACCGGATCACTCAACACAACCGGATCACTAAACACAACCGGATCACTCAACACAACCGGATCACTCAACACAACCGGATCACTCAACACAACCGGATCACTCAACACAACCGGATCACTCAACACAACCGGATCACTCAACACAACCGGATCACTCAACACAACCGGATCACTAAACACAACCGGATCACTAAACACAACCGGATCACTAAACACAACAGGATCACTCAACACAACAGGATCACTCAACACAACAGGATCACTCAACACAACAGGATCACTCAACACAACAGGATCACCGCGAGATCCGCTCAATGCTTCAATCCAATAAAACCAACTAGTCAAGGATGACAAATAGACATTCAACCAACTGAATCCATCTGCCTACCATTAAAATTCCCCATCAAAACCCATTCCTCTGTTACACTGACTCTCCATCAAACCCCATCCCTGTTACACTAACTCCCCGTCAAACCCCATCCCTGTTACACTAACTCCCCATCAAACCCCATCCCTGTTACACTGACTCCCCATCAAAGCCCATTCCTGTTACACTAACTCCCCATCAAAGCCCATTCCTGTTACACTAACTCCCCATCAAACCCCATCCCTGTTACACTAACTCCCCATCAAAGCCCATTCCTGTTACACTAACTCCCCATCCAAACCCATTCCTGTTACACTAACTCCCCATCAAAACCCATTCCTGTTACACTAACTCCCCATCAAAGCCCATTTCTGTTACACTAACTCCCCATCAAAGCCCATTCCTGTTACACTAACTCCCCATCAAAGCCCATCCCTGTTACACTAACTCCCCATCAAAGCCCATCCCTGTTACACTAACTCCCCATCAAAGCCCATTTCTGTTACACTAACTCCCCATCAAAACCCATTCCTGTTACACTAACTCCCCATCAAAGCCCATCCCTGTTACACTAACTCCCCATCAAAGCCCATTTCTGTTACACTAACTCCCCATCAAAACCCATCCCTGTTACACTAACTCCCCATCAAAGCCCATTCCTGTTACACTAACTCTCCATCAAAGCCCATTCCTGTTACACTAACTCCCCATCCAAACCCATCCCTGTTACACTAACTCCCCATCAAACCCCATCCCTGTTACACTAACTCCCCATCAAAGCCCATTTCTGTTACACTAACTCCCCATCAAAGCCCATTTCTGTTACACTAACTCTCCATCAAAGCCCATTCCTGTTACACTAACTCCCCATCAAAGCCCATTTCTGTTACACTAACTCCCCATCAAAGCCCATTTCTGTTACACTAACTCCCCATCAAAGCCCATTTCTGTTACACTAACTCCCCATCAAAACCCATCCCTGTTACACTAACTCCCCATCAAAGCCCATTCCTGTTACACTAACTCTCCATCAAAGCCCATTCCTGTTACACTAACTCCCCATCCAAACCCATCCCTGTTACACTAACTCCCCATCAAACCCCATCCCTGTTACACTAACTCCCCATCAAAGCCCATTTCTGTTACACTAACTCCCCATCAAAGCCCATTTCTGTTACACTAACTCTCCATCAAAGCCCATTCCTGTTACACTAACTCCAAAATCAAAGCCCATCCCTGTTACACTAACTCCCCATCAAACCCCATTCCTGTTACACTAACTCCCCATCAAACCCATTCCTGTTACACTAACTCCCCATCAAACCCCATCCCTGTTACACTAACTCTCCATCAAAGCCCATTTCTGTTACACTAACTCTCCATCAAAGCCCATTCCTGTTACACTAACTCCCCATCCAAACCCATCCCTGTTACACTAACTCCCCATCAAACCCCATTCCTGTTACACTAACTCCCCATCAAACCCCATCCCTGTTACACTAACTCCCCATCAAAGCCCATTTCTGTTACACTAACTCCCCATCAAAGCCCATTTCTGTTACACTAACTCCCCATCAAAGCCCATCCCTGTTACACTAACTCCCCATCAAAGCCCTTTTCTGTTACACTAACTCCCCATCAAAGCCCATTCCTGTTACACTAACTCCCCATCAAACCCCATCCCTGTTACACTAACTCCCCATCAAAACCCATTCCTGTTACACTAACTCCCCATCAAAACCCATTTCTGTTACACTAACTCCCCATCAAAGCCCATCCCTGTTACACTAACTCCCCATCAAAACCCATTCCTGTTACACTAACTCCCCATCAAAACCCATTCCTGTTACACTAACTCCCCATCAAAACCCATTCCTGTTACACTAACTCCCCATCAAACCCCATTCCTGTTACACTAACTCCCCATCAAACCCCATCCCTGTTACACTAACTCCCCATCAAAGCCCATTTCTGTTACACTAACTCCCCATCAAAGCCCATTCCTGTTACACTAACTCTCCATCAAACCCCATCCCTGTTACACTAACTCCCCATCAAAGCCCATTTCTGTTACACTAACTCCCCATCAAAGCCCATTTCTGTTACACTAACTCCCCATCAAAGCCCATTCCTGTTACACTAACTCTCCATCAAACCCCATCCCTGTTACACTAACTCCCCATCAAAGCCCATTCCTGTTACACTAACTCCCCATCAAACCCCATCCCTGTTACACTAACTCTCCATCAAACCCCATCCCTGTTACACTAACTCCCCATCAAACCCCATCCCTGTTACACTAACTCCCCATCAAAGCCCATTCCTGTTACACTAACTCCCCATCAAACCCCATCCCTGTTACACTAACTCCCCATCAAAGCCCATTCCTGTTACACTAACTCCCCATCAAACCCCATCCCTGTTTCACTGACTCCCCATCAAAGCCCATTCCTGTTACACTAACTCCCCATCAAACCCCATCCCTGTTACACTAACTCCCCATCAAAGCCCATTCCTGTTACACTAACTCCCCATCAAACCCCATCCCTGTTACACTAACTCTCCATCAAAGCCCATTCCTGTTACACTAACTCCCCATCAAAGCCCATCCCTGTTACACTAACTCTCGATGAAAACCCATTCCTCTGTTACCTGTCAGTCTTTCACACTCCAGCTTCACCAGTGTAGGTACTTTCCATTTAGATAAACTGGAAGCAAAGTTCCTTCTAATTTCCCTTTGTTGTGAGCTGCCTCTTTGTTACACTGAACGACCCCTTTAAGGGTACCTGTGTCCCACAACCCAACCTCCCCACCCAACACACATCTTAAAGGTACAGCTGCTTGTACGTGGCCTGTTTGTCCCTGCACAGTAAGTTCTGGATTGCCACGCATCCTTGCAGCTTAGTGGGAACCCTGACCCAGAGCACACACACTGGGCTGGGTTTCACACTTCCGCTGGCGGGTTTGAATCCTGAGGACAGCCTTCCCACGGGAACCTGCCCACTCCCAATCCGACTGAAATCATACAGGGGTGGGGAAGGCATTGAGCTACTGACTGAATGGCCAGTTACAGGCCCTCTTCCCATTGCCAGTATTTTATCCAGAGTGAGGAAACATCTGCTCCGCCAGTGCTGGATACCGGATACGCAGTCCGATAATTTAGCAACAGGGCAGGATTGGACAGAGGTGGTGGTGGTGAGATAGAGCTGGGCACATGTGACAACGAACACTGGGCTCTCAGATGTCAATGAGAAATAGGAGGAGGATAATGGGGGAAAGGCAGAGATATCAGCATCGGGAAAGAGAAAACATTGCAGACATTACTCTGCCTGCAGTTCACTGGATAAGGTCGGAAGCGGGTGAGAGTGGTCTCACCCAGCTGGGTGGCAGTGGAGAGGGTGTTGGAGGAGGGTGTTGGGAGGAGGGTATTGGTGGAGGGCGTTGGGAGGAGGGCGTTGGAGGAAGGTGTTGGGAGGAGGGTGTTGGAGGAGGTGTTGGGAGGTGGGCGTTGGGAGGAGGGCGTTGGGAGGAGGGTGTTGGGAGGAGGGTGTTGGGAGGAGGGTGTTGGGAGGAGGGTGTTGGGAGGAGGGTGTTGGGAGGAGGGTGTTGGGAGGAGGGTGTTGGGAGGAGGGTGTTGGGAGGAGGGCGTTGGGAGGAGGGCGTTAGGAGGAGGGCGTTGGGAGGAGGGCGTTGGGAGGAGGGCGTTGGGAGGAGGGTGTTGGGAGGAGGGTGTTGGAGGAGGTGTTGGGAGGAGGGCGTTGGGAGGAGGGCGTTGGGAGGAGGGTGTTGGGAGGAGGGTGTTGGGAGGAGGGTGTTGGGAGGAGGGTGTTGGAGGAGATGTTGGGAGGTGGGCGTTGGGAGGAGGGCGTTGGGAGGAGGGTGTTGGGAGGAGGGTGTTGGGAGGAGGGTGTTGGAGGAGGTGTTGGGAGGTGGGCGTTGGGAGGAGGGCGTTGGGAGGAGGGTGTTGGGAGGAGGGTGTTGGGAGGAGGGTGTTGGGAGGAGGGTGTTGGGAGGAGGGTGTTGGGAGGAGGGTGTTGGGAGGAGGGTGTTGGGAGGAGGGTGTTGGGAGGAGGGCGTTAGGAGGAGGGCGTTGGGAGGAGGGTGTTGGGAGGAGGGTGTTGGGAGGAGGGTGTTGGGAGGAGGGCGTTAGGAGGAGGGCGTTGGGAGGAGGGCGTTGGGAGGAGGGCGTTGGGAGGAGGGCGTTGGGAGGAGGGCGTTGGGAGGAGGGCGTTGGGAGGAGGGCGTTGGGAGGAGGGCGTTGGGAGGAGGGCGTTGGGAGGAGGGCGTTGGGAGGAGGGCGTTGGGAGGAGGGCGTTGGGAGGAGGGCGTTGGGAGGAGGGCGTTGGGAGGAAGGTGTTGGGAGGAGGGTGTTGGGAGGAGGGCGTTGGGAGGAGGGTGTTGGGAGGAGGGTGTTGGGAGGAGGGTGTTGGGAGGAGGGTGTTGGGAGGAGGGCGTTGGGAGGAGGGCGTTTGGAGGATGGCGTTGGGAGGAGGGTGTTAGGAGGAGGGCGTTGGGAGGAGGGCGTTGGGAGGAGGGCGTTGGGAGGAGGGCGTTGGGAGGAGGGCGTCGGGAGGAGGGCGTCGGGAGGAGGGCGTCGGGAGGAGGGCGTCGGGAGGAGGGCGTCGGGAGGAGGGCGTCGGGAGGAGGGCGTCGGGAGGAGGGCGTTAGGAGGAGGGCGTTGGGAGGAGGGCGTCGGGAGGAGGGCGTCGGGAGGAAGGCGTTGGGAGGAGGGCATTGGGAGGAGAGTGTTGGAGGAGGGCATTTAAAGGAGGGCGTTGGGAGGAGGGTGTTGGAGAAGAGTGTTGGAGGAGGGCGTTGGGAGGAGGGCATTGGGAGGGGGCGTTGGAGGAGGGCGTTGGGAGGGGGGCGCTGGAGGAGGGTGTTGGGAGGAAGGCGTGAGGAGAAGAGCATTGGAGGAGGGTGTTGGGAGGAGGGCGTTGGGAGGAGGGCGTTGAGAGGAGGGCGTTGGGAGGGGGGCGCTGGAGGAGGGCATTGGAGGAGGGCATTGGAGGAGGGCATTGGGAGGAGGGCATTGGGAGGAGGGCATTGGAGGAGGGCGTTGGAGGAGGGCGTTGGAGGAGGGCGTTGGAGGAGGGCGTTGGAGGAGGGCGTTGGAGGAGGGCGTTGGAGGAGGGCGTTGGAGGAGGGCGTTGGAGGAGGGCGTTGGAGGAGGGCATTGGAGGAGGGCGTTGGAGGAGGGCGTTGGAGGAGGGCGTTGGAGGAGAGCGTTGGGAGGAGGAGGAGGCTGTGGTCCACAACGAGGAGAGACGGTTTATCTTTGTCACAGTCACATCAGAAAAAATCCATTGCAGTCCCGTGGCAGGGCAAAACCTTAACGCTTTGAAAGAGAAATGGATTTAGGAGGTGACCATTCAGAGTTTGGTACAATAATGGATGGCACAGTGGTTAGCACTGCTGTCTCACAGTGCCAGGGACGTGGGTTCAATTCCCAGCTTGGGGTCACTGTCTGTGTGGAGTTTGCACGTTCTCCCCGTGTCTGCATGGGTTTCCTCCCACAGTCTAAAGATGTGCAGTTAGATTGATTGGCCATGGAAAATTGACCCTGGTGTCAAGGGAATTAGCAGGGTAAATATGTGGGGTTATGGGAATAGGGCCCGGGTGGGATAGTGGTCGGTGCAGACTCGATGGGCCGAATGGTCTCCTTCTGCACTGTGTGAATCTATGATTCCTGAACCCCATGCCCCTACATTCTTCCCTCCCTCACAACGTGTCTCTCTGAGTATACTTGGTTACCTGCTGGATCTCACACAGGTCCCTGAGCTTTACTGCAGCATCAGCCCCTCCTACCTTGTCCCACACTGCTGGCACTACCACCTTTTCCTAACCCAGAGGGTGCCACACCCTCTCTTCCATCCGGCGTCAAGCACCCACCAGCTTGTTGGCAGAAGACCCGGCTGGTGGGGAACCACTCTCCGTACTGGCAGGTGATGTATTTGTAATCGTTGCTGAGGGAGTAACCAGGGTCACAGTAGAATTCCAGGACGGTGCCATGGATGTAGCGGTCGCAGGGATAGGGGTGGCAGACATAGTCACCGTGATCTGGTATTGGAGGAAGAGGGCATGCTGCAGAGAGAGAGAGGGAAGGAGAGAAAGAGAGAGTTAAAGAGAGAATAATATCACCATCCCTACCCGAGAGGGCTGTGATTGTCACAGTGAATGCTGAGCCGTAGTGGTACAGAGGCACAGTCCCAGGACAGTGCTCTATGGGAGAGGCACTTGCTGTCCTGTCTCAGAATGACGGCATGTCTTCCCCCCTCCCAGGGACCCTGTCAACACTCTCCAGGCCCACTCTCCAGTGTTACAGCCTGGAGCCGGGGCCTCTGCACCCAGAGCCATGCCAGTTCACCCATCGTGACCCTCGCAATGACCCTGTGGCCGGGATTTTCCAGCTCCATCCACGGTGGCTTCTCTGGTAGTGAAGTAGACTCGTCATTGGTTAGCACTGCTGCCTCACAGCGTCAGGGACCCGGGTTCGATTCCCGGCTTGGGTGACTGTCTGTGTGGAGTCTGCACGTCCTCCCCGTGTCTGCGTGGGTTTTCTCCAGGTGCTCCGGTTTCCTCCCACAGTGCAAAGACGTGCTGGCTACGTGGATTGGCCAGGCTAAACTGTCCCTTAGTGTCCCAAGATGTGTAGGTTAGAGGGATTAATGGGGTAAATACCTGGGGTTACGGGGATAGGGTCTCGGTAAGATGCTCTATCGGCAGGTCGGTGCAGAGTCAATGGGCCAAACGGCTTCTTTCTACTGTCGGGATTTTATGATCTGGAATCAATAGCGATTTACGTTGCTCACCGGCCACTGGAGAACTCTGTGCGGGGGTGGGAGTGGGGACATGGAGGAGGGGACAGATCCCAGCGGAGCGAAGGGAAATTCAGCCTTTCCCTTCCCAGGCTGCAGGTTCTGGGGAATCACACTGTACAACCACAGGGAGAGAGTCCTCAGGGGTTGCACACAGATGATTCAGAATTCTTTCTGTCATTGATTCGAGGCGGAATTGAGTTGTTTGATAAAAGCTGTTGCATAAAGTGAAAGGACCTGCTGACCCTGCCGGTCACACACTGACTGCAAGTTGTTCACAAGGTGCTGCATTGAAACAGTCAAAATCTGCTCAGGCAGACAGAACTTTCCAGAAGCAGAAACTACACCAAACATACCCAGGAATTAAACAGCAGCCCCAAATACAGAACTCCATCATCACTGTAACTAACACTGGTTCTGCCTGTTAACACCATGACATACTCAGCAAGTTCAGTAGGTGGCGTATAGAGTCATAGAGGTTTGCAGCATGGAAACAGGCCCTTCGACCCAACTTGTCCATACCGCCCCTATTTTTAAACCACTAAGCCAATCCCAATTGCCCGCGTTTGGCCCATATCCCTCTATACCCATCTTACCCATGTAACTGTCTAAATGCTTTTTTGCTTTTTAAAAGACAAAATTGTACCCGCCTCTACTACTGCTTCTGGCAGCTTGTTCCAGACACTCACCACCCTCCATGTGAAAAAGTTGCCCCTCTGGACACTTTTGTATCTCTCCCCTCTCACCCTAAACCTATGCCCTCTAGTTTTAGACTCCCCTACCTTTGGGAAAAGATATTGACTATCTAGCTGATCTGTGCCCCTCATTATTTTATTTATAAGATCACCCCTCAGCCTCCGACGCTCCAGAGAAAAAAGTCCCAGTCTATCCAGCCTCTCGTTATAACTCAATCCATCAAGTCCCGGTAGCATCCTAGTAAATCTTTTCTGCACTCTTTCTAGTTTAATAATATCCTTTCTATATCCAAAAATCAGAAAGGGTCTTCAGATAAGGGCAGGACATTTATTTGAATAAGTTATTAATTACGGTGTCTTAGACAGTACATGGCAGGCTGAGTGGCCTCCTTCTGGGCTGCATAATGTTGTGATTATAACTAGCCTGGCATTCACTCTGAATGTCGATGGAGAAAGTTGATTGAATGTACTGGCTGGCTGGCTGGTGATTAGCACCACGTTGGGTATTTAGGTGCCTGAGGAATGGATGCAAGTCTTTGGGTGTCTGATTCAGCGGCAATGAGAAGGAAAGGGCAATGGGTGACTGTATTAAACAGAGATTCGCACCTTCAACATCCAGACAGCGGGGAGGGCTCGCTGACCACAGCAAGTTGTACATACATTCCAGAAGCTCAGGGCCCGACAGCTTATAGCCAGGGAAACACTGATAACGCAGGATGGAGCCCACCGGGAAGGGGCTCAGAGAATCGGATACGTTGACGTAACTGTGAGGAAATACCTGGGGCTTCAAGCATCCTGCAGACAAACAGACACAACAAAGCAAGCTTTGTGATTTTGATAGGAAACCCAGTCTACTGGGGGACTGACTCCCCAGGGACACCCGTATTGCCAGGGAAATATAAAGAACAAAGAACAAAGGAAATTTCAGCACAGGAACAGGCCCTTTGGCCCTCCAGCCTGCACCGACCATGCTGCCCGACCAGTCCCAAGGAATCTCAGTCCCCAGAGGATAATCCCATCCCATTCAATTTCCCCAGTCCAATGGCTCCTAGGCAGTTAGCTCCTCACTCTGCAGCTCTACCCATAGCCTATTCTCCATCAGCCTTTGCCTACTCTCCCCCAGTCTCCTTCCTCTCACTGTTTATGTTCCGCTGGCTCTATTAGTAGATAGATTTTAGCCTGAATTGCTAGCTGATTTAAATGGCCACAGAATACTTGTCCATCCACTGTGCCTGATTTCCTCAGCCAGCTAGATCTCTTAAATCTGATTCCCAAATTCCTGCACTTCAGCAAGTAATGGGGAAGGCAAATGGAATGTTGGCCTTTATTTCAAATGGAATGAAGTATAAAAATAGGAGAGTCATCCCAAAGCTATACAAGGCACTAGTTCGACCGCACCTGGAATACTGTGAATAGTTTTGGTCTCCTTATCGAAGGAAAGATATATTGACATTGGAGACAGTCCAGAGAAGGTTCACTAGGTTGATCCTGGGTATGGAGGGATTTTTTTATGAGCAGTTTGAGTAGGTTGGGCCTGTACTCATTGGATTTTAGAAGAATGAGAAGCGACCTTATTGAGAGATAAAGGATTCTCAGGGGGCTTGACAGGGTAGATGCTGAGAGGTTGTTTCCCTTGTGGGAGAATCTAGGACCAAGGGGCAGAATCTCAGAGTAAGGAGTCGCCCATTTAAGAAAGAAGTGAGGAGGAATTTCTTCTCTCAGAGGGCAGTGAATTTGTGGAACTCTTTACCGCAGAGGGCTCTAGAGCCTGGATTGTTAAATATATGCTCATGGTTGAGGTAGACAGATTTTAATCATACCACAGGTTAGGTCCCCTATTATTTATCATTTACATAAATGACATTGATGACTATGTGGGTGAGTAGGATTAGTAAATTTGCGGATGACACAAAGATTGGTCAGGTGGTTAACAGTGAGGCTGAGTGTCTTGGGTTATAAGAAAATATAGACGGAATGGTCAAATGGGCAGATCAGTGGCAGATGGAATTTAACCTTGAAAAGTATGAGGTGATACACTTTGGAAGGAGTAATTTGACAAGGAAGTATTCAATGAATGGTAGGACGCTAGGAAGTTCTGTGGAACAAAGGGACCTTGGCGTGTTTGTCCACAGATCTCTTAAAGAGGAAGGGCATGTTAGCAGGGTGGTGAAAAAGGCATATGGGACACTTGCCTTTATCAATCGAGGCATAGATTACAAAAGCAGGGAAGTCATGTTGGAATTAGAGTCACAGAGTCATAGAGGTTTACAGCATGGAAACAGTTGTATAGAACTTTGGTGAGGCCACAGCTGGAGTACCGTGTGCAGTTCTGGTCGCTACATTATCGGAAGGATGTGATTGCACTGGAAAGGGTACAGAGGAGATTCACCAGGATGGAACATTTAAGCTATGAAAAGAGATTGAGTAGGCTTGGGTTGTTTTCGTTGAAGCAGAGAAGACTGAGGGACGACCTGATCGAGGTATACAAGATTATGAGGGACATGGACAGAGTGGATAAGGAGCAGCAGTTCCCCTAAGTTGAAGGATCAGTCACGAGAGGACATAGGTTCAAGGTGAAGGGCAGGAGGTTTAGGGGGGAATGTGAGGAAAAACCTTTTTACCCAGAGGGTGGTGATGGTCTGGAATGCGCTGCCTGGGAGGGTGGTGGAGGCGGGATGCCTCACATCTTTTAAAAAGTATCTGGATGAGCACTTGGCATGTTATAACATTCAGGGCTATGGGCCAAGTGCTGGCAGATGGGATTAGGTGGGAGGTCAGGTGTTTCTAATGTGTTGGTGCAGACTCGATGGGCCGAAGGGCCTCTTCTGCCCTGTGTGATTCTGTCATTCTATAATCAGTAAGGGAATCGAGGTTAAAAGGTGGACAAGTGGAGTTGAGGATTATCAGATCACTCATAATTTCATCGAATGGCGGAGTAGACTCAGTGGGCCGAATGGCCCACTTCTGCTTCATTATGGTCTACTGGATTTCTCCGGATTACACTTTGGTACTGAATCGTGTTTCGGCACTGGATCGCACTCTGGCACTGGATCGCACTCTGGCACTGGTACTGTGTCTTTAATCTGCTGCTCTGTTGTTTAAGTTTTAAAGAAACTTTGATCGGTTTATATCCCTGTTTTACTAAAGAAGTTGAATCTCTTGTGAAGAGGAAGAAGGAGACTTATGTAAAGATGAAACATGAAGGCTCAGTTAGGGCGCTTGAGAGTTACAAGTTAGCCAGGAAGGACCTAAAGAGAGAGCTAAAAAGAGCCAGGAGGGGACATGAGAAGTCTTTGGCAGGTAGGATCAAGGAAAACCCTAAAGCTTTCTACAGGTATGTCAGGAATAAAAGAATGACTAGGGTAAGATTGGGGCCAGTCAAGGACAGTAGTGGGAAGTTGTGCGTGGAGTCCGAAGAGATAGGAGAGGCGCTAAATGAATATTTTTCGTCAGTATTCACACAGGAAAAAGACAATGTTGTCGAGGAGAATACTGAGATCCAGGCTATTAGACTAGACGGGATTGAGGTTCATAAGGAGGAGGTGTTAGCAATTCTGGAAAGTGTGAAAATAGATAAGTCCCCTGGGCCGGATGGGAATTATCCCAGGATTCTCTGGTAGGCTAGGGAGGAGATTGCAGAGCCTTTGGCTTTGATCTTTATGTCGTCATTGTCTACAGGAATAGTGCCAGAAGACTGGAGGATAGCAAATGTCGTCCCCTTGTTCAAGAAGGGAAGTAGAGACAACCCTGGTAATTATAGACCAGTGAGCCTTACTTCTGTTAACATGGAAACATAGAAAACTACAGCACAAAACAGGCCCTTCGGCCTCACAAGTTGTGCCGAACATATCCTTACCTTTTAGGCCTACCTATAACCCTGTTGTGGGCAAAGTTTTGGAAAGTTTTGAGATAGGATTTATAAGCATCTAGAAAGGAATAATTTGATTAGGAATAGTCAGCACGGTTTTGTGAAGGGTAGGTCGTGCCTCACAAACCTTATTGAGTTCTTTGAGAAGGTGACCAAAGAGGTGGATAAGGGTAAAGCAGTTGATGTGGTGTATATGGATTTCAGTAAAGCGTTTGATAAGGTTCCCCACGGTAAGCTATTGCAGAAAATACAGAGGCATAGGATTGAGGGTGATTTAGCGGTTTGGATCAGAAATTGGCTAGCTGTAAGAAGACAGAGGGTGGTGGTTGATGGGAAATGTTCATCCTGGAGTTCAGTTACTAGTGGTGTACCGCAAGGATCTGTTTTGGGCCACTGCTGTTTGTCATTTTTATAAATGACCTGGATGAGGGCGTAGAAGGATGGGTTAGTAAATTTGCAGATGGCACTAAAGTTGGTGGAGATGTGGACAGTGCGGAAGGATGTTGCAGGTTACAGAGGGACATAGATAAGCTGCAGAGCTGGGCTGAGAGGTGGCAAATGGAGTTTAATGCGGAAAAGTGTGAGGTGATTCACTTTGGAAGGAGTAACAGTAATACAGAGTACTGGGCTAATGGTAAGATACTTGGTAGTGTGGATGAACAGAGGGATCTGGGTGTCCATGTGCATAGATCCCTGAAAGTTGGCACCCAGGTTGATAGGGTTGTTAAGAAGGCGTATGGTGTGTTAGCTTTTATTGGGAGAGGGATTGAGTTTCGGAGCCAGGAGGTCATGTTGCAGCTGTACAAAACTCTGGAGGGGCCGCATTTGGAGTATTGTGTACAGTTCTGGTCACCATATTATAGGAAGGATGTGGAAGCATTGGAAAGGGTGCAGAGGGGATTTACCAGGATGTTGCCTGGTATGGTGGGAAGGTCTTATGAGGAAAGGCTGAGGGGCTTGAGGTTGTTTTTGTTAGAGAGAAGAAGGTTAAGAGGTGACTTAATAGAGGCATACAAGATGATCAGAGGATTAGATAGGGTGGATAGTGAGAGCCTTTTTCCTCGGATGGTGTTGGCTAGCACGAGGGGACATAGCTTTAAATTGAGGGGTGATAGATATAGGACAGATGTGAGGGGTAGGTTCTTTACTCAGAGAGTAGTAAGGGCGTGGAATGCCCTGCCTGCAGCAGTCGTAGACCCGTCAACATTAAGAGCATTCAAATGGTATTGGATAAACATATGGATGATATTGGAATAGTGTAGGTTAGATGGGCTTTAGATTGGTTTCACTGGTCGGCACAACATCGAGGGCCGAAGGGCCTGTACTGCGCTGTAATGTTCTATGTTCTATGTTCTGTCTCCTGTTGTGTGCCTCATTGAGCCTGTTACTGGTTGTTCAGCTGCGGAAGGTTCTGGGACTATACTGCTGTTCCTTCACCCTGCTGGGATCAAATTTCCAAACTCCCTTTCTGGTGGCACTGCGGCACACGGACTGTCGCTGTCTGAGAATGTGGCTCAGCACCAAAATTCTCAGGGTAAATCCGGTTTGGTGACAAACACTGACCTGTCCAGTCACATCCACATTCCACAGCATGTTCTAAAGGTCACTGCCTGGTTTCTCGCTGGATATTCACACTCCTGAGCCAAAGTACACAACTCCCCTTTCCTGTTAACAATGCCAACTTCCTCGGTCTTATAAACCAGGAAACAAACCCTTCAAAATTAATTAAAAGCATGCTATTTTTACCAACATAAAGTAATTGTAATCTATCGTGGGTTATAAATCTTGTTGGTGGGATATTTAATTTCTAACAGGTCAGAGCTCTTCATTGCGGGTGGGATTCTCTGGCCTTGCCACAGTGTGTTTCTGGGCGGTAGGAGGTAGCCCGCTGTTTGCTGGCAGTGGGATGCTCAAGTCTCGCCACTGTCAATGGGAATTCTTACTGAAGCCACCCCATGCTGCCGGGGCTTTGCCGCTAGCAGGACCAGAGAATCCCACTGGCGTGAACGGCCAGAGAATCCCGGCCCATATTTCTATTTGGGGTTAACAGAGTCCAGTTTGAGGGACCCGAGGTCTCGCATCCCAGAGACACCTGAAACACCCTCCAACCAAGAGTGAGTCAGGTCATTGTTCAAGACTCCAGGGTGAATGTGTTCTATTGGCACAGAGCCCCTTGTGTGGACTAACAAGGTGACTGATTCCTAACCCCATGGGGAAGCTCAGATATCAGGTCTGCTCTCACCAAGGGGCAACTCCCTTGGAAGGCACAGTAGGATTAATTACCCATCCCTAATTACCCTTAGGCCGCCTTCATGAATTGCTCCAGTCCATCTAGATGTTGGGCACGGCCCTGACAGTCGGCAATGGTGAACAGTCACCACTGGTTAACAGTCAGCGATGGTTAACAGTCAGCGATGGTTAACAGTCAGCGATGGTTAACAGTCGGCATTGGTTAACAATTGGCGGTGGTTAACAGTCGGCAGTGGTTAACAGTCGGAAATAGTTAACAGTCGACAATGGTTAACAGTCGATGATGGTTAACAGTCGGCATTAGTTAACAGTCAGCATGAGTTAACAGTGGGTGATGGTTAACGGTTAACAGTCGTCATTGATGAACAGTTGGCAATGGTTCACAGTCGGCATTAGTTAATAGTCGGCGATGGTTAACAGTCAGCGATAGTTAACATTCGACGATGGTTAACAGTCGGCAATGGTTAACAGTTGGCGATGGTTGACAGTAGGGGATGGTTGACAGTTGGCACTGGTTAACAGTCGGCAATGGTTAACAGTCGGCACTGGTTAATAGTCGGCAATGGTTAATAGTCGGCACTGGTTAACAGTCGGCGATGGTTAACAGTCGACAATGGTTAACAGTCGGCACTGGTTAACAGTCGGCACAGGTTTACAGTCGGCGATGGTTAACAGTCGGCGATGGTTAATAGTCGGCACTAGTTAACAGTCGGCAATGGTTAACAGTCGGCAATGGTTTACAGTCGGCGATGGTTAACAGTCGGCGATGGTTAACAGTCGGCAATGGTTAACAGTCAGCGATGGTTAACAGTCGACAATGGTTAACAGTCGGCACTGGTTAACAGTCGGCACAGGTTTACAGTCGGCGATGGTTAACAGCCGGCGATGGTTAATAGTCGGCACTAGTTAACAGTCGGCAATGGTTTACAGTCGGCAATGGTTTACAGTCGGCAATGGTTTACAGTCGGCACTGGTTTACAGTCAGCACTGGTTTACAGTCGGCGATGGTTAACAGTCGGCGATGGTTAACAGTCGGCACTGGTTTACAGTCGGCACTGGTTAACAGTCGGCGATGGTTAACAGTCGGCGATGGTTAACAGTCGGCACTGGTTAACAGTCGGCACAGGTTTACAGTCGGCGATGGTTAACAGTCGGCGATGGTTAACAGTCGGCAATGGTTAACAGTCGGCAATGGTTTACAGTCGGCGATGGTTTACAGTCGGCACTGGTTTACAGTCGGCGATGGTTAACAGTCGGCGATGGTTAACAGTCGGCGATGGTTTACAGTCGGCACTGGTTTACAGTCGGCACTGGTTTACAGTCGGCGATGGTTAACAGTCGGCACTGGTTTACAGTCGGCGATGGTTAACAGTCGGCGATGGTTAACAGTCGGCGATGGTTTACAGTCGGCACTGGTTTACAGTCGGCACTGGTTTACAGTCGGCACTGGTTTACAGTCGGCGATGGTTAACAGTCAGCACTGGTTTACAGTCGGCGATGGTTAACAGTCAGCACTGGATACAGTCGGCTATGGTTTACAGTCGGCGATGGTTAACAGTCGGCACTGGTTAACAGTCGGCACAGGTTTACAGTCGGCACAGGTTTACAGTCGGCGATGGTTAACAGTCGGCGATGGTTAACAGTCGGCGATGGTTAACAGTCGGCAATGGTTTACAGTCGGCGATGGTTTACAGTCGGCGATGGTTAACAGTCGGCGATGGTTAACAGTCGGCGATGGTTAACAGTCGGCGATGGTTAACAGTCGGCGATGGTTTACAGTCGGCACTGGTTTACAGTCGGCACTGGTTTACAGTCGGCAATGGTTAACAGTCGGCGATGGTTAACAGTCGGCGATGGTTTACAGTCGGCACTGGTTTACAGTCGGCACTGGTTTACAGTCGGCACTGGTTTACAGTCGGCGATGGTTAACAGTCAGCACTGGTTTACAGTCGGCGATGGTTAACAGTCAGCACTGGTTTACAGTCGGCTATGGTTTACAGTCGGTGATGGTTAACAGTCGGCACTGGTTTACAGTCGGCGATGATTAACAGTCGGCGATGGTTTACAGTCGGCACTGGTTAACAGTCGGCGATGGTTTACAGTCGGCACTGGTTAACAGTCGGCGATGGTTAACAGGCTCCAGACTCTCACTCAGTCTGTGCTGTGAGTTATGTGAGATAATTTACTGCAAACCGGCTGATGTTGACCAATCGCTGATTGAACCCACTGCTGCAGAGCAAACAGCTTCTGTTTCATCAATACTTTTCCCAATAAAGCCGGGGATATAATCTGGAATATTCGTTGGGAAGGGGAGAGTTTACTGGGAAACAGTTCGGAAAACACTCACTCAGAACCACAAACCTCAGAAAAACCTCAGTCAAGAGAAATGCAAACTCAGCAGGATGGGAATCTCCCTCACCCTCACTCCCTCCAGAGAATCTCCCTCACCCTCACTCCCTCCAGAGAATCTCCCTCACCCCCTCCAGAGAATCTCCCTCACCCTCACTCCCTCCAGAGAATGTCCCTCACCCTCACTCCCTCCAGAGAATCTCCCTCACCCTCACTCCCTCCAGAGAATCCCCCTCACCCTCACTCCCTCCAGAGAATCTCCCTCACCCTCACTCCCTCCAGAGAATCCCCCTCACCCTCACTCCCTCCAGAGAATCTCCCTCACCCACACTCCCTCCAGAGAATCTCCCTCACCCTCACTCCCTCCAGAGAATCTCCCTCACCCTCACTCCCTCCAGAGAATCTCCCTCACCCTCACTCTCTCCAGAGAATCCCCCTCACCCTCACTCCCTCCAGAGAATCTCCCTCACCCCCTCCAGAGAATCTCCCTCACCCTCACTCCCTCCAGAGAATCTCCCTCACCCCCTCCAGAGAATCTCCCTCTCCCTCACCCCCTCCAGAGGATCTCCCTCACCCTCACTCCCTCCAGAGAATCTCCCTCACTCTCTCCAGAGAATCCCCCTCACCCTCACTCCCTCCAGAGAATCTCCCTCACCCTCACTCCCTCCAGAGAATCTCCCTCACCCTCACTCCCTCCAGTGAATCTCCCTCACCCTCACTCCCTCCAGAAAAACTCCCTCACCCTCACTCCCTCCAGAGAATCTCCCTCACCCTCACTCCCTCCAGAGAATCTCCCTCACCCTCACTCCCTCCAGAGAATCCCCCTCACCCTCACTCCCTCCAGAGAATCCCCCTCACCCTCACTCCCTCCAGAGCATCTCCCTCACTCCCTCCAGAGAATCTCCCTCACCCTCACTCCCTCCAGAGAATCTCCCTCACCCTCACTCTCTCCAGAGAATCCCCCTCACCCTCACTCCCTCCAGAGAATCTCCCTCACCCTCACTCCCTCCAGAGAATTCCCCTCACCCTCACTCCCTCCAGAGAATCTCCCTCACGCTCACTCCCTCCAGAGAATCTCCCTCACCCTCACTCCCTCCAGAGAATCTCCCTCACCCCCTCCAGAGAATCCCCCTCACCCTCACTCCCTCCAGAGAATCCCCCTCACCCTCACTCCCTCCAGAAAATCCCCCTCACCCTCACTCCCTCCAGAGAATCCCCCTCACCCTCACTCCCTCCAGAGAATCTCCCTCACCCTCACTCCCTCCAGAGAATCCCCCTCACCCTCACTCCCTCCAGAGAATCCCCCTCACCCTCACTCCCTCCAGAGAATCTCCCTCACCCTCACTCCCTCCAGAAAATCCCCCTCACCCTCACTCCCTCCAGAGAATCCCCCTCACCCTCACTCCCTCCAGAGAATCTCCCTCACCCTCACTCCCTCCAGAGAATCCCCCTCACCCTCACTCCCTCCAGAGAATCTCCCTCACCCTCACTCCCTCCAGAGAATCCCCCTCACCCTCACTCCCTTCAGAGAATCCCCCTCACCCTCACTCCCTCCAGAGAATCTCCCTCAGCCTCACTCCCTCCAGAGAATCCCCCTCACCCTCACTCCCTCCAGAGAATCTCCCTCACCATCACTCCCTCCAGAGAATCTCCCTCACCCTCACTCCCTCCAGAGAACCTCCCTCACCCTCACTCCCTCCAGAGAATCCCCCTCACGCTCACTCCCTCCAGATAAACCCCCTCACCCTCCAGATAATCCCCCTCACCCTCTCCCTTCAGATAATCCCCTCACCCTCACTCCCTCCAGATAATCCCCTCACCCTCTCCCTCCAGATAATCCCCCTCACCCTCTCCCTCCAGATAATCCCCCTCACCCTCCAGATAATCCCCCTTACCCTCTCCCTCCAGATAATCCCCCTCACCCTCTCCCTCCAGATAATCCCCTTCACCCTCCAGATAATCCCCCTCACCCTCTCCCTCCAGATAATCCCCCTCACCCTCCAGATAATCCCCCTCACCCTCTCCCTCCAGATAATCCCCCTCACCCTCTCCCTCCAGATAATCCCCTTCACCCTCCAGATAATCCCCCTCACCCTCTCCCTCCAGATAATCCCCCTCACCCTCTCCCTCCAGATAATCCACCTCACCCTCTCCCTCCAGATAATCCACCTCACCCTCTCCCTCCAGATAATCCCCCTCACCCTCTCCCTCCAGATAATCCCCCTCACCCTCTCCCTCCAGATAATCCCCCTCACCCTCTCCCTCCAGATAATCCCCCTCACCCTCTCCCTCCAGATAATCCCCCTCACCCTCTCCCTCCAGATAATCCCCCTCACCCTCCAGATAATCCCCCTCACCCTCCAGATAATCCCCCTCACCCTCTCCCTCCAGATAATCCCCCTCACCCTCCAGATAATCCCCCTCACCCTCTCCCTCCAGATAATCCCTCTCACCCTCTGCCTCCCCCACTTTATGGCCCTCTCCTCATCCCTCCCTCCACCATCTCACTCCATCGCCCATCGCTCCTTCCTCAGCTCAGAGAGATCTTCGATGCGTATTGTCTATTTAGAACCGTCCAACCTGACCAGCTTTATATCTGTCGCTCATCATGACAGCGGACAGCCATCGATTCTGCTCTATCACATGAAGTGTCATAGTGGTATTGTCTCTGGACTAGTAATCCAGAGACCCAGGGAAATGTTCTAGGGACCCGGGTTTGAATCCCACCACAGCAGATGGTGGAAATTAAATTTAAAAAATCTGGAATTAAGAATCTACTGATGACTATGAAACCATTGTCGATTGTTGGAGAAACCCATCTGGTTCACTAAAGTCCTTTAGGGAAGGGAATCTTCTGTCCTTACCTGGTCTGGCCTACATGTGACTCCAGAGCCACAGCAATGTGGTTGACTCTGGATTGCCCACTGAAATGGTTTACAAACCACTCAGTTCAAGGCGAGGGCAGTTAGGGATGGGCAATAAATGCTGGCCCAGCCAGCGATGCCCACAACTCCTGAATGAATAAGAAAACTCAAACCCACCAATGAATTTGAGAGTTCAGGTCACATATTAACCAGTGACACTGCCCTCAGCGAATACCTTACCCCCTTTGCCCTCAGTGAGAAGCTTACCCTCTTTGCCCTCAGTGAGAACCTTACCCTCTTTGCCCTCAGTGAGAACCTTACACTCTTTGCCCTCAGTGAGAACCTTACCCTCTTTGCCCTCAGTGAGAACCTTACCCTCTTTGCTCTCAGTGTGAACCTTATCCTCTTTGCCCTCAGTGAGAACCTTACCCTCTTTGCCCTCAGTGTGAACCTTACCCTCTTTGCTCTCGGTATGAACCTTACCCTCTTTGCTCTCGGTGTGAACCTTATCCTCTTTGCCCTCAGTGAGAACCTTACCCTCTTTGCTCTCAGTGTGAACCTTACCCTCTTTGCTCTCAGTGTGAACCTTATCCTCTTTGCCCTCAGTGAGAACCTTACCCTCTTTGCTCTCGGTGTGAACCTTACCCTCTTTGCTCTCAGCGAATACCTTACCCTCTTTGCTCTCAGTGAGAACCTTACCCTCTTTGCCCTCAGTGAGAACCTTACCCTCTTTGCCCTCCGTGAGAACCTTACACTCTTTGCCCTCAGTGTGAACCTTACCCTCTTTGCCCTCAGTGAGAACCTTACCCTCCTTGCCCTCAGTGTGAACCTTACCCTCTTTGCCCTCAGTGTGAACCTTACCCTCTTTGCCCTCAGTGAGAACCTTACCCTCTTTGCCCTCAGTGTGAACCTTACCCTCTTTGCTCTCAGCGAATACCTTACCCTCTTTGCCCTCAGTGTGAACCTTACCCTCTTTGCCCTCAGTGTGAACCTTACCCTCTTTGCCCTCAGTGTGAACCTTACCCTCTTTGCTCTCAGCGAATACCTTACCCTCTTTGCCCTCAGTGAGAACCTTACCCTCTTTGCCCTCAGTGAGAACCTTATCCTCTTTGCCCTCAGTGTGAACCTTACCCTCTTTGCTCTCAGTGAGAACCTTACCCTCTTTGCCCTCAGTGAGAACCTTACCCTCTTTGCCCTCAGTGAGAACCTTACCCTCTTTGCCCTCAGTGTGAACCTTACCCTCTTTGCTCTCAGCGAATACCTTATCCTCTTTGCTCTCAGTGAGAACCTTACCCTCTTTGCCCTCAGTGTGAACCTTACCCTCTTTGCTCTCAGCGAATACCTTACCCTCTTTGCCCTCAGTGTGAACCTTACCCTCTTTGCCCTCAGTGTGAACCTTACCCTCTTTGCCCTCAGTGAGAACCTTACCCTCTTTGCCCTCAGTGTGAACCTTACCCTCTTTGCCCTCAGTGAGAACCTTACCCTCTTTGCTCTCAGTGTGAACCTTACCCTCTTTGCTCTCAGTGAGAACCTTACCCTCTTTGCCCTCAGTGAGAACCTTACCCTCTTTGCCCTCAGTGAGAACCTTACCCTCTTTGCCCTCAGTGAGAACCTTACCCTCTTTGCCCTCAGTGTGAACCTTACCCTCTTTGCCCTCAGTGTGAACCTTACCCTCTTTGCTCTCAGCGAATTCCTTACCCTCTTTGCCCTCAGTGAGAACCTTACCCTCTTTGCCCTCAGTGAGAACCTTACCCTCTTTGCCCTCAGTGTGAACCTTACCCTCTTTGCCCTCAGTGAGAACCTTACCCTCTTTGCCCTCAGTGAGAACCTTACCCTCTTTGCCCTCAGTGAGAACCTTACCCTCTTTGCTCTCAGTGAGAACCTTACCCTCTTTGCCCTCAGTGAGAACCTTACCCTCTTTGCCCTCAGTGAGAACCTTACCCTCTTTGCCCTCAGTGAGAACCTTACCCTCTTTGCCCTCAGTGTGAACCTTACCCTCTTTGCCCTCAGTGAGAACCTTACCCTCTTTGCCCTCAGTGAGAACCTTACCCTCTTTGCTCTCAGTGAGAACCTTACCCTCTTTGCTCTCAGTGTGAACCTTATCCTCTTTGCTCTCAGTGTGAACCTTATCCTCTTTGCTCTCAGTGTGAACCTTATCCTCTTTGCTCTCAGTGTGAACCTTACCCTCTTTGCCCTCAGTGAGAACCTTACCCTCTTTGCCCTCAGTGAGAACCTTACCCTCTTTGCCCTCAGTGAGAACCTTACCCTCTTTGCCCTCAGTGTGAACCTTATCCTCTTTGCTCTCAGTGTGAACCTTACCCTCTTTGCTCTCAGCGAATACCTTACCCTCTTTGCTCTCAGTGAGAACCTTACCCTCTTTGCCCTCAGTGAGAACCTTACCCTCTTTGCCCTCAGTGAGAACCTTACCCTCTTTGCCCTCAGTGTGAACCTTATCCTCTTTGCTCTCAGTGTGAACCTTACACTCTTTGCTCTCAGTGTGAACCTTACCCTCTTTGCCCTCAGTGAGAACCTTACCCTCTTTGCCCTCAGTGAGAACCTTATCCTCTTTGCCCTCAGTGAGAACCTTAGCCTCTTTGCTCTCGGTGTGAACCTACCCTCTTTGCTCTCAGCGAATACCTTACCCTCTTTGCTCCCAGTGAGAACCTTACCCTCTTTGCCCTCAGTGTGAACCTTACCCTCTTTGCCCTCAGTGAGAACCTTACCCTCTTTGCCCTCAGTGAGAACCTTACCCTCTTTGCCCTCAGTGTGAACCTTACCCTCTTTGCCCTCAGTGTGAACCTTATCCTCTTTGCTCTCAGTGTGAACCTTACCCTCTTTGCTCTCAGTGTGAACCTTACCCTCTTTGCCCTCAGTGTGAACCTTACCCTCTTTGCTCTCAGTGTGAACCTTATCCTCTTTGCCCTCAGTGAGAACCTTACCCTCTTTGCCCTCAGTGAGAACCTTACCCTCTTTGCCCTCAGTGAGAACCTTACCCTCTTTGCCCTCAGTGAGAACCTTACCCTCTTTGCCCTCAGTGAGAACCTTACCCTCTTTGCCCTCAGTGAGAACCTTACCCTCTTTGCCCTCAGTGTGAACCTTACCCTCTTTGCCCTCAGTGAGAACCTTACCCTCTTTGCCCTCAGTGAGAACCTTACCCTCTTTGCCCTCAGTGAGAACCTTACCCTCTTTGCCCTCAGTGTGAACCTTACCCTCTTTGCTCTCAGTGAGAACCTTACCCTCTTTGCCCTCAGTGAGAACCTTATCCTCTTTGCTCTCAGTGAGAACCTTCCCCTCTTTGCCCTCAGTGTGAACCTTATCCTCTTTGCTCTCAGTGAGAACCTTCCCCTCTTTGCCCTCAGTGTGAACCTTACCCTCTTTGCTCTCAGTGAGAACCTTACCCTCTTTGCCCTCAGTGAGAACCTTACCCTCTTTGCCCTCAGTGTGAACCTTACCCTCTTTGCCCTCAGTGTGAACCTTACCCTCTTTGCCCTCAGTGTGAACCTTACCCTCTTTGCTCTCAGTGAGAACCTTACCCTCTTTGCCCTCAGTGTGAACCTTACCCTCTTTGCCCTCAGTGTGAACCTTACCCTCTTTGCTCTCAGTGTGAACCTTATCCTCTTTGCCCTCAGTGAGAACCTTACCCTCTTTGCTCTCAGTGAGAACCTTACCCTCTTTGCCCTCAGTGTGAACCTTACCCTCTTTGCCCTCAGTGTGAACCTTACCCTCTTTGCCCTCAGTGTGAACCTTACCCTCTTTGCTCTCAGTGTGAACCTTACCCTCTTTGCCCTCAGTGAGAACCTTACCCTCTTTGCCCTCAGTGAGAACCTTACCCTCTTTGCCCTCAGTGAGAACCTTACCCTCTTTGCCCTCAGTGAGAACCTTACCCTCTTTGCCCTCAGTGAGAACCTTACCCTCTTTGCCCTCAGTGTGAACCTTACCCTCTTTGCCCTCAGTGAGAACCTTACCCTCTTTGCCCTCAGTGAGAACCTTACCCTCTTTGCCCTCAGTGAGAACCTTCCCCTCTTTGCTCTCGGTGTGAACCTTACCCTCTTTGCTCTCAGCGAATACCTTATCCTCTTTGCTCTCAGTGAGAACCTTACCGTCTTTGCCCTCAGTGAGAACCTTACCCTCTTTGTCCTCAGTGAGAACCTTACCCTCTTTGTCCTCAGTGAGAACCTTACCCTCTTTGCCCTCAGTGAGAACCTTACCCTCTTTGCCCTCAGTGAGAACCTTATCCTCTTTCCCCTCAGTGTGAACCTTATCCTCTGACATAGTTTAACACACTATTTTCTGCAGAGGAGAGCTCTATCATGTGGCTCTATTGATCCCACTCCTATCAGTTAATTGTTGCAACATCTCCATGTGTAAGTCTCAGAATTGGGGGCCATCAGAACCATGCGTTATCCCTGCTCTCACCCAGACCTCACCAAAACTTCCACATCTCCTGCAGGACGGAGTCAGGATGTGGAGGGCCTGCCCCATTTCCTCCTTTCCTCCCACCGCCCAGCAGAGTGAGGACAACTCACGCATCCCTGTCAACATGGTTTACAAAAGATAACAGAGTGGCCGTGGATATGGGAGGTGTGTCTCGTTGCCTGATGGCATACAGACCTTGGCAGGTGGGCAGGTTGTCCCATATCCCGTCATCTGGGCACAGCGACACCATATTGTCCATGTCTGGATAGCGGATCTGGAACCCTCGGTGACAGCTCACAGTCAGCTGGTCCCCGGGCTGGTAGGTGCTGTTGTACACATCTGCATCTTCAATATGTGGCACGGGGCACACCGTAGCTTCAAGCAAAGGGACAGGTGGTCAGAATCATCAAAGCAAAGGTCTCACCTAACCTACCCTGTGTCCAATCCACTCTCCATCTCAACAGTAGACTCTGACTCTCTCTGAACTCAAACTCTGCAAGTACCAGCCAATCACCCACACATCTGGTCAAATCCATGTTAATATGGCCATTCACTGATGTTAAACTGTTTGTCTGTGCGGGAAATCACAGCGAACCAGAGACCTGAGGCCATTCAATGCCTTGGGGCTGGTTTGGGGTGGGGTGGTGGTGGTGGGGAGGGGGGGGGGGCGGGGGAGAGGTGGTAAGACTGGTTTGGGGGCAGGGGAATAAGGTTGATTCAGTTAGAGTAGAGACAGATTGAGCCGGAGCAGAAGGAGTGAGAGAAATTGAAACCTAACCCAGTGAGAGAGAGAGAGACTGAGGAGCTGAAAGACATATTGCATGATGGTAGACTAACGGGACTGAAGGTGGACAAGTCCCCGGGCCCGGATGGAATGCATCCCAGGGTACTGAAAGAAATGTCAGAGGTAATAGCGGATGCGTTAGTGGTTATTTATCAAAATTCGTTGGATTCTGGGGTAGTGCCGGCTGATTGGAAAACAGCTAATGTTACGCCGCTGTTTAAAAAAGGAAATAGACAAAAGGCGGGTAACTACAGGCCGGTTAGCTTAATGTCTGTAGTTGCGAAAATGTTGGAATCCATCATGAAAGAAGAAATAGCAGGCCATCTGGATAAGAATAGTTCGATTAAGCAGACGCAACATGGATTCATGAGGGGAAAGTCGTGCTTGACGAACTTGTTGGATTTTTATGAAGATGTGACTAGTGCGGTTGACGGAGGGGAACCGGTGGATGCGGTGTTTTTGGATTTCCAAAAGGCCTTTGATAAGGTGCCTCACTAAAGGTTGCTGAAGAAGATTGGGTCACACGGAGTTGGGGGTAGGGTGTTAGCGTGGATTGGGGATTGGCTATCCGACAGGATGCAGAGAGTCGGAATAAATGGGTGCTCTTCTGGTTGGCAGATGGTAACTAGTGGTGTGCCGCAGGGATCGGTGTTGGGTCCATTGTTGTTTGTCATCTATATCAATGATCTGGATGATAATGTGGTAAATTGGATCAGCAAGTTTGCTGATGATATAAAGATTGGAGGTGTAGTGGACAGTGAGGAAGGTTTTCAAAGCTTGCAGAGGGATTTGGACCAACTAGAAAAATGGGCTGAAAAATGGCAAGTGGAATTTAACGCAGACAAGTGTGAGATATTGCACTTTGGAAGGACAAACCAAAGTAGAACGTACAGGGTAAATGGTAGGACTCTGAAGAGTGCAGTTGAACGGAGGGATCTGGGAATACAGGTACAGAATTCCCTAAAAGTGACGTCACAGGTGGATAGGGTCGTAAAGAGTGCCTTTGGTACATTGGCCTTTATAAATCGGAGTATCGAGTATAAAAGTTGGAGTGTTATGGTAAGGTTATATAAGTCGTTGGTGAGGCCGAATTTGGAGTATTGTGTACAGTTTGGTCACCTAGTTACAGGAAGGATGTAAATAAGGTTGAAAGAGTGCAGAGAAGGTTCACAAGGATGTTGCCGGGACTTGAGAAGCTGAGTTACAGAGAGAGATTGAATAGGTTGGGACTTTATTCCCTGGAGCGTAGAAGATTGAAGGGAGATTTGATAGAGGTGTATAAGATTTTGATGGGTATAGATAGAGTGAATGCAAGCAGACTTTTTCCGTTGAGGCTAGGGGAGAAAAAAACCAGAGGGCATGGGTTAAGGGTGAAGGGAGAAAAGTTTAAAGGGAATATTAGGGGGGGCTTCTTCACGCAGAGAGTGGTGGGAGTGTGGAATGAGCTGCCGGATAAAGTGGTAAATGCACTTTTAACATTTTAACATTTAAGAAAAACTTGGACGGGTTCATGGATGAGAGGGATGTGGAGGGATATGGTCCAAGTGCAGGTCAGTGGGACTAGGCATAAAATGGTTCGGCACAGACAAGAAGGGCCAAAAGGCCTGTTTCTGAGCTGTAATTTTCTATGGTTCTAAGGCAGTTCACCAGTTTCTGTGGTGAAATGTATCCCTGGAGATTTGATCACATGACTGCCCCCAGCCATTAGTCACCAACACGTCCATCTGTGTGACATAGAAACATACAAACTAGAAGCAGGAGTAGGCCATTCAGCCTTTGAGTCTGCTCTGCTATTCATTTTGATCATGGCTGATTATCAAATTCAATATCCTGACCTCCCCTTCCTCCCATATCCCTTGATCCCTTTAGCCCCCAGAGTTACATCTGATTTCTTCTTGAAGGAAAGGGTGGGTGAGGGGGGGGGTGAAGGAAAGGGTGGGTGAGGGGGGTGAAGGAAAGGGTGGGTGAGGGGAGTGAAGGAAAGGGTGGGTGAGGGGGGAGTGAAGGAAAGGGTGGGTGAGGGGGGGGTGAAGGAAAGGGTGGGTGAGGGGGGGGAGTGAAGGAAAGGGTGGGTGAGGGGGGGGTGAAGGAAAGGGTGGGTGAGGGGGGGGTGAAGGAAAGGGTGGTTGAGGGGGGGGTGAAGGAAAGGGTGGGTGAGGGGGGAGTGAAGGAAAGGGTGGGTGAGGGGGGGGAGTGAAGGAAAGGGTGGGTGAGGGGGGGGTGAAGGAAAGGGTGGGTGAGGGGGGGTGAAGGAAAGGGTGGGTGAGGGGGGAGTGAAGGAAAGGGTGGGTGAGGGGGGGGTGAAGGAAAGGGTGGGTGAGGGGGGGGTGAAGGAAAGGGTGGGTGGGGGGGGGGTGAAGGAAAGGGTGGGTGGGGGGGGGGAGTGAAGGAAAGGGTGGGTGAGGGGGGGGTGAAGGAAAGGGTGGGTGAGGGGGGGTGAAGGAAAGGGTGGGTGGGGGGGGGGGAGTGAAGGAAAGGGTGGGTGAGGGGGGGTGAAGGAAAGGGTGGGTGGGGGGGGGGAGTGAAGGAAAGGGTGGGTGGGGGGGGGGGAGTGAAGGAAAGGGTGGGTGAAGGGGGTGAAGGAAAGGGTGGGTGAGTGGGGGATGAAGGAAAGGGTGGGTGAGGGGGTGAAGGAAAGGGTGGGTGAGGGGGGTGAAGGAAAGAGTGGGTGAGGGGGGTGAAGGAAAGGGTGGGTGAGGGGGTTGAAGGAAAGGGTGGGTGAGGGGGGAGTGAAGGAAAGGGTGGGTGAGGGGGGGTGAAGGAAACGGTGGGTGAGGGGGGGGGTGAAGGAAAGGGTGGGTGAGGGGGGGGTGGTGAAGGAAAGGGTGGGTTGGGGGGGGTGAAGGAAAGGGTGGGTGAGGGGGGGGTGAAGGAAAGGGTGGGTTGAGGGGAGGGGTGAAGGAAAGGGTGGGTGAGGGGTGGGTGAAGGAAAGGGTGGGTGAGGGGGGGGGGGTGGTGAAGGAAAGGGTGGGTGAGGGGGGGATGAAGGGAAAGGGAGGGTGAGGGGAGTGAAGGAAAGGGTGGGTGAGGGGGGTGAAGGAAAGGGTGGGTGAGGGGGTGAAGGAAAGGGTGGGTGAGGGGGGGGGTGAAGGAAAGGGTGGGTGAGGGGGGGGTGAAGGAAAGGGTGGGTGAGGTGGGGAGTGAAGGAAAGGGTGGGTGAGGGGAGTGAAGGAAAGGGTGGGTGAGGGGGGGGTGAAGGAAAGGGTGGGTGAGGGGGGAGTGAAGGAAAGGGTGGGTGAGGGGAGTGAAGGAAAGGGTGGGTGAGGGGGGGGGTGAAGGAAAGGGTGGGTGAGGTGGGAGTGAAGGAAAGGGTGGGTGAGGGGAGTGAAGGAAAGGGTGGGTGAGGGGGGGGGGGTGAAGGAAAGGGTGGGTGAGGGGGGAGTGAAGGAAAGGGTGGGTGAGGGGAGTGAAGGAAAGGGTGGGTGAGGGGGGGGGTGAAGGAAAGGGTGGGTGAGGTGGGAGTGAAGGAAAGGGTGGGTGAGGGGAGTGAAGGAAAGGGTGGGTGAGGGGGGGGGGTGAAGGAAAGGGTGGGTGAGGGGGGAGTGAAGGAAAGGGTGGGTGAGGGGAGTGAAGGAAAGGGTGGGTGAGGGGGGAGTGAAGGAAAGGGTGGGTGAGTGGGGGGGAGTGAAGGAAAGGGTGGGTGAGGGGGGTGAAGGAAAGGGTGGGTGAGGGGGGAGTGAAGGAAAGGGTGGGTGAGGGGAGTGAAGGAAAGGGTGGGTGAGGGGGGAGTGAAGGAAAGGGTGGGTGAGGGGGGGTGAAGGAAAGGGTGGGTGAGGGGGGAGTGAAGGAAAGGGTGGGTGAGGGGGGGTGAAGGAAAGGGTGGGTGAGGGGGGTGAAGGAAAGGGTGGGTGAGGGGGGTGAAGGAAAGGGTGGGTGAGGGGGGTGAAGGAAAGGGTGGGTGAGGGGGTGAAGGAAAGGGTGGGTGAGGGGGGTGAAGAAAGGGTGGGTGAGGGGGGAGTGAAGGAAAGGGTGGGTGAGGGGGGAGTGAAGGAAAGGGTGGGTGAGGGGGGGGTGAAGGAAAGGGTGGGTGAGGGGGGGGTGAAGGAAAGGGTGGGTGAGGGGGGGGTGAAGGAAAGGGTGGGTGAGGGGGGAGTGAAGGAAAGGGTGGGTGAGGGGGGGGTGAAGGAAAGGGTGGGTGAGGGGGGGGTGAAGGAAAGGGTGGGTGAGGGGGGGGTGAAGGAAAGGGTGGGTGAGGGGGGGGTGAAGGAAAGGGTGGGTGAGGGGGGGGTGGTGAAGGAAAGGGTGGGTGAGGGGGGGGGGTGAGGGAAAGGGTGGGTGAGGGGGGGTGGTGAAGGAAAGGGTGGGTGAGGGGGGGGTGAAGGAAAGGGTGGGTGGGGGGGGTGAAGGAAAGGGTGGGTGAGGGGGGGGTGAAGGAAAGGGTGGGTGAGGGGGGGGTGGTGAAGGAAAGGGTGGGTTAGGGGGGGGTGAAGGAAAGGGTGGGTGAGGGGGGGGTGAAGGAAAGGGTGGGTGAGGGGGGGGGGTGAAGGAAAGGGTGGGTGAGGGGGGGTGAAGGAAAGGGTGGGTGAGGGGGGGGTGGTGAAGGAAAGGGTGGGTGAGGGGGGGGAGTGAAGGAAAGGGTGGGTGAGGGGGGTTGGGCTGGTGCTGAGATGACCGGGATCGCGGGCTCGGACTCACAGGCCCTTTGTGGTGTTTCTCCCATGATGTTTATGCTGATCTGTGAGAGTCAGTAACGCACTGGACAAGTGTTGGGTTCAGCTGTAGCCCTGTCTGCTGTGACTCAGGGCTTTGTGGAAGTTTGGGAATGTGACTGCCAATATTGCTGCATAAATACAGGCAGTTGTGACCAGAATCTTGCAAATTGGACAAAAACCAGAGTAAACAACAGATCCGGGATCGATGGCAACTTCTGGCGGAGGCAGGCCTGGGAACATGAGGATAATAAATCAGGCACTGAGAAGACTATCATATCCATTGTGTGGGAAAACACGATATCGGAGATAAAATGTTCTTAAAATTTACCAGTTAAATGGCAAATGGGATTTAAATTTGCAGGTGTTTGCTGTTTCTTTGTTACATTCCTGTAGCTGGAGTATTGATTGATAATTATTGCAGTGCGAGATATCTGATTAATCACCCAGCCTCTCAATCTGACACTCGCCACCAACACCAGGATCACCCTGCAACCAGGATCACCCTGCAACCAGGATCACCCTGCAACCAGGATCACCCTGCAACCAGGATCACCCTGCAACCAGGATCACCCTGCAACCAGGATCACCCTACAACCAGGATCACCCTGCAACCAGGATCACCCGACAACCAGGATCACCCTGCAACCAGGATCACCCTGCAACCAGGATCACCCTGCAACCAGGATCACCCTGCAACCAGGATCACCCTGCAACCAGGATCACCCTGCAACCAGGATCACCCTGCATCCAGGATCACCCTGCAGCCAGGATCACCCTGCAACCAGGATCACCCTGCAACCAGGATCACCCTGCAACCAGGATCACCCTGCAACCAGGATCACCCTGCAACCAGAATCACCCTGCAACCAGGATCACCCTGCAACCAACATCACCCTACAACCAGGATCACCCTACAACCAGAATCACCCTGCAACCAGGATCACCCTGCAACCAGGATCACCCTACAACCAGGATCACCCCCTGCAACCAGGATCACCCTACAACCAGGATCACCCTGCAACCAGGATCACCCTGCAACCAGGATCACCCTGCAACCAGGATCACCCTGCAACCAGGATCACCCTGCAACCAGGATCACCCGACAACCAGGATCACCCTACAACCAGGATCATCCGACAACCAGGATCACCCTGCAACCAGGATCACCCTGCAACCAGGATCACCCTGCAACCAGGATCACCCTGCAACCAGGATCACCCTGCAACCAGGATCACCCTGCAACCAGGACCACCCTACAACCAGGATCACCCTGCAACCAGGATCACCCTGCAACCAGGATCACCCTGCAACCAGGATCACCCTGCAACCAGGATCACCCTGCAACCAGGACCACCCTACAACCAGGATCACCCTGCAACCAGGATCACCCTGCAACCAGGATCACCGAACCGATCACTGAAACCAGGATCACCCTGAAACCAGGATCACCCTACAACCAGGATCACCCTGGAACCAGGATCACCCTGGAACCAGGATCACCCTGCAACCAGATCACCCTGGAACCAGGATCACCCTACAACCGGATCACCTGGAACCAGGATCACCCTGCACACCAGTCACCGTCACCCTGAACCAGGATCACCTCACACTCATCACCCCACCCCACACACCACACACACACAACACCACTCTCCCACACACACACACACACACACACACACTCACACACACACACTCACACACACACACTATCACACTCACACTCACACTATCACACACATCTCTCAATACACTCACTCACACTACACACTCACTATCACACTCACTCACACTCACACTCTCATATCACACTCCTCACTACACACTCACACACTCACACCCTCTCACTATCACACTCTCACTACCACACTCTCACTATCACACTCTCACTATCACTATCACACTCACATTCTCACTATCACAGTCACACTCACTCTCACTATCACACTCACTCTCACTATCACACTCACTCTCACTATCACACTCACACTATCATACTCACACTATCACTATCACACTCTCACTATCACACACACCTCTCACTATCACACTCTCACTATCACACTCACACTCTCACTATCACACACACACTCACACTATCACACTCACACTATCACACTCACACTCTCACTATCACACACACACTCTCACTATCACACACACACTCATACTATCACACTCACACTATCACTCTCACACTCACACTCTCACTATCACTATCACACTCTCACACTCACACTCTCACTATCACACTCACTATCTCACACACACTATCACACTCACATTCTCACTATCACACTCACACACACTCTCACTATCACACTCACACACACTCTCACTATCACACTCACACTCTCACTATCACACACACACACTCATACTATCACACACACTCACTCACTATCACACTCACTGTCACACTCACTGTCACACTCACTGTCACACTCACTGTCACACTCACACTCTCACTGTCACACTCTCACTATCACTCTCTCTCAACACCAGAATCGCCCTGCAACCAAGATTACCCTTCACACACACACACGCACACACTCTCACTATCACACACACACTCATGCTATCACGCTCACACACTCTCACTATCATACACACACACTCTATCACACTCACTTTCACTATCACACTCAAACTCTCACTATCACTCTCACACTCACCATCACACACATACTGTCACACTCACGCTGTTACACACATGCTGTCACACTCACGCTGTCACACCTATACACACACTCACTCAAAATATCACACTCACACACATAGTATCACACACACAATCTCACACACACACACAATCAATATCACACACAAAATAAATATTACACACAATAAATATCATACACACAATATCACACTCTCACTATCACACACACACACAATATCACACTCATGCACACACTCACAATATCACACACACTCTCACTATCACACACATATACTCACAATATCACACTCATGCACACACTCACAATATCACACACACTCTCATTATCACACTCACACACTCACAATATCACACTCATGCACACACTCATAAACTCTTACTATTACTTTCATTCTCACTATCATTGTCACACTCACACTGTCACAATAACACTGACCAGGTCACACCCATACACACAATCACTCAAAATATCACACTCACACACATAGTATCAAACACACACACAATAAATATCACACTCACAATAAATATCACACTCACAATAAATATCACACTCACAATAAATATCACACTCCATAACATCTCACGCACAATAAATATCACATACAATAAATATCACGCACACACAATATCACGCACACACAATATCACGCACACACAATATCACGCACACACAATATCACGCACACACAATATCACGCACACACAATATCACGCACACACAATATCACGCACACACAATATCACGCACACACAATATCACGCACACACAATATCACGCACACACAATATCACGCACACACAATATCACGCACACACAATATCACGCACACACAATATCACGCACACACAATATCACGCACACACAATATCACGCACACACAATATCACGCACACACAATATCACGCACACACAATATCACGCACACACAATATCACGCACACACAATATCACGCACACACAATATCACGCACACACAATATCACGCACACACAATATCACGCACACACAATATCACGCACACACAATATCACGCACACACAATATCACGCACACACAATATCACGCACACACAATATCACGCACACACAATATCACGCACACACAATATCACGCACACACAATATCACGCACACACAATATCACGCACACACAATATCACGCACACACAATATCACGCACACACAATATCACGCACACACAATATCACGCACACACAATATCACGCACACACAATATCACGCACACACAATAAATATCACACATACAATAAATATCACACATGCACACACAGATAATATCACACACACATCACACACAATATCACACCCACACTCACAATATCACACTCGCTATCACTATCACACTCACAATATCACAGTCACGCACACACTCACAAATTCTTACACTCACTCAAAATATCACACTCACACACGCAGTATCACACACACACTCTCAACTTCACACACACACAATATCATGCACAGTATCACACACACACACACTCACAATATCACGCCCATGTACACACTCGCACTCACTCAAAATATCACACTCACACGGTATCACACACTCACAATTTCATACACTCACAATATCTCACACACTCAGACCCTGCCCCTCTTCTTACAACCCCTCCTGCTCTTCTTGCTGCCCCTCCCCCTCTTCCCACTGCCACCTTTCCCCTTTCCTGCTGCCTCCTTTCCCCCTTCCCACTGCCTCCTTTTCCTCTTCCCGCTGCCTCCTTTCCCCTTTCCCGCTGCCTTCCCCGTTCCTGCTGACACCTGAAATACAGAGGGGAGAGAATGACATGACATGAGAGATTTGATGTGAATCTCCTGGCTGTATAATGGGTTTAACATTGCGTAATAGGGTGGGTTTACCCGCTACTCTCTGCAGCGGGAGTCTCTCTGTCTTCCTGTCTCTGCCACGGGAGTGGAAAACCCGCATCCTTTGTACCTGAGCTTTGGACGTTCTGTGGTGCCGGTTCCAGTGCTCGCTGGCTGTAGAAGACCACCTTTCGTGTGTGGGAATCCTTTGTGCAAACCACTCTGCTGAGCCAGCAATGCTGAACTCTGCTGGACACATTCTCGAAAGCAGGTATTGGTACTCTGCTGCAACCTCAGCGCTGGGAATTAGCTCTGCCATTTTCAGAAATAAGCAGCAAAGTGGCATTCATCTAGTGATGCCCGTGCCTCTCAGCCACAGAGGGGTGATGTGAGAATCACTGCCTGCCATACTTTGATTGTTGTTTTGAGACAACCCCATTCTCTGAGCCAAGCTCTAAGGGTGAATCTGCCGAATGCTGAGTCTGCCTTGACCAGGCGATGAGCAATTTGAGCATTCAATGTGGTGTTGGAGGGGACACTCCCCAGATAGAAGAGCTGCTGGACTGAGCTAAAGGGTGGATTGCTAACTGTGACTATGGGCTTTGTGGCCAAGAGTAGGTTGGTATAAAAGTCTTTTTCAGATTTATTGTGAGGCTTTTTTATTTATTCATTCTTCCAATGGATCAGACCTAAGCTCTGCAGTCCTGCCACATCCAGTCGTGAATGATGGTGGACAATTAAACAACTCACTGGAGAAGGAGGCTCCACAAATATCCCCATCCTCAATGATGAAGAGGTCCAGCACATCAGTGCAAATGATAAGTCAGGAGTGTGATGGAATACCCCCCATTTGCAGGATGGATAAAGCTCCAACAACACTGAAGAAGCTTGACACCACCCAGGACAAAGCAGCCCGCTAAATTGGCAACACATCCACAAACATCCACTCCCTCCCCCACCGATGCTCAGCAGCAGCAGTGTGTACTATCTACAAGATGCACTGCAGCAATTCATTCCAAACCCACAACCACTTCCATTTAGAAGGATAAAGGCAGCAGATTCATGGGAATACTTTCACCTGCAAGTTCCCTCCAAGCCACTCACCGTCCTGACTTGGAAATATATCGTCGTTCCTTCACAGTCACTGGATCAAAATCCTGGAATTCCCTCCCTAACAGCATTGTGGGTCAACCCACAGAACATGGACTGCAGCGATTCAAGAAGGAGCTCACCACCACCTTCTCAAGGGCAACTAGGGATAGGCAACAAATGCTGGCCAGCCAGCGATGCCCATGTCCCATGAATGAATGAAAAAAATCATATACATGTACAGACACACATATGTGTCTGGAGGCAAACTCAATAGGGACTTTTAAGAGACTCCTGGATGAGTATATGGGACTTAATAGGATGGAGGGTTATAGGTAGGCCTAAAAGGTAGGGATATGTTCGGCACAACTTGTGGGGCCGAAGGGCCTGTTTTGTGCTGTAGTTTTTCTATGTTTCTATACAGAAACACAATTGCAAATATACAAACACATTTTGCAGCAAGGATCACTGGTTGACAGCGCTCAGCTAAGATTCCTGTCCCTAAATTTCTGCTGCCTTTAGCTGGAGGATTTATTGCTCTTTAACTTACATTCAGAGAGACAAACAGGAAGTGAGCTGGGTTCCCAGGCCAGGCTCCCATCTTCCTGTCTTTCACATTCTATCTTGGGTGGCCCTCTGAGTTTGTAGCTGTCTTGGCAGTGGAACCTCACCAGGGAGCCCTCGTACAAGAGCCCGTGGGGAGACAGAGTCCTGCTTCCGTGCTCAGGGAATCCAGGATCGCTGCAAGTGTTCAGATCGTCGAGTTCTGGAAAGACAGGGCAGAGTTATTAACACTCTCCGTCACCGTAGATTCGGCCTTTAGACATACTCACCTCAGCTGTGGAACCCAAAGCTCCTGAAAAGCTGCCATCGTGCTCACACCCGGGCCGGGGATTTCCAGCCGCGTTTGTCCCAAAACCGGAAAATCCCACCCCAGGTCAACTGTCCGTGTCCCGGCCGCTACAATTCCCGTGACAGGCGGGACGGGAAGATTCCCCCGGGGGAGCAGTTCTGCACCAATCAGGAGTCATTTTAACCCTCTGGTGGGTAGGTGGTGACAGGAAGTGCAGGGTGAGGAGTGAAAATGCTAACACGGACAACCCAACCCTATACAGAGGTGGCTGAGCGAGGGGACGGGGGAATCAGGTGACCAATCCCCCCCCCCAAGGTGGCTGCAGTCAGTCCTGAATAAGTCTTTAACACCTACAGGCTGGGTTTCCTGGGCTTTGAGACACATGAAGGGCCAGATGGAATTGTTTTCAGTGTCTCTGTGCTGCTGCAACTGAGTCGGAGAGTCAGGAATGGACTCCCTGTAGTGTAGTGAAATTAAACTGTAAGAAGTCTCACAACACCAGGTTAAAGTCCAACAGGTTTATTTGGTAGCACGAGCTTTCGAAGTGCTGCTCCTTCATCAGGTGAGTGAAGGATTGGGTTCACAAACAGGGCATATATAGACAGACTCAATTTACAAGATAATGGTTGGAATGTGTGTCTTAACAGGTAATCAAGTCTTTACAGGTACAGACAATGTGAGTGGAGAGAGGGTTAAGCACAAATTAAAGAAGTGTGAATTGTCTCAATCCAGGACAGTTAGTGAGATTTTGCAAGCCCAGGCAAGTCGTGGGGGTTACAGATAGTGTGACATGAACCCAAGATCCCGGTTGAGCGCACACGAAAAACAGCGCAGCATTAGCAGCCAAACCGTAGGCTGAGCTCAAGGATGAGGAACATACAAATATAAGGGAGGTAAACCTTTAACTTCCAGGAAGAGCATGGGGGACCCAACCAATGAAGAAAGCTTGGGTCCACTTTATGAATAACCGGAGTGAACACTCCCTCTTGAAGCAGCGGAATAAACCCATGGTAATCAACCAATAAAGACAGATTATCGACAAAGAAATATACAACACTCAGGAGCACAGGTAGCAAACCAGAGCTTAACATCGGAGTACACCAAGTGCCACAAGTTCAACTCCAGACCAAAAAGGTCAGCCCACATTTACTCTCATCTGCTCTCCCTCCATATTCTCTTCCTCCACAGGCAGTGGAAGCAGAGCCTTTGAATATTTTTAAGGTTGAGCTAGATAGATTCTTGATTAAAGGTTATCGGGGGGGTAGGCAGGAATGTGGGGTTATGGTTACTATCAGATCAGCCATGATCTTTTTGAATGGTGGAGCAGGCTGGAAGGGCCGACAGAGCAGGGACAGGAATGGTTGTTGCAGGTTCCAGGGTTTAGATGTTTCAGTAAGTGCAGGGAAGGTGGTAAAAGAGGGGGAGGTGTGGCATTGTTAGTCAAGGACAGTATTGCGGTGGCAGAAAGGACATTTGATGAGGACTCGTCTACTGAGGTAGTTTGGGCTGAGGTTAGAAACAGGAAAGAAGAGGTCACCCTGTTGGGAGTTTTTTTATAGACCTCCGAAAAGTTCCAGAGATGTAGAGGAAAAGATTGCAAAGATGATTCTGGATAGGAGCGAAAGTAACAGGGTAGTTGGACTGGGGGACTTTAACTTTACAAATATTGACTGGAAAAGCTATAGTTCGAGTACTTTGGAGGGGTCGGTTTTTGTCCAATGTGTGCAGGAAGGCTTCCTGATGTAGATAGACCAACAAGAGGCGAGGCCACATTGGATTTGGTACTGGGTAATGAACCAGGCCAGGTGTTAGATTTGGAGGTAGGTGAGCACTTTGGTGACAGTGACCACAATTCGATTATGTTTACCTTAACTATGGAAAAGGATAGGTATATACCAAAGGGCAAGAGTTATAGCTGGGGGAAAGGAAATTATGATGCGATTAGGCGAGATTTAGCTGGCATAGGTTGGGGAAGGAAACTGCAGGGGATGGGCACAATTGAAATGTGGAACTTGTTCAAGGAACAGCTACTACGCGCCCTTGATAAATATGTACCTGTCAGGCAGGGAGGAAGCAGACGTGTGAGGGAACCGTGGTTCACTAAGGAGGTTGAATCTCTTGTGAAGAGGAAGAAGGAGACTTGTGTAAAGATGAGACGTGAAGGCTCAGTTGGGGAGCTTGAGAGTTACAAGTTAGCCAGGAAGGACCTAAAGAGAGAGTTAAGAAGAGCCAGGAGGGGACATGAGAAGTCTTTGGCAGGTAGGATCAAGGAAAACCCTAAAGCTTTCTATAGGTATGTCAGGAGTAAAAGAATGACTAGGGTAAGATTAGGGCAAGTCAAGGACAGGAGTGGGAAGTTGTGCGTGGAGTCTGAAGAGATAGGAGAGACACTAAATGAATATTTTTCGTCAGTATTCACACTGGAGAGGGACAGTGTCGAGGGGAGTACTGAGATGCAGGCTGTTGGACTGGATGGGATTGAGGTTCATAAGGAGGAGGTGTTAGCAATTCTGGAAAGGGTAAAAATAGATAAGTCCCCTGGGCCGGATGGGATTTATCCTAGGATTCTCTGGGAGGTTGGAGAGGAGATTGAAGAGCCTTTGGCTTTGATCTTTGGGTCGTCATTGTCTACTGGAACAGTGCCAGAAGACTGGAGGATAGCAAATGTTGTCCCCTTATTCAAAAAGGGGAGTAGGGACAACCCTGGTAATTATAGACCGGTGAGCCTTACTTCTGTTGTGGGCAAAGTATTGGAAAGGATTATAAGAGATAGGATTTATAATCACCTGGAAAGGAATAATTTGATTAGGGATAGTCAGCACGGTTTTGTGAAGGGTAGGTCGTGCCTCACAAACCTTATTGAGTTCTTTGAGAAGGTGACCAAAGAGGTGGATGAGGGTAAAGCAGTTGATGTGGTGTATATGGATTTCAGCAAAGCATTTGATAAGGTTCCCCATGGTAAGCTTTTGCAGAAAATACGGACACATGGGATTGAGGGTGATTTAGTGGTTTGGATCAGGAATTGGCTAGCTGTAAGAAAACAGAGGGTGGTGGTTGATGGGAAATATTCATCCTGGAGTTCAGTTACTAGTGGTGTACCGCAAGGATCTGTTTTGGGGCCACTGCTGTTTGTCATTTTTATTAATGACCTGGATGAGGGCATAGAAGGATGGGTTAGTAAATTTGCGGATGACACTAAAGTCGGTGGAGTTGTAGACAGTGTGGAGGGAAGTGGCAGGTTACAGAGGGACATAGATAAGCTGCAGAGCTGGGCTGAGAGGTGGCAAATGGGAGTTTAATGCGGAAAAGTGCGAAGTGATTCACTTTGGAAGGAGTAACAGGAATACAGAGTACTGGGCTAATGGTAAGATACTTGGTAGTGTTGATGAACAGAGGGATCTGGGTGTCCATGTGCATAGATCCCTGAAAGTTGGCACCCAGGTTGATAGGGTTGTTAAGAAGGCGTACGGTGTGTTAGCTTTTATTGGGAGAGGGATTGAGTTTCGGAGCCAGGAGGTCATGTTGCAACTGTACAAAACTCTGGTGCGGCCGCACTTGGAGTATTGCGTACAGTTCTGGTCGCCGCATTACAGGAAGGATGTGGAAGTGTTGGAAAGGGTGCGGAGGAGATTTACCAGGATGTTGCCTGGTATGGTGGGAAAATCGTATGAGGAAAGGCTGAGGGGCTTGAGGTTGTTTTCGTTAGAGAGAAGAAGGTTAAGAGGTGACTTAATAGAGGCATACAAGATGATCAGAGGATTAGATAGGGTGGATAGTGAGAGCCTTTTTCCTCGGATGGTGATGGCTAGCACGAGGGGACATAGCTTTAAATTGAGGGGTGATAGATATAGGACAGATGTTAGAGGTAGGTTCTTTACTCAGAGAGTAGTAAGGGTGTGGAATGTTTCAACATTAAGAGCATTCAAATGGTTATCGGATAAACATATGGATGATATTGGAATAGTGTAGGTTAGATGGGCTTTAGATTGGTTTCACTGGTCGGCGCAACATCGAGGGCCGAAGGGCCTGTACTGCGCTGTAATGTTCTATGTTCTACAGCCTCCTCCTGTTCCCAGTTCGTCTATTTGTAAAATAGTTGCGATGAGCACTCTTCCAAACTGGAAAAAAACGAGATCTGGAAGAGTGGTTGCAGTCCATCTGAGTCTGTAAAGTCAGAGACTTGAAGGGAGAAGGGTTAGCATGTCAATATTCTTGTAAATACATTTTGGTGAAGACTTGGGGGGGAGATGTAGTATTAGGGTGTTTGGGACTGTAAGGGTTAATGTAGGGACTCATAGAATCATAGAATCCCACAGTGCAGAAGGAGCCCATTCGGCCCATCGAGTCTGCACCGACCACAATCCCACCTGGCCCTATTCCCATAACCCCAAGCATTTACCCAAGCGAGTCCCCCTGACATTAAGGGTCAATTTAGCATGGCCAATCAACCTAACCCACACATCTTTGGACTGTGGGAGGAAACCAGAGCACCCAGAGAAACCCACGCAGACACGAGGAGAATGTGCAAACTCCACACAGACAGTGACCCGAGGCCGGAATTGAACCCAGGTCCCTGGCGCTGTGAGGCAGCAGTGCTAACCACTGTGCTACCATGTCACCCCTGGGCATGCGACTGGGGAAACAATACTGTCCACATGGTATCGAGAGTCAGTTGGAAGAAGTAGTGTAGTAGTGAGTGTGGTAAAGGTCAGCATGAAGATAGCACCTAGTCAGGACAATATCCTGTATATTTATATATAATCAGCTATTGTTTAACCACACAAGCCTCTCCATGACATAACATACAACATTACACCTCCCTCCTGCTCCTTGCTCCCTCCCTTCCTCCCTCTCCCTCCACTCTCCTCCCCTCTTCTCCTTGATCCCTGCCCCTTTCCCCTTCCTCCATATTCCTCCCTCCATCCTCTTCCCCCTCATCTCCCCATCCTTGCTCCCTCACCTGGTGAAAGTGGTGTGACAGAGTTGCTGAGACAGCTGGGGATTGTACTCCACACTCCGCCCTCCTGACACCTGGGAGGAAGCTCTGATGACAGCAAGTCGAGGTGGAAGGCAGTCAGGCAGTGGAACTCGAGTATATCGTCCACTCGGTAGGTCCTGTTCTCCACCTCTCCGTTCGCAATGCTTAGAACTCGGCAGACAACAACTGAAAAAAGAAGAGAGTTTCCCTGAAACATCATTGAGGTTGGGTGACCTCGAACTCTCCAAACTCCACCACAGGCCAGGAGCAAGAACAATCTGTTTCACATCTTCGTCAAAGCAAAATCATCATTATTTTAGTCCTCTGCATGTACCTCAGGTATTTTTTTTGGGGATAGGTGAGAAGGTCACCCACATAAGGCCTCAACCATGCAGTGCGCGTGTGATGCTAACAAGTCAATGAGCAGGAGGATGTGATGGTATCTTCAGTCTGGTGACGCTCTAAACCACACAGCACTATCCAGGGAGGAGGAGATAGACCGTAAATCAGCAGTTACAACGCTGGTGTGAGGCAGTGAAATCAGGACCCAGCTGGACCCTGTTCTACACACACCATAACAATTACTCTTCTCTAACTGAAGTGAAGGTCAGGGATTAAATGCAATGAGCCAGCTAATCAAGTTGTTTAGGAACTAATACAACACTGAAACCCTTTCCAGCAAAATCTACTGTCCGGAACAGAATTGAACATCAAAACTGCATGGTTAAAAAAATAATCAATCTCAGCTTAAAATACTGCGCGAGGGACTGTAGATTTGGGTGATGGCGTCACTTTTTAAATTCATTCGTGGGACATGGGCATCGCTGGCTGGGCCAGCATTTATTGTCCATCCCTAGTTGCCCGAGGGCAGTTGAGAGTTAACCACATTGCTGTGGGTCTGGAGTCACTTGTAGGCCAGACCAGGTAAGGACGGCAGAGTTCCTTCCCTAAAGGACATCAGTGAACTAGATGGGTTTTTCCGATAATGGTTTCATGGTCATCAGTAGATTCTTAATTCCAGATTTATATTGAATTCAAATTTCACCATCTGCTGTGGTGAGATTCGAACCCAAGTCCCCAGAACATCAGCTGAGTTTCTGGATTAATAGTCGAGCGATAATACTGCTAGGCCATCACCTGCCCTGAGAGTAAGGGCACTTAAATCCAGGACATTTAAACCCAGGCCAGCTGGGCTGTAACTCTCCTTCCCCACCAAAGGTGTTGTGGATAGTGTGGAGGGATGTCAGAAGTTGCAGCGAGACATTGATAGGATGCAAGACTGGGCGGAGAAGTGGCAGATGGAGTTTAACACAGATAAATGTGAGGTGGTTCATTTTGGCAGGTCAAATAGGATGGCGGAATATAATATTAATGGTAGGACTCTGGGCAGTGTGGAAGATTAGAAGGATCTTGGGGTCCAAATTCATAGGATGCTCAAAGCAGCTGTGCAGGTTGAGGCTGTGGTTAAGGCGGCGTATGGTGTATTGGCCTTCATCAATCGAGGAATTGAGTTTAGGAGTCGTGAGACAATGTTGCAGCTATATAGGACCCTGGTCAGACCCCACTTGGAGTACTGTGCTCAGTTCTGGTCGCCTCATTACAGGAAGGACGTGAAAGCCATAGAAAGAGTGTAGAGGAGATTTACAAGGATGTTGCCTGGGTTGGGGGGCATGCCTTATGAGGATAGGTTGAGTTCGGCCTTTTCTCCTTGGAGAGACGAAGGATGAGGGGTGACCTGATAGAGGTGTATAAGATGTTGAGAGGTATTGATCGAGTGGACAGTCAGAGGCTTTTTCCTAGGGCTGAAATGGTTGCCACAAGAGGACACAGGTTCAAGGTGCTGGGGAGTAGGTACAGAGGAGATGTCAGGGGTAAATCTTTCACTCAGAGGGTGGTGGGTGTGTGGAATCGGCTGCCGGCAATGGTGGTGGAGGCGAATTCGATAGGGTCTTTTAAGATGATAGGGAGTGGGATAGCTTGATCTTGGTTTCAGATAAAGCTCGGCACAACATCGTGGGCCGAAGGGCCTGTTCTCTGCTGTACTGTTCTATGTTCTATGTTCTATAAGAGACTTTTAGATAAGTATATGGAACTTAGTAAGATAGAGGGTCATAGGTAAGCCTAGTAATCGCTAAGGTAGGGACATGTTCGGCACAACTTTGTGGGCTGAAGGGCCTGTATTGTGCTATAGGTTTTCTATGTTTCTATGTTCTATGTTTCTATGTCAATTAGTCACAAAGTGCAGGCATTGTGATATATGCAAGTTATATAAAACCCTTATGGCATCAACCAAGGTAAAATGCATAGAAAGAGAAGATGGGATAAATCAAGAGGAAATGATGAAGTAAGCTCAAGTTAAAAGTAGTTTATATAGGAACCAGAACACCAGAAAGAAATTAGAGCAGGAGATGGACTTTGGTCTAAAGACAGGGGGTTCAGAAATGAGAAAATACTGTGTAGTATTTTGAACACAAAATGAAGAGGAAGAGAGAATGAAAGAGGCCAGTGACTAATGAAGAAGAGAAGGCTCTGCAAGTGAGGGAGGAAGAAAAAGGCTGGAGTGCGGTGAAAAAAAGAGGAGCGAGCGAGAGGGAATGAAAGAGAACGAGAGACAAAGAGAGGGAGAGAGCAATCAATATCAATACTCGAGTGAGAAAGAGACCAGAGGCCAAGAAAAGAACAACAACAAAGAAAGGGGGAACAGAGAGAGAGGGGGGAAAAGTCAGAGAGACCATGTCGAGATACCAGTGAGATAGAGGGAGAGAAAAGAAACAGAGGTATGTCGGATAGATATCCAAGAGAGACATTGAAGGGGATGGGAAATGAACAGAAGAAAGAGGCTAAACGAGGTGTATCAATGGAGGCAGATTCTAGCACAGAGTTAATGGTTGAATGGCACACTGTCGGACTGTAGGTTCCACATTACTTACAGTTACACACAGGGAGTTCAGGAGGTATCCAGCCCAATTTGTTGCTGCGATTCCTCATGCAGGCCATGGTGACAGGTCCAGATAGCCTGTAACCTCGCAGGCAGAAGAAGTGAATCGAGGAATTCTCAGCGTAGCGAGGCTTTTGATGCACAAAATACCCATAGTCAGGTTCGGCAGGCTCCAGGCAGTACTCCCCTGAGATTGAAGACAACACAAAACCCACTGTTACTCCAGAAAGTCATTGCCGTAACCGTCACCAATAGTCCTGCACACAGAGGAGCTACAACTCTGCTGGCAATGCTCATTGGCAGCACACACGCTCTTTACTCTTGTCCCAAGGCCCACCAAGCCAGTTGTTGGTGTTTCCAGCATTTTCTGTTTAATCGGTGCTCTGGGAATGGGTTGGGAGCAGGTTGCTGGCTCTCTCTTTGCTGTCCAACACCCTGGTTACAGACAGCAGCTTTCTGAAGTTGCTGCTGCCTTTTTTTAATATTGCGTTCAGTATCTGACAGCTTCCTACAGAACAGCGCTCCTCATTTTTAAACAGTCCCACTGTTCTTATTGCTGTGAGTTTATAACATGACTCAGTTACCCTTGACAGAAGTGACATACATTCACACACAGGAACCCGCTCTCTGCACACAAGAGGAATAGGTTCAAGCCTTGTGGCTTTTTTTGAATTGCCCGGAAGCTTGGTGAGCCTATAGTTTCCTGTTATTTTCTCCATGATAATGTCTCAGCCAATCAGAGTCGATTTGGTGTCCAATCAGCACCCTTTTCTCCTGCAGTATAAATTGTTGTGATTGTTTGAAATTTGGAATCCTGATGAATGTAAGGCAAAAAACTTCTGCGACATGTCTCCCTTTTTGACAATATTCAAGTCCCGTGTTGCCAAGTGTCTGTCAATATAACTTCCACATTTTGTGTTTCAGCCCAGTTGTGATTACCCAGAGGGAGTGAGAGAGAGAGGACAGGCACAGAAACAGAAAATGCTGCAAAATCTCAGCAGGTCTGACAGCATCTGTGGAGAGAGAATAGAGCTCGAGTCTGGATGACTTGTCATCCTTTGATCAAGAGTCATCCAGACTGGAAACGTTGGCTCCATTCTCTCCCCACAGATGCTGTCAGACCTGCTGAGATTTTCCAGCATTTTCTGTTTTTGTTTCAGATTCCAGCATCCGCAGTATTTTGCTTTTATCTACAGATAGACAGGGCAATTTTAACATAACCCATCACTGGAAAAGTGATGGAATTGGGTGCAATGCTGGTTTAATCCCTCACTCAATTTTACTCCCAATGGTTAATAGTGTTATTGTGGAGGTGTAAAGCAGACTGCCACCTCTTCCTGTGGGATTTTCACCCAGCACGTTAGGTTAAAATTGTTCCCACGTGCACAGTGAGACACTGCAAAGATGAACTTGACTCGTGTTTGGAGAGGCTCTGGTCTCCTGTAGAAAAATGAGAGACGATCTTCCAAAAACATAAAATTGTGAAGGGAATAGATAAGATAGAAGCAGGGAGGTTGTTTTCACTGGCGGGTGAAACCAGAACTAGGGGGCATAGCCTCAAAATAAGGGGAAGCGGATTTAGGACTGAGTTGAGGAGGAACTTCTTCACACAAAGGGTTGTGAATCTGTGGAATTCCCTGCCCAGTGAAGCAGTTGAGGCTACCTCATTGAATGTTTTTAAGGCAAGGATAGATAATTTTTTGAACAGTAAAGGAATAAAGGGTTATGGTGAGTGGGCGGGTAAGTGGAGCTGAGTCCAGGAAGAGATCAACCATGATCTTATTGAATGTCGGAGCAGGCTCGAGGGGCCAGATGGCCTACTCCTGCTCCTAGTTCTTATGTTCTGTTATACACAGCAGGCTGAGTGTTCTAATCCATTTCCCTTTCCACCAGAAATATTCCTGTTTCCTTATCACTGTGACAAGTTGAAAGTATTGTGATATATTCGTGAGAGCCCTGTAACCTCCCAACTGCTGAAGTAACTAACACTGAGAGGGCTGGAAGTAGGCCTGGATTTGCAGACCATTGATAAGAAGGGCAGGAACTGATCTTCCGATTAGAGACAACTAAAGGGTCAGGAAAACCCATGGGTGCCCAGAGGGCAGCTCACCCAGTGAGGTCCCTGTGAGGAGACCCAACCTTTAAAGCAATCATCTCTAACCCAGCCCCAAGCAAAGGCTGGCTGCAGGGTGGTACAGTGGCTAAGCCACTGGAGCTGATAACTTGGAGTTCAAATCCGACCAGAGGAAAGTTGTGAGCTTAAATTCAATGAATCTAATAACTTGGATGCAAATATCAGAAAAATTCATGGCCACAAATGCTGTAAACATAACTGGCTGACGGGTGGCATGGTGGCACAGTGGTTAGCACAGCTGCCTCACAGTGCCGGGGACCCGGGTTCGATTCCCGGCTCGGGTCACTGTCTGTGTGGAGTTTGCACATTCTCCCCGTGTCTGCATGGGTTTTCTCCGGGTGCTCCGGTTTCCTCCCACAGTCCAAAGATTTGCAGGTTAGTGGATTGGCCGTGCTAAATTGCCCCAAGAGGTGTAGGTTAGAGGGATTAGCCATGGTAAATGTGCGGGGTTATGGGGATAGGGCGAGGGAGAGAGCCTCGGTACAATATCTGTCAGCGAGTCGGTACAGACTGTATAGGCCGAGTGGCCTTTTTCTGCACTGTCAGGATTCTATGATTCTAATGTACTGCAGGTTAAGAACATAAGAAATAGGAGCAGGAGTAGGCCATCTAGCCCCTCGAGCCTGCCCCGCCATTCAATAAGATCATGGCTGATCTGAAGTGGATCAGTTCCACTTACCCGCCTGATCCCTATAACCCCTAATTCCCTTACCGATCAGGAATCCATCTATCCATGATTTAAACATATTCAGCGAGGTAGCCTCCACCACTTCAGTGGGCAGAGTAATTCCAGAGATTCACCACCCTCTGAGAGAAGAAGTTCCTCCTCAACTCTGTCCTAAACTGACCCCCCTTTATTTTCAGGCTGTGCCCTCTAGTTCTAGTTTCCTTTCTAAGTGGAAAGTATCTCTCCACCTCTACCCTATCCAGCCCCTTCATTATCTTATAGGTCTCTATAAGATCCCCCCTCAGCCTTCTAAATTCCAACGAGTACAAACCCAATTTGCTCAGTCTCTCCTCATAATCAACACCCCTCATCTCTGGTATCAACCTGGTGAACCTTCTCTGCACTCCCTCCAAGGCCAATATATCCTTCTGCAAATAAGAGGACCAATACTGCACACAGTATTCCAGCTGTGGCCTCACCAATGCCCTGTACAGATGCAGCAAGACATCTCTGCTTTTATATTCTATCCCCCTTGCGATATAGGCCAACATCCCATTTGCCTTCTTGATCACCTGTTGCACCTGCAGACTGCGTTTTTGCGTCTCATGCACAAGGACCCCCAGGTCCCTTTGCACAGTAGCATGTTGTAATTTTTTTCCATTTAGATAATAATCCAATTTGCTATTATTTCCTCCAAAGTGAATAACCTCACATTTGTCAACGTTATATTCCATCTGCCAGATCCTTGCCCACTCACTCAGCCTGTCCAAATCTCTCTGCAGACATTCTACGCCCTCCACACGATTCACTTTTCCGCTTATCTTTGTGTTGTCTGCAAACTTTGTTACCCTACACTCAGTCCCCTCCTCCAGATCGTCTATATAAATGATAAATAGTTGAGGCCCCAGTCCCGATCCCTGCGGCACGCCACTAGTTACCATCCGCCAACCAGAAAAGCACCCATTTATTCCGACTCTCTGCTTCCTGTTGGATAACCAATCCCCAATCCACGCTAACACCCTACCCCCAACTCCGTGTGACCCAATCTTCTTCAGCAACCTTTTGTGAGGCACCTTATCAAAGGCCTTTTGGAAATCCAAAAACACCACATCTACCGGTTCCCCTCCGTCAACTGCACTAGTCACATCTTCATAAAAATCCAACAAGTTCGTCAAGCACGACTTTCCCCTCATGAATCCATGCTGCGTCTGCTTAATCGAACCATTCTTATCCAGATGGCCTGCTATTTCTTCTTTAATGATGGATTCCAGCATTTTCCCAACTACAGACGTTAAGCTAACCGGCCTGTAGTTACCCGCCTTTTGTCTATTTCCGTTTTTAAACAGCGGCGTAACATTAGCCGCTTTCCAATCCGCCTAAGATCCAGCTAATGCCATACCTGGTCTGGCCTATGTGAACTATGTGACTGCCTCTTAATGCCCTAGCGGCACTTAACAATCTCTCAGTTATAGAGTTCAGGACAGCTCGGGCTGACCAGTGAATGACAGTGCTACCTCTCAGAGTTAGCTACATTTGAGAAACGGCTGCAAAAGCTGTGCACTGCAGTGCTTCTCACCAGCTGCATTGTGGAGATTATTTTTAGCTATTGCTGACATGATATTAAGGTTCAGGTCTGGTGGAAAGTGGATGATAACTCATCCTCACTGCGTATAACACTGAATAGAAATGACAAGACTGTGGTGTAGGCCAGAGCTTGGTTAAACATGTGTATTGGGGGCAGAACAGGTGAATGTTGAAGGAGCAGCGCTCCGAAAGCTTGTGATTCCAAATAACCTTGTTGGACTTTAACCTGGTGCAGTGAGACTTCTTACTGGTTTTGCTCTTGGGCTAATTACCGTCTCTCTCAAACACCATTACATGAGCAGCGCTGGGATGTAGGGAACAGACCTTGTAAACATCACACTGCTAATTGCAATGATCCATGCGGAATCTCGTGCCTTCATCCCAGGACAGAGTATGGGCCCCTCCCCAATTTGTTTGCTTGCCTTCTTTTCCAAGCCGCTTTCACCCTCCACCGCACCCCGCCCCCCCACTCCGTCCCCCCCTCATCTCTCTGAAATTTAATAACGTCTTTAACAACAAGTTACAAACTGCAGGAATGAGACTCCACAGTTTCAAGTGTTTCCTTTCCACACCGGAGATGTTCCAAGGCATTGCAGGAGTCTCAGCATTAAAAAGGTGCTGTTGCCATTACTAATTTCAATGCTGATATTAAATGGTGACTAATGCAATTTCTTGAAACTCACAGGGTGAGCTGTCATCTTCCTGACACTAATGCCACAGATTTCCCAGTAACTGGTGATTGGCAACTCATAGAAACATAGAAAAACTACAGCACAAACAGGCCCTTCGGCCCACAAGTTGTGCCGAACACATCCCTACCTTCTAGACCTACCTATAACCCTCCATCCTATTAAGCTCCATGTACTCATCCAGGAGTCTCTTAAAAGACCCTATTGAGTTCGCCTCCACCACCACTGACGGCAGCCGATTCCACTCGCCCACCACCCTCTGTGTGAAAAACCTACCCCTAACATCTCCCCTGTACCTACCCCCCAGCACCTTAAACCTGTGTCCTCTCGTAGCAGACATTTCCACCCTGGGAAAAAGCCTCTGAGAGTCCACCCGATCTATGCCTCTCAACATCTTATACACCTCTATCAGGTCTCCTCTCATCCTTCGTCTCTCCAAGGAGAAAAGACCGAGCTCCCTCAGCCTATCCTCATAAGGCATGCCACTCAATCCAGGCAACATCCTTGTAAGTCTCCTCTGCACCCTTTCAATCTTTTCCACATCCTTCATATAGTGAGGCGACCAGAACTGAGCACAGTACTCCAAGTGGGGTCTGACGAGGGTCTTATATAGCTGCATCATTATCCCCGGACTCCTATACTCAATCCCTCAATTGATAAAGGCCAGCACACCATACGCCTTCTTAACCACCTCCTCCACCTGCAGGGCCGATTTCAGAGTCCTATGGACCCGGACCCCAAGGTCCTTCTGATCCTCTACAGTACTAAGAGTCTTTCCCTTTATATTGTACTCCTTCATCCCATTTGACCTGCCAAAATGGACCACGACGCATTTATCTGGGTTGAAGTCCATCTGCCACTTGTCCGCCCAGTCTTGCATCCTATCTATGTCCCTCATGGGGAACCTCTGCCTCAGCGTATGAAGCTGGGTAATCTACACATTAATAATTGCTCATGGGAAGTTCCAACTTCCCAGGCAATTCCCACAGGAAAGTTGGGCTGATGAGAGTCAAACAGCGTTTGGCCCAGGTGATAGGACAACACAGCGGAGGAAGACAAAGGGGGTGAAGCCAGTGGTTTAAAACATACACCATAGGGTGACAGAGGGCATCACTGAGCAATTGTTTTAGCCCCACACACACACACACACACACTCCCACACACACACACTCCCACACATGCATGCACACACACTCCCACACATGCATGCACACACACACACTCCCACACATGCACACACACACACACAGTCCCACACATACATGCACACACATACACTCCCACACATGCACACACACACACACACACTCCCACACATGCATGCACACACACACACTCCCACACATACATGCACACACACACTCCCACACATACATGCACACACACACACTCCCACACATGCACACACACTCCCACACATACACGCACTCACACACACAGACATGTTCTTTCTCCTTTTTATATCAGACCACTAATGATGGGTAAGCAAAGGGCTAGGCTGGCAGGTGGGCAGACTGGCAGGGGTTTAGATAGATAGGGTGGCATGGTGGCAGATGGCTGAAGTGGATAGGGTGGCAGAATGGTATTTAGGTAGAGTTGTAGGATGGCAGGTGATGGATGGGTGGATCAGTGGGTGGGTGGGTCAGTGGATGGGTGGGTCAGTGGGTGGGTGGGTCAGTGGATGGGCAGGTCTGTGGGTGGGTGGGTCAGTGGGTGGGCAGGTCTGTGGGTGGGTGGGTCAGTGGGTGGGTGGGTGGATCAGGGATAGTCAAGTTAGTGTGGGAGGAGTTGTCAGCTCAGGTGAATTGTAGGGTCAAGGTGGGTCAAGGGCTAGTCAGGTGGGGTCGGGTTGGAGGGCTGAGGATGAGTGGGGGCAAATCCATTTGGGTGGTGGGGGAAGTTGGTGGGTGAGGGGTGTCTAGATGGGGGATCGATGGGGAGTTGGGGGAGGGTCAGTGTGAGTGATTCGGGGGGGTGGGGGAGGGTGTCAGTTGTATGGTTACCCAGCTGTTAGACATGATTATTCTCTATCTAACATTTCCTGAGTATTTAAATTGGAACTGTCAGAAGTCTCCGACTCTTAAGTCAGAGTTGGAGACGTTCTCAGAGGGTCCCGGAGAACAGGAGAATTGCCCACTGTCAGCTCCAACTTTCCAGGTAATTCCCACGGTGACCTGCTGGGACTTCCAGGGGGTCCTTTAGCATACGCCTGTGGTACGTCTGGTCTCCGACCATCCTGAGATTGGAGGATCTGAGCCTGTCTGTCTTTGTGATCAGTTCAGCCATTACCTGTGGTTGTGTCATTCTCTGTCCCCAAGGGTTTATCTGACTGGTTGAGGGTAACTGGGAAAAAAGGGCATCATATCCCTGTGCCCCTGTATCGAGGGACCAGGATCCCTGTGTTCTTGAATATTTGGAAGGAGCTGTGCTCTGACTGAACTCAGAGACTGAATGTCACCTATCCAGGGTATGCTGCACCCAGCAACAGTTCCAGCTGTCAGCGAATCCAGGGTCAGGTCTCTAAATGGATACAAAATTGGTTTCTTGACAGAAGCCAGAGGGTGGTTGTGGAGAGTTGTTTTTCAAACTGGAGGCCTGTGACCAGCAGTGTGCCTCAGGGATCAGTGCTGGGTCCACTGTTATTTGTCATTTGTATTAATGATTTGGATGAGAATATAGGAGGCATGGTTAGTAAGTTTGCAGATGACACCAAGATTGGTGGCATAGTGGACAGTGAAGAAAGTTATCTCCAATTGCAACGGAATCTTGATCAATTGGGCCAGTGGACTGATGAATGGCAGATGGAGTTTAATTTAGACAAATGCGAGGTGATGCATTTTGGTAGATTGAACCAGGGCAGGACTTACTCAGTTAATGGTAGGGCATTGGGGAGAGTTACAGAACAAAGAGATCGAGGGGTACATGTTCATAGCTCCTTGAAAGTGGAGTCACAGGTGGACAGAGTGGTGAAGAAGGCATTCAGCATGCTTGGTTTCATCGGTCAGAACATTGAATACAGGAGTTGGGACGTCTTGTTGATGTTGTACAAGACATTGGTAAGGCCACACTTGGAATACTGTGTGCAATTCTGGTCACCCTATTATAGAAAGGATATTATTAAACTAGAAAGAGTGCAGAAAACATTTACTAGGATGCTGCTGGGACTTGATGGATTGAGTTATAAGGAGAGGCTGAATAGACTGGGACTTTTTTCTTTGGAGCGTAGGAGACTGAGGGGTGACCTTATAGAGGTCTATAAAATAATGAGGGGCATAGACAAGGTAGATAGTCAATATCTTTTCCCAAAGGTAGGGGAGTCTAAAACCAGAGGGCATAGGTTTAAGGTGAGAGGGGAGAGATACAAAAGGGTCTGGAGGGGCAATTATTTCACACAGAGGGTGGTGAGTGTCTGGAACAAGCGGCCAGAGGTAGTAGTAGAGGCGGGTACAATTTTGTCTTTTAAAAAGCATTTAGACAGTTACATGGGTATAGAGGGATATGGGCCAAATGCGGGCAATTGGGATTAGCTTAGGGGTTTTAAAAAAAAGGGTGGCATGGACAAGTTGGGCTGAAGGGCCTGTTTCCATGCTGTAAACCTCTTTGACTCTGTGACTCTAGTGCTCAGCTTTGCAGTTTCAGCAGAGGTTGCCAAGGTGGGCAACCTCTCAGCATTTCAACAGCCTTTTGGCCGATTGTGCACTGGAGCAATGTTACACCATTAAAATGCTCTAATCTTGGTGAAGTCGGGACGTCCCTTCACTGAATTGGGATGAGGGAAGGATTTCCAGGGGTTGTGGGGAGTGCGGCATGGAGGGTTGCCTGTCCCTGAGCATCTATCGTTTCTTCAGTGAGAAGAGACAGAGCACAGCCATTCTCACACTCACCAGATCCAATCTGTAATCACTCCCCGTTATCCACTATTCTACATACAAACTATCTGAATCCCTCGATTAGATTCCAGTCTGTAATCGCATCCAGGTATCCACTATTCTACATACAAACTATCTGAATCCCTCGATTAGATTCCAGTCTGTAATCACTCCCCGTTATCCATTATTCTATATATAAACTATCTGAATCCCTCGATTAGATTCCAGTCTGTAATCACTCCCCGTTATCCATTATTCTACATACAAACTATCTGAATCCCTCGATTAGATTCCAGTCTGTAATCACTCCCAGGTATCCACTATTCTACATACAAACTATCTGAATCCCTCGATTAGATTCCAGTCTGTAATCGCATCCAGGTATCCATTATTCTACATACAAACTATCTGAATCCCTCGATTAGATTCCAGTCTGTAATCGCATCCAGGTATCCACTATTCTACATACAAACTATCTGAATCCCTCGATTAGATTCCAGTCTGTAATCACTCCCAGGTATCCACTATTCTACATACAAACTATCTGAATCCCTCGATTAGATTCCAGTCTGTAATCGCATCCAGGTATCCATTATTCTACATACAAACTATCTGAATCCCTCGATTAGATTCCAGTCTGTAATCACTCCCAGGTATCCACTATTCTACATACAAACTATCTGAATCCCTCGATTAGATTCCAGTCTGTAATCGCATCCAGGTATCCATTATTCTACATACAAACTATCTGAATCCCTCGATTAGATTCCAGTCTGTAATCGCATCCAGGTATCCACTATTCTACATACAAACTATCTGAATCCCTCGATTAGATTCCAGTCTGTAATCACTCCCAGGTATCCACTATTCTACATACAAACTATCTGAATCCCTCGATTAGATTCCAGTCTGTAATCATTCCCAGGTATCCATTATTTTATATATAAACCATCTTAACCCCTCAATTAGATTTATCTGAAATCACTCTCAGGTATCCATTATGCTATATATAAACCATCTGAACACCGCGATTAGATTCCAGTGTGTAATCCCTCCCAGGTATACATTATTCCCAGGTATGCATTATGAGCAAGAGGTCAGCGAGAGCATGCCTTCCATCCTGGAAGCCCTGGATGAACCTGTATCTGGGGTCACCATTGCAGATGTCAGAGCAGCTTTCTCGCAGGTCAACCCATGGAAAGCGACTGGCCCGGATGGGGCACTCAGATCCTGCGCGGATCAGCTGGCAGGGGTGTTTGCAGACATTTTCAACCTCTCTTTACAAAAATCTGAGGTCCCTATCTGCCTTAAGAAGATGACCTGGTACCTAAGAAAAACCAAGCATCGTGCTTCAATGACTATTGGTCAGTGGCTCTGACATCCATCATTATGAAGTGCTTCAAAAGGCTAGTCGTGGCACGAATCAATTCCAGCCTCCCGGACTACCTGGATCCACTACAGTTTGCCTACCGCCGCAACAGGTCCACAGCAGACGCATCTTCCAGGCCCTGCACTCAACCCTGGAACACCTAGATAACAAGGATACCTATGTCAGACTCCTATTTATTGACTGCAGCTCAGCCTTCAACACCATTACTCTCACGAAACTCATCTCCAAACTCCACGGCCTGGGCCTCGGCACCTCCCTCTGTGACTGGATCCTGAACTTCCTAACTCACAGACCACAATCAGTACGGATAGGCAACAACACCTCCTCCATAATCATCCTCAACACCGATGCCCCACAAGGCTGTGTTCTCAGCCCCCTAATATACTCCTTATACACCTGTGACTGTGTGGCCAAATTCCCCTCCAATTCGATTTTCAAGTTTGCTGATGACATCACCATAGTGGGTCGGATCTCACACAATGACGAGACAGAGTACAGGAATGAGATAGAGAATCTGGTGAACTAATGCGGCAACAATAATCTCTCCCTCAATGTCAACAAAACGAAGGAGATTGTCATCGACTTCAGGAAGCATAGAGGAGAACATGCCCCTGTCTACATCAACCGGGACAAAGTAGAAAGGGTCGAGAGCTTCAGGTTTTTAGTTTTCCAGATCACCAACAATCTGTCCTGGTCCCTCCCATGCCGACACTTTAGTTAAGAAAGCCCACCAACGCCTCTACTTTCTCAGAAGACTAAAGAAATTTGGCATTTCAGCTACGACTCTCATCAACTTTTACAGATGCACCATAGAAAGCATTCTTTCTGGTTGTATCACAGCTTGGTCTGGCTCCTGCTCTGCCTAAGACCGCAAGAAACTATAAAAGGTCGTGAATGTAGCCTAATCCATCACGCAAACCAGCCTCCCATCCATTGACTCTGTCTACACTTCCCACTGCCTCGGAAAAGCAGCCAGCATAATTAAGGACCCCACGTACCCCAGACATTCTCTCTTCCACCTTCTTCTGTCGGGAAAAAGATACAAAAGTCTGAGGTGACGTACCAACCGACTCAAGAACAACTTCTTCCCTGCTGCCATCAGAATTTTGAATGGACCTACCTTGCATTAAGTTGATCTTTCTCTACACCCTAGCTATGACTGTAACACTACATTCTGCACTCTTTTGTTTCCCTCTCTATGAACTGTATGCTTTGTCTGTATAGCGCGCAAGAAACAATACTTTTCACTGTATGTTAATACATGTGACAATAATAAATCAAAATCAAATAAAATCTGAACCCCTGGATTAGATTCCAGTCTGTAATCACTCCCAGGTATCCATTATTCTATATATAAACCATCTGAACCCCTCGATTAGATTCCAGTCTGTAATCACTCCCAGGTATCCATTATTCTATATATAAACCATCTGAACCCCTCGATTAGATTCCAGTCTCTAATCACCCCCAGGTATCCATTATTCTATATATAAACCATCTGAACCCCTGGATTAGATTCCAGTCTGTAATCACTCCCAGGTATCCATTATTCTATATATAAACCCTCAATTGGGATCTTTAAGTTGTGGTCACTTAATTCACTTTGCTTAAGTCTAACTCAAGTAATGCAGCAAAACCATTTGCCAGTCCAGAATACAGGCTTTGCAGGTAAAAACAGCACAGAGATTAGATTTTGAATTATTCAGTGAGAAAGTGAACAGCAGGCAATTATTCTTTCGCTCAGTCAGATTTGAGATTCTAGCTCAAAATAGGACAATTACTTTAGTCTGAAAGTGGTCCAGTCTACAGTATTCATAAATAAGCAAGTATATTGATCTTTGACAGTGTGCCATTTCACACGGTTGCCTTTACAAGGTGTCAGCTTAACCTTAATCACTTGTATGAGGTGAAGCTGTTAGTGAGAGAGCCGGGATCAGCTCCAGAGATGATGGGTTTGGTCTCGTCGACAGATAACTTGCAGCAATGCCTTTGGCTAAGCGGCAGCGATCATAGAAGCACAGACTCAATACAGAGCAAGGCAACTCAGCCCTTCGTGTTGGTGCTATCTCTCCACAGGAACATCCCAGCTAGTCCCACTCTCCTGCTTTTTCCCTGTATCTCTGCCAATCTCATCTCTTCACATAATTACTCAATTTCCTTTTAAAAACCCTGAGTAAATCTCCAAACACTCTGAGGCAGTGTATTCCCCATTCTAACCCCTCGCTGTACTTAAAGGGTTTCCATTGTGTTGCCATTTCAGTTTTTGCCTTTCATTTTAAATCAATGTCCTTTGGTTTTTGATGGGAACACTTTGTCCCTGTCTACTCTGTCCGGATCCCTCATGATTTTAAACATCTCCAGCACATCCACTCTCAACCTTGGGATGGGCCACAAAACTTTGGCCCAAGATGAAAAGGCATGAGAGAGGATGCAGCGAAGATTTTTGAGGTTGGTTCCAGGGATGAGGAACTTCAGCTACTTGAAGAGATTGGAGAAACTGGGGTTGTTCTCAGAGAAGGTTGAGGGTTTATTTGATAGAGGTGTTCAAATTCATGAGAGGGATAGAGACAGAGGAGATAGGGAGAATTTGTTCCCATTGGCAGAGATTTGAGAAGCAAAGAACACTGATATAAAGCGAATGGCAAAAGAAGCAGATGTGAAGAAAAACATTTTCAAGCAGTGAACTGTTAGCAACTGGAATGCACTGGCTGAGACAGTGCTGGAGGCAGACTCAACTGGGCTTTAAATAAGGAACACTCACAGAGGAATAAACTTGGTAGGGAATGGGCCGGGGATGGGATCTGATCCTGCAGAGAGCCAGCACTGATTGGACAGGGCGAATGGCCTCCTGTTGCGCTTTGCTGATTCTATGTGTGCATGGATTTTTAGCATGGTGCTGTGCTCCGCATAGCATGTACAGGTCATGTTGCTAGGCGTGATTAGAAACATTGAAAACAGGAGCAGGGGGAAGCCATTCAGCCCCTCAAGCCTGCTTCACCATTCAATATCATCATGGCTGATTCTCCATCTCAATGCCATCCTTCCACACTCTCCCCATACCTCTTGCTGCTTTTAGAGAAATCTATCCATTTCCTTCTGAAATCTTTTCAGTGACTTGGCCTCCACAGCCTTCTGGGTTCGAGATTTCCACAGGTTCACCACCCTCTGAGTGAAGAAATTTCTCCCCATCTCAGTTCTAAATAGCCAACCCTGTATTCTGAGTCTGTGGCCCTTTGTTCCAGACCCCGTATCCCCAGAGGAAATAACATCCCTGCATCCAATCTATCCAGCTCTGTAATATTTTATACGATTCAATTAGATCGCCTCGAATTCTTCTAAATTGAATACGGGTCTAGTTGACACAATCTCACCTCGGGAGATAATCCTGTCCTCCTAGGAATCAGTCTGGTGAACCTCCACTGCAATCCCTCAATGGCAAGTATATCCTTTCAATTTTAATTTGATTTGATTTATTATTGTCACATGTATTATTGTACAGTGAAAAGTATTGTTTCTTGCGTGCTATACAGACAAAGCATACCATTCATAGAAGAGGTAAGGAAGTGTGCAGAATGTAGTGTTCCAGTCATAGCTAGGGTGTAGAGAAGGATCAACTTAATGCGAGGTAGATCCATTAAAAAGTCTGAGAGCAGCAGGGAAGGATCTGTTCTCGAGTCGATTGGTACGTGACCTCAGACTTTTGTATCTTTTTCCCGATGGAAGAAGGTGGAAGAGAGAATGTCCGGGTTGCGTGGGGTCTTTAATTATGTTGGGTGCTTTGCCGAGGCAGCAGGAAGTGTAGACAGAGTCAATAGATGGGAGGCTGGTTTGCGTGATGGATTGGGCTACATTCATGATCTTTTGTAGTTCCTTGCGGTCTTGGGCAGAACAGGAGCCACACCAAGCTGTGATACAACCAGAAAGAATGCTTTCTATGGTGCATCTGTAAAAGTTGGTGAGAGCCGTAGCTGATATGCCAAATTTCCGTGGTCTTCTGAGAAAGTAGAAGCGTTGGTGGGCTTTCTTAACTATAGTGTCGGCATGGGGGGACCAGGACAGGTTATTGGTGATCTGGACACCTAAAAGCTTGAAACTCTCAACCCTTTCTACTTCGTCCCCATTGATGTAGACAGGGGCATGTTCTCCTTCACACTTCCCGAAGTCAATGACAATTTCCTTCGTTTTGTTGATATTGAGGGAGAGATTATTGTTGCTGCACCAGTTGACCAGATTCTCTATCTCATTCCTATACTCTGTCTCGTCATTGTTTGAGATCCAATCCACTACGGTGGTGTCGTCAGCAAACTTGAAAATTGAGTTGCAGGGGAATTTGGCCACACAGTCATAGGTATATAAGGAGTATAGTAGGGGACTGAGAACACAGCCTTGTGGGGCATCAGTGTTGAGGATGATCATGGAGGAGGTGTTAAGAACATAAGAAATAGGAGCAGGAGTACGCCATCTAGCCCCTCGAGCCTGCCCCGCCATTCAATAAGATCATGGCTGATCTGAAGTGGATCAGTTCCACTTACCCGCCTGATCCCTATAACCCCTAATTCCCTTACCAATCAGGAATCCATCTATCCGTGATTTAAACATATTCAACGAGGTAGCCTCCACCACTTCAGTGGGCAGAGAATTCCAGAGATTCACCACCCTCTGAGAGAAGAAGTTCCTCCTCAACTCTGTCCTAAACTGACCCCCCTTTATTTTGAGGCTGTGCCCTCTAGTTCTAGTTTCCTTTCTAAATGGAAAGAATCTCTCCATCTCTACCCTATCCAGCCCCTTCATTATCTTATAGGTCTCTATAAGATCACCCCTCAGCCTTCTAAATTCCAACGAATACAAACCCAATCTGCTCAGTCTCTCCTCAGAGTCAACACCCCTCATCTCTGGTATCAACCTGGTGAACCTTCTCTGCACTCCCTCCAAGGCCAATATATCCTTCCGCAAATAAGGGGACCAATACTGCACACAGTATTCCAGCTGCGGCCTCACCAATGCCCTGTACAGATGCAGCAAGACATCTCTGCTTTTATATTCTATCCCACTTGCGATATAGGCCAACATCCCATGTTGTTGCCTATCCTTACTGATTGTGGTCTGTGAGTTAGGAAGTTCAGGATCCAGTCACAGAGGGAGGTGCCAAGGCCCAAGCCATGGAGTTTGGAGATGTGTTTTGTGGGAATAATGGTGTTGAAGGCTGAGCTGTAGTCAATAAATAGGAAACTGATATAGGTATCCTTGTTATCTAGGTATTCCGGGGTTGAGTGCAGGGCTAGGGAGATGGCGTCTGCTGTGGACCTGTTGCAATGGTAGGCAAACTGTAGTGGATCCAGGTAGTCCGGGAGGCTGGAATTGATTAGTGCCATGACCAGCCTTTCGAAGCACTTCATAATGATGGATGTCGGAGCCACCGGCTGATCGTCATTAAGGCACGCTGCTTGGTTTTTCTTCGATACCGAGATGATGGTTGTCTTCTTGAAGCAGACAGGGACCTCAGATTGGTATAAAGAGAGGTTGAAGATGTCGGTGAATACTCTCGCCAGCTGACCTGCGCAGGATCTGAGTGCTCGTCCGGGTACCCCATCCGGGCCAGTTGTTTTCCATGGATTGACCTTCGAGAAAGCTGCCCTGACACCTGCAATGATGACCCCAGATACAGGTTCATCCAGGGCTTCCAGGGTGGAGGGCACGTTCTCGCTGACCTCTTGCTCAAATCGGGCGTAGAATGCATTGAGCTCATCAGGGAGGGGTGCGTTGGAGCCAGCGATTTTACATGCCTTCATCTTGTAGCGTGTTATGTCTTGCAGATCTTGCCATAATCGGCAGGGGTCGGTGTGGCCAGCCTGGGACTCTAGCTTGGTCCGGTACTGTCTTTTGGCATCTTTGATGCATCTCCTTAGATCGTATCTGGCTTTCTTGTGTAGGTCAGTGTCGCCTGACTTGAACGCCTCAGACCTGGACTTCAGCAAGCAGTGGCTATCCCTGTTCATCCATGGTTTCCGGTTGGGGAACATGTGGATTTGCTTCTTTGGCACACAGTCTTCTACACACTTACTAATGAAGTCAGTTACTGTAGTGGCGTATCCATTCAGGCTGGTCACCGAGTTTTTAAATACTGACCAGTCCACTGACTCCAAGCATCCCCGTAGACCATCCGATTCCTCAGACCAATATTGCACGACTCTCCTTGATGGATTCTCCCGCTTTCTTAGATAAGGAGACCAAAACTCCACTCAATACTCCAGGTGTGGTCTCACCAAGGCCCTGTACAGCTCGGGTAAGACATCCTTGCTCCTGTACTCAAGTCCTCTTGCAATGAAGGCCAACATACCATTTGCCTTCCTAACTGCTTGCTGTACCTGCATGCTTGCTTTCAGTGATTGCTGTACAAGCAAACATCCAGATTGCTTTGTACATCAACATTTCCCAATCTACTACCATTTAAATAATACTCTGCCATCCTGTTTCTCTGAACAAAGTATCCATGTTTTTCTGGATCTGCCATGTATTTGCCCACTCATTCAACTTGGCTAAATTGCCCTGAAGCCTCTTCACAGCCTCCTCATCACTCTCAATTCCACCTAGTTTTGTGGTGTCAGCAAACTTGGAAATATTACATTTGATTCCCTCATCCAAAACATTAAGAACATAGGAATTAGGAGTGAGAGTAGGCAATTCAGCCCTTCGAGCCCGTTCCGTCATTCTATCTGATCATGGCTGATCTCCATCTCATCCTAACTCCACTTCCCTGCCTTTTCCCCATAGCTCTTTATCCTGCTTTTGATCAAATATTTATCTATCTCTTTCTGGAATCCATTGATTGATTCTGTATCCACTGCATTCTGGGGCAGTGAGTTCCATAGATTCACAACCCTCTGTGAGAAGTAGCTTCTCCTTATCTCTATCTTGAACTGCCCCCCTCTTACTCTACAACTATGACCTCTTGTCCTAGACTGTTCTAGAAGGGGGAACATTTGGTTTACATTTACTTTATCAATTGAGTATTTTATATACCTCTATCAAATCCCCCCCTCATTCTTCTGTACTCCAGCGAGTACAAGCCCAAGCTACTCAACCGTTCCTCATACAACAGCCCCTTCAAATCTGGAATCAATCTAGTGAACCTCTTCTGAACCGTCTCCAGTGCCACCGCCTCCTTCCTCGAGGAAGGTGACCAAAACTGAACACAATATTCCAAGTGTGGTCTCACCAATACCTTATACAATTGTAACAACACTTCTCTACTTTTATACTCTAGACCCTTTGCAATAAATGCCAAGATTCCATTTGCCTTCCTTATAACATTCTGCACCTGCATACCCACTTTCTGAGACTTGTGCACAAGGACACCCAGATCCCTCTGCACAGATGCCTTTTGAATCTATAATTTGCCCTTTTATTTTTCCTACCAAAATGGATGACCTCACATTTATCTACATTAAACTCCATTTGCCAGATTCTGGCCCAATCCCCTAGCCTGTCAATATCCATTTGTAAACTGTTTATCTCATAACAGCCTGTTTTCCCACCTATTTTCGTGCCGTCAGCATATTTCGCCATGTAACACTCTGTCCCTACCTGTGGATCATTGATATAGATTGTAAATAGTGGTCTGAGAACTGAACCCTGTGGGACCCCACTAGTTACAGATCGCCAACTGGAGAAGGACCCCTTCATCCCAACTCTCTGCTTTCTGTCAGTTAGCCAATCCTCAATCCAAGCCACTACTCTACCCCCAACCCCTTGGGATATAACCTTCTGGATCAGTCTCTTGTGTGGCACCTTATCAAATGCCTTCTGGAAGTCCAGATAGATCACATCCACAGATCCCCATTATCTGCCTTGCTGGTTATACCCTCAAAGAACTCTAGCAGGTTTGTCAAACAAGACTTGCCTTTCACAAAACCACGTGTTGGATGTGTATAGTGAATAGCTGGGACTCAAGCACTGATCCCTGTGGGACTCCACTAGTCACTGTCTTTCATACGAAGACACCCAGGTTACTTTGTACATCGACATATCCCAATATTAATGATTAATATAATCCTGCCTTTATATGGCATGAATATGGTGATCTTTTAATAGCAGGGACAGCTGACCTCTGTTTATCATTGCCCTCTCACATCACTTTCTGTAACACCTGTGCCCAGGTTATGAATATTTCCAGAGGGGCTGTAGACCCAGTTTTCTGCTCCAGCCATTCTGAAAGCAGTAGTTTTATGATGTGGGGGAGTAACACAGGCTGACTCACTGCCTTGCATCTATTTATAAACCTTCCTTCAAAACAGCAACATTTCTCTGCTTTTTGTTTTTTCTACCATCTTCCTTTCCCAATCTGTTTTCGCCACTTCCTTCTCTTCCAAATTATTAATGTTTTGTTGGAGTTTTCCAGGAACTTGAGCCACTGACAATGAAATATAATATATATAATATCTATATACCTGCACACACAAGTGAAGATATTGTATTGTGCTGGTCATTGGAGATACGATGGGCCAAATGGCCTCCTTTGGCACCATAACAATTGTGATGTTTGACTTGGGAGGACAACTTGAAGGAAACGGTGGCACAGTGATTAGCATTGCTGCCTCACAGCGCCAGGGATCCAGGTTCAATTCCGGCCCTGGGTCACGGTTTGTGCGGAGTTTGCACGTTTTTCCTGTTTATGGTGGGTTTCCTCCAAGTTCTCCGGTTTCACCTCACAGTCCATAGATGTGCGGGTTAGGTTGATTGGCCATGCTAAATTGCCCCTTAGCAGGGTAAGTACATGGAGTTGCGGGGATAGGGCCTGGGTGGGATTGCTGTCGATGCAGGCTTGATGGGCCAAATGGCCTCCTCCGACACTGTAGGGATTATGTGAAATATGTGAAATGTTGCTCTTCCTGTACTTCTAGGTGGTAGAGGTACAGTTTGAGAGACGTCTTGGTGAGTGGTTGCATTGCATCTTATATAAAGTAAACAATCCAGCCATTGTACGTCAGTAATAGAGGGATGGATACTTAACTAGTCGGTGAACTGCTGAATAAAAGGCATTTCAAGCAGTAGTCTATATATCCACCTTGCAAGATGTTAGCTTACAGCATCTGAGTGAGAGGGAACAGGGAAACAGATGTAAAGGCTTGGGGCGATCTAAAAAAGGTCTTTAAAATTACGAAACGTTCTAATACACTTGGAAACAAGAAAAAATCTCATGGCATTACAATACAATAAAGCAAGAAATCCCACAGGGAATTTAGAAAAACCTACTTTACACAGGAAGTGGTGAGAATGTGCAACTTGATGTTGTACAGAGGTGTTTGGCATAGCAAGGGTTAATATGGGACAGGGAGAAACAGTACTGCCCACAGTATGATGTAGAGAGTCACATGATAGTGCACTGAGTACAGTGATAGTCGAGCAGAATCCAGCATGGAGACAGTACCGAGTTTGGGCCATAGCTTGGAGATATTTATATAGTTACATAGGACCTGAATCTCGGCCCTGCCTGCTCATACGCAAATCGCAATAGGGCCGGAGAATCATGGGGGAGGGGACAAAGAGAGGTTAGCGCCAGCAAGAACCAGTCCCCAATGTCATCTGGTTCATGCCCAGAGAGGGTGTGAACCAGATTAGCATATTCAAATAATCATTTACATATCTCCCGGCTCCTTCAATTCTCCTACTCTTGGTAACAGCAGGAACCTGGAGCCAGTCACTACTCAGCTCCACAGAGAGCAGTAGTGATGGTTACGCTGGGGGCATCGGAGACTGTTGAAGCCCCTGGACGGTCGAGGAAATGGCTGGGTAGTGTCCTGGCACTGCCCCTGACACCCTGGCAGTGCCAACCTGGCAAAGTGCCAGAGTGCTAGGTCGGTAGTGCCAAATGGGGGCTCCTGAAGTGGGGGAGGAGGGGGGAAGGGTCCTGAAGGAGTGGCCTCTGGCAATCCCGCAGCAGAATGTCGCTCACTTGTGGTGGAACGGGGGGCATGGGGCAGGGGGTGCTGCTGCCAGTGAGTGGGTGAGGGTGTCTTAGCCAGTGAATTGGGATGGGGGTGAAGTGTGTAAGGTTGTCTGGAGATTTAAAACGGGTGCCCCGATATCTCAGGAGCTGGCCTTGCTCCTCAGGTCCCCAGTGAGGGTGAATTGTAAACTGAATCGCTCCAAACCATCGAGCGGGAATCTCACTGGCTTTCCCATTGGGGATAGCACCGAGAATTGTGTGGGAAAAATCCGCACTTAATGTTCAACCACACAAACTTCCAGATGTCTTACTCAAAACAAACTCGTACAATGTGTGGCAGCTAATGAGAGAACACAGAACCCCAAGAATGGAGAACCAGAGGGCACAGATTTAGTGATTTGCAAAAGAAGAAAATGTGATGTGAGAAAAATCATTTTCACAGTGAGTGGTTGGGGTGTGGAATGCTCTGCCTGGAAGTGGGGTAGAGGCAGGTTCAATCAAGGCACTCAAGAGGGCGTTAGATGATTATTTGAAGAGGAACAATGTGCAGGGGGTATGGGGAAAAGGCACTAAGTCATAATGCTGGGCAGGCTCAATGGACCAAAGGGCCTCACTCTGTGCCGTAACAATACAATGATTCTGTGATTCACTCCAAACACTGGAAGGCGGTTCTTAACACAGCCCCCGGTACAGTCACAGATTAAGAGGGGGATAAGGGAAAGAAAGAAGCACACGGCAAAGACTAGAGACGGTGCTGTATCAAACTTGTATCACTGCAATAGAACAGACGGTGCTGTACTAAACCTGTATCGCTGCAATATAACAGACGGTGCTGTATCAAACCTGTATTGTTGCAATATAACAGACGGTGCTGTGTTAAACCTGTATCACTGCAATATAACAGACGGTGCTGTATTAAACCTGTATCACTGCAATATAACAGATGGTGCTGTGTTAAACCTGTATCACTGCAATATAACAGACGGTGCTGTGTTAAACCTGTATCACTGCAATATAACAGACGGTGCTGTGTTAAACCTGTATCAATGCAATATAACAGACGGTGCTGTACTAAACCTGTATCACTGCAATATAACAGACGGTGCTGTGTTAAACCTGTATCACTGCAATATAACAGACGGTGCTGTGTTAAACCTGTATCAATGCAATATAACAGATGGTGCTGTGATAAACCTGTATCACTGCAATATAACAGACGGTGCTGTATTAAACCTGTATCGCTGCAATATAACAGACGGTGCTGTGTTAAACCTGTATCACTGCAATATAACAGATGGTGCTGTGATAAACCTGTATCACTGCAATATAACAGACGGTGCTGTATTAAACCTGTATCACTGCAATATAACAGACGGTGCTGTGTTAAACCTGTATCACTACAATATAACAGACGGTGCTGTATTAAACCTGTATCACTGCAATATAACAGATGGTGCTGTGTTAAACCTGTATCGCTGCAATATAACAGATGGTGCTGTGTTAAACCTGTATCACTGCAATATAACAGATGGTGCTGTGTTAAACCTGTATCGCTGCAATATAACAGACGGTGCTGTATTAAACCTGTATCACTGCAATATAACAGACGGTGCTGTATTAAACCTGTATCACTGCAATATAACAGACGGTGCTGTATTAAACCTGTATCGCTGCAATATAACAGACGGTGCTGTATTAAACCTGTATCGCTGCAATATAACAGACGGTGCTGTGTTAAACCTGTATCACTGCAATATAACAGACGGTGCTGTGTTAAACCTGTATCACTACAATATAACAGACGGTGCTGTATTAAACCTGTATCACTGCAATATAACAGACGGTGCTGTGTTAAACCTGTATCAATGCAATATAACAGATGGTGCTGTGATAAACCTGTATCACTGCAATATAACAGACGGTGCTGTATTAAACCTGTATCACTGCAATATAACAGACGGTGCTGTATTAAACCTGTATCACTGCAATATAACAGACGGTGCTGTGTTAAACCTGTATCACTGCAATATAACAGACGGTGCTGTGTTAAACCTGTATCACTACAATATAACAGACGGTGCTGTATTAAACCTGTATCACTGCAATATAACAGATGGTGCTGTGTTAAACCTGTATCGCTGCAATATAACAGATGGTGCTGTGTTAAACCTGTATCACTGCAATATAACAGACGGTGCTGTATTAAACCTGTATCACTGCAATATAACAGACGGTGCTGTATTAAACCTGTATCACTGCAATATAACAGATGGTGCTGTGTTAAACCTGTATCACTGCAATATAACAGACGGTGCTGTATTAAACCTGTATCACTGCAATATAACAGACGGTGCTGTGTTAAACCTGTATCACTGCAATATAACAGACGGTGCTGTGTTAAACCTGTATCACTACAATATAACAGACGGTGCTGTATTAAACCTGTATCACTGCAATATAACAGATGGTGCTGTGTTAAACCTGTATCGCTGCAATATAACAGACGGTGCTGTATTAAACCTGTATCGCTGCAATATAACAGATGGTGCTGTGTTAAACCTGTATCACTGCAATATAACAGACGGTGCTGTATTAAACCTGTATCACTGCAATATAACAGACGGTGCTGTGTTAAACCTGTATCACTGCAATATAACAGACGGTGCTGTATTAAACCTGTATCGCTGCAATATAACAGATGGTGCTGTGTTAAACCTGTATCACTGCAATATAACAGACGGTGCTGTATTAAACCTGTATCGCTGCAATATAACAGATGGTGCTGTGTTAAACCTGTATCACTGCAATATAACAGACGGTGCTGTATTAAACCTGTATCACTGCAATATAACAGACGGTGCTGTGTTAAACCTGTATCACTGCAATATAACAGACGGTGCTGTGTTAAACCTGTATCACTACAATATAACAGACGGTGCTGTATTAAACCTGTATCACTGCAATATAACAGACGGTGCCGTATTAAACCTGTATCACTGCAATATAACAGACGGTGCTGTATTAAACCTGTATCACTGCAATATAACAGACGGTGCCGTATTAAACCTGTATCACTGCAATATAACAGACGGTGCCGTATTAAACCTGTATCACTGCAATATAACAGACGGTGCTGTATTAAACCTGTATCACTGCAATATAACAGACGGTGCCGTATTAAACCTGTATCACTGCAATATAACAGACGGTGCTGTATTAAACCTGTATCACTGCAATATAACAGACGGTGCCGTATTAAACCTGTATCACTGCAATATAACAGACGGTGCTGTATTAAACCTGTATCACTGCAATATAACAGACGGTGCCGTATTAAACCTGTATCACTGCAATATAACAGACGGTGCCGTATTAAACCTGTATCACTGCAATATAACAGACAGTGCTGTATTAAACCTGTATCACTGCAATAGAACAGACGGTGCCGTATTAAACCTGTATCACTGCAATATAACAGACGGTGCCGTATTAAACCTGTATCACTGCAATATAACAGACGGTGCCGTATTAAACCTGTATCACTGCAATATAACAGACGGTGCTGTATTAAACCTGTATCACTGCAATATAACAGACGGTGCTGTATTAAACCTGTATCACTGCAATAGAACAGACAGTGCTGTATTAAACCTGTATCACTGCAATAGAACAGACGGTGCCGTATTAAACCTGTATCACTGCAATATAACAGACGGTGCTGTATTAAACCTGTATCACTGGAATATAACAGGCGGTGCTGTATTAAACCTGTATCACTGCAATATAACAGACGGTGCCGTATTAAACCTGTATCGCTGCAATATAACAGACGGTGCTGTGTTAAACCTGTATCGCTGCAATATAACAGACGGTGCTGTATTAAACCTGTAACACTGCAATATAACAGACGGTGCCGTATTAAACCTGTGTCACTGCAATATAACAGACGGTGCTGTATTAAACCTGTAACACTGCAATATAACAGACGGTGCTGTATTAAACCTGTATCACTGCAATATAACAGACGGTGCTGTATTAAACCTGTATCACTGCAATATAACAGACGGTGCCGTATTAAACCTGTATCACTGCAATATAACAGACGGTGCCGTATTAAACCTGTGTCACTGCAATATAATGGACGCTGCTGTTTGAAACCTGTATCACTGCAATATAACAGACGGTGCTGTATTAAACCTGTAACACTGCAATATAACAGACGGTGCTGTATTAAACCTGTATCACTGCAATATAACAGACGGTGCCGTATTAAACCTGTATCACTGCAATATAACAGACGGTGCCGTGTTAAACCTGTGTCACTGCAATATAATGGACGCTGCTGTTTGAAACCTGTATCACTGCAATATAACAGACGGTGCTGTATTAAACCTGTATCACTGCAATATAACAGACGGTGCTGTATTAAACCTGTATCGCTGCAATATAACAGACGGTGCTGTATTAAACCTGTATCACTGCAATATAACAGACGGTGCTGTATTAAACCTGTATCACTGCAATATAACAGACGGTGCTGTATTAAACCTGTATCACTGCAATATAACAGATGGTGCTGTATTAAACCTGTATCGCTGCAATATAACAGACGGTGCTGTATTAAACCTGTATCACTGCAATATAACAGACGGTGCCGTATTAAACCTGTAACACTGCAATATAACAGACGGTGCTGTATTAAACCTGTATCACTGCAATATAACAGACGGTGCCGTATTAAACCTGTATCACTGCAATATAACAGACGGTGCTGTATTAAACCTGTATCACTGCAATATAACAGACAGTGCTGTATTAAACCTGTATCACTGCAATAGAACAGACGGTGCCGTATTAAACCTGTATCACTGCAATATAACAGACGGTGCTGTGTTAAACCTGTATCACTGCAATATAACAGACGGTGCTGTATTAAACCTGTATCACTGCAATAGAACAGACGGTGCCGTATTAAACCTGTATCACTGCAATAGAACAGACAGTGCTGTATTAAACCTGTATCACTGCAATAGAACAGACGGTGCCGTATTAAACCTGTATTGCTGCAATATAACAGACGGTGCTGTATTAAACCTGTATCGCTGCAATATAACAGACGGTGCTGTATTAAACCTGTAACACTGCAATATAACAGACGGTGCTGTATTAAACCTGTAACACTGCAATATAACAGACGGTGCCGTATTAAACCTGTGTCACTGCAATATAACAGACGGTGCTGTATTAAACCTGTATCACTGGAATATAACAGGCGGTGCTGTATTAAACCTGTATCACTGCAATATAACAGACGGTGCTGTATTAAACCTGTATCACTGGAATATAACAGGCGGTGCTGTATTAAACCTGTATCACTGCAATATAACAGACGGTGCTGTATTAAACCTGTATCACTGGAATATAACAGGCGGTGCTGTATTAAACCTGTATCACTGCAATATAACAGACGGTGCCGTATTAAACCTGTATCACTGCAATATAACAGACGGTGCTGTATTAAACCTGTATCACTGGAATATAACAGGCGGTGCTGTATTAAACCTGTATCGCTGCAATATAACAGACGGTGCTGTGTTAAACCTGTATCGCTGCAATATAACAGACGGTGCTGTATTAAACCTGTAACACTGCAATATAACAGACGGTGCCGTATTAAACCTGTGTCACTGCAATATAATGGACGCTGCTGTTTGAAACCTGTATCACTGCAATATAACAGACGGTGCTGTATTAAACCTGTAACACTGCAATATAACAGACGGTGCTGTATTAAACCTGTATCACTGCAATATAACAGACGGTGCCGTATTAAACCTGTATCACTGCAATATAACAGACGGTGCCGTAGTAAACCTGTATCACTGCAATATAACAGACGGTGCCGTATTAAACCTGTATCACTGCAATATAACAGACGGTGCTGTATTAAACCTGTATCACTGCAATAGAACAGACAGTGCTGTATTAAACCTGTATCACTGCAATAGAACAGACGGTGCCGTATTAAACCTGTATCACTGCAATAGAACAGACAGTGCTGTATTAAACCTGTATCACTGCAATAGAACAGACGGTGCCGTATTAAACCTGTATTGCTGCAATATAACAGACGGTGCTGTATTAAACCTGTATCACTGCAATATAACAGACGGTGCTGTATTAAACCTGTATTGCTGCAATATAACAGACGGTGCTGTATCAAACCTGTATCACTGCAATATAACAGACGGTGCCGTATTAAACCTGTATTGCTGCAATATAACAGATGGTGCCGTATTAAACCTGTATCACTGCAATATAACAGACGGTGCCGTATTAAACCTGTATCACTGCAATATAACAGACGGTGCTGTACTAAACCTGTATCACTGCAATATAACAGACGGTGCTGTATTAAACCTGTATCACTGCAATATAACAGACGGTGCTGTATTAAACCTGTATCACTGCAATATAACAGACGGTGCCGTATTAAAGCTGTATTGCTGCAATATAACAGACGGTGCTGTGTTAAACCTGTATTGCTGCAATATAACAGACGGTGCTGTATTAAACCTGTATCACTGCAATATAACAGACGGTGCTGTACTAAACCTGTATCACTGCAATATAACAGACGGTGCTGTATCAAACCTGTATCACTGCAATATAACAGACGGTGCTGTATTAAACCTGTATCACTGCAATATAAGAGACGGTGCTGTATCAAACCTGTATCACTGCAATATAACAGACGGTGCTGTATTAAACCTGTATCACTGCAATATAACAGACGGTGCCGTATTAAACCTGTATCGCTGCAATATAACAGACGGTGCTGTATTAAACCTGTATCACTGGAATATAACAGACGGTGCTGTACTAAACCTGTATCACTGCAATATAACAGACGGTGCTGTATTAAACCTGTATCGCTGCAATATAACAGACGGTGCTGTATTAAACCTGTATCGCTGCAATATAACAGACGGTGCTGTATTAAACCTGTATCGCTGCAATATAACAGACGGTGCTGTACTAAACCTGTATCACTGCAATATAACAGACGGTGCCGTATTAAACCTGTATTGCTGCAATATAACAGACGGTGCTGTACTAAACCTGTATCACTGCAATATAACAGACGGTGCTGTATTAAACCTGTATCACTGCAATATAACAGACGGTGCTGTATCAAACCTGTATCACTGCAATATAACAGACGGTGCCGTATTAAACCTGTATCGCTGCAATATAACAGACGGTGCTGTATTAAACCTGTATCACTGCAATATAACAGACGGTGCCGTATTAAACCTGTATCACTGCAATATAACAGACGGTGCCGTATTAAACCTGTATTGCTGCAATATAACAGACGGTGCCGTATTAAACCTGTATCGCTGCAATATAACAGACGGTGCTGTATTAAACCTGTATCGCTGCAATATAACAGACGGTGCCGTATTAAACCTGTATTGCTGCAATATAACAGACGGTGCTGTACTAAACCTGTATCACTGCAATATAACAGACGGTGCTGTATTAAACCTGTATTGCTGCAATATAACAGACGGTGCTGTACTAAACCTGTATCACTGCAATATAACAGACGGTGCCGTATTAAACCTGTATTGCTGCAATAAAACAGACGGTGCTGTACTAAACCTGTATCACTGCAATATAACAGACGGTGCCGTATTAAACCTGTATCACTGCAATATAACAGACGGTGCTGTATTAAACCTGTATCGCTGCAATATAACAGACGGTGCCGTATTAAACCTGTATTGCTGCAATATAACAGACGGTGCCGTATTAAACCTGTATCACTGCAATATAACAGACGGTGCCGTATTAAACCTGTATCACTGCAATATAACAGACGGTGCCGTATTAAACCTGTATCACTGCAATATAACAGACGGTGCCGTATTAAACCTGTATCACTGCAATATAACAGACGGTGCTGTACTAAACCTGTATCACTGCAATATAACAGACGGTGCTGTACTAAACCTGTATCACTGCAATATAACAGACGGTGCTGTATTAAACCTGTATCACTGCAATATAACAGACGGTGCTGTACTAAACCTGTATCACTGCAATATAACAGACGGTGCTGTATTAAACCTGTATCGCTGCAATATAACAGACGGTGCTGTATTAAACCTGTATCGCTGAAATATAACAGACGGTGCCGTATTAAACCTGTATCGCTGCAATATAACAGACGGTGCCGTATTAAACCTGTATCGCTGCAATATAACAGATGGTGCTGTGTTAAACCTGTATCGCTGCAATATAACAGACGGTGCTGTGTTAAACCTGTATCGCTGCAATATAACAGACGGTGCCGTATTAAACCTGTATTGCTGCAATATAACAGACGGTGCTGTATTAAACCTGTATCACTGCAATATAACAGACGGTGCCGTATTAAACCTGTATCGCTGCAATATAACAGACGGTGCTGTATTAAACCTGTATTGCTGCAATATAACAGACGGTGCTGTATTAAACCTGTATTGCTGCAATATAACAGACGGTGCTGTATTAAACCTGTATCGCTGCAATATAACAGACGGTGCCGTATTAAACCTGTATCACTGCAATATAACAGACGGTGCCGTATTAAACCTGTATCGCTGCAATATAACAGACGGTGCTGTATTAAACCTGTATTGCTGCAATATAACAGACGGTGCTGTATTAAACCTGTATTGCTGCAATATAACAGACGGTGCTGTATTAAACCTGTATTGCTGCAATATAACAGACGGTGCTGTATTAAACCTGTATCACTGCAATATAACAGGCGGTGCTGTATTAAAGCTGTATCGCTGCAATATAACAGACGGTGCTGTATTAAACCTGTATCACTGCAATATAACAGACGGTGCTGTGTTAAACCTGTATCACTGCAATATAACAGACGGTGCTGTATTAAACCTGTTTGGCTGCAATATAACAGACGGTGCTGTATTAAACCTGTATCACTGCAATATAACAGACGGTGCCGTATTAAACCTGTATCACTGCAATATAACAGACGGTGCCGTATTAAACCTGTATCGCTGCAATATAACAGACGGTGCTGTACTAAACCTGTATCACTGCAATATAACAGACGGTGCTGTATTAAACCTGTATCGCTGCAATATAACAGACGGTGCTGTATTAAACCTGTATCGCTGAAATAAAACAGACGGTGCCGTATTAAACCTGTATCGCTGCAATATAACAGACGGTGCCGTATTAAACCTGTATCGCTGCAATATAACAGACGGTGCCGTATTAAACCTGTATCGCTGCAATATAACAGACGGTGCCGTATTAAACCTGTATCGCTGCAATATAACAGACGGTGCTGTATTAAACCTGTATCACTGCAATATAACAGACGGTGCTGTGTTAAACCTGTATCACTGCAACATAACAGACGGTGCTGTACTAAACCTGTATCACTGCAATATAACAGACAGTGCCGTATTAAACCTGTATCACTGCAATATAACAGACGGTGCTGTATTAAACCTGTATCACTGCAATATAACAGACGGTGCCGTATTAAACCTGTATTGCTGCAATATAACAGATGGTGCCGTATTAAACCTGTATCACTGCAATATAACAGACGGTGCCGTATTAAACCTGTATTGCTGCAATATAACAGACGGTGCTGTATTAAACCTGTATCGCTGCAATATAACAGACGGTGCTGTATTAAACCTGTATCACTGCAATATAACAGACGGTGCTGTGTTAAACCTGTATCACTGCAATATAACAGACGGTGCTGTATTAAACCTGTATCGCTGCAATATAACAGACGGTGCTGTGTTAAACCTGTATTGCTGCAATATAACAGACGGTGCCGTATTAAACCTGTATTGCTGCAATATAACAGACGGTGCTGTATTAAACCTGTATCACTGCAATATAACAGACGGTGCTGTGTTAAACCTGTATTGCTGCAATATAACAGACGGTGCCGTATTAAACCTGTATCACTGCAATATAACAGACGGTGCTGTGTTAAACCTGTATTGCTGCAATATAACAGACGGTGCCGTATTAAACCTGTATCACTGCAATATAACAGATGGTGCCGTATTAAACCTGTATCACTGCAATATAACAGACGGTGCTGTATTAAACCTGTATCACTGCAATATAACAGACGGTGCTGTGTTAAACCTGTATCACTGCAATATAACAGACGGTGCCGTATTAAACCTGTATCACTGCAATATAACAGACGGTGCTGTATTAAACCTGTATCGCTGCAATATAACAGACAGTGCTGTATTAAACCTGTATCACTGCAATATAACAGACGGTGCTGTGTTAAACCTGTATCACTGCAATATAACAGACGGTGCTGTATTAAACCTGTATCGCTGCAATATAACAGACGGTGCTGTATTAAACCTGTATCGCTGCAATATAACAGACGGTGCTGTATTAAACCTGTATCGCTGCAATATAACAGACGGTGCTGTATTAAACCTGTATCACTGCAATATAACAGACGGTGCTGTACTAAACCTGTATCACTGCAATATAACAGACGGTGCTGTGTTAAACCTGTATCGCTGCAATATAACAGACGGTGCTGTATTAAACCTGTATCGCTGCAATATAACAGAGGGTGCTGTGTTAAACCTGTATCACTGCAATATAACAGACGGTGCTGTATTAAACCTGTATCGCTGCAATATAACAGACGGTGCTGTATTAAACCTGTATCGCTGCAATATAACAGAGGGTGCTGTGTTAAACCTGTATCACTGCAATATAACAGACGGTGCTGTATTAAACCTGTATCGCTGCAATATAACAGACGGTGCCGTATTAAACCTGTATCACTGCAATATAACAGAGGGTGCTGTGTTAAACCTGTATCACTGCAATATAACAGACGGTGCTGTATTAAACCTGTATTGCTGCAATATAACAGACGGTGCTGTATTAAACCTGTATCGCTGCAATATAACAGACGGTGCCGTATTAAACCTGTATCGCTGCAATATAACAGACGGTGCCGTATTAAACCTGTATCGCTGCAATATAACAGACGGTGCTGTATTAAACCTGTATCACTGCAATATAACAGACGGTGCTGTATTAAACCTGTATCACTGCAATATAACAGACGGTGCTGTATTAAACCTGTATCGCTGCAATATAACAGACGGTGCCGTATTAAACCTGTATCACTGCAATATAACAGACGGTGCCGTATTAAACCTGTATCACTGCAATATAACAGACGGTGCTGTATTAAACCTGTATCACTGCAATATAACAGACGGTGCTGTATTAAACCTGTATCACTGCAATATAACAGACGGTGCTGTGTTAAACCTGTATCACTGCAATATAACAGACGGTGCTGTGTTAAACCTGTATCACTACAATATAACAGACGGTGCTGTATTAAACCTGTATCACTGCAATATAACAGATGGTGCTGTGTTAAACCTGTATCGCTGCAATATAACAGATGGTGCTGTGTTAAACCTGTATCACTGCAATATAACAGACGGTGCTGTATTAAACCTGTATCGCTGCAATATAACAGACGGTGCCGTATTAAACCTGTATCACTGCAATATAACAGACGGTGCTGTATTAAACCTGTATCACTGCAATATAACAGACGGTGCCGTATTAAACCTGTATCACTGCAATATAACAGACGGTGCCGTATTAAACCTGTATCACTGCAATATAACAGACGGTGCTGTATTAAACCTGTATCACTGCAATATAACAGACGGTGCCGTATTAAACCTGTATCACTGCAATATAACAGACGGTGCCGTATTAAACCTGTATCACTGCAATATAACAGACGGTGCCGTATTAAACCTGTATCACTGCAATATAACAGACAGTGCTGTATTAAACCTGTATCACTGCAATAGAACAGACGGTGCCGTATTAAACCTGTATCACTGCAATATAACAGACGGTGCCGTATTAAACCTGTATCACTGCAATATAACAGACGGTGCCGTATTAAACCTGTATCACTGCAATATAACAGACGGTGCTGTATTAAACCTGTATCACTGCAATATAACAGACGGTGCTGTATTAAACCTGTATCACTGCAATAGAACAGACGGTGCCGTATTAAACCTGTATCACTGCAATATAACAGACGGTGCTGTATTAAACCTGTATCACTGGAATATAACAGGCGGTGCTGTATTAAACCTGTATCACTGCAATATAACAGACGGTGCCGTATTAAACCTGTATCGCTGCAATATAACAGACGGTGCTGTGTTAAACCTGTATCGCTGCAATATAACAGACGGTGCTGTATTAAACCTCTAACACTGCAATATAACAGACGGTGCCGTATTAAACCTGTGTCACTGCAATATAACAGACGGTGCTGTATTAAACCTGTAACACTGCAATATAACAGACGGTGCTGTATTAAACCTGTATCACTGCAATATAACAGACGGTGCTGTATTAAACCTGTATCACTGCAATATAACAGACGGTGCCGTATTAAACCTGTATCACTGCAATATAACAGACGGTGCCGTATTAAACCTGTGTCACTGCAATATAATGGACGCTGCTGTTTGAAACCTGTATCACTGCAATATAACAGACGGTGCTGTATTAAACCTGTAACACTGCAATATAACAGACGGTGCTGTATTAAACCTGTATCACTGCAATATAACAGACGGTGCCGTATTAAACCTGTATCACTGCAATATAACAGACGGTGCCGTGTTAAACCTGTGTCACTGCAATATAATGGACGCTGCTGTTTGAAACCTGTATCACTGCAATATAACAGACGGTGCTGTATTAAACCTGTATCACTGCAATATAACAGACGGTGCTGTATTAAACCTGTATCGCTGCAATATAACAGACGGTGCTGTATTAAACCTGTATCACTGCAATATAACAGACGGTGCTGTATTAAACCTGTATCACTGCAATATAACAGACGGTGCTGTATTAAACCTGTATCACTGCAATATAACAGATGGTGCTGTATTAAACCTGTATCGCTGCAATATAACAGACGGTGCTGTATTAAACCTGTATCACTGCAATATAACAGACGGTGCCGTATTAAACCTGTAACACTGCAATATAACAGACGGTGCTGTATTAAACCTGTATCACTGCAATATAACAGACGGTGCCGTATTAAACCTGTATCACTGCAATATAACAGACGGTGCCGTATTAAACCTGTATCACTGCAATATAACAGACGGTGCTGTATTAAACCTGTATCACTGCAATATAACAGACAGTGCTGTATTAAACCTGTATCACTGCAATAGAACAGACGGTGCCGTATTAAACCTGTATCACTGCAATATAACAGACGGTGCTGTATTAAACCTGTATCGCTGCAATATAACAGACGGTGCCGTATTAAACCTGTATCACTGCAATAGAACAGACAGTGCTGTATTAAACCTGTATCACTGCAATAGAACAGACGGTGCCGTATTAAACCTGTATTGCTGCAATATAACAGACGGTGCTGTATTAAACCTGTATCGCTGCAATATAACAGACGGTGCTGTATTAAACCTGTAACACTGCAATATAACAGACGGTGCTGTATTAAACCTGTAACACTGCAATATAACAGACGGTGCCGTATTAAACCTGTGTCACTGCAATATAACAGACGGTGCTGTATTAAACCTGTATCACTGGAATATAACAGGCGGTGCTGTATTAAACCTGTATCACTGCAATATAACAGACGGTGCTGTATTAAACCTGTATCACTGGAATATAACAGGCGGTGCTGTATTAAACCTGTATCACTGCAATATAACAGACGGTGCCGTATTAAACCTGTATCACTGCAATATAACAGACGGTGCTGTATTAAACCTGTATCACTGGAATATAACAGGCGGTGCTGTATTAAACCTGTATCGCTGCAATATAACAGACGGTGCTGTGTTAAACCTGTATCGCTGCAATATAACAGACGGTGCTGTATTAAACCTGTAACACTGCAATATAACAGACGGTGCCGTATTAAACCTGTGTCACTGCAATATAATGGACGCTGCTGTTTGAAACCTGTATCACTGCAATATAACAGACGGTGCTGTATTAAACCTGTAACACTGCAATATAACAGACGGTGCTGTATTAAACCTGTATCACTGCAATATAACAGACGGTGCCGTATTAAACCTGTATCACTGCAATATAACAGACGGTGCCGTAGTAAACCTGTATCACTGCAATATAACAGACGGTGCCGTATTAAACCTGTATCACTGCAATATAACAGACGGTGCTGTATTAAACCTGTATCACTGCAATAGAACAGACAGTGCTGTATTAAACCTGTATCACTGCAATAGAACAGACGGTGCCGTATTAAACCTGTATCACTGCAATAGAACAGACAGTGCTGTATTAAACCTGTATCACTGCAATAGAACAGACGGTGCCGTATTAAACCTGTATTGCTGCAATATAACAGACGGTGCTGTATTAAACCTGTATCACTGCAATATAACAGACGGTGCTGTATCAAACCTGTATTGCTGCAATATAACAGACGGTGCTGTATCAAACCTGTATTGCTGCAATATAACAGACGGTGCTGTATCAAACCTGTATCACTGCAATATAACAGACGGTGCCGTATTAAACCTGTATTGCTGCAATATAACAGATGGTGCCGTATTAAACCTGTATCACTGCAATATAACAGACGGTGCCGTATTAAACCTGTATCACTGCAATATAACAGACGGTGCTGTACTAAACCTGTATCACTGCAATATAACAGACGGTGCTGTATTAAACCTGTATCACTGCAATATAACAGACGGTGCTGTATTAAACCTGTATCACTGCAATATAACAGACGGTGCCGTATTAAAGCTGTATTGCTGCAATATAACAGACGGTGCTGTGTTAAACCTGTATTGCTGCAATATAACAGACGGTGCTGTATTAAACCTGTATCACTGCAATATAACAGACGGTGCTGTACTAAACCTGTATCACTGCAATATAACAGACGGTGCTGTATCAAACCTGTATCACTGCAATATAACAGACGGTGCCGTATTAAACCTGTATCGCTGCAATATAACAGACGGTGCTGTATTAAACCTGTATCACTGGAATATAACAGACGGTGCTGTACTAAACCTGTATCACTGCAATATAACAGACGGTGCTGTATTAAACCTGTATCGCTGCAATATAACAGACGGTGCTGTATTAAACCTGTATCGCTGCAATATAACAGACGGTGCTGTATTAAACCTGTATCGCTGCAATATAACAGACGGTGCTGTACTAAACCTGTATCACTGCAATATAACAGACGGTGCCGTATTAAACCTGTATTGCTGCAATATAACAGACGGTGCTGTACTAAACCTGTATCACTGCAATATAACAGACGGTGCTGTATTAAACCTGTATCACTGCAATATAACAGACGGTGCTGTATCAAACCTGTATCACTGCAATATAACAGACGGTGCCGTATTAAACCTGTATCGCTGCAATATAACAGACGGTGCTGTATTAAACCTGTATCACTGCAATATAACAGACGGTGCCGTATTAAACCTGTATCACTGCAATATAACAGACGGTGCCGTATTAAACCTGTATTGCTGCAATATAACAGACGGTGCCGTATTAAACCTGTATCGCTGCAATATAACAGACGGTGCTGTATTAAACCTGTATCGCTGCAATATAACAGACGGTGCCGTATTAAACCTGTATTGCTGCAATATAACAGACGGTGCTGTACTAAACCTGTATCACTGCAATATAACAGACGGTGCTGTATTAAACCTGTATTGCTGCAATATAACAGACGGTGCTGTACTAAACCTGTATCACTGCAATATAACAGACGGTGCCGTATTAAACCTGTATTGCTGCAATAAAACAGACGGTGCTGTACTAAACCTGTATCACTGCAATATAACAGACGGTGCCGTATTAAACCTGTATCACTGCAATATAACAGACGGTGCTGTATTAAACCTGTATCGCTGCAATATAACAGACGGTGCCGTATTAAACCTGTATTGCTGCAATATAACAGACGGTGCCGTATTAAACCTGTATCACTGCAATATAACAGACGGTGCCGTATTAAACCTGTATCACTGCAATATAACAGACGGTGCCGTATTAAACCTGTATCACTGCAATATAACAGACGGTGCCGTATTAAACCTGTATCACTGCAATATAACAGACGGTGCTGTACTAAACCTGTATCACTGCAATATAACAGACGGTGCTGTACTAAACCTGTATCACTGCAATATAACAGACGGTGCTGTATTAAACCTGTATCACTGCAATATAACAGACGGTGCTGTACTAAACCTGTATCACTGCAATATAACAGACTGTGCTGTATTAAACCTATATCGCTGCAATATAACAGACGGTGCTGTATTAAACCTGTATCGCTGAAATATAACAGACGGTGCCGTATTAAACCTGTATCGCTGCAATATAACAGACGGTGCCGTATTAAACCTGTATCGCTGCAATATAACAGATGGTGCTGTGTTAAACCTGTATCGCTGCAATATAACAGACGGTGCTGTGTTAAACCTGTATCGCTGCAATATAACAGACGGTGCCGTATTAAACCTGTATTGCTGCAATGTAACAGACGGTGCTGTATTAAACCTGTATCACTGCAATATAACAGACGGTGCTGTATTAAACCTGTATTGCTGCAATATAACAGACGGTGCTGTATTAAACCTGTATTGCTGCAATATAACAGACGGTGCTGTATTAAACCTGTATCGCTGCAATATAACAGACGGTGCCGTATTAAACCTGTATCACTGCAATATAACAGACGGTGCCGTATTAAACCTGTATCGCTGCAATATAACAGACGGTGCTGTATTAAACCTGTATTGCTGCAATATAACAGACGGTGCTGTATTAAACCTGTATTGCTGCAATATAACAGACGGTGCTGTATTAAACCTGTATTGCTGCAATATAACAGACGGTGCTGTATTAAACCTGTATCACTGCAATATAACAGGCGGTGCTGTATTAAAGCTGTATCGCTGCAATATAACAGACGGTGCTGTATTAAACCTGTATCACTGCAATATAACAGACGGTGCTGTGTTAAACCTGTATCACTGCAATATAACAGACGGTGCTGTATTAAACCTGTATTGCTGCAATATAACAGACGGTGCTGTATTAAACCTGTATCACTGCAATATAACAGACGGTGCCGTATTAAACCTGTATCACTGCAATATAACAGACGGTGCCGTATTAAACCTGTATCGCTGCAATATAACAGACGGTGCTGTACTAAACCTGTATCACTGCAATATAACAGACGGTGCTGTATTAAACCTGTATCGCTGCAATATAACAGACGGTGCTGTATTAAACCTGTATCGCTGAAATATAACAGACGGTGCCGTATTAAACCTGTATCGCTGCAATATAACAGACGGTGCCGTATTAAACCTGTATCGCTGCAATATAACAGACGGTGCCGTATTAAACCTGTATCGCTGCAATATAACAGACGGTGCCGTATTAAACCTGTATCGCTGCAATATAACAGACGGTGCTGTATTAAACCTGTATCACTGCAATATAACAGACGGTGCTGTGTTAAACCTGTATCACTGCAACATAACAGACGGTGCTGTACTAAACCTGTATCACTGCAATATAACAGACAGTGCCGTATTAAACCTGTATCACTGCAATATAACAGACGGTGCTGTATTAAACCTGTATCACTGCAATATAACAGACGGTGCCGTATTAAACCTGTATTGCTGCAATATAACAGATGGTGCCGTATTAAACCTGTATCACTGCAATATAACAGACGGTGCCGTATTAAACCTGTATTGCTGCAATATAACAGACGGTGCTGTATTAAACCTGTATCGCTGCAATATAACAGACGGTGCTGTATTAAACCTGTATCACTGCAATATAACAGACGGTGCTGTGTTAAACCTGTATCACTGCAATATAACAGACGGTGCTGTATTAAACCTGTATCGCTGCAATATAACAGACGGTGCTGTGTTAAACCTGTATTGCTGCAATATAACAGACGGTGCCGTATTAAACCTGTATTGCTGCAATATAACAGACGGTGCTGTATTAAACCTGTATCACTGCAATATAACAGACGGTGCTGTGTTAAACCTGTATTGCTGCAATATAACAGACGGTGCCGTATTAAACCTGTATCACTGCAATATAACAGACGGTGCTGTGTTAAACCTGTATTGCTGCAATATAACAGACGGTGCCGTATTAAACCTGTATCACTGCAATATAACAGATGGTGCCGTATTAAACCTGTATCACTGCAATATAACAGACGGTGCTGTATTAAACCTGTATCACTGCAATATAACAGACGGTGCTGTGTTAAACCTGTATCACTGCAATATAACAGACGGTGCCGTATTAAACCTGTATCACTGCAATATAACAGACGGTGCTGTATTAAACCTGTATCGCTGCAATATAACAGACAGTGCTGTATTAAACCTGTATCACTGCAATATAACAGACGGTGCTGTGTTAAACCTGTATCACTGCAATATAACAGACGGTGCTGTATTAAACCTGTATCGCTGCAATATAACAGACGGTGCTGTATTAAACCTGTATCGCTGCAATATAACAGACGGTGCTGTATTAAACCTGTATCGCTGCAATATAACAGACGGTGCTGTATTAAACCTGTATCACTGCAATATAACAGACGGTGCTGTACTAAACCTGTATCACTGCAATATAACAGACGGTGCTGTGTTAAACCTGTATCGCTGCAATATAACAGACGGTGCTGTATTAAACCTGTATCGCTGCAATATAACAGACGGTGCTGTATTAAACCTGTATCGCTGCAATATAACAGAGGGTGCTGTATTAAACCTGTATCACTGCAATATAACAGACGGTGCTGTATTAAACCTGTATCGCTGCAATATAACAGACGGTGCTGTATTAAACCTGTATCGCTGCAATATAACAGAGGGTGCTGTGTTAAACCTGTATCACTGCAATATAACAGACGGTGCTGTATTAAACCTGTATCACTGCAATATAACAGACGGTGCTGTATTAAACCTGTATCACTGCAATATAACAGACGGTGCTGTATTAAACCTGTATCACTGCAATATAACAGACGGTGCCGTATTAAACCTGTATCGCTGCAATATAACAGACGGTGCTGTATTAAACCTGTATCGCTGCAATATAACAGACGGTGCCGTATTAAACCTGTATCACTGCAATATAACAGAGGGTGCTGTGTTAAACCTGTATCACTGCAATATAACAGACGGTGCTGTATTAAACCTGTATTGCTGCAATATAACAGACGGTGCTGTATTAAACCTGTATCGCTGCAATATAACAGACGGTGCCGTATTAAACCTGTATCGCTGCAATATAACAGACGGTGCCGTATTAAACCTGTATCGCTGCAATATAACAGACGGTGCCGTATTAAACCTGTATCACTGCAATATAACAGACGGTGCTGTATTAAACCTGTATCACTGCAATATAACAGACGGTGCTGTATTAAACCTGTATCGCTGCAATATAACAGACGGTGCCGTATTAAACCTGTATCACTGCAATATAACAGACGGTGCCGTATTAAACCTGTATCACTGCAATATAACAGACGGTGCTGTATTAAACCTGTATCACTGCAATATAACAGACGGTGCTGTATTAAACCTGTATCACTGCAATATAACAGACGGTGCTGTATTAAACCTGTATCGCTGCAACATAACAGACGGTGCCGTATTAAACCTGTATCACTGCAATATAACAGACAGTGCTGTATTAAACCTGTATCACTGCAATATAACAGACGGTGCTGTATTAAACCTGTATCACTGCAATATAACAGACGGTGCTGTATTAAACCTGTATCGCTGCAATATAACAGACGGTGCTGTATTAAACCTGTATCGCTGCAATATAACAGACGGTGCTGTATTAAACCTGTATCGCTGCAATATAACAGACGGTGCTGTATTAAACCTGTATCGCTGCAATATAACAGACGGTGCTGTATTAAACCTGTATCACTGCAATATAACAGACAGTGCTGTATTAAACCTGTATCGCTGCAATATAACAGACGGTGCTGTATTAAACCTGTATCACTGCAATATAACAGACGGTGCCGTATTAAACCTGTATCACTGCAATATAACAGACGGTGCCGTATTAAACCTGTATCACTGCAATATAACAGACGGTGCTGTATTAAACCTGTATCACTGCAATATAACAGACGGTGCTGTATTAAACCTGTATCACTGCAATATAACAGACGGTGCTGTATTAAACCTGTATCGCTGCAATATAACAGACGGTGCCGTATTAAACCTGTATCACTGCAATATAACAGACGGTGCCGTATTAAACCTGTATCACTGCAATATAACAGACGGTGCTGTATTAAACCTGTATCACTGCAATATAACAGACGGTGCCGTATTAAACCTGTATCACTGCAATATAACAGACGGTGCTGTATTAAACCTGTATCACTGGAATATAACAGACGGTGCTGTATTAAACCTGTATCACTGCAATATAACAGACGGTGCTGTCCTAAACCTGTATCACTGCAATATAACAGACGGTGCCGTATTAAACCTGTATCACTGCAATATAACAGACGGTGCCGTATTAAACCTGTATCGCTGCAATATAACAGACGGTGCTGTACTAAACCTGTATCGCTGCAATATAACAGACGGTGCTGTGTTAAACCTGTATCGCTGCAATATAACAGACAGTGCCGTATTAAACCTGTATCACTGCAATATAACAGACGGTGCTGTATTAAACCTGTATCGCTGCAATATAACAGACGGTGCTGTATTAAACCTGTATCGCTGCAATATAACAGACGGTGCCGTATTAAACCTGTATCACTGCAATATAACAGACGGTGCTGTATTAAACCTGTATCACTGCAATATAACAGACGGTGCTGTATTAAACCTGTATCACTGCAATATAACAGACGGTGCCGTATTAAACCTGTATCACTGCAATATAACAGACGGTGCTGTATTAAACCTGTATCACTGCAATATAACAGACGGTGCTGTATTAAACCTGTATCACTGCAATATAACAGACGGTGCTGTATTAAACCTGTATCACTGCAATATAACAGACGGTGCTGTATTAAACCTGTATCACTGCAATATAACAGACGGTGCCGTATTAAACCTGTAACACTGCAATATAACAGACGGTGCTGTATTAAACCTGTATCACTGCAATATAACAGACGGTGCTGTATTAAACCTGTATCACTGCAATATAACAGACGGTGCTGTATTAAACCTGTATCACTGCAATATAACAGACGGTGCTGTATTAAACCTGTATCGCTGCAATATAACAGACAGTGCCGTATTAAACCTGTATCACTGCAATATAACAGACGGTGCCGTATTAAACCTGTATCACTGCAATATAACAGACGGTGCTGTATTAAACCTGTATCACTGCAATATAACAGATGGTGCCGTATTAAACCTGTATCACTGCAATATAACAGACGGTGCTGTATTAAACCTGTATCGCTGCAATATAACAGACGGTGCTGTATTAAACCTGTATCGCTGCAATATAACAGACAGTGCTGTATTAAACCTGTATCGCTGCAATATAACAGACAGTGCTGTATTAAACCTGTATCACTGCAATATAACAGACGGTGCTGTATTAAACCTGTATCACTGCAATATAACAGACGGTGCCGTATTAAACCTGTATCGCTGCAATATAACAGACGGTGCTGTATTAAACCTGTATCACTGCAATATAACAGACGGTGCTGTATTAAACCTGTATCGCTGCAATATAACAGACGGTGCTGTATTAAACCTGTATCACTGCAATATAACAGACAGTGCTGTATTAAACCTGTATCGCTGCAATATAACAGACAGTGCTGTATTAAACCTGTATCACTGCAATATAACAGACGGTGCCGTATTAAACCTGTATCGCTGCAATATAACAGACAGTGCTGTATTAAACCTGTATCACTGCAATATAACAGACGGTGCCGTATTAAACCTGTATCACTGCAATATAACAGACGGTGCTGTATTAAACCTGTATCACTGCAATATAACAGACGGTGCTGTATTAAACCTGTATCACTGCAATATAACAGACGGTGCTGTATTAAACCTGTATCACTGCAATATAACAGACAGTGCTGTATTAAACCTGTATCACTGCAATATAACAGACGGTGCTGTATTAAACCTGTATCACTGCAATATAACAGACGGTGCTGTATTAAACCTGTATCACTGCAATATAACAGATGGTGCTGTATGAAACCTGTATCACTGCAATATAACAGACGGTGCTGTATTAAACCTGTATCACTGCAATATAACAGATGGTGCTGTATGAAACCTGTATCACTGCAATATAACAGACGGTGCCGTATTAAACCTGTATCACTGCAATATAACAGACGGTGCCGTATTAAACCTGTATCACTGCAATATAACAGACAGTGCTGTATTAAACCTGTATCACTGCAATATAACAGACGGTGCTGTATTAAACCTGTATCACTGCAATATAACAGACGGTGCCGTATTAAACCTGTATCACTGCAATATAACAGACAGTGCTGTATTAAACCTGTATCACTGCAATATAACAGACGGTGCTGTATTAAACCTGTATCACTGCAATATAACAGACGGTGCTGTATTAAACCTGTATCACTGCAATATAACAGATGGTGCTGTATGAAACCTGTATCACTGCAATATAACAGACGGTGCTGTATTAAACCTGTATCACTGCAATATAACAGATGGTGCTGTATGAAACCTGTATCACTGCAATATAACAGATGGTGCTGTATTAAACCTGTATCACTGCAATATAACAGACAGTGCTGTATTAAACCTGTATCACTGCAATATAACAGACGGTGCTGTATTAAACCTGTATCACTGCAATATAACAGACAGTGCTGTATTAAACCTGTATCACTGCAATATAACAGACGGTGCTGTATTAAACCTGTATCACTGCAATATAACAGACGGTGCTGTATGAAACCTGTATCGCTGCAATATAACAGACGGTGCTGTATTAAACCTGTATCGCTGCAATATAACAGACAGTGCTGTATTAAACCTGTATCACTGCAATATAACAGACGGTGCCGTATTAAACCTGTATCGCTGCAATATAACAGACAGTGCTGTATTAAACCTGTATCGCTGCAATATAACAGACGGTGCCGTATTAAACCTGTATCGCTGCAATATAACAGACGGTGCTGTATTAAACCTGTATCGCTGCAATATAACAGACGGTGCTGTATTAAACCTGTATCACTGCAATATAACAGACGGTGCTGTATTAAACCTGTATTGCTGCAATATAACAGACGGTGCTGTATTAAACCTGTATCACTGCAATATAACAGATGGTGCCGTATTAAACCTGTATCGCTGCAATATAACAGATGGTGCCGTATTAAACCTGTATCGCTGCAATATAACAGATGGTGCCGTATTAAACCTGTATCGCTGCAATATAACAGACGGTGCTGTATTAAACCTGTATCACTGCAATATAACAGATGGTGCCGTATTAAACCTGTATCACTGCAATATAACAGACGGTGCTGTATTAAACCTGTATCACTGCAATATAACAGATGGTGCCGTATTAAACCTGTATCGCTGCAATATAACAGACGGTGCTGTATTAAACCTGTATCACTGCAATATAACAGACGGTGCTGTACTAAACCTGTATCACTGCAATATAACAGACGGTGCTGTATTAAACCTGTATCGCTGGAATATAACAGACGGTGCTGTATTAAACCTGTATCACTGCAATATAACAGACGGTGCTGTATTAAACCTGTATCACTGCAATATAACAGACGGTGCTGTATTAAAGCTGTATCACTGCAATATAACAGACGGTGCCGTATTAAACCTGTATCACTGCAATATAACAGACGGTGCTGTATTAAACCTGTATCACTGCAATATAACAGACGGTGCTGTATTAAAGCTGTATCACTGCAATATAACAGACGGTGCCGTATTAAACCTGTATCACTGCAATATAACAGACGGTGCTGTATTAAACCTGTATCACTGCAATATAACAGACAGTGCCGTATTAAACCTGTATCACTGCAATATAACAGACGGTGCCGTATTAAACCTGTATCACTGCAATATAACAGACGGTGCCGTATTAAACCTGTATCACTGCAATATAACAGACGGTGCCGTATTAAACCTGTATCACTGCAATATAACAGACGGTGCTGTATTAAACCTGTATCACTGCAATATAACAGACAGTGCCGTATTAAACCTGTATCACTGCAATATAACAGACGGTGCCGTATTAAACCTGTATCACTGCAATATAACAGACGGTGCCGTATTAAACCTGTATCGCTGCAATATAACAGACGGTGCCGTATTAAACCTGTATTGCTGCAATATAACAGACGGTGCCGTATTAAACCTGTATCACTGCAATATAACAGACGGTGCTGTATTAAACCTGTATCACTGCAATATAACAGACGGTGCTGTATTAAACCTGTATCACTGCAATATAACAGACGGTGCTGTATTAAACCTGTATCACTGCAATATAACAGACGGTGCTGTATTAAACCTGTATCACTGCAATATAACAGACGGTGCCGTATTAAACCTGTATCACTGCAATATAACAGACGGTGCTGTATTAAACCTGTATCACTGCAATATAACAGACGGTGCTGTATTAAACCTGTATCACTGCAATATAACAGACGGTGCCGTATTAAACCTGTATCGCTGCAATATAACAGACGGTGCTGTATTAAACCTGTATCACTGCAATATAACAGACGGTGCTGTATTAAACCTGTATCGCTGCAATATAACAGACGGTGCTGTATTAAACCTGTATCACTGCAATATAACAGACGGTGCTGTATTAAACCTGTATCGCTGCAATATAACAGACGGTGCTGTATTAAACCTGTATCGCTGCAATATAACAGACGGTGCTGTATTAAACCTGTATCACTGCAATATAACAGACGGTGCCGTATTAAACCTGTATCACTGCAATATAACAGACGGTGCCGTATTAAACCTGTATCACTGCAATATAACAGACGGTGCTGTATTAAACCTGGATCGCTGCAATATAACAGACGGTGCTGTATTAAACCTGTATCGCTGCAATATAACAGACGGTGCTGTATTAAACCTGTATCACTGCAATATAACAGACGGTGCCGTATTAAACCTGTATCGCTGCAATATAACAGACGGTGCTGTATTAAACCTGTATCGCTGCAATATAACAGACGGTGCCGTATTAAACCTGTATCACTGCAATATAACAGACGGTGCTGTATTAAACCTGTATCACTGCAATATAACAGATGGTGCCGTATTAAACCTGTATCGCTGCAATATAACAGACGGTGCTGTATTAAACCTGTATCACTGCAATATAACAGACGGTGCCGTATTAAACCTGTATTGCTGCAATATAACAGACGGTGCCGTATTAAACCTGTATCGCTGCAATATAACAGACGGTGCTGTATTAAACCTGTATCACTGCAATATAACAGACGGTGCCGTATTAAACCTGTATCGCTGCAATATAACAGACGGTGCTGTATTAAACCTGTATCACTGCAATATAACAGACAGTGCCGTATTAAACCTGTATCGCTGGAATATAACAGACGGTGCTGTATTAAACCTGTATCACTGCAATATAACAGACGGTGCTGTATTAAACCTGTATCACTGCAATATAACAGACGGTGCTGTATTAAAGCTGTATCACTGCAATATAACAGACGGTGCCGTATTAAACCTGTATCACTGCAATATAACAGACGGTGCTGTATTAAACCTGTATCACTGCAATATAACAGACGGTGCTGTATTAAAGCTGTATCACTGCAATATAACAGACGGTGCCGTATTAAACCTGTATCACTGCAATATAACAGACGGTGCTGTATTAAACCTGTATCACTGCAATATAACAGACGGTGCTGTATTAAAGCTGTATCGCTGCAATATAACAGACGGTGCTGTGTTAAACCTGTATCGCTGCAATATAACAGACAGTGCCGTATTAAACCTGTATCACTGCAATATAACAGACGGTGCCGTATTAAACCTGTATCGCTGCAATATAACAGACGGTGCTGTATTAAACCTGTATCACTGCAATATAACAGACGGTGCCGTATTAAACCTGTATCGCTGCAATATAACAGACGGTGCCGTATTAAACCTGTATTGCTGCAATATAACAGACGGTGCCGTATTAAACCTGTATCACTGCAATATAACAGACGGTGCCGTATTAAACCTGTATCACTGCAATATAACAGACGGTGCCGTATTAAACCTGTATCACTGCAATATAACAGACGGTGCCGTATTAAACCTGTATCACTGCAATATAACAGACGGTGCTGTATTAAACCTGTATCGCTGCAATATAACAGACGGTGCTGTATTAAACCTGTATCGCTGCAATATAACAGACGGTGCTGTATTAAACCTGTATCACTGCAATATAACAGACGGTGCCGTATTAAACCTGTATCACTGCAATATAACAGACGGTGCTGTATTAAACCTGTATCACTGCAATATAACAGACGGTGCTGTATTAAACCTGTATCACTGCAATATAACAGACGGTGCCGTATTAAACCTGTATCGCTGCAATATAACAGACGGTGCTGTATTAAACCTGTATCACTGCAATATAACAGACGGTGCTGTATTAAACCTGTATCGCTGCAATATAACAGACGGTGCTGTATTAAACCTGTATCACTGCAATATAACAGACGGTGCTGTATTAAACCTGTATCGCTGCAATATAACAGACGGTGCTGTATTAAACCTGTATCGCTGCAATATAACAGACGGTGCTGTATTAAACCTGTATCACTGCAATATAACAGACGGTGCCGTATTAAACCTGTATCACTGCAATATAACAGACGGTGCCGTATTAAACCTGTATCACTGCAATATAACAGACGGTGCTGTATTAAACCTGGATCGCTGCAATATAACAGACGGTGCTGTATTAAACCTGTATCGCTGCAATATAACAGACGGTGCTGTATTAAACCTGTATCACTGCAATATAACAGACGGTGCCGTATTAAACCTGTATCGCTGCAATATAACAGACGGTGCTGTATTAAACCTGTATCGCTGCAATATAACAGACGGTGCCGTATTAAACCTGTATCACTGCAATATAACAGACGGTGCTGTATTAAACCTGTATCACTGCAATATAACAGACGGTGCCGTATTAAACCTGTATCACTGCAATATAACAGACGGTGCCGTATTAAACCTGTATCGCTGCAATATAACAGACGGTGCCGTATTAAACCTGTATCGCTGCAATATAACAGACGGTGCTGTATTAAACCTGTATCACTGCAATATAACAGACGGTGCTGTATTAAACCTGTATCGCTGCAATATAACAGACGGTGCTGTATTAAACCTGTATCACTGCAATATAACAGACGGTGCTGTATTAAACCTGTATCACTGCAATATAACAGACGGTGCTGTATTAAACCTGTATCACTGCAATATAACAGACGGTGCTGTATTAAACCTGTATCACTGCAATATAACAGATGGTGCCGTATTAAACCTGTATCACTGCAATATAACAGACGGTGCTGTATTAAACCTGTATCACTGCAATATAACAGATGGTGCCGTATTAAACCTGTATCGCTGCAATATAACAGACGGTGCCGTATTAAACCTGTATCGCTGCAATATAACAGACGGTGCTGTATTAAACCTGTATCACTGCAATATAACAGATGGTGCTGTATTAAACCTGTATCACTGCAATATAACAGACGGTGCTGTATTAAACCTGTATCACTGCAATATAACAGACGGTGCTGTATTAAACCTGTATCACTGCAATATAACAGACAGTGCCGTATTAAACCTGTATCGCTGCAATATAACAGACGGTGCTGTATTAAACCTGTATCACTGCAATATAACAGACGGTGCCGTATTAAACCTGTATCGCTGCAATATAACAGATGGTGCCGTATTAAACCTGTATCGCTGCAATATAACAGATGGTGCCGTATTAAACCTGTATCGCTGCAATATAACAGACGGTGCTGTATTAAACCTGTATCACTGCAATATAACAGATGGTGCCGTATTAAACCTGTATCACTGCAATATAACAGACGGTGCTGTATTAAACCTGTATCACTGCAATATAACAGATGGTGCCGTATTAAACCTGTATCACTGCAATATAACAGATGGTGCCGTATTAAACCTGTATCGCTGCAATATAACAGACAGTGCCGTATTAAACCTGTATCGCTGGAATATAACAGACGGTGCTGTATTAAACCTGTATCACTGCAATACAACAGACGGTGCTGTATTAAACCTGTATCACTGCAATATAACAGACGGTGCTGTATTAAAGCTGTATCACTGCAATATAACAGACGGTGCTGTATTAAACCTGTATCACTGCAATATAACAGACAGTGCTGTATTAAACCTGTATCGCTGCAATATAACAGACGGTGCTGTATTAAACCTGTATCGCTGCAATATAACAGACGGTGCTGTATTAAACCTGTATTGCTGCAATATAACAGACGGTGCCGTATTAAACCTGTATCACTGCAATATAACAGACGGTGCCGTATTAAACCTGTATCACTGCAATATAACAGACGGTGCTGTGTTAAACCTGTATTGCTGCAATATAACAGACGGTGCCGTATTAAACCTGTATCACTGCAATATAACAGACGGTGCTGTGTTAAACCTGTATTGCTGCAATATAACAGACGGTGCTGTATTAAACCTGTATTGCTGCAATATAACAGACGGTGCCGTATTAAACCTGTATTGCTGCAATATAACAGACGGTGCCGTATTAAACCTGTATCACTGCAATATAACAGACGGTGCTGTGTTAAACCTGTATTGCTGCAATATAACAGACGGTGCCGTATTAAACCTGTATCACTGCAATATAACAGATGGTGCTGTGTTAAACCTGTATCGCTGCAATATAACAGACGGTGCTGTATTAAACCTGTATCACTGCAATATAACAGACGGTGCTGTGTTAAACCTGTATCGCTGCAATATAACAGACGGTGCTGTATTAAACCTGTATCACTGCAATATAACAGATGGTGCTGTATTAAACCTGTATCGCTGCAATATAACAGACGGTGCTGTATTAAACCTGTATCACTGCAATATAACAGACGGTGCTGTATTAAACCTGTATCACTGCAATATAACAGACGGTGCTGTACTAAACCTGTATTGCTGCAATATAACAGACGGTGCCGTATTAAACCTGTGTCACTGCAATATAACAGACGGTGCTGTATTAAACCTGTATCACTGCAATATAACAGACGGTGCTGTACTAAACCTGTATTGCTGCAATATAACAGATGGTGCTGTATTAAACCTGTATCACTGCAATATAACAGACAGTGCCGTATTAAACCTGTATCACTGCAATATAACAGACGGTGCTGTATTAAACCTGTATCACTGCAATATAACAGGCGGTGCTGTATTAAACCTGTATCGCTGCAATATAACAGACGGTGCTGTATTAAACCTGTATCACTGCAATATAACAGACGGTGCTGTATTAAACCTGTATCACTGCAATATAACAGGCGGTGTTGTATTAAACCTGTATCACTGCAATATAACAGACGGTGCTGTATTAAACCTGTATCACTGCAATATAACAGACAGTGCTGTATTAAACCTGTATCACTGCAATATAACAGGCGGTGCTGTATTAAACCTGTATCGCTGCAATATAACAGACGGTGCTGTATTAAACCTGTATCACTGCAATATAACAGACGGTGCTGTATTAAACCTGTATCACTGCAATATAACAGGCGGTGTTGTATTAAACCTGTATCACTGCAATATAACAGACGGTGCTGTATTAAACCTGTATCACTGCAATATAACAGACAGTGCTGTATTAAACCTGTATCACTGCAATATAACAGACAGTGCTGTATTAAACCTGTATCACTGCAATATAACAGACGGTGCTGTATTAAACCTGTATCACTGCAATATAACAGACGGTGCTGTATTAAACCTGTATCGCTGCAACATAACAGACGGTGCTGTATTAAACCTGTATCACTGCAATATAACAGACGGTGCTGTATTAAACCTGTATCGCTGCAATATAACAGACGGTGCTGTATTAAACCTGTATCGCTGCAATATAACAGACGGTGCTGTATTAAACCTGTATCACTGCAATATAACAGACGGTGCTGTATTAAACCTGTATCGCTGCAATATAACAGACGGTGCTGTATTAAACCTGTATCGCTGCAATATAACAGACGGTGCTGTATTAAACCTGTATCGCTGCAATATAACAGACGGTGCTGTATTAAACCTGTATCACTGCAATATAACAGACGGTGCCGTATTAAACCTGTATCACTGCAATATAACAGACGGTGCCGTATTAAACCTGTATCACTGCAATATAACAGACGGTGCTGTATTAAACCTGTATCACTGCAATATAACAGACGGTGCCGTATTAAACCTGTATCGCTGCAATATAACAGACGGTGCTGTATTAAACCTGTATCACTGCAATATAACAGACGGTGCTGTATTAAACCTGTATCGCTGCAATATAACAGACGGTGCTGTATTAAACCTGTATCACTGCAATATAACAGACGGTGCTGTATTAAACCTGTATCGCTGCAATATAACAGACGGTGCTGTATTAAACCTGTATCGCTGCAATATAACAGACGGTGCTGTATTAAACCTGTATCACTGCAATATAACAGACGGTGCCGTATTAAACCTGTATCACTGCAATATAACAGACGGTGCCGTATTAAACCTGTATCACTGCAATATAACAGACGGTGCTGTATTAAACCTGGATCGCTGCAATATAACAGACGGTGCTGTATTAAACCTGTATCGCTGCAATATAACAGACGGTGCTGTATTAAACCTGTATCACTGCAATATAACAGACGGTGCCGTATTAAACCTGTATCGCTGCAATATAACAGACGGTGCCGTATTAAACCTGTATCGCTGCAATATAACAGACGGTGCCGTATTAAACCTGTATCACTGCAATATAACAGACGGTGCCGTATTAAACCTGTATCACTGCAATATAACAGACGGTGCCGTATTAAACCTGTATCACTGCAATATAACAGACGGTGCCGTATTAAACCTGTATCACTGCAATATAACAGACGGTGCTGTATTAAACCTGTATCGCTGCAATATAACAGACGGTGCTGTATTAAACCTGTATCGCTGCAATATAACAGACGGTGCTGTATTAAACCTGTATCACTGCAATATAACAGACGGTGCCGTATTAAACCTGTATCACTGCAATATAACAGACGGTGCTGTATTAAACCTGTATCACTGCAATATAACAGACGGTGCTGTATTAAACCTGTATCACTGCAATATAACAGACGGTGCCGTATTAAACCTGTATCGCTGCAATATAACAGACGGTGCTGTATTAAACCTGTATCACTGCAATATAACAGACGGTGCTGTATTAAACCTGTATCGCTGCAATATAACAGACGGTGCTGTATTAAACCTGTATCACTGCAATATAACAGACGGTGCTGTATTAAACCTGTATCGCTGCAATATAACAGACGGTGCTGTATTAAACCTGTATCGCTGCAATATAACAGACGGTGCTGTATTAAACCTGTATCACTGCAATATAACAGACGGTGCCGTATTAAACCTGTATCACTGCAATATAACAGACGGTGCCGTATTAAACCTGTATCACTGCAATATAACAGACGGTGCTGTATTAAACCTGGATCGCTGCAATATAACAGACGGTGCTGTATTAAACCTGTATCGCTGCAATATAACAGACGGTGCTGTATTAAACCTGTATCACTGCAATATAACAGACGGTGCCGTATTAAACCTGTATCGCTGCAATATAACAGACGGTGCTGTATTAAACCTGTATCGCTGCAATATAACAGACGGTGCCGTATTAAACCTGTATCACTGCAATATAACAGACGGTGCTGTATTAAACCTGTATCACTGCAATATAACAGACGGTGCCGTATTAAACCTGTATCACTGCAATATAACAGACGGTGCCGTATTAAACCTGTATCGCTGCAATATAACAGACGGTGCCGTATTAAACCTGTATCGCTGCAATATAACAGACGGTGCTGTATTAAACCTGTATCACTGCAATATAACAGACGGTGCTGTATTAAACCTGTATCGCTGCAATATAACAGACGGTGCTGTATTAAACCTGTATCACTGCAATATAACAGACGGTGCTGTATTAAACCTGTATCACTGCAATATAACAGACGGTGCTGTATTAAACCTGTATCACTGCAATATAACAGACGGTGCTGTATTAAACCTGTATCACTGCAATATAACAGATGGTGCCGTATTAAACCTGTATCACTGCAATATAACAGACGGTGCTGTATTAAACCTGTATCACTGCAATATAACAGATGGTGCCGTATTAAACCTGTATCGCTGCAATATAACAGACGGTGCCGTATTAAACCTGTATCGCTGCAATATAACAGACGGTGCTGTATTAAACCTGTATCACTGCAATATAACAGATGGTGCTGTATTAAACCTGTATCACTGCAATATAACAGACGGTGCTGTATTAAACCTGTATCACTGCAATATAACAGACGGTGCTGTATTAAACCTGTATCACTGCAATATAACAGACAGTGCCGTATTAAACCTGTATCGCTGCAATATAACAGACGGTGCTGTATTAAACCTGTATCACTGCAATATAACAGACGGTGCCGTATTAAACCTGTATCGCTGCAATATAACAGATGGTGCCGTATTAAACCTGTATCGCTGCAATATAACAGATGGTGCCGTATTAAACCTGTATCGCTGCAATATAACAGACGGTGCTGTATTAAACCTGTATCACTGCAATATAACAGATGGTGCCGTATTAAACCTGTATCACTGCAATATAACAGACGGTGCTGTATTAAACCTGTATCACTGCAATATAACAGATGGTGCCGTATTAAACCTGTATCACTGCAATATAACAGATGGTGCCGTATTAAACCTGTATCGCTGCAATATAACAGACAGTGCCGTATTAAACCTGTATCGCTGGAATATAACAGACGGTGCTGTATTAAACCTGTATCACTGCAATACAACAGACGGTGCTGTATTAAACCTGTATCACTGCAATATAACAGACGGTGCCGTATTAAAGCTGTATCACTGCAATATAACAGACGGTGCTGTATTAAACCTGTATCACTGCAATATAACAGACAGTGCTGTATTAAACCTGTATCGCTGCAATATAACAGACGGTGCTGTATTAAACCTGTATCGCTGCAATATAACAGACGGTGCTGTATTAAACCTGTATTGCTGCAATATAACAGACGGTGCCGTATTAAACCTGTATCACTGCAATATAACAGACGGTGCCGTATTAAACCTGTATCACTGCAATATAACAGACGGTGCTGTGTTAAACCTGTATTGCTGCAATATAACAGACGGTGCCGTATTAAACCTGTATCACTGCAATATAACAGACGGTGCTGTGTTAAACCTGTATTGCTGCAATATAACAGACGGTGCTGTATTAAACCTGTATTGCTGCAATATAACAGACGGTGCCGTATTAAACCTGTATTGCTGCAATATAACAGACGGTGCCGTATTAAACCTGTATCACTGCAATATAACAGACGGTGCTGTGTTAAACCTGTATTGCTGCAATATAACAGACGGTGCTGTATTAAACCTGTATCACTGCAATATAACAGATGGTGCTGTGTTAAACCTGTATCGCTGCAATATAACAGACGGTGCTGTATTAAACCTGTATCACTGCAATATAACAGACGGTGCTGTGTTAAACCTGTATCGCTGCAATATAACAGACGGTGCTGTATTAAACCTGTATCACTGCAATATAACAGATGGTGCTGTATTAAACCTGTATCGCTGCAATATAACAGACGGTGCTGTATTAAACCTGTATCACTGCAATATAACAGACGGTGCTGTATTAAACCTGTATCACTGCAATATAACAGACGGTGCTGTACTAAACCTGTATTGCTGCAATATAACAGACGGTGCCGTATTAAACCTGTGTCACTGCAATATAACAGACGGTGCTGTATTAAACCTGTATCACTGCAATATAACAGACGGTGCTGTACTAAACCTGTATTGCTGCAATATAACAGATGGTGCTGTATTAAACCTGTATCACTGCAATATAACAGACAGTGCCGTATTAAACCTGTATCACTGCAATATAACAGACGGTGCTGTATTAAACCTGTATCACTGCAATATAACAGGCGGTGCTGTATTAAACCTGTATCGCTGCAATATAACAGACGGTGCTGTATTAAACCTGTATCACTGCAATATAACAGACGGTGCTGTATTAAACCTGTATCACTGCAATATAACAGGCGGTGTTGTATTAAACCTGTATCACTGCAATATAACAGACGGTGCTGTATTAAACCTGTATCACTGCAATATAACAGACAGTGCTGTATTAAACCTGTATCACTGCAATATAACAGGCGGTGCTGTATTAAACCTGTATCGCTGCAATATAACAGACGGTGCTGTATTAAACCTGTATCACTGCAATATAACAGACGGTGCTGTATTAAACCTGTATCACTGCAATATAACAGGCGGTGTTGTATTAAACCTGTATCACTGCAATATAACAGACGGTGCTGTATTAAACCTGTATCACTGCAATATAACAGACAGTGCTGTATTAAACCTGTATCACTGCAATATAACAGACAGTGCTGTATTAAACCTGTATCACTGCAATATAACAGACGGTGCTGTATTAAACCTGTATCACTGCAATATAACAGACGGTGCTGTATTAAACCTGTATCACTGCAACATAACAGACGGTGCTGTATTAAACCTGTATCACTGCAATATAACAGACGGTGCTGTATTAAACCTGTATCGCTGCAATATAACAGACGGTGCTGTATTAAACCTGTATCGCTGCAATATAACAGACGGTGCTGTATTAAACCTGTATCACTGCAATATAACAGACGGTGCTGTATTAAACCTGTATCGCTGCAATATAACAGACGGTGCTGTATTAAACCTGTATCGCTGCAATATAACAGACGGTGCTGTATTAAACCTGTATCGCTGCAATATAACAGACGGTGCTGTATTAAACCTGTATCACTGCAATATAACAGACGGTGCCGTATTAAACCTGTATCACTGCAATATAACAGACGGTGCCGTATTAAACCTGTATCACTGCAATATAACAGACGGTGCTGTATTAAACCTGTATCACTGCAATATAACAGACGGTGCCGTATTAAACCTGTATCGCTGCAATATAACAGACGGTGCTGTATTAAACCTGTATCACTGCAATATAACAGACGGTGCTGTATTAAACCTGTATCGCTGCAATATAACAGACGGTGCTGTATTAAACCTGTATCACTGCAATATAACAGACGGTGCTGTATTAAACCTGTATCGCTGCAATATAACAGACGGTGCTGTATTAAACCTGTATCGCTGCAATATAACAGACGGTGCTGTATTAAACCTGTATCACTGCAATATAACAGACGGTGCCGTATTAAACCTGTATCACTGCAATATAACAGACGGTGCCGTATTAAACCTGTATCACTGCAATATAACAGACGGTGCTGTATTAAACCTGGATCGCTGCAATATAACAGACGGTGCTGTATTAAACCTGTATCGCTGCAATATAACAGACGGTGCTGTATTAAACCTGTATCACTGCAATATAACAGACGGTGCCGTATTAAACCTGTATCGCTGCAATATAACAGACGGTGCCGTATTAAACCTGTATCGCTGCAATATAACAGACGGTGCCGTATTAAACCTGTATCACTGCAATATAACAGACGGTGCTGTATTAAACCTGTATCACTGCAATATAACAGACGGTGCCGTATTAAACCTGTATCACTGCAATATAACAGACGGTGCCGTATTAAACCTGTATCGCTGCAATATAACAGACGGTGCCGTATTAAACCTGTATCGCTGCAATATAACAGACGGTGCTGTATTAAACCTGTATCACTGCAATATAACAGACGGTGCTGTATTAAACCTGTATCACTGCAATATAACAGGCGGTGTTGTATTAAACCTGTATCACTGCAATATAACAGACGGTGCTGTATTAAACCTGTATCACTGCAATATAACAGACAGTGCTGTATTAAACCTGTATCACTGCAATATAACAGGCGGTGCTGTATTAAACCTGTATCGCTGCAATATAACAGACGGTGCTGTATTAAACCTGTATCACTGCAATATAACAGACGGTGCTGTATTAAACCTGTATCACTGCAATATAACAGGCGGTGTTGTATTAAACCTGTATCACTGCAATATAACAGACGGTGCTGTATTAAACCTGTATCACTGCAATATAACAGACAGTGCTGTATTAAACCTGTATCACTGCAATATAACAGACAGTGCTGTATTAAACCTGTATCACTGCAATATAACAGACGGTGCTGTATTAAACCTGTATCACTGCAATATAACAGACGGTGCTGTATTAAACCTGTATCACTGCAACATAACAGACGGTGCTGTATTAAACCTGTATCACTGCAATATAACAGACGGTGCTGTATTAAACCTGTATCGCTGCAATATAACAGACGGTGCTGTATTAAACCTGTATCGCTGCAATATAACAGACGGTGCTGTATTAAACCTGTATCACTGCAATATAACAGACGGTGCTGTATTAAACCTGTATCGCTGCAATATAACAGACGGTGCTGTATTAAACCTGTATCGCTGCAATATAACAGACGGTGCTGTATTAAACCTGTATCACTGCAATATAACAGACGGTGCTGTATTAAACCTGTATCGCTGCAATATAACAGACGGTGCTGTATTAAACCTGTATCACTGCAATATAACAGACGGTGCTGTACTAAACCTGTATCGCTGCAATATAACAGACGGTGCTGTATTAAATCTGTATCACTGCAATATAACAGACGGTGCTGTACTAAACCTGTATCGCTGCAATATAACACACGGTGCTGTATTAAACCTGTATCACTGCAATATAACAGACGGTGCTGTACTAAACCTGTATCACTGCAATATAACAGACGGTGCTGTATTAAACCTGTATCACTGCAATATAACAGACGGTGCCGTATTAAACCTGTATCACTGCAATATAACAGACGGTGCTGTACTAAACCTGTATTGCTGCAATATAACAGACAGTGCCGTATTAAACCTGTATCACTGCAATATAACAGACGGTGCCGTATTAAACCTGTATCACTGCAATATAACAGACGGTGCCGTATTAAACCTGTATCACTGCAATATAACAGACGGTGCCGTATTAAACCTGTATCACTGCAATATAACAGACGGTGCTGTACTAAACCTGTATCGCTGCAATATAACAGACGGTGCCGTATTAAACCTGTATTGCTGCAATATAACAGACGGTGCCGTATTAAACCTGTATCACTGCAATATAACAGACGGTGCCGTATTAAACCTGTATCGCTGCAATATAACAGACGGTGCCGTATTAAACCTGTATTGCTGCAATATAACAGACGGTGCCGTATTAAACCTGTATCACTGCAATATAACAGACGGTGCCGTATTAAACCTGTATTGCTGCAATATAACAGACGGTGCCGTATTAAACCTGTATTGCTGCAATATAACAGACGGTGCCGTATTAAACCTGTATCACTGCAATATAACAGACGGTGCCGTATTAAACCTGTATTGCTGCAATATAACAGACGGTGCCGTATTAAACCTGTATTGCTGCAATATAACAGACGGTGCCGTATTAAACCTGTAACACTGCAATATAACAGACGGTGCTGTATTAAACCTGTATCGCTGCAATATAACAGACGGTGCCGTATTAAACCTGTATCGCTGCAATATAACAGACGGTGCCGTATTAAACCTGTATTGCTGCAATATAACAGACGGTGCCGTATTAAACCTGTATCACTGCAATATAACAGACGGTGCCGTATTAAACCTGTATTGCTGCAATATAACAGACGGTGCTGTATTAAACCTGTATTGCTGCAATATAACAGACGGTGCCGTATTAAACCTGTATCACTGCAATATAACAGACGGTGCCGTATTAAACCTGTATTGCTGCAATATAACAGACGGTGCCGTATTAAACCTGTATCACTGCAATATAACAGACGGTGCCGTATTAAACCTGTATTGCTGCAATATAACAGACGGTGCTGTATTAAACCTGTATTGCTGCAATATAACAGACGGTGCCGTATTAAACCTGTATCACTGCAATATAACAGACGGTGCCGTATTAAACCTGTATCACTGCAATATAACAGACGGTGCTGTACTAAACCTGTATCACTGCAATATAACAGACGGTGCTGTACTAAACCTGTATCACTGCAATATAACAGACGGTGCTGTATTAAACCTGTATCACTGCAATATAACAGACGGTGCCGTATTAAACCTGTATCACTGCAATATAACAGACGGTGCTGTACTAAACCTGTATCACTGCAATATAACAGACGGTGCTGTATTAAACCTGTATCACTGCAATATAACAGACGGTGCTGTATTAAACCTGTATCACTGCAATATAACAGACGGTGCCGTATTAAACCTGTATCACTGCAATATAACAGACGGTGCTGTATTAAACCTGTATCACTGCAATATAACAGACGGTCCTGTATTAAACCTGTATTGCTGCAATATAACAGACGGTGCTGTATTAAACCTGTATTGCTGCAATATAACAGACGGTGCTGTATTAAACCTGTATTGCTGCAATATAACAGACGGTGCTGTATTAAACCTGTATCACTGCAATATAACAGACGGTGCTGTATTAAACCTGTATTGCTGCAATATAACAGACGGTGCTGTATTAAACCTGTATCACTGCAATATAACAGACGGTGCTGTATTAAACCTGTATCACTGCAATATAACAGACGGTGCTGTATTAAACCTGTATTGCTGCAATATAACAGACGGTGCTGTATTAAACCTGTATTGCTGCAATATAACAGACGGTGCTGTATTAAACCTGTATTGCTGCAATATAACAGACGGTGCTGTATTAAACCTGTATCACTGCAATATAACAGACGGTGCTGTATTAAACCTGTATCGCTGCAATATAACAGACGGTGCTGTATTAAACCTGTATCACTGCAATATAACAGACGGTGCTGTATTAAACCTGTATTGCTGCAATATAACAGACGGTGCTGTATTAAACCTGTATCGCTGCAATATAACAGACGGTGCTGTATTAAACCTGTATCGCTGCAATATAACAGACGGTGCTGTATTAAACCTGTATCGCTGCAATATAACAGACGGTGCTGTATTAAACCTGTATCGCTGCAATATAACAGACGGTGCTGTATTAAACCTGTATCGCTGCAATATAACAGACGGTGCTGTGTTAAACCTGTATTGCTGCAATATAACAGACGGTGCCGTATTAAACCTGTATCGCTGCAATATAACAGGCGGTGCTGTATTAAACCTGTATCACTGCAATATAACAGACGGTGCTGTGTTAAACCTGTATTGCTGCAATATAACAGACGGTGCCGTATTAAACCTGTATCACTGCAATATAACAGACGGTGCTGTATTAAACCTGTATCACTGCAATATAACAGACGGTGCTGTGTTAAACCTGTATTGCTGCAATATAACAGACGGTGCCGTATTAAACCTGTATCGCTGCAATATAACAGGCGGTGCTGTATTAAACCTGTATCACTGCAATATAACAGACGGTGCTGTGTTAAACCTGTATTGCTGCAATATAACAGACGGTGCTGTATTAAACCTGTATTGCTGCAATATAACAGACGGTGCTGTATTAAACCTGTATCGCTGCAATATAACAGACGGTGCTGTATTAAACCTGTATTGCTGCAATATAACAGACAGTGCTGTATCAAACCTGTATCACTGCAATATAACAGACGGTGCTGTATCAAACCTGTATCACTGCAATATAACAGACGGTGCTGTGTTAAACCTGTATCACTGCAATATAACAGATGGTGCTGTGTTAAACCTGTATCACTGCAATATAACAGACGGTGCTGTATTAAACCTGTATCACTGCAATATAACAGACGGTGCTGTGTTAAACCTGTATCACTGCAATATAACAGATGGTGCTGTGTTAAACCTGTATCACTGCAATATAACAGACGGTGCTGTGTTAAACCTGTATCGCTGCAATATAACAGACGGTGCCGTATTAAACCTGTATCACTGCAATATAACAGACGGTGCTGTGTTAAACCTGTATCACTGCAATATAACAGATGGTGCTGTGTTAAACCTGTATCACTGCAATATAACAGACGGTGCTGTATTAAACCTGTATCACTGCAATATAACAGACGGTGCTGTATTAAACCTGTATTGCTGCAATATAACAGACGGTGCTGTATTAAACCTGTATTGCTGCAATATAACAGACGGTGCTGTGTTAAACCTGTATCACTGCAATATAACAGACGGTGCTGTATTAAACCTGTATTGCTGCAATATAACAGATGGTGCTGTGTTAAACCTGTATCACTGCAATATAACAGACGGTGCTGTGTTAAACCTGTATCACTGCAACATAACAGATGGTGCTGTGTTAAACCTGTATCACTGCAATATAACAGACGGTGCTGTATTAAACCTGTATCACTGCAATATAACAGACGGTGCTGTATTAAACCTGTATCACTGCAATATAACAGACGGTGCTGTGTTAAACCTGTATCACTGCAATATAACAGACGGTGCTGTGTTAAACCTGTATCACTGCAATATAACAGACGGTGCTGTATTAAACCTGTATCACTGCAATTTAACAGACGGTGCCGTATTAAACCTGTATCGCTGCAATATAACAGACGGTGCCGTATTAAACCTGTATCGCTGCAATATAACAGACGGTGCTGTATTAAACCTGTATCACTGCAATATAACAGACGGTGCCGTATTAAACCTGTATCACTGCAATATAACAGACGGTGCCGTATTAAACCTGTATCGCTGCAATATAACAGACGGTGCTGTATTAAACCTGTATCACTGCAATATAACAGACGGTGCTGTATTAAACCTGTATCGCTGCAATATAACAGACGGTGCTGTATTAAACCTGTATCGCTGCAATATAACAGACGGTGCCGTATTAAACCTGTATCACTGCAATATAACAGACGGTGCTGTATTAAACCTGTATCACTGCAATATAACAGACGGTGCTGTATTAAACCTGTATCACTGCAATATAACAGACGGTGCCGTATTAAACCTGTATCACTGCAATATAACAGACGGTGCTGTATTAAACCTGTATCACTGCAATATAACAGACGGTGCCGTATTAAACCTGTATCACTGCAATATAACAGACGGTGCTGTATTAAACCTGTATCACTGCAATATAACAGACGGTGCCGTATTAAACCTGTATTGCTGCAATATAACAGATGGTGCCGAATTAAACCTGTATCGCTGCAATATAACAGACGGTGCCGTATTAAACCTGTATCACTGCAATATAACAGACGGTGCTGTATTAAACCTGTATCACTGCAATATAACAGACGGTGCTGTGTTAAACCTGTATCACTGCAATATAACAGACGGTGCTGTATTAAACCTGTATCGCTGCAATATAACAGACGGTGCTGTGTTAAACCTGTATTGCTGCAATATAACAGACGGTGCCGTATTAAACCTGTATTGCTGCAATATAACAGATGGTGCCGTATTAAACCTGTATTGCTGCAATATAACAGACGGTGCTGTATTAAACCTGTATCGCTGCAATATAACAGACGGTGCTGTATTAAACCTGTATTGCTGCAATATAACAGACGGTGCCGTATTAAACCTGTATCACTGCAATATAACAGATGGTGCTGTATTAAACCTGTATTGCTGCAATATAACAGACGGTGCTGTATTAAACCTGTATTGCTGCAATATAACAGATGGTGCCGTATTAAACCTGTATTGCTGCAATATAACAGATGGTGCCGTATTAAACCTGTATCGCTGCAATATAACAGACGGTGCCGTATTAAACCTGTATCGCTGCAATATAACAGACGGTGCTGTATTAAACCTGTATCGCTGCAATATAACAGACGGTGCTGTGTTAAACCTGTATTGCTGCAATATAACAGACGGTGCCGTATTAAAGCTGTATTGCTGCAATATAACAGATGGTGCCGTATTAAACCTGTATCGCTGCAATATAACAGACGGTGCCGTATTAAACCTGTATCACTGCAATATAACAGACGGTGCCGTATTAAACCTGTATCGCTGCAATATAACAGACGGTGCCGTATTAAACCTGTATCACTGCAATATAACAGATGGTGCCGTATTAAACCTGTATCACTGCAATATAACAGACGGTGCCGTATTAAACCTGTATCGCTGCAATATAACAGACGGTGCCGTATTAAACCTGTATCACTGCAATATAACAGACGGTGCCGTATTAAACCTGTATCACTGCAATATAACAGATGGTGCCGTATTAAACCTGTATCACTGCAATATAACAGACGGTGCCGTATTAAACCTGTATCGCTGCAATATAACAGACGGTGCCGTATTAAACCTGTATCACTGCAATATAACAGACGGTGCCGTATTAAACCTGTATCGCTGCAATATAACAGACGGTGCCGTATTAAACCTGTATCACTGCAATATAACAGATGGTGCCGTATTAAACCTGTATCACTGCAATATAACAGACGGTGCCGTATTAAACCTGTATCGCTGCAATATAACAGACGGTGCCGTATTAAACCTGTATCACTGCAATATAACAGACGGTGCCGTATTAAACCTGTATCACTGCAATATAACAGATGGTGCCGTATTAAACCTGTATCACTGCAATATAACAGACGGTGCCGTATTAAACCTGTATCGCTGCAATATAACAGACGGTGCCGTATTAAACCTGTATCACTGCAATATAACAGATGGTGCCGTATTAAACCTGTATCGCTGCAATATAACAGACGGTGCCGTATTAAACCTGTATCACTGCAATATAACAGACGGTGCCGTATTAAACCTGTATCGCTGCAATATAACAGACGGTGCTGTATTAAACCTGTATCACTGCAATATAACAGACGGTGCTGTGTTAAACCTGTATCACTGCAATATAACAGACGGTGCTGTATTAAACCTGTATCGCTGCAATATAACAGACGGTGCTGTGTTAAACCTGTATTGCTGCAATATAACAGACGGTGCTGTATTAAACCTGTATTGCTGCAATATAACAGACGGTGCTGTGTTAAACCTGTATTGCTGCAATATAACAGACGGTGCCGTATTAAACCTGTATCGCTGCAATATAACAGACGGTGCTGTGTTAAACCTGTATTGCTGCAATATAACAGACGGTGCTGTATTAAACCTGTATCGCTGCAATATAACAGACGGTGCTGTATTAAACCTGTATCGCTGCAATATAACAGACGGTGCTGTGTTAAACCTGTATTGCTGCAATATAACAGACGGTGCCGTATTAAACCTGTATCGCTGCAATATAACAGGCGGTGCTGTATTAAACCTGTATCACTGCAATATAACAGACGGTGCTGTGTTAAACCTGTATTGCTGCAATATAACAGACGGTGCCGTATTAAACCTGTATCACTGCAATATAACAGACGGTGCTGTATTAAACCTGTATCACTGCAATATAACAGACGGTGCTGTATCAAACCTGTATTGTTGCAATATAACAGACGGTGCTGTATTAAACCTGTATCACTGCAATATAACAGACGGTGCTGTGTTAAACCTGTATTGCTGCAATATAACAGACGGTGCTGTATTAAACCTGTATCACTGCAATATAACAGACGGTGCTGTGTTAAACCTGTATTGCTGCAATATAACAGACGGTGCTGTATTAAACCTGTATCACTGCAATATAACAGACGGTGCTGTATTAAACCTGTATTGCTGCAATATAACAGACGGTGCTGTATTAAACCTGTATCACTGCAATATAACAGACGGTGCCGTATTAAACCTGTATCGCTGCAATATAACAGACGGTGCCGTATTAAACCTGTATCGCTGCAATATAACAGACGGTGCTGTATTAAACCTGTATCACTGCAATATAACAGACGGTGCCGTATTAAACCTGTATCGCTGCAATATAACAGACGGTGCCGTATTAAACCTGTATCGCTGCAATATAACAGACGGTGCCGTATTAAACCTGTATCGCTGCAATATAACAGACGGTGCCGTATTAAACCTGTATCGCTGCAATATAACAGACGGTGCCGTATTAAACCTGTATCGCTGCAATCTAACAGACGGTGCCGTATTAAACCTGTATCGCTGCAATATAACAGACGGTGCCGTATTAAACCTGTATCACTGCAATATAACAGACGGTGCCGTATTAAACCTGTATCACTGCAATATAACAGACGGTGCTGTATTAAACCTGTATCGCTGCAATATAACAGACGGTGCTGTATTAAACCTGTATCACTGCAATATAACAGACGGTGCTGTATTAAACCTGTATCGCTGCAATATAACAGACGGTGCTGTATTAAACCTGTATCACTGCAATATAACAGACGGTGCCGTATTAAACCTGTATCGCTGCAATATAACAGACGGTGCTGTATTAAACCTGTATCACTGCAATATAACAGACGGTGCCGTATTAAACCTGTATCGCTGCAATATAACAGACGGTGCTGTATTAAACCTGTATCGCTGCAATATAACAGACGGTGCTGTATTAAACCTGTATCACTGCAATATAACAGACGGTGCCGTATTAAACCTGTATCACTGCAACATAACAGACGGTGCTGTATTAAACCTGTATCACTGCAATATAACAGACGGTGCTGTATTAAACCTGTATCACTGCAACATAACAGACGGTGCTGTATTAAACCTGTATCACTGCAATATAACAGACGGTGCTGTATTAAACCTGTATCACTGCAATATAACAGACGGTGCCGTATTAAAGCTGTATCACTGCAATATAACAGACGGTGCCGTATTAAACCTGTATCACTGCAATATAACAGACGGTGCCGTATTAAACCTGTATCACTGCAATATAACAGATGGTGCTGTATAAAACCTGTATCGCTGCAATATAACAGACGGTGCTGTATTAAACCTGTATCACTGCAATATAACAGACGGTGCTGTATTAAACCTGTATCGCTGCAATATAACAGACGGTGCCGTATTAAACCTGTATCACTGCAATATAACAGACGGTGCTGTATTAAACCTGTATCACTGCAATATAACAGACGGTGCTGTATTAAACCTGTATCACTGCAATATAACAGACGGTGCTGTATTAAACCTGTATCGCTGCAATATAACAGACGGTGCTGTATTAAACCTGTATCACTGCAATAGAACAGACAGTGCTGTATTAAACCTGTATCACTGCAATATAACAGACGGTGCTGTATTAAACCTGTATCACTGCAATATAACAGACGGTGCTGTATTAAACCTGTATCACTGCAATATAACAGACGGTGCTGTATTAAACCTGTATCACTGCAATATAACAGACGGTGCTGTATTAAACCTGTATTGCTGCAATATAACAGATGGTGCTGTATTAAACCTGTATCACTGCAATAGAACAGACGGTGCTGTATTAAACCTGTATCACTGCAATATAACAGATGGTGCTGTATTAAACCTGTATTGCTGCAATATAACAGATGGTGCTGTATTAAACCTGTATCACTGCAATATAACAGACGGTGCTGTATTAAACCTGTATCACTGCAATATAACAGACGGTGCTGTATTAAACCTGTATCACTGCAATAGAACAGACAGTGCTGTATTAAACCTGTATCGCTGCAATATAACAGACGGTGCTGTATTAAACCTGTATCACTGCAATATAACAGACGGTGCTGTATTAAACCTGTATCACTGCAATATAACAGACGGTGCCGTATTAAACCTGTATCGCTGCAATATAACAGACGGTGCCGTATTAAACCTGTATCACTGCAATATAACAGACGGTGCCGTATTAAACCTGTATCGCTGCAATATAACAGACGGTGCTGTATTAAACCTGTATCACTGCAATATAACAGACAGTGCTGTATTAAACCTGTATCGCTGCAATATAACAGACGGTGCTGTATTAAACCTGTATCACTGCAATATAACAGACGGTGCTGTATTAAACCTGTATCACTGCAATATAACAGACGGTGCCGTATTAAACCTGTATCGCTGCAATATAACAGACGGTGCCGTATTAAACCTGTATCACTGCAATATAACAGACGGTGCTGTATTAAACCTGTATCACTGCAATATAACAGACGGTGCCGTATTAAACCTGTATCGCTGCAATATAACAGACGGTGCCGTATTAAACCTGTATCACTGCAACATAACAGACGGTGCCGTATTAAACCTGTATCACTGCAATATAACAGACGGTGCTGTATTAAACCTGTATCACTGCAATATAACAGACGGTGCTGTATTAAAGCTGTATCACTGCAATATAACAGACGGTGCTGTGTTAAACCTGTATCACTGCAATATAACAGACGGTGCCGTATTAAACCTGTATCACTGCAATATAACAGACGGTGCTGTATTAAACCTGTATCACTGCAATATAACAGACGGTGCTGTATTAAACCTGTATCACTGCAATATAACAGACGGTGCCGTATTAAACCTGTATCACTGCAATATAACAGACGGTGCTGTATTAAACCTGTATCACTGCAATATAACAGACGGTGCTGTATTAAACCTGTATCACTGCAATATAACAGACGGTGCTGTATTAAAGCTGTATCACTGCAATATAACAGACGGTGCTGTATTAAAGCTGTATCACTGCAATATAACAGACGGTGCTGTATTAAACCTGTATCACTGCAATATAACAGACGGTGCTGTATTAAACCTGTATTGCTGCAATATAACAGACGGTGCTGTATTAAACCTGTATCACTGCAATATAACAGACGGTGCTGTATTAAAGCTGTATCGCTGCAATATAACAGACGGTGCTGTATTAAACCTGTATCACTGCAATATAACAGACGGTGCTGTATTAAACCTGTATCACTGCAATATAACAGACGGTGCTGTATTAAACCTGTATCACTGCAATATAACAGACGGTGCCGTATTAAACCTGTATCACTGCAATATAACAGACGGTGCTGTATTAAAGCTGTATCGCTGCAATATAACAGACGGTGCTGTATTAAAGCTGTATCGCTGCAATATAACAGACGGTGCCGTATTAAACCTGTATCACTGCAATATAACAGACGGTGCCGTATTAAACCTGTATCACTGCAATATAACAGACGGTGCTGTATTAAACCTGTATTGCTGCAATATAACAGACGGTGCTGTATTAAACCTGTATCACTGCAATATAACAGACGGTGCCGTATTAAACCTGTATCGCTGCAATATAACAGACAGTGCTGTATTAAACCTGTATCACTGCAATATAACAGACAGTGCTGTATTAAACCTGTATCACTGCAATATAACAGACAGTGCTGTATTAAACCTGTATCACTGCAATATAACAGACGGTGCTGTATTAAACCTGTATCGCTGCAATATAACAGACGGTGCTGTATTAAACCTGTATCACTGCAATATAACAGACGGTGCTGTGTTAAACCTGTATCACAGCAATATAACAGACGGTGCTGTATTAAACCTGTATCACTGCAATATAACAGACGGTGCTGTATTAAACCTGTATCACTGCAATATAACAGACGGTGCTGTATTAAACCTGTATCACTGCAATATAACAGACGGTGCTGTGTTAAACCTGTATCACAGCAATATAACAGACGGTGCTGTATTAAACCTGTATCACTGCAATATAACAGACGGTGCTGTATTAAACCTGTATCACTGCAATATAACAGACGGTGCTGTATTAAACCTGTATCACTGCAATATAACAGACGGTGCTGTAGTAAACCTGTATCACTGCAACATAACAGACGGTGCTGTATTAAAGCTGTATCACTGCAATATAACAGACGGTGCCGTATTAAACCTGTATCACTGCAACATAACAGACGGTGCTGTATTAAAGCTGTATTGCTGCAATATAACAGACGGTGCTGTAGTAAACCTGTATCACTGCAATATAACAGATGGTGCTGTATTAAACCTGTATCACTGCAATATAACAGACGGTGCCGTATTAAACCTGTATCACTGCAACATAACAGACGGTGCTGTATTAAAGCTGTATTGCTGCAATATAACAGACGGTGCTGTAGTAAACCTGTATCACTGCAACATAACAGACGGTGCTGTATTAAAGCTGTATCACTGCAATATAACAGACGGTGCTGTATTAAAGCTGTATTGCTGCAATATAACAGACGGTGCTGTATTAAACCTGTATCGCTGCAATATAACAGACGGTGCCGTATTAAACCTGTATCGCTGCAATATAACAGACGGTTGGGGGTTGTAATGGTTCGCTGCCAAATTTATCAGTCCATTAAAGGACTTTGAATCTGGGGCTGCCTGGTTGGTTATAATGCTGAAAGTTGTGGCCCACAAGCAGTCAGGAGGATGACTTTCTACAGGTCGTCCTCTTCTCTCCCATCTGCCTGGAAGAAGTATTTCATTTGTTTGCTGTACTCCGGCCCATCCTCCATGGTTGTGGTACCAAATTTTCCAAACAGCGGCATTTTCACTATTTTTAGCATTACTGTCTTACCGCTTCCATTGAAAGGCAAGGTTATCCAAAGCACTCCTTGTTCCTCGTCGCCAGTGTAATAACTCAGGAAGCCCGACTGGAAAGGAATGGTATCTATCGTTAAACATAAAATAAAATCTGTAGCGTACATACACAAGTCCCACCTTTCTTTTATGTTGAAACAATGTATCCAAATCTATTTCAATTTATCCAAATACATTATAAATTACAATACATTGTAGACCCAGTCCATTTTAGCAACCTCTCTGAAATAGGTACTCCTCTAACATGATTTAGAATTAAGTATTAACAGGCTGGCAGAATCAGTTCATTTCCTTATCAATGAAGTTGAGAGGATGGCCAATTCCCCATGAAGCATCGTCACCTGTATTAAACAAACTGTCACAATCATAAAATAATGGCAACCCCATTAACATGGTAGATAGTCAGCACCAGCCTCTTTTCTTACCCAATGATAAATTATTAAAACAACAAGCTGATATAATCACAATGTCAGCAGCAAATATACTTTATACAATGAAAACAGTTCATATTCTTGTATGTTAATTAAACCAAAGGGCTTTGCCTTCCAGGGTTACACATTCCAGAGTTTCACCTTCTAGGATACACAAGTCCCAACCGGAACAGTTTTCACACAAGTCCCAGAATGGACAACAGTTCTGTAGACCTTCCCAGCATCTACCTCATAAAGGGCTCAGCTGACAAGTTCCACCTGGGCAGGCTGTTACCGGAGGAACTCATGTTCAATGATCCCCACAGGGAGATCAATTAGAGATTAGAACTCATGAGGATTATCACAGGGAGATAATAGAGTATGAGAGTAAAACTGCAGGGAACATAGAAACTGACTGAAAAACTTATCTTAATATGTGAAGATAAAAAGGTTAGTAAAGACAAATGTCAGAAACCAGAGGAATTACAATGGGGAACAATGAAATGGTGGAAGAATTGAACACATACTTTGATTTTGTCTTCACCAAAGAGGGCACAAATACCTTCCCAGAAATGTTAGGGAACCATAGAACCATAGAAAATTACAGCTCAGAAACAGGCCTTTTGGCCCTTCTTGTCTGTGCCGAACCATTTTATGCCTAGTCCCACTGACCTGCACTTGGACCATATCCCTCCACACCCCTCTCATCCATGAACCCGTCCAAGTTTTTCTTAAATGTTAAAAGTGACCCCGCATTTACCACTTTATCCGGCAGCTCATTCCACACTCCCACCACTCTCTGCGTGAAGAAGCCCCCCCTAATATTCCCTTTAAACTTTTCTCCTTTCACCCTTAACCCATGCCCTCTGGTTTTTTTCTCCCCTAGCCTCAGCGGAAAAAGCCTGCTTGCATTCACTCTATCTATACCCATCAAAATCTTATACACCTCTATCAAATCTCCCCTCAATCTTCTACGCTCCAGGGAATAAAGTCCCAACCTATTCAATCTCTCTCTGTAACTCAGCTTCTCAAGTCCTGGCAACATCCTTGTGAACCTTCTCTGCACTCTTTCAATCTTATTTACATCCTTCCTGTAACTAGGTGACCAAAACTGTACACAATACTCCAAATTCGGCCTCACCAATGCCTTATATAACCTTACCATAACACTCCAACTTTTATACTCGATACTCCGATTTATAAAGGCCAATGTACCAAAGGCACTCTTTACAACCCTATCCACCTGTGACGTCACTTTTAGGGAATTCTGTACCTGTATTCCCAGATCCCTCTGTTCAACTGCACTCTTCAGAGTCCTACCATTTACCCTGTACGTTCTTCTTTGGTTTGTCCTTCCAAAGTGCAATATCTCACACTTGTCTGCGTTAAATTCCATTTGCCATTTTTCAGCCCATTTTTCTAGTTGGTCCAAATCCCTCTGCAAGCTTTGAAAACCTTCCTCACTGTCCACTACACCTCCAATCTTTGTATCATCAGCAAACTTGCTGATCCAATTGACCACATTATCATCCAGATCATTGATATAGATGACAAACAACAATGGACCCAACACCGATCCCTGCGGCACACCACTAGTCACAGGCCTCCACTCAGAGAAGCAATCCTCCACAACCACTCTCTGGCTTCTTCCATTGAGCCAGTGTCTTATCCAATTTACTACCTCCCCATGTATACCTAGCGACTGAACCTTCCTAACTAACCTCCCATGAGGGACCTTGTCAAAGGCCTTGCTGAAATCCAGGTAGACAACATCCACCGCCCTCCCTTCATCCACTTTCCTGGTAACCTCCTCGAAAAACTCTAATAGATTGGTCAAACATGACCTACCACACACAAAGCCATGTTGACTCTCCCTAATAAGTCCCTGTCTATCCAAATATTTGTAGATCCTATCCCTTATCACACCTTCCAATAACTTGCCCACCACCGACGTCAAACTTACTGGCCGATAATTTCCCGGATTTCTTTTGGAACCTTTTTTAAACAACGGAACAACATGAGCCACCCTCCAATCATCCGGCACCTCCCCCGTGAATACTGACATTTTAAATATGTCTGCCAGGGCCCCTGCAAGTTCAACACTAGCTTCCCTCAAGGTCCGTGGGAATACCCTGTCCGGTCCTGGGGATTTATCCACTCTGATTTGCCTCAAGACAGCGAGCACCTCCTCCCCTTTAATCTGTAAAGGTTCCATGGCCTCCCTACCCTATTTGCCCTATTTCCGTAGACTCCATGCCCGTTTCCTCAGTAAATACGGATGCAAAAAAACCATTTAGTATCTCCCCCATCTCTTTTGGTTCCATACACAGTCTACCACTCTGGTCTTCAAGAGGACCAATTTTATCCCTCACTATCCTTTTGCTCCTAACATACCTATAGAAGCTCTTTGGATTTTCCTTCACTCTGTCTGCCAAAGCAACCTCATGTCTTCTTTTGGCCCTCCTGATTTCCCTCTTAAGTAGCTTCTTGCACTTTTTATACTCCTCGAGCATCTGATGTGTTCCTTGCTGCCTGTACATTTCATACAACTCTCTCTTCCTCTTAATCAGTGTTACAATCTCCCTCGAGAACCAAGGCTCCTTATTCCTATTTACTTTGCCTTTAATCCTGACAGGAACATACAAACTCTGCACTCTCAAAATTTCTCCTTTGAAGGCCTCCCACTTTCCATTTACATCCTTACCAGAGAACAGCCTGTGCCAATCCACACTTCCCAGATCCCTTCTCATTTCATCAAATTTGGCCTTTTTCCAGTTCAGAACTTCAACCCGAGGACCAGATCTATCCTTATCCACGATCAGGTTGAAACTAATGGCATTATGATCACTGGATCCAAAGTGTTCCCTCACACTCACATCCATCACCTGCCCTAACTCATTTCCCAATAGGAGATCCAATATCGCATCCTCTCTAGTTGGCACCTCTATATACTGATGTAGAAAATTCTCCTGAACACATTTTACAAACTCTACCCTGTCTAAACCTTTAACAGTATGCGAGTCCCAATCTATATGTGGAAAATTAAAATCCCCTACTATCACAACTTTGTGTTTCTTGCAGTTGTCAGCTATCTCTCCGCTATCACAACTTTGTGTTTCTTGCAGTTGTCAGCTATCTCTCCGCTGATTTGCTCCTCCAATTCTCGCTGGCTATTGGGTGGTCTATAATACAACCCCATTAATGTGGTCATACCTTTCCTGTTTCTCAGCTCCACCCATAGGGCCTCTGTAGACAAGCTCCCTAATCTATCCTGCCTGAGTACCGCTGTAACATTTTCCCTGACCAACAATGCCACCCCCCCACCTTTTATCCCTCTGCCTCTATCCCGCCTGAAACATTGGAACCCTGGAACATTGAGCTGCCAGTCCTGCCCCTCCTGTAGCCAAGTTTCACTAATGGCTATAATGTCATATTTCCACGTGTCTATCCACGCCTTCATGCCTTCCCCACAATACTCCTGGCATTGAAATAGACACACCTCAAAAAATTATTTCCACCACACTCTACCCTTCCATTTGTGATTTTGCTTGAACTAACCTGTCTTTTTACCCCTGCTCCACTATCTGTTCTGGCACTCTGGTTCCCACCCCCCTGCAAATCTAGTTTAAACGCTCCCCAATAACACTAGCAAATCTCCCTGCAAGTATATTGGTCCCCTTGTAGTTTAGGTGTAACCCGTCTCTCTTGTACAGGTCCCACCTGCCCCAAAAGAGGTCCCAATGATCCAAGAATTGGAAACCCTGCCCCCTGCACCAGTTCCTCAGGAACAAGGGCTTAGTGAGTGGGCAGAGTTGAAGGAAATCAGTATTAGTCAGAAAATGGTGCTGAGGCAATTAATGGGGTTAAAGGCTGACAAATCACCAGGATCTGATACTCTATATCTCAGAGTATTAAGGAAGTGGCTTGCATATTGGATGCATTGGTATTCATCTTTCAAAATTCTATATACTCTGGAGCAGTTCCTATAGATTGGAGGGTGGCAAATGTAACTGCCCCCACGCTCCCCCCCCCCCCCCCAGTTAAAAAGGCAGGTAGAGGAAAATGGGAGAACTACAGACCAATTAGCCTGACATCAGTAGCGGTGAAGATGCTAGAGTTTATTAGATGAGATAATAGAGCATTTGGAAAGCATTAACGGAATTGTCAAAGCCAGCATGGGTTTATGAAAGGCAAATCATGCTTAACAAATCTACTGGAGTATTTTGAGGATGTAACGAGTAGAATAGATACCAGTGGTGTATTTGGGCTTTCAGAAGGTTTTTGATAATGTCCCTCATAAGAGGTCACATAGAACATAGAACAGTACAGCACAGAACAGGCCCTTCGGCCCACGATGTTGTGCCGAGCTTTATCTGAAACCAAGATCAAGCTATCCCACTCCCTATCATCCTGGTGTGCTCCATGTGCCTATCCAATAACCGCTTAAATGTTCCTAAAGTGTCTGACTCCACTATCACTGCAGGCAGTCCATTCCACACCCCAACCACTCTCTGCGTAAAGAACCTACCTCTGATATCCTTCCTGTATCTCCCACCACGAACCCTATAGTTATGCCCCCTTGTAATAGCTCCATCCACCCGAGGAAATAGTCTTTGTACGTTCACTCTATCTATCCCCTTCATCATTTTATAAACCTCTATTAAGTCTCCCCTCAGCCTCCTCCGCTCCAGAGAGAACAGCCCTAGCTCCCTCAATCTTTCCTCATAAGACCTACCCTCCAAACCAGACAACATCCTGGTAAATCTCCTCTGCACTCTTTCCAGCGCTTCCATATCCTTCTTATAGTGAGGTGACCAGAACTGCACACAATATTCCAAATGTGGTCTCACCGAGGTCCTGTACAGTTGCAGCATAACCCCACGGCTCTTAAACTCCAACCCCCTGTTAATAAAAGCTAACACACTATAGGCCTTCTTCACAGCTCTATCCACTTGACTGGCAACCTTTAGAGATCTGTGGATATGGACCCCAAGATCTCTCTGTTCCTCCACAGTCTTCAGAACCCTACCTTTGACCCTGTAATCCACATTTAAATTTGTCCTACCAAAATGAATCACCTCACATTTATCAGGGTTAAACTCCATTTGCCATTTTTCAGCCCAGCTTTGCATCCTATCTATGTCTCTTTGCAGCCTACAACAGCCCTCCACCTCATCCACTACTCCACCAATCTTGGTGCCATCAGCAAATTTACTGATCCACCCTTCAGCCCCCTCCTCTAAGTCATTAATAAAAATCACAAAGAGCAGAGGACCAAGCACTGATCCCTGTGGCACTCCGCTAGCAACCTGCCTCCAGTCCGAAAATTGTCCATCCACCACCACCCTCTGTCTTCGATCAGATAGCCAGTTACCTATCCAATCGGCCAACTTTCCCTCTATCCCACACCTCCTTACTTTCATCATAAGTCGACCATGGGGGACCTTATCAAACGCCTTACTAAAATCCATGTATATGACATCAGGTTAGTGGGAAAATTGAAGCACTTGGGTTTAGGGGAAATGTATTGACATGGATCGTGAATTGGTTGACAGACAGGAAACAGGTTGGGAATTGTTGTATATTGGAAATATGCTGCAGACAGGACATGGAGAATTAATACAATGCAGCGTTATTTACAGGAATGTGTTGTCTTATATGCTGCCTCTCCTCTGCCTGTTCCCTGCGCTAGTGACTTGTAACGTCACTTCCAGTGAAATGGAGCTTCCGTCATCTGATAAAGATTAATACACATACATAACAGGAGTAAAAATAAAGGGGTCTTTTTCTGAGTGGCAGGGATCAGTGCTTGGATGAGGGAACCAAATGTATAAAGGTTTCCCATTATATCGTCCAAAAATCGTAGTTAAAAGTCGATGATCAGTCAATAATGTGAAATGACAACGATATAAATAATGATGAAACATTCGTACATCAATTATGCTCAATTCTTTTTCTAACTGAAGATAGTTAGATTCAGCACTGATCAGAGTATGTGAACAAAAGCTAGTTGTTGTTCTCCAGAAGGTATAATATGTAAAACGACTGCCCCTACTCCTTAAAGTGAAGTGTTGCAAGCAAGCGGTAATGGTAGCTTTGGATTTTAAAAAAACCAACATTTCAGACTTCTGCAAAGCATCTTTGACATTCTTGTATACTTTCTCATAATCTGTTGTCCAGTCCCATGACTGTTTCACGCACAGTAAATTATGCAATGGCTTCAATTATGTAGCTAAGTTAGGAACAATTTTGCCATAATAATTTACTAATTCTAGAAAGGACCTCAATCGTATCACATTCATCTGACATTGTGCTTCTAAAATAGCTTCCATCTTTTTAGGTGCTTTATGTAGGCCTTCACTATCAACAACATGACTGAAACACTGGACTGACGTCTGGAAAAAGTCATACTTTTCCTTCTTGATACGCAGACCATGTGCTTCAAGATGTTCCAATGTTACTTCTAAATTATTCAAGTGGTCTTGTTCACTGAACCTTATAATTAGAATACCATCCAGGTAACATTGTACACCAGAGAGACCACTTAAAATCTGATCCATCAATCTTTGGAATAAGGCTGGTGCAGATGCTATTCCAAAAGGTAATCTTTTTATAATGGAACAGACCTTTATGACTAATGATGGTAAGCAATGGTTGAGATTCAATAGCTATATTCATCTGTAAATATGTTTGTGAAAGGCCTATCTTGCTGAATTTCTGCCCATCTGATAACCCCGCAAACAAATCTTCAATGAAAGAAAGTGGATATTGATTAGCACACAACACTGGATTTATTGTTTTTAAATTACCAGAAACACAAACTGAATCATCTGATTCATGACAGGTACAATGGGGGTAGCCCAGTCACTCATTATAACTGGCTGTAACACACCAATGTTAACAAGTCTTATTAATTCTGCTTTGACCTTGGGAAGAATAGCATATGGCACCGCTCTTGCTTTGAGACTTTTTATAAATTATGCAATGGCTTCAATAATGTAGCTAAGTTAGGAACAATTTTGCCATATTTGTATTAGGCTTTATCTTGAGTTTCACTTGAACTCTCTTCATTGAGCCAAGTATAGAACATAGAACATAGAACAGTACAGCACAGAACAGGCCCTTCGGCCCACGATGTTGTGCCGAGCTTTATCTGAAACCAAGATCAAGCTATCCCTATCATCCTGGTGTGCTCCATGTGCCTATCCAATAACCACTTAAATGTTTCTAAGGTGTCTGACTCCACTATCACTGGAGGCAGTCCATTCCACACCCCAACCACTCTCTGCGTAAGGAACTTACCTCTGATATCCGTCCTGTATCTCCCACCACGAACCCTATAGTTATGCCCCCTTGTAATAGCTCCATCCACCCGAGGAAATAGTCTTTGAACGTTCACTCTATCTATCCCCTTCATCATTTTATACACCTCTATTAAGTCTCCCCTCAGCCTCCTCCGCTCCAGAGAGAACAGCCCTAGCTCCCTCAACCTTTCCTCATATGACCTACCCTCCAAACCAGGCAGCATCCTGGTAAATCTCCTCTGCACTCTTTCCAGCGCTTCCACATCCTTCTTATAGTGAGGTGACCAGAACTGCACACAATATTCCAAATGTGGTCTCACCAAGGTCCTGTACAGTTGCAGCATAACCCCACGGCTCTTAAACTCCAACCCCCTGTTAATAAAAGCTAACACACTATAGGCCTTCTTCACAGCTCTATCCACTTGACTGGCAACCTTTAGAGATCTGTGGATATGGACCCCAAGATCTCTCTGTTCCTCCACAGTCTTCAGAACCCTACCTTTGACCCTGTAATCCACATTTAAATTTGTCCTACCAAAATGAATCACCTCACATTTATCAGGGTTAAACTCCATTTGCCATTTTTCAGCCCAGCTTTGCATCCTATCTATGTCTCTTTGCAGCCTACAACAGCCCTCCACCTCATCCACTACTCCACCAATCTTGGTGTCATCAGCAAATTTACTGATCCACCCTTCAGCCCCCTCCTCTAAGTCATTAATAAAAATCACAAAGAGCAGAGGACCAAGCACTGATCCCTGCGGCACACCGCTAGCAACCTGCCTCCAATCCGAAAATTTTCCATCGACCACCACCCTCTGTCTTCGGTCAGACAGCCAGTTACCTATCCAATCGGCCAACTTTCCCTCTATCCCACACCTCCTCACTTTCATCATAAGCCGACCATGGGGGACCTTATCAAACGCCTTACTAAAATCCATGTATATGACATCAACTGCCCTACCTTCATCAACACACTTAGTTACCTCTTTGAATCTCTTTGAATACACTCTTGTGTTTACCCAGAAGGTGCTGTAGGTCTGGTTTAACATTGGTCAATCTGTTGACAGAAGTCCAGTTAAGCTTTATCTTCTCCAACCATTGCCTCCCAAATAGAGCTGGAAAATTACCACAGACCACATGGAGAGGCAACTTTGCTGTTTGTCAAATCAACTCTACATCGACTATGGTGTAACCTTTTAACAGCACGATCTGTTCCATGTATGTCCTTAAAATCACATCAGCTGGCTTTAAACAAAGATGCTTCAACTTTTGCTGCTATGTAGTCTCAGAAATAAAGATATAGCAGCACCACTATCGACCTTCATTCTAATCCACCCGGAATCTATGTGATTCACCCTGTATGGATAAGATGTTTAGCTGGAACTCTTCATCGTATTTCTGGACATTCTCTTCTTCACACTCCTAATCCTTTTCTTCCATGTTGTAAACTCTTTTTGAAGAACTCAATTTGTTGTTCTTCTTGAAGATACCTAGATTCTTCTTCGGAATATTTTTCTCAGGGGAAGCTGGTCTAGCCCAACAAGCTTTTGCAATGTGACCATTTTGTCACAATTGTTGTATGACTATTCTTGCTCCAGCATTCGCACGCTGAATGGCCCATTTGGCACATCTGTGACATGTTTGTTTCCATTTTGACCTATGATGGGCAATTCCCAACTTGTGGATCTTCAATTCTGTAAATTGTGAAGCCTCTTTAGCAGCCAGTTCCACTGGCACTGCGATTTCTACTGCTATTTTGAAAGTCAAATCAGGTTCAGTAAGCAATTTTCTTTCAATGGCCTCGTTTTGGATACCACAAACTAGCCGATCGTGAAGAGAATCCTCTAACAACTCACTAAACTCACAATGTATTTCCAGCTTTTTACAGTTGCCACAAACAGAGCAATACTTTCACCTTCCACTTGATTCCTTCAGTGGAGCCTGAACTGGGCTTGTGAAGGGGAGGCCGTGTCTCACGAACGTGATCGAGTTTTTCGAGGAAGTGACAAAGATGATTGATGAGGGTAGGGCAGTGGGTGTTGTCTACATGGACTTCAGTAAGGCCTTTGACAAGGTCCCTCATGGCAGACTGGTGCAGAAGGTGAAGTCGCATGGGATCAGAGGTGAGCTGGCAAGGTGGATACAAAACTGGCTTGGTCAAAGAAGACAGAGGGTAGCAGTGGAAGGGTGCGTTTCTGAATGGAGGGCTGTGACAAGTGGCGTTCCTCAGGGATCAGAGCTGGGACCTTTGCTGTTTGTAATATATATGAATGATTTGGAGGAAAATGTAACTGGATTGATTCGTAAGTTTGCGGACGACACAAAGGCTGGTGGATTTGCGGATAGCGATGAGGACCATCAGAGCATACAGCAGGATATAGATCAGTTGGAGACTTGGGCGGAGAGATGGCAGATGGAGTTCAATCCAGACAAATGTGAGGTAATGCATTTTGGAAGGTCTAATACAGATAGGAAATATACAGTAAATGGCAGAACCCTTAAGAGTATTGATAGGCAAAGGGATCTGGGTGTACAGGTTCACAGGTCATTGAAAGTGGCAATGCAGGTGGAGAAGGTAGTCAAGAAGGCATACGGCATGCTTCATCGGCCGGGGTATTGAGTTTAAAAATTGGCAAATCATGTTGCAGCTTTATAGAACCTTAGTTAGGCCGCACTTGGAATATAGTGTTCAATTCTGGTCGCCACACTACCAGAAGGATGTGGAGGCTTTGGAGAGGGTACAGAAAAGGCTTACCAGGATGTTGCCTGGTATGGAGGGCATTAGCTATGAGGAGAGGTTGGAGAAACTTGGTTTGTTCTCACTGGTGCGACGGAGGTTGAGGGGAGACCTGATAGAAGTCTACAAGATTATGAGAGGCATGGACAGAGTGGATAGTCAGAAGCTTTTTCCCAGGGTGGAAGAGTTAATTAATGGGGGCATAGGTTTAAGGTGTGAGGGGCAAGGTTTAAAGGAGATGTACGAGGCAGATTTTTTACACAGAGAGTAGTGGGTGCCTGGAACTCGTTGCCGGAGGAGGTAGTGGAAGCGGATACGGTCGTGACTTTTAAGGGGCATCTTGACAAGTACATGAATAGGATGGGAATAGAGGGATATGGTCCCCGGAAGGGTAGGGGGTTTTAGTTAAGTCAGGCAGCATGGTCGGTGCAGGCTTGGAAGGCCGAAGGGCCTGTTCCTGTGCTGTAATTTTCTTTGTTCTTTGTTGGTCGTGATGATCGATGGCTTTGGAGAGTAATGCTCTTCAAAGAAAAGTCATTGTCAGTTTTGCTTCCTGGCTTTGCTGGATGAACCAAGTTCCAGGGCAAATTGTAGGTTTTACTTCCAATTGTACTGAGACAATTGTCAATCAGGTGTGGTACCATGGACCCTCCCCCAACTCGGGGGAGGAACCATGGTACCACACCTGATCGACAATTACACAACTCACCATGGGCAGCACAGTGGCACAATGGTTAGCACTGCTGCCTCAAAGCGCCAGGGACCCGGGTTCGATTCCCGGCTTGGGTCACTGTCTGTGTGAAGTTTGCACATTCTCCCCGTGTCTGCATGGGTTTCCTCCGGGTGCTCCAATTTCCTCCTACAGTCCAAAGGTGTGCGGGTTAGGTGGATTGGCCATGATAAATTGCCCCTTAGTGTCAGGGGTATTGGCTAGGATAAATGCATGGGGTTATAGGGATAGGGCCTGGCTGGGATTGTGGTCAGTGCAGACTTGATGGGCTGAATGGCCTCCTTCTGCTCTGTAGGATTCTATCATAAAAAGGAGGCATAGACAGGAGGAGATGTGAAATGGGTTCTATTTCCATTTGTGAACATGATATACTTGTTCGGAACACCCATTCTCCTAAATTAACTTTCCTGACCCTACTGTTACATCTTGGTGCATCCCTGACATCCACAGCGGAGGTGGATGTAGCCTGCTGGCTGCTAAGCCCTGCTATCTATGATGCTTTTGGTGGGCATCCTTTGGAGAGCTGAGACCTGGAGGGCCCTGGCCTGCTTTGGTTCTCCATGACAGGGCCATGGTTGTCCTGGAGAGTGGAGCTCATGGGATGACAAGAAGAGGAGAATGGGATCAGCCGGACTGTCTCGGAGTCACCTGGGTGGATGATTCCGGGGTGTCGAGTTACTAGCCCCCCTTCCTGAGGTGCCTGAGGGCCCCTGGCTGACTACTTGAGGAGAAGGGGCAGGGAGTGAGTCTAGGTGTCCTGATCACCACCCCCCCCTCTCACTTTGACATTGATGGATGCCAACAAGGGCTGCCGTGATGGAGTGCAACCCCACTGCATCAGTGCAGGGTCTGTGTCTTAGAACAGAGAACAGTACAGCACAGAACAGGCCCTTCGGCCCACGATGTTGTGCCGAGCTTTATCTGAAACCAAGATCAAGCTATCCCACTCCCTATCATCCTGGTGTGCTCCATGTGCCTATCCAATAACCGCTTAAATGTTTCTAAAGTGTCTGACTCCACTATCACTGCAGGCAGTCCATTCCACACCCCAACCACTCTCTGCGTAAAGAACCTACCTCTGATATCCTTCCTATATCTCCCACCATGATGCCCCCTTGTAATAGCTCTATCCACCCGAGGAAATAGTCTTTGAACGTTCACTCTATCTATCTCCTTCATCATTTTATAAACCTCTATTAAGTCTCCCCTCAGCCTCCTCCACTCCAGAGAGAACAGTCCTAGCTCCCTCAACCTTTCCTCATAAGACCTACCCTCCAAACCAGGCAGCATCCTGGTAAATCTCCTCTGCACTCTTTCCAGCGCTTCCACATCCTTCTTATAGTGAGGTGACCAGAACTGCACACAATATTCCAAATGTGGTCTCACCAAGGTCCTGTACAGTTGCAGCATAACCCCACGGCTCTTAAACTCCAACCCCCTGTTAATAAAAGCTAACGCACTATAGGCCTTCTTCACAGCTCTATCCACTTGAGTGGCTTAGACTTAGACTTAGTCTTGAACTAAGGTCTCTACGGCAGCCGCCATCCTGCCAGTGTTGACCTCACTTGTTGACATGCTGGTGATATCACCTCAGATTGAAGGCGGGCAGACTTGTCCATCATATATTGCAACCTGAGGAGTACAGCTAACATTCCTTCCTTTCTGTGATTGTCTCCGTGTTATATATTTAAAAAGGGTTGAAAGGTTGCTTTAAAAGCTGATCGCATGATTTGACGGTGATGTCATTAGGGTGCGTGCTCAAGCTGCTGTTTTACTTTCAGTTTTGTATTCTGATGCAGAGCAGAGAGCAGCTCTTCAATAAAACCTGTTGTGGGCTTGCTTGAATCTACACGTGCAAGCCAAGTCTTTTCTTTCTGAGTAAAACCCACAACCCCTAACATAGTTCAGACATTCAGACATTGGCTTGCCCAAAGGAGGCAGAGAGTGTGTATAGATGGGTCTTTTTCTAAATGGAGGTCGGTCACCAGTGGTGTGCCCCAGGGATCTGTTCTGGGACCCTTGCTGTTTGTCATTTTCATAAATGATCTGGATGAGGAAGTGGAGGGATGGGTTGGTAAGTTTGCCGATGACACGACGGTTGGTGGGGTTGTGGATAGTCTGGAGGGATGTCAGAAGTTACAGAGGGACATAGATAGGATGCAAGACTGGGCGGACAAGTGGCAGATGGACTTCAACCCAGATAAATGCATAGTGGTCCATTTTGGCAGGTCAAATGGGATGAAGGAGTACAATATAAAGGGAAAGACTCTTAGTACTGTGGAGGATCAGAAGGACCTTGGGGTCCGGGTCCATAGGACTCTAAAATCGGCCCCGCAGGTGGAGGAGGTGGTTAAGAAGGCGTATGGTGTGCTGGCCTTTATCAATCGAGGGATTGAGTTTAGGAGTCCGGGGATAATGATGCAGCTATATAAGACCCTCGTCAGACCCCACTTGGAGTACTGTGCTCAGTTCTGGTCACCTCATTACAGGAAGGATGTGGAAAAGATAGAAAGGGTGCAGAGGAGATTTACAAGGATGTTGCCTGGATTGAGTGGCATGCCTTATGAGGATAGGCTGAGGGAGCTCGGTCTTTTCTCCTTGGAGAGACGTAGGATGAGAGGAGACCTAATAGAGCTATATAAGATGTTGAGAGGCATAGATCGGGTGGACTCTCAGAGGCTTTTTCCCAGGGTGGAAATGGCTGCTACGAGAGGACACAGGTTTAAGGTGCTGGGGGGTAGGTACAGGGGAAATGTTAGGGGGAAGTTTTTCACACAGAGGGTGGTGGGCGAGTGGAATCGGCTGCCGTCAGTGGTGGTGGAGGCAAACTCAGTAGGGTCTTTTAAGAGACTCCTGGATGAGTACATGGGACTTAATAGGATGGAGGGGTATAGGTAGGCCTAAAAGGTAGCGATATGTTCGGCACAACTTGTGGGGCCGAAGGGCCTGTTTTGTGCTGTAGTTTTTCTATGTTTCTTTCTATGTTTCTATTACAGAAAGAAAACTGGCGACGAGTCGGGATTTTGTTTCATCGAGAAAAGATCCTAAGAGTAAAATTGTGGCTCCTCACACTTCAAATATTAGAAGCTGGGAAGAAGGAACAACAGGATTAAAGATTAAGTGCCAGTGAAGGAAGACTCAAGTCAGAAGTGGTTTTCAAAGACGGGGTGAGATTCCAGGCAGTATCTGGCATATTTGAAAAGAGTAGATACTTTGCTGTATAGGTGGAGCCATTTGATGTCAACAGTCTCCAGGGTAAAAAGGGGAGTACTGGGAAGGCAGTAGAAAAATAGATAGTTTCGAGTTGCTGGTGCTTACAACAGAAATGGTGGGTCAATTAGGATCCCTGGCTCAATGAAGAAAATGTATCATGGAGTTCATATGCCAAGTGTTTTCAGTACTTTGTACAAGTGAATAAAATAGAAAACGAGCTGCTCATACCAGCTGTTGCTGTCTTGGGCCTCTCCGATCTGTAGTTCACTTCCACATCACCAGCGTGTGTGCCTCTTTTCCAGTTCAGTCTCACCATCAGTGATGTCTCGACTTTAATGTCACGTGTGATTGTGGAACAAACCTTGTTCACATGCTTTGTAGGGTCATGTCACCTTTATTCTGTGAACGTGTAAGATTGAGACAGAGGTGACCAATCTCATCTTTAATTTGATTTGATTTATTATTGTCACATGTATTAGTATACGGTGAAAAGTATTGTTTCTTGCGCACTATACAGACAAAGCATACCGTTCATAGAGAAGGAAAGGAGAAGGTGCAGAATGTAGTGTTACAGTCATAGCTAGGGTGTAGAGAAAGATCAACTTAGTGCAAGGTAGGTCCATTCAAAAGTCTGATGGCAGCAGGGAAGAAGCTGTTCTTGGTACGTGATCGCAGACTTCTGTTTCTCTTTCCTGATGGAAGAAGGTGGAAGAGAGAATGTCCGGGGAGCGTGGAGTCTTGAATTATGCTGGCTGCTTTTCTGAGGCAGCAGAAAGTGCAGATAGCATCAATGGATGGGAGGCTGGTTTGCATGATGGATTGGACTTTGTTCATGACTCTTTGTAGCCATAGAAAGGGTGCAGAGGAGATTTACAAGGATGTTGCCTGGATTAGGTGGCATGCCTTATGAGGATAGGTTGAGAGAGCTAGGTCTTTTCTCCTTGGAGAGGCGAAGGATGAGAGGTGACCTGATAGAGGTGTATAAGATGTCTCCGCCCTCCGCCCTACTCCAGCCCCTGCTGATCGTCACCCTGGCTGATCAACCCACCCGCCCCGATCGCCGACCAGTCAACCCCCCACCCTGCAGAGGTCTCTCCTTCCCTCCTCTCAATGGAGCTCCCATCCTGCCGCCTCCCCCCATCATGTCCCTGCCCCCCTTTGGGCCCCCAGGCCCTACCCTCTTGGCACTGTCCAGTGGATAGTGCCAGAGTGTCGGGCAGGCAGTGCCAAACCCAGCCCTGGCCATCCAGGGGGCTTCAATGTCCTCCAGTCCCACTGACGAGACCGTCACGACTAGTTCCTGATGATGGGGACCACACGTGATCATCACTGGTGAGGCCCTCGACCAGGGAGCAGGTAAGGGCAAGTGAGCCCAGACAATCATGTCCGTGACTCACTAATGATATTTAAATTAAGTAATGAGCATTGAAATTGTCTTCACACTCTTGATGGACACAAAGCTGATTTTGCCGGCAAAACAGTGCCGGTAGGATCACGAGAGGCGAGAAACCAGGCGCAAACCCAATTATGCACCTCACATCCTGCTCACCACTCCGATCGACCAGTGGAAGGAGCTGGTAAGATCACTCCCAGAATCTCTCTGGATGGCAAGAAGCAAGACCACGCCATCCCAAAAATTCAAGCCCATATCCTCATCTTTCAGAAACATCTCAGGTGCAAAGCCCAGTATGAAGTACAATCAACTGTTTTATGTGCATTCATTCAATAGCCTAGTTCTGCACAGCAAGATCTCACGGACAGCAGTATTTCTGTTGATGTTATTTGTGTTATGCTCCCAGCTGATGGTTAATAAAGGCTAAGTCGGATCCTAAAGTGAAACCCCTTGATAGATCCTAACTTTTTTTTTAGAAACCTGGGAGGAAAGTTACTGAACAAATTCACAGGAGTCTGCTGAAGAATTTTCCACACAAAGAATAAAATATTTATTGAGCAAGAAGGATGAACTATATTACACCAGAAAAATAGATTGGAGAGATCGCAATACAAATACATAAAGTGCTTCCAATTTGCACTATTCCTTTACCCCAGCACTATATTTACAGACACATGAACAGTGAAGGGTTACCACTAGCTAAATACATGAAGGTTTCTTGCTTGGGACTGGCACAGTTTCAAACTATTTTCTTTCAATGATTTCCTGAGCATTCGCTCAATGCTTTTCACCCAACTCGTATCTCTCGTTGGGACGGCCAAGAAATCCACTCTCAACTCAGTCTTCCAGTAACACCTCTGCTGAACAAGAACTTTACTGAGTTCTTTAACTGACTATTCAGTCAACCACTGTCCCAATAGCCTTGTGACGTTTCTCTTCTCAGAGAGCTGAAAACCCCTGTCTTCACTATCTGACACACACTCAACTCCCTCTGCTGTCTTATCTCTGTCTGTGTCCCTAGATCGCTGTTGCTCGGCAACAGTAAGGTTTTTTTTCTACTTTATATTTTCCTCCCCACAATCGTTAAACTCTAAAGCCATCTCTTTACCTTCAGGGGTTGTAAATATATATATATAAAATATATACATACACACGCATACAAACAGACCAATAACCTGACCTGGGCGGCATGATGGCACAGAGGTTAGCACTGCTGCCTTACAACCATGATGTGGAGATGCAGGCGTTGGACTGGGGTAGGCTCAGTAAGAGGTCCCACAACACCAGGTTAAAGTTCAACAGGTTTATTTGGAATCATGAGCTTTTGGAGCGCTGCTCCTTCATCACATTCCTCCCTCAATTAACAAAGCACTGAAATCACACAACTGATGAAGTTCAAACTTTCACAATCAAATATGGATGGCAGGCAGCAACATTGAAGGACACTGCACTGGACCAGATCTTGGTGTGGAGATGCTGGAACTTATTGGGGGTGGTTCGGGAGCACAAGCATCTCCTGGCTGCTGACGTTTTGCACTTTCCAGGAGAAGCGTCGGTGGAATTAACACAATTCTACGTGCTCTGCTAACTGTCTTAGCTATCTGTCTCATAACTAAAGGCAGATCAGCAGTTTCCATGGTTGGAAATATCTTGGACCATATAAAGTCAGGAAGCAAGTTGAGTTTTTCCCAATCTCTACTGACATTGCACAGCAGATGGCAAGTAAAAGGGAAACTTGAAACAGTTGTCTGAATGGTTTTGTAATTTGTGTATTATGAGGAGGTTTTCTAAAGTCAAGACAAGTGACTCAGATCAAATCTGATCATTTTATGTTTTAAACAAAAGAAGAAAAAGTAACAATTAAAATATAATAATATCTTTACGCAGTTACCAGTACTTTAGAAACATTGGCATAAATAAACCCAGAGCTAAACCCCATTTTGATGGGGTCCTTAAAGATTTTCTAATCTATAAAATTCCACTAGCATTACCAGAAAATGGCCTGCTCTAGGCTGGTCTCGAAGGGTGACAGCAAACTGGTGTTCACAGGTCTGACTTCATTCACACTCTGTCTTGTTCGAGATCTCATCAGCCACCTGAGACAGTCGTCAATGTTTTTCCCCTTTGATCTTACCCTCTGTTGTTTTCTATGATCCTTCAGAAGTATCTTTTCCCAGAATTGCATCCCTTTTTTTACTTTATAGTTACCATGTTTTAAAGGTAAACTTACACTATTTTGCCTCATCTATTTGCAATCTTCCAATTGTATATGATCCTTTTTGAAGTACAACAGCCAACTTCAAACCACTTCTTTTATTCACTTGTCTACATCAACGGGGACGAAGTAGAAAGGGTCGAGAGTTTCAAGTTTCTACGTGTTCAGATCACCAAAAACCTGGCCTGGTCCCCCCCATGCCGACACTATAGTTAAGAAAGCCCACCAACGCCTCTACTTTCTCAGAAGACTAAGAAAATTTGGCATGTCAGCTACGACTCTCACCAACTTTTACAGATGCACCATGGAAAGCATCCTTTCTGGATGTATCACAGCTTGGTATGGCTCCTGCTCTGCCCAAGACCGCAAGGAACTACAAACATAGAACATAGAACAGTACAGCACAGTACAGGCCCTTCGGCCCACGATGTTGTGCCAAACCTTTTCCGAAACCAAGATCAAGCTATCCCACTCCCTATCATTCCAGTGCGCTCCATGTGCCTATCCAATAACCGCTTGAAAGTTCCTAAAGTCTCTGACGCCACTATCACAGCAAGCAGTCCATTCCACACCGCAACCACTCTCTGAGTAAAGAACCTACCTCGTACATCCCTCCTATATCTCCCAACACGAACCTTATAGTTATGCCCCCTAGTAACAGCTGCATCCACCCGAGGAAATAGTCTCTGAACGTCCACTCTATCAATAGGTCGTGAATGTAGCCCAATCCATCACGCAAACCAGCCTCCCATCCATTGTCTCTGTCTACACTTTTTGCTGCCTCGGCAAAGCAGCCAGCATAATTAAGGACCCCAAACACCCCGGACATTCTCTCTTCCACCTTCTTCCTTCGGGAAAAAGATACAAAAGTCTGAGGTCACGTACCAACCGACTCAAGAACAACTTCTTCCCTGCTGCTGTCAAGACATTTGAATGGACCCATCTTGCATTAAGTTGATCTTTCTCTACACCCTAGCTATGACTACATTCTGCACTCTCTCCTTTCCTTCTCTATGAACGGTATGCTTTGTTTGTATAGCATGCAAGAAACAATACTTTTCACTGTATGTTAATACATGTGACAATAATAAATCAAATCAAATCAAATATATAAATTTCTATTCAAGCTCTCTTGGCTCCCTGTTCAGTACCATGGAGTCATAGAATCATAGAGTCACAGAGGTTTACAGCATGGAAACAGGCCCTTCGGCCCAACTTGTCCATGCCGCCCTTTTTTTTAAACCCCTAAGCTAATCCCAATTGGCCCATATCCCTCTACACTCATCTTATCCATGTAACTATCTAAATGCTTTTTAAAAGACAACATTGTACCCGCCTCTACTACTACCTCTGGCATCTTGTTCCAGACACTCACCACCCTCTGTGTGAAAAAATTGCCCTTCTGGACACTTTTGTATCTCTCCCCTCTCACCTTAAACCTATGCCCTCTAGTTTTAGACTCCCCTACCTTTGGGAAAAGATATTGACTATTTCGCTGATCTGTGCCCCTCATTATTTTATAGACCTCTATAAGGTCACCCCTCAGCCTCCTGCGCTCCAGAGGAAAAAGTCCCAGTCCCAGAGAAGGTTCACCAGGTTGATACCGGAGATGAGGGGTTTGGATTATGAGGAGAGGCTGAGGAGATTGGGTTTGTACTCGTTGGAGTTTAGAAGGATGAGGGGGGATCTTATGGAGACTTATAAGATAATGCAGGGGCTGGATAGGGTGGAGGCGGAGAGATTCTTTCCACTTAGTAAGGAAGTTAAAACTAGAGGACACAGCCTCAAAATAAAGGGGGGTCGGTTTAAGACAGAGTTGAGGAGGAACTTCTTCTCCCAGAGGGTGGTGAATCTCTGGAATTCTCTGCCCACTGAGGTGGTGGAGGCTATCTCGCTGAATATGTTTAAAGCGCGGATGGATGGATTCCTGATCGGTAAGGGAATTAAGGGTTATGGGGATCAGGCGGGTAAGTGGTACTGATCCACGTCAGATCAGCCATGATCTTATTGAATGGCGGGGCAGGCTTGAGGGGCTAGATGGCCTACTCCTGCTCCTATTTCTTATGTTCTTATGTTCTATCCAGCCTCTCCTTATAACTCAAACCATCAAGTCCCAGTAGCATCCTAGTAAATCTTTTCTGCACTCTTTCTAGTTTAATAATATCCTTTCTATAATAGGGTGACCAGAACTGTACACAGTACTCCAGGTGTGGCCTTTACCAATGTCTTGTACAACTTCAACAAGACGTCCCAACTCCTGTATTCAATGTTCTGACCGATGAAACCAAGCATGCCGAATGCCTTCTTCACCACTCTGCCCACCTGTGACTCCACTTTCAAGGAGCTATGCACATGTACCCCTAGATCTCTTTGTTCTGTAACTCACCCCAATGCCCTGCCATTAACTGAGTAAATCCTGCCCTGGTTCAATCTACCAAAATGCATCACCTCGCATTTGTCTAAATTAAACTCCATCTGCCATTCGTCAGTCCACCATGTCAAACCACTTGCCTTAGCACCCTCTGTTGAAGTCTGGTCTTTGCAGTCTATCTGTCTCCAATTCAGTTAAACTAGTCATACCCGCACAAGCTTGTTTCCCCATACACAACGGTGATATTGCTAAAAAGAAATAATAGCGCTCTCATTTTCCTGGCACTGTACTGTTCCACCCTGGCTGAGGGTGGAAGTCCTGTAACACAGAGGAAAAGGAAGAATGCCTGGTGTGAATGTGCTATCTTGCTGTGATGGTACAGTCGAAAGATGGACACCAACTAGTCATTCCGAACATGGAGTGAAAGTTTCACAGATCCCTTCCATCTTGAACCAGGCAGGAAGGGTTTTTGATGAGCAGACCCTTCTTGGCAAAGTTTAAGTTTATTTATTAGTGTCACAAGTAGTCTTATATTAACACCGCAATGAAGTTACTGTGAAAATCCCCGAGTCGCCACACTCCGGCGCCTGTTCAGGTAGACTGAGGGAGAATTTAGCATGGCCAATGCACCCTAACCAGCACGTCTTTCGGACTGTGGGAGGAAACCGGAGCACCCGGAGGAAACCCACGCAGACACCGGGAGAACGTGCAGACTCCAAACAGACACTGACCCAAACCGGGAATCGAATCCAGGTCCCTGGCGCTGTGAGGCAGCAGTGCTAAACATGTGTTCACAAAGATTTCTGACACAGGTAAAGACTATCATGAACAATGAGAATCGTCTCTTGTCTCTGTGTTACTGTTGGATGTAGTCAGGGAAAAGTCTACAATCCCTCAGATGAGGACAAATCGGTTCCTGAAGCCATTTGTTTGATGCGTGGGTGAAGATACACACTCAGGATGGAGCTGAATGACTAGTTATTTCAATGCACTGGAGTGGTTTCTAATACACAGTTTAATTAAAGTTAGATATCTGTGATAAGGTAATTTCTTTTCTTTTTATTGTTGTGGTTCATTTTTAATGAATGAGCAATGTACCTGAAATTGATTTCCATGTGGGCAGTGAAGTGAAATTGAATGGAACTGAAGTACATCCAGACAGCAGCAGCTCAAAGGAACAGGACGGCAGAATTGTTAATAATACTGAAGCAGATGACTCCACATTGCAAACTCTTGTCCCACTGTCTCTGGAGGTTGGTGAAAAGCAGTAACTCTCATTTCCAATAGAGGCTGAAGAAACTGCACTCAGCAAATCACTGCAGGATTCCCAACAGCATCCGTCACTGTAAAGGGAGATCTTACATTTATATAACGCCTTTCTCAATGTCCCAAAGTCCTTTATAGTCCATTATGAAGTGTGTTGCTGTTGCGATATATGGAAATGTAGCTAACTTGCACACAGAAGGTTCTTACCAACAACAGTGAGTTGCATGACAATATTACCCGTTTCGTGGCCTCACTGGCACTGAGGAGAACTCTTCTTCAATTAATCACGGAATCTTTTCCATCTTCATGGAAGTTCATCCTAATGTTAGCAAATACAGTACTGGACCTAACTGTCAGCCCAGATTGATGAGCTTAAGTACCAGAGGTGTTTAAACCTACAGTCTTTGACTATAGCATCAATAGGGGGAACACGGTGGCACAGTGGTTGGCACTGCTGCCTCACAGTGCCAGGGACCCAGGTTCGATTCCCGGCTTGGGTCACTGTCTGTGAGGAATCTGCAAGTTCTCCCCGTGTTTGCGTGGGTTTCCTCCGGGTGCTCCGGTTTCCTCCCACAGTCTGAAAGACTTTCTGGTTAGGTGCATTGGCCATGCTAAATTCTCCCTCAGTGTACCCAAACAGGTGCTGGAATGTGATGACTAGAGGATTTTCACAGTAACGTCATTACAGTGTTAACGTAAGCCTACTTGTGACACTAATAAATAAACTTAAACTCTCTTAGTCAAATTCCAGGAACATCTTTCAAATATCACAATCCAAATGCTGAAACAGTGAAAGGAGGAGCAGTAATGTTACACTGTCCTGAAGCTGGAAATACAGAAACCCTCTGAACTGCAAACTTGACTGATACCAGTGATTGGATAGGGACTGATCTCAGACATGTACTTGCCGTTTATCTAAAAGCCACCTTGCACACGGTTCCACCTTGGAGTAATCCTTTTACAAGCTTGTCGGTGCAACATTTATATAACAGTGTGTCATACATTTCCCCATAACATTTATATAACCTCGAGATGGACAAGCAGGGTTCCGCACCGTGCAAGATGGATGCAGAATTTTAACAATAACTTTAGAATAATTTATATTTTAATGCGTTGCATTGCAAATAATGAACAGATCATGGGACGCAGTGCAAACATAACCCTGCCTGGCCCAGGCAAGTTATAGAGGAGAACTTACCCTGGTCCGCAGTGAAAACACACAGCAAGACTTCAGCGCACAGGATCAAAGTGGCTGATTGAAGGTGCCAGGAAGTCCCAGATGTAACTGGGCTGCGAGAAGTCATCCCATAATACATGTTTCAGTAGCAGCAGAGAGCCTCAATTAGACTGCAAGCTGCAAAGAGAAAATATCATCAATAATACAACAGCATTATCCATATCCCTGGTATTAAACGGGACAGAGATTATCCATATCCCTGTTATTAAACGGGACAGATAATCCATATCCTTGCTATTAAACGGGACAGAGATTGTGTATATCCCTGCAATTAAACGGGACATAGATTATCCATATCCCTGTTATTAAACGGGACAGAGATTATCCATGTCCCTGCTATTAAACGGGACAGAGATTATCCATATCCCTGTTATTAAACGGGACAGAGATTATCCATGTCCCTGTTATTAAACGGGACAGAGATTATCCATGTCCCTGCTATTAAACGGGACAGAGATTATCCATATCCCTGTTATTAAACGGGACAGAGATTATCCATGTCCCTGTTATTAAACGGGGCAGAGATTATCCATGTCTCTGTTATTAAACGGGAAAGATTACCAGCTTTCACTGGGCACAGTGCTCCTGCCCTCTCCTGTATAAACTGTGCAGCCCATTCATTCTCCAATCACACAAACCATTCTGTTCACAGCACTCACTCATTCATATCTTTAACCAGGCATTTATAGACAGAGAGTATTACACTGAATTAGATAAGGATTACTATCCTCCGGGGAGAGAGCAGAGTTGAATATGAGGTGCTGTGAGCTGTGCTGGGACATTCCTCAGCATACCTGCATTGACCGCCACTTCCGCGGTGAACCTCAGAGCGCTCCCTCCCCTCCCCAACCGGGGCTCTGATTGACAGCTCAGCCCCGCCCCTAGGCGACAGCCCCGCCCTACTGACTGATTGACAGCTCAGCGCCGGCCGACAGCCCCGCCCTCTGACTGACTGACAGCTCAGCGCCAGCCGACAGTCCCGCCCCACTGACAGATTGACAGCTCAGCCCCGCCCCTAACCGACAACCCCGCCACACTGACTGATTGACAGCTCAGCTCAGCCCCCGAGCCGACAACCCCGCCCCAGACTGATTGACAGCTCAGCGTCAGCCGACAGTCCCGCCCCACTGACTGATTGACAGCTCAGCTCAGGCCCGAGCCGACAGTCCCGCCCCACTGACAGATTGACAGCTCAACCCCGCCCATAGCACTCACCGCCCCACTGACTGGCAGCTCAGCTCAGACCCGCCCCTAACCACAGTAACTTCATTGCAGTGTTAATGTAAGTCGACTTCTGATGAATAAACTTTACCTTTAACCCATTCACAGCCCCGCCCCTTTAACACAGCCCCGCCCACTGCCTGATTGACAGCTGCTCAGACCCCGCCCCAGAGTGCTGACAGCTGCCCCGTGGCCTGATAACCTCGCATCCTCTCTGACTGACCGCCCCCGCCTGACAGTTGTACTCCCAGGCCTGCCTCTGCCCATTCACCCCTTCACTAACAGCTCCACCGAGCCTCCTCCGCCATCACTGACTGATCCACAAGGCCCGCCCGGACTGCCATCCCCCGCCGCCCCCTGCTGCTTCATTGACAGTTCCGCAGACCACGCGCCCTGACGGGTGGCTCCACCCCTCGCCGCGCTCACAGCCCGCCGTGTGATTGACAGCTGACAGGCCCCGCCCTCTGGGCTGTGATTGACAGATACGAGGCCAGTCCTGGCCCAGCCCTGTGATTGACAGATGCGTGTCCACACCACATGATTGACAGAACGCGCCGCTCCCCAGTGATTGGCAGGTCGCAGGCCACGCCCACAGGTGGCAGTTACGAAGTCCCGCCCCCCAGTGCGGATCAGGTGTGAGACCAGGGTGTGCGCAGGCGCGACGCGACGCGTCATCCGCCTGCTGAGGGTGTGAGAGTTGCTTGAAACACCATTTTTCACTGTTTACTCAATATCCCCATTGGAACCTCACTGTTTACTCAATATCCCCATTGGAGCCTCACTGTTTACTTAATATCCCCATTGGAACCTCACTGTTTACTCAATATCCCCATTGGAACCTCACTGTTTACTCAATATCCCCATTGGAGCCTCACTGTTTACTTAATATCCCCATTGGAACCTCACTGTTTACTCAATATCCCCATTGGAACCTCACTGTTTACTCAATATCCCCATTGGAGCCTCACTGTTTACTTAATATCCCCATTGGAACCTCACTGTTTACTCAATATCCCCATTGGAACCTCACTGTTTACTCAATATCCCCATTGGAACCTCACTGTTTACTCAATATCCCCATTGGAGCCTCACTGTTTACTTAATATCCCCATTGGAACCTCACTGTTTACTCAATATCCCCATTGGAACCTCACTGTTTACTCAATATCCCCATTGGAGCCTCACTGTTTACTTAATATCCCCATTGGAACCTCACTGTTTACTCAATATCCCCATTGGAACCTCACTGTTTACTCAATATCCCCATTGGAACCTCACTGTTTACTCAATATCCCCATTGGAGCCTCACTGTTTACACAATATCCCCATTGGAGCCTCACTGTTTACTCAATATCCCCATTGGAACCTCACTGTTTACTCAATATCCCCATTGGAGCCTCACTGTTTACTTAATATCCCCATTGGAGCCTCACTGTTTACACAATATCCCCATTGGAGCCTCACTGTTTACTCAATATCCCCATTGGAACCTCACTGTTTACTTAATATCCCCATTGGAGCCTCACTGTTTACTTAATATCCCCATTGGAGCCTCACTGTTTACACAATATCCCCATTGGAACCTCACTGTTTACTCAATATCCCCATTGGAGCCTCACTGTTTACTCAATATCCCCATTGGAGCCTCACTGTTTACTCAATATCCCCATTGGAGCCTCACTGTTTACACAATATCCCCATTGGAACCTCACTGTTTACTCAATATCCCCATTGGAGCCTCACTGTTTACTCAATATCCCCATTGGAGCCTCACTGTTTACTCAATATCCCCATTGGAGCCTCACTGTTTACTTAATATCCCCATTGGAACCTCACTGTTTACACAATATCCCCATTGGAACCTCACTGTTTACTCAATATCCCCATTGGAGCCTCACTGTTTACTCAATATCCCCATTGGAGCCTCACTGTTTACTCAATATCCCCATTGGAACCTCACTGTTTGCTCAGTATCTCCATTGGAACCTCACTGTTTACACAATATCCCCATTGGAACCTCACTGGTTACTCAATGTCCCCATTGGAACCTCACAGTTTACTCAAAATCCCCATTGGAACCACACTGTTTACTCAATGTCCCCATTGGAGCCTCACTGTTCACACAATATCCCGATTGGAAGCTCACTGTTCAATCAATATCCCCATTGGAGCCTCACTGTTTACACAATATCCCCATTGGAAGCTCACTGTTTAATCAATATCCCCATTGGAACCTCACTGTTTACTCAATATCTCCATTGGAACCTCACTAGTTACACAACATCCCCATTGGAACCTCACTGTTTACTCAATATCCCCATTGGAAGCTCACTGTTTACACAATATCCCCATTGGAACCTCACTGTTTACTCAATATCCCCATTGGAACCTCACTGTTTACTCAATATCCCCATTGGAACCTCACTGTTTACTCAATATCCCCATTGGAACCTCACTGTTTACTCAATATCCCCATTGGAACCTCACTGTTTACACAATATCCCCACTGGAACCTCACTGTTTACACAATATCCCCATTGGAACCTCACTGTTTACTCAATATCCCCATTGGAAGCTCACTGATTACACAATATCCCCATTGGAACGTCACTGTTTACTCAATATCCCCATTGGAACCTCACTGTTTACTCAATATCCCCATTGGAACCTCACTGTTTACTCAATATCCCCATTGGAACCACACTGTTTACACAATATCCCCATTGGAACCTCACTGTTTACTCAATATCCCCATTTGAACCTCACTGTTACTCAATATCCCCATTGGAACCTCATTGTTTACACAATATCCCCATTGGAACCTCACTAGTTACACAACATCCCCATTGGAACGTCACTGTTTACACAATATCCCCATTGGAACCTCACTGTTTACTCAATATCCCCATTGGAACCTCACTGTTTACTCAATATCCCCTTTGGAACCTCACTGTTTACTCAATATCCCCATTGGAACCTCACTGTTTACACAATATCCCCATTGGAACCTCACTGTTTACTCAATATCCCCATAGGAACCTCACTGTTTACTCAATATCCCCATTGGAAACTCACTGTTTACTCAATATCCCCATCGGAACCTCACTGTTCACACAATATCCCCATTGGAGCCTCACTGTCGACACAATATCCCCATTGGAGCCTCACTGTGTACTCAATATCTACATTGGAACCTCACTGTTTACACAATATCCCCATTGGAACCTCACTGTTTATACAATATCCCCATTGGAGCCTCACTGTTTACTCAATATTCCCATTGGAACCTCACTGTTTACACAATATCCCCATTGGAGCTTCACTGTTTCCTCAATATCCCCATTGGAGCCTCACTGTTTCCTCAATATCCCCATTGGAACCTCACTGTTTACACAATATCCCCATTGGAACCTCACTGTTTACTCAATATCTCCATTGGAACCTCAGTGTTAACTCAATATCCCCATTGGAACCTCACTGTTTACTCAATATCCACATTGGAACCTCACTGTTTACAGAAGATCCCCATTGGAGCCTCACTGTTTACACAATATCCCCATGGGAATCTCACTGCTGACACAATATCCCTATTGGAGCCTCGCTGTTTACTCAATATCCCCATTGGAGCCTCACTGTTTACTTAATATCCCCATTGGAACCTCAGTGTTTACTCAATATCCCCATTGGAACCTCACTGTTTACTCAATATCCCCATTGGAGCCTCACTGTTTACTCAATATCCCGATTGGAGCCTCACTGTTTACTCAATATCCCCATTGGAACCTAACTGTTTACGCAATATCCCCATTGGAACCTCACTGTTTACTCAATATCACCATTGGAGCCTCACTGTTTACTCAATATCGCCATTGGAACCTCACTGTTTACACAATATCCCCATTGGAACCTCACTGTTTACTCAATGTCCCCATTGGAACTTCACTGTTTCCTCAAAATCCCCATTGGAACCACACTGTTTACTCAATGTCCCCATTGGAGCCTCACTGTTTACACAATATCCCCATTGGAAGCTCACTGTTTAATCAATATCCCCATTGGAGCCTCACTGTTTACACAACATCCCCATTGGAAGCTCACTGTTTAATCAATATCCCCATTGGAACCTCACTGTTTACTCAATATCTCCATTGGAACCTCACTGTTTATATAATATCCCCATTTGGAACCTCACTAGTTACACAACATCCCCATTGGAACCTCACTGTTTACTCAATATCCCCATTGGAAGCTCACTGTTTACACAATATCCCCATTGGAACCTCACTGTTTACTCAATATCCCCATTGGAACCTCACTGTTTACTCAATATCCCCATTGGAACCTCACTGTTTACACAATATTGCCATTTGAACCTCACTGTTTACACAATATCCCCATTGGAACCTCACTGTTTACACAATATCCCCATTGGAACCTCACTGTTTACACAATATCCCCATTGGAAGCTCACTGTTTACACAATATCCCCATTGGAACCTCACTGTTTACACAATATCCCCATTGGAACCTCACTGTTTACTCAATATCCCCATTGGAACCTCACTGTTTACTCAATATCCCCATTGGAACCTCACTGTTTACTCAATATCCCCATTGGAACCTCACTGTTTACGCAATATCCCCATTGGAACCTCACTGTTTACACAATATTGCCATTTGAACCTCACTGTTTACACAATATCCCCATTGGAACCTCACTGTTTACACAATATCCCCATTGGAACCTCACTGTTTACTCAATATCCCCATTGGAGCCTCACTGTTTCCACAATATCCCCATTGGAACGTCACTGTTTACACAATATCCCCATTGGAACCTCACTGTTTACTCAATATCCCCATTGGAACCTCACTGTTTACTCAATATCCCCATTGGAACCTCACTGTTTACTCAATATCCCCATTGGAGCCTCACTGTTTCCACAATATCCCCATTGGAACCTCACTGTTTCCACAATATCCCCATTGGAACCTCACTGTTTACACAATATCCCCATTGGAACCTCACTGTTTACACAATATCCCCATTGGAGCCTCACTGTTTCCACAATATCCCCATTGGAACCTCACTGTTTACACAATATCCCCATTGTAACCTCACTGGTTACACAATATCCCCATTGGAACCTCACTGTTTACTCAATATCCCCATTGGAACCTCACTGTTTACTCAATATCCCCATTGGAACCTCACTGTTTACTCAATATCCCCATTGGAACATCACTGTTTACACAATATCCCCATTGGAGCCTCACTGTTTACACAATATCCCCATTGGAACCTCACTGTTTACACAATATCCCCATTGGAACCTCACTGTTTACTCAATATCCCCATTGGAACCTCACTGTTTACTCAATATCCCCATTGGACCCTCACTGTTTACACAATATCCCCATTGGACCCTCACTGGTTACACAATATCCCCATTGGAACCTCACTGTTTACACAATATCCCCATTGGAACCTCACTGTTTCCTCAATATCCCCATTGGAACCTCACTGTTTACTCAATATCCCCATTGGAACCTCACTGTTTACACAATATCCCCATTGGAACCTCACTGTTTACTCAATATCCCCATTGGAACCTCACTGTTTACTCAATATCTCCATTGGAACATCACTGTTTACACAATATCCCCATTGGAACCTCACTGTTTACTCAATATCCCCATTGGAACCTCACTGTTTACTCAATATTCCCATTGGAGCCTCACTGTTTACACAATTTCCCCATTGGGACCTCACTGTTTACACAATATCCCCATTGGAACTCACTGTTAACTCAATATCCCCATTGGAGCCTCACTGTTTACACAATATCCCCATTGGAACCTCACTGTTTACTCAATATCCCCATTTGAACCTCACTGTTTACACAATATCCCCATTGGAACCTCACTGTTTACTCAATATCCCCATTTGAACATCACTGTTTACACAATATCCCCATTGGAACCTCACTGTTAACACAATATCCCCATTGGAATCTCACTGTTTACACAATGTCCCCATTGGAGCCTCACTGTTTACACAATATCCCCATTGGAGCCTCACTGTTTACACAATATCCCCATTGGAACCTCACTGTTTCCACAATATCCCCATTGGAACCTCACTGTTTACACAATATCCCCATTGGAACCTCACTGTTTACTCAATATCCCCATTGGAGCCTCACTGTTTCCACAATATCCCCATTGGAACCTCACTGTTTACACAATATCCCCATTGGAACCTCACTGTTTACACAATATCCCCATTGGAACCTCACTGTTTACTCAATATCCCCATTGGAACCTCACTGTTTACTCAATATCCCCATTGGAACCTCACTGTTTACTCAATATCCCCATTGGAACCTCACTGTTTACACAATATCCCCATTGGAACCTCACTGTTTACTCAATATCCCCATTGGAACCTCACTGTTTACTCAATATCCCCATTGGAACCTCACTGTTTACTCAATATCCCCATTGGAGCCTCACTGTTTCCACAATATCCCCATTGGAACCTCACTGTTTACACAATATCCCCATTGGAACCTCACTGTTTACACAATATCCCCATTGGAACCTGACTGTGTACACAATATTCCCATTGGAGCCTCACTGTTTACACAATTTCCCCATTGGAACCTCACTGTTTACACAATATCCCCATTGGAACCTCACTGTTTACTCATTATCCCCATTGGAGCCTCACTGTTAACACAATATCCCCATTGGAACCTCACTGTTTACTCAATATCCCCATTGGAACCTCACTGTTTACTCAATATCCCCATTGGAGCCTCACTGTTAACACAATATCCCCATTGGAAGCTCACTGTTTACACAATATCCCCATTGGAACCTCACTGTTTACTCAATATCCCCATTGGAACCTCACTGTTTACTCAATATCCCCATTGGAACCTCACTGTTTACGCAATATCCCCATTGGAACCTCACTGTTTACACAATATTGCCATTTGAACCTCACTGATTACACAATATCCCCATTGGAACCTCACTGTTTACACAATATCCCCATTGGAACCTCACTGTTTACTCAATATCCCCATTGGAGCCTCACTGTTTCCACAATATCCCCATTGGAACCTCACTGTTTACACAATATCCCCATTGGAACCTCACTGTTTACTCAATATCCCCATTGGAACCTCACTGTTTACTCAATATCCCCATTGGAACCTCACTGTTTACTCAATATCCCCATTGGAGCCTCACTGTTTCCACAATATCCCCATTGGAACCTCACTGTTTCCACAATATCCCCATTGGAAGCTCACTGTTTACACAATATCCCCATTGGAACCTCACTGTTTACACAATATCCCCATTGGAGCCTCACTGTTTCCACAATATCCCCATTGGAAGCTCACTGTTTACACAATATCCCCATTGTAAGCTCACTGTTTACACAATATCCCCATTGGAACCTCACTGTTTACTCAATATCCCCATTGGAACCTCACTGTTTACTCAATATCCCCATTGGAACCTCACTGTTTACTCAATATCCCCATTGGAACATCACTGTTTACACAATATCCCCATTGGAGCCTCACTGTTTACACAATATCCCCATTGGAACCTCACTGTTTACACAATATCCCCATTGGAACCTCACTGTTTACTCAATATCCCCATTGGAACCTCACTGTTTACTCAATATCCCCATTGGACCCTCACTGTTTACACAATATCCCCATTGGAGCCTCACTGGTTACACAATATCCCCATTGGAACCTCACTGTTTACACAATATCCCCATTGGAACCTCACTGTTTACTCAATATCCCCATTGGAACCTCACTGTTTACTCAATATCCCCATTGGAACCTCACTGTTTACACAATATCCCCATTGGAACCTCACTGTTTACTCAATATCCCCATTGGAACATCACTGTTTACTCAATATCCCCATTGGAACCTCACTGTTTACTCAATATCCCCATTGGAACATCACTGTTTACACAATATCCCCATTGGAACCTCACTGTTTACTCAATATCCCCATTGGAACCTCACTGTTTACTCAATATCTCCATTGGAACATCACTGTTTACACAATATCCCCATTGGAACCTCACTGTTTACTCAATATCCCCATTGGAACCTCACTGTTTACTCAATATTCCCATTGGAGCCTCACTGTTTACACAATTTCCCCATTGAAACCTCACTGTTTACACAATATCCCCATTGGAACTCACTGTTAACTCAATATCCCCATTGGAGCCTCACTGTTTACACAATATCCCCATTGGAACCTCACTGTTTACTCAATATCCCCATTTGAACCTCACTGTTGACACAATATCCCCATTGGAACCTCACTGTTCACTCAATATCCCCATTTGAACATCACGGTTTACACAATATCCCCATTGGAACCTCACTGTTAACACAATATCCCCATTGGAATCTCACTGTTTACACAATGTCCCCATTGGAGCCTCACTGTTTACACAATATCCCCATTGGAGCCTCACTGTTTACACAATATCCCCATTGGAACCTCACTGTTTACTCAATATCCCCATTGGAACCTCACTGTTTACACAATATCCCCATTGGAACCTCACTGTTTACTCAATATCCCCATTGGAGCCTCACTGTTTCCACAATATCCCCATTGGAACCTCACTGTTTACACAATATCCCCATTGGAACCTCACTGTTTACACAATATCCCCATTGGAACCTCACTGTTTACTCAATATCCCCATTGGAACCTCACTGTTTACTCAATATCCCCATTGGAACCTCACTGTTTACTCAATATCCCCATTGGAACCTCACTGTTTACACAATATCCCCATTGGAACCTCACTGTTTACTCAATATCCCCATTGGAACCTCACTGTTTACACAATATTCCCATTGGAGCCTCACTGTTTACACAATTTCCCCATTGGAACCTCACTGTTTACACAATATCCCCATTGGAACCTCACTGTTTACTCATTATCCCCATTGGAGCCTCACTGTTAACACAATATCCCCATTGGAACCTCACTGTTTACTCAATATCCCCATTGGAACCTCACTGTTTACTCAATATCCCCATTGGAGCCTCACTGTTAACACAATATCCCCATTGGAAGCTCACTGTTTACACAATATCCCCATTGGAACCTCACTGTTTACTCAATATCCCCATTGGAACCTCACTGTTTACTCAATATCCCCATTGGAACCTCACTGTTTACGCAATATCCCCATTGGAACCTCACTGTTTACACAATATTGCCATTTGAACCTCACTGTTTACACAATATCCCCATTGGAACCTCACTGTTTACACAATATCCCCATTGGAACCTCACTGTTTACTCAATATCCCCATTGGAGCCTCACTGTTTCCACAATATCCCCATTGGAACCTCACTGTTTACACAATATCCCCATTGGAACCTCACTGTTTACTCAATATCCCCATTGGAACCTCACTGTTTACTCAATATCCCCATTGGAACCTCACTGATTACTCAATATCCCCATTGGAGCCTCACTGTTTCCACAATATCCCCATTGGAACCTCACTGTTTCCACAATATCCCCATTGGAACCTCACTGTTTACACAATATCCCCATTGGAACCTCACTGTTTACACAATATCCCCATTGGAGCCTCACTGTTTCCACAATATCCCCATTGGAACCTCACTGTTTACACAATATCCCCATTGTAACCTCACTGTTTACACAATATCCCCATTGGAACCTCACTGTTTACTCAATATCCCAATTGGAACATCACTGTTTACACAATATCCCCATTGGAACCTCACTGTTTACTCAATATCCCCATTGGAACCTCACTGTTTACTCAATATTCCCATTGGAGCCTCACTGTTTACACAATTTCCCCATTGGAACCTCACTGTTTACACAATATCCCCATTGGAACTCACTGTTAACTCAATATCCCCATTGGAGCCTCACTGTTTACACAATATCCCCATTGGAACCTCACTGTTTACTCAATATCCCCATTTGAACCTCACTGTTTACACAATATCCCCATTGGAACCTCACTGTTTACTCAATATCCCCATTTGAACATCACTGTTTACACAATATCCCCATTGGAACCTCACTGTTAACACAATATCCCCATTGGAATCTCACTGTTTACACAATGTCCCCATTGGAGCCTCACTGTTTACACAATATCCCCATTGGAGCCTCACTGTTTACACAATATCCCCATTGGAACCTCACTGTTTACTCAATATCCCCATTGGAACCTCACTGTTTACACAATATCCCCATTGGAACCTCACTGTTTACTCAATATCCCCATTGGAGCCTCACTGTTTCCACAATATCCCCATTGGAACCTCACTGTTGACACAATATCCCCATTGGAACCTCACTGTTTACACAATATCCCCATTGGAACCTCACTGTTTACTCAATATCCCCATTGGAACCTCACTGTTTACTCAATATCCCCATTGGAACCTCACTGTTTACTCAATATCCCCATTGGAACCTCACTGTTTACACAATATCCCCATTGGAACCTCACTGTTTACTCAATATCCCCATTGGAACCTCACTGTTTACTCAATATCCCCATTGGACCCTCACTGTTTACACAATATCCCCATTGGACCCTCACTGGTTACACAATATCCCCATTGGAACCTCACTGTTTACACAATATCCCCATTGGAACCTCACTGTTTCCTCAATATCCCCATTGGAACCTCACTGTTTACTCAATATCCCCATTGGAACCTCACTGTTTACACAATATCCCCATTGGAACCTCACTGTTTACTCAATATCCCCATTGGAACCTCACTGTTTACTCAATATCTCCATTGGAACATCACTGTTTACACAATATCCCCATTGGAACCTCACTGTTTACTCAATATCCCCATTGGAACCTCACTGTTTACTCAATATTCCCATTGGAGCCTCACTGTTTACACAATTTCCCCATTGGGACCTCACTGTTTACACAATATCCCCATTGGAACTCACTGTTAACTCAATATCCCCATTGGAGCCTCACTGTTTACACAATATCCCCATTGGAACCTCACTGTTTACTCAATATCCCCATTTGAACCTCACTGTTTACACAATATCCCCATTGGAACCTCACTGTTTACTCAATATCCCCATTTGAACATCACTGTTTACACAATATCCCCATTGGAACCTCACTGTTAACACAATATCCCCATTGGAATCTCACTGTTTACACAATGTCCCCATTGGAGCCTCACTGTTTACACAATATCCCCATTGGAGCCTCACTGTTTACACAATATCCCCATTGGAACCTCACTGTTTCCACAATATCCCCATTGGAACCTCACTGTTTACACAATATCCCCATTGGAACCTCACTGTTTACTCAATATCCCCATTGGAGCCTCACTGTTTCCACAATATCCCCATTGGAACCTCACTGTTTACACAATATCCCCATTGGAACCTCACTGTTTACACAATATCCCCATTGGAACCTCACTGTTTACTCAATATCCCCATTGGAACCTCACTGTTTACTCAATATCCCCATTGGAACCTCACTGTTTACTCAATATCCCCATTGGAACCTCACTGTTTACACAATATCCCCATTGGAACCTCACTGTTTACTCAATATCCCCATTGGAACCTCACTGTTTACTCAATATCCCCATTGGAACCTCACTGTTTACTCAATATCCCCATTGGAGCCTCACTGTTTCCACAATATCCCCATTGGAACCTCACTGTTTACACAATATCCCCATTGGAACCTCACTGTTTACACAATATCCCCATTGGAACCTGACTGTGTACACAATATTCCCATTGGAGCCTCACTGTTTACACAATTTCCCCATTGGAACCTCACTGTTTACACAATATCCCCATTGGAACCTCACTGTTTACTCATTATCCCCATTGGAGCCTCACTGTTAACACAATATCCCCATTGGAACCTCACTGTTTACTCAATATCCCCATTGGAACCTCACTGTTTACTCAATATCCCCATTGGAGCCTCACTGTTAACACAATATCCCCATTGGAAGCTCACTGTTTACACAATATCCCCATTGGAACCTCACTGTTTACTCAATATCCCCATTGGAACCTCACTGTTTACTCAATATCCCCATTGGAACCTCACTGTTTACGCAATATCCCCATTGGAACCTCACTGTTTACACAATATTGCCATTTGAACCTCACTGATTACACAATATCCCCATTGGAACCTCACTGTTTACACAATATCCCCATTGGAACCTCACTGTTTACTCAATATCCCCATTGGAGCCTCACTGTTTCCACAATATCCCCATTGGAACCTCACTGTTTACACAATATCCCCATTGGAACCTCACTGTTTACTCAATATCCCCATTGGAACCTCACTGTTTACTCAATATCCCCATTGGAACCTCACTGTTTACTCAATATCCCCATTGGAGCCTCACTGTTTCCACAATATCCCCATTGGAACCTCACTGTTTCCACAATATCCCCATTGGAAGCTCACTGTTTACACAATATCCCCATTGGAACCTCACTGTTTACACAATATCCCCATTGGAGCCTCACTGTTTCCACAATATCCCCATTGGAACCTCACTGTTTACACAATATCCCCATTGTAAGCTCACTGTTTACACAATATCCCCATTGGAACCTCACTGTTTACTCAATATCCCCATTGGAACCTCACTGTTTACTCAATATCCCCATTGGAACCTCACTGTTTACTCAATATCCCCATTGGAACATCACTGTTTACACAATATCCCCATTGGAGCCTCACTGTTTACACAATATCCCCATTGGAACCTCACTGTTTACACAATATCCCCATTGGAACCTCACTGTTTACTCAATATCCCCATTGGAACCTCACTGTTTACTCAATATCCCCATTGGACCCTCACTGTTTACACAATATCCCCATTGGAGCCTCACTGGTTACACAATATCCCCATTGGAACCTCACTGTTTACACAATATCCCCATTGGAACCTCACTGTTTACTCAATATCCCCATTGGAACCTCACTGTTTACTCAATATCCCCATTGGAACCTCACTGTTTACACAATATCCCCATTGGAACCTCACTGTTTACTCAATATCCCCATTGGAACATCACTGTTTACTCAATATCCCCATTGGAACCTCACTGTTTACTCAATATCCCCATTGGAACATCACTGTTTACACAATATCCCCATTGGAACCTCACTGTTTACTCAATATCCCCATTGGAACCTCACTGTTTACTCAATATCTCCATTGGAACATCACTGTTTACACAATATCCCCATTGGAACCTCACTGTTTACTCAATATCCCCATTGGAACCTCACTGTTTACTCAATATCCCCATTGGAACCTCACTGTTTACTCAATATCCCCATTGGAACCTCACTGTTTACTCAATATCCCCATTGGAGCCTCACTGTTTCCACAATATCCCCATTGGAACCTCACTGTTTCCACAATATCCCCATTGGAAGCTCACTGTTTACACAATATCCCCATTGGAACCTCACTGTTTACACAATATCCCCATTGGAGCCTCACTGTTTCCACAATATCCCCATTGGAACCTCACTGTTTACACAATATCCCCATTGTAAGCTCACTGTTTACACAATATCCCCATTGGAACCTCACTGTTTACTCAATATCCCCATTGGAACCTCACTGTTTACTCAATATCCCCATTGGAACCTCACTGTTTACTCAATATCCCCATTGGAACATCACTGTTTACACAATATCCCCATTGGAGCCTCACTGTTTACACAATATCCCCATTGGAACCTCACTGTTTACACAATATCCCCATTGGAACCTCACTGTTTACTCAATATCCCCATTGGAACCTCACTGTTTACTCAATATCCCCATTGGACCCTCACTGTTTACACAATATCCCCATTGGAGCCTCACTGGTTACACAATATCCCCATTGGAACCTCACTGTTTACACAATATCCCCATTGGAACCTCACTGTTTACTCAATATCCCCATTGGAACCTCACTGTTTACTCAATATCCCCATTGGAACCTCACTGTTTACACAATATCCCCATTGGAACCTCACTGTTTACTCAATATCCCCATTGGAACATCACTGTTTACTCAATATCCCCATTGGAACCTCACTGTTTACTCAATATCCCCATTGGAACATCACTGTTTACACAATATCCCCATTGGAACCTCACTGTTTACTCAATATCCCCATTGGAACCTCACTGTTTACTCAATATCTCCATTGGAACATCACTGTTTACACAATATCCCCATTGGAACCTCACTGTTTACTCAATATCCCCATTGGAACCTCACTGTTTACTCAATATTCCCATTGGAGCCTCACTGTTTACACAATTTCCCCATTGAAACCTCACTGTTTACACAATATCCCCATTGGAACTCACTGTTAACTCAATATCCCCATTGGAGCCTCACTGTTTACACAATATCCCCATTGGAACCTCACTGTTTACTCAATATCCCCATTTGAACCTCACTGTTGACACAATATCCCCATTGGAACCTCACTGTTCACTCAATATCCCCATTTGAACATCACGGTTTACACAATATCCCCATTGGAACCTCACTGTTAACACAATATCCCCATTGGAATCTCACTGTTTACACAATGTCCCCATTGGAGCCTCACTGTTTACACAATATCCCCATTGGAGCCTCACTGTTTACACAATATCCCCATTGGAACCTCACTGTTTACTCAATATCCCCATTGGAACCTCACTGTTTACACAATATCCCCATTGGAACCTCACTGTTTACTCAATATCCCCATTGGAGCCTCACTGTTTCCACAATATCCCCATTGGAACCTCACTGTTTACACAATATCCCCATTGGAACCTCACTGTTTACACAATATCCCCATTGGAACCTCACTGTTTACTCAATATCCCCATTGGAACCTCACTGTTTACTCAATATCCCCATTGGAACCTCACTGTTTACTCAATATCCCCATTGGAACCTCACTGTTTACACAATATCCCCATTGGAACCTCACTGTTTACTCAATATCCCCATTGGAACCTCACTGTTTACACAATATTCCCATTGGAGCCTCACTGTTTACACAATTTCCCCATTGGAACCTCACTGTTTACACAATATCCCCATTGGAACCTCACTGTTTACTCATTATCCCCATTGGAGCCTCACTGTTAACACAATATCCCCATTGGAACCTCACTGTTTACTCAATATCCCCATTGGAACCTCACTGTTTACTCAATATCCCCATTGGAGCCTCACTGTTAACACAATATCCCCATTGGAAGCTCACTGTTTACACAATATCCCCATTGGAACCTCACTGTTTACTCAATATCCCCATTGGAACCTCACTGTTTACTCAATATCCCCATTGGAACCTCACTGTTTACGCAATATCCCCATTGGAACCTCACTGTTTACACAATATTGCCATTTGAACCTCACTGTTTACACAATATCCCCATTGGAACCTCACTGTTTACACAATATCCCCATTGGAACCTCACTGTTTACTCAATATCCCCATTGGAGCCTCACTGTTTCCACAATATCCCCATTGGAACCTCACTGTTTACACAATATCCCCATTGGAACCTCACTGTTTACTCAATATCCCCATTGGAACCTCACTGTTTACTCAATATCCCCATTGGAACCTCACTGATTACTCAATATCCCCATTGGAGCCTCACTGTTTCCACAATATCCCCATTGGAACCTCACTGTTTCCACAATATCCCCATTGGAACCTCACTGTTTACACAATATCCCCATTGGAACCTCACTGTTTACACAATATCCCCATTGGAGCCTCACTGTTTCCACAATATCCCCATTGGAACCTCACTGTTTACACAATATCCCCATTGTAACCTCACTGTTTACACAATATCCCCATTGGAACCTCACTGTTTACTCAATATCCCAATTGGAACATCACTGTTTACACAATATCCCCATTGGAACCTCACTGTTTACTCAATATCCCCATTGGAACCTCACTGTTTACTCAATATTCCCATTGGAGCCTCACTGTTTACACAATTTCCCCATTGGAACCTCACTGTTTACACAATATCCCCATTGGAACTCACTGTTAACTCAATATCCCCATTGGAGCCTCACTGTTTACACAATATCCCCATTGGAACCTCACTGTTTACTCAATATCCCCATTTGAACCTCACTGTTTACACAATATCCCCATTGGAACCTCACTGTTTACTCAATATCCCCATTTGAACATCACTGTTTACACAATATCCCCATTGGAACCTCACTGTTAACACAATATCCCCATTGGAATCTCACTGTTTACACAATGTCCCCATTGGAGCCTCACTGTTTACACAATATCCCCATTGGAGCCTCACTGTTTACACAATATCCCCATTGGAACCTCACTGTTTACTCAATATCCCCATTGGAACCTCACTGTTTACACAATATCCCCATTGGAACCTCACTGTTTACTCAATATCCCCATTGGAGCCTCACTGTTTCCACAATATCCCCATTGGAACCTCACTGTTGACACAATATCCCCATTGGAACCTCACTGTTTACACAATATCCCCATTGGAACCTCACTGTTTACTCAATATCCCCATTGGAAACTCACTGTTTACTCAATATCCCCATTGGAACCTCACTGTTTACTCAATATCCCCATTGGAACCTCACTGTTTACACAATATCCCCATTGGAACCTCACTGTTTACTCAATATCCCCATTGGAACCTCACTGTTTACTCAATATCCCCATTGGAACCTCACTGTTTACTCAATATCCCCATTGGAGCCTCACTGTTTCCACAATATCCCCATTGGAACCTCACTGTTTACACAATATCCCCATTGGAACCTCACTGTTTACACAATATCCCCATTGGAACCTCACTGTTTACACAATATTCCCATTGGAGCCTCACTGTTTACACAATTTCCCCATTGGAACCTCACTGTTTACACAATATCCCCATTGGAACATCACTGTTTACTCATTATCCCCATTGGAGCCTCACTGTTAACACAATATCCCCATTGGAACCTCACTGTTTACTCAATATCCCCATTGGAACCTCACTGTTTACTCAATATCCCCATTGGAGCCTCACTGTTAACACAATATCCCCATTGGAAGCTCACTGTTTACACAATATCCCCATTGGAACCTCACTGTTTACTCAATATCCCCATTGGAACCTCACTGTTTACTCAATATTCCCATTGGAGCCTCACTGTTTACACAATTTCCCCATTGGAACCTCACTGTTTACACAATATCCCCATTGGAACTCACTGTTAACTCAATATCCCCATTGGAGCCTCACTGTTTACACAATATCCCCATTGGAACCTCACTGTTTACTCAATATCCCCATTTGAACCTCACTGTTTACACAATATCCCCATTGGAACCTCACTGTTTACTCAATATCCCCATTTGAACATCACTGTTTACACAATATCCCCATTGGAACCTCACTGTTAACACAATATCCCCATTGGAATCTCACTGTTTACACAATGTCCCCATTGGAGCCTCACTGTTTACACAATATCCCCATTGGAGCCTCACTGTTTACACAATATCCCCATTGGAACCTCACTGTTTACTCAATATCCCCATTGGAACCTCACTGTTTACACAATATCCCCATTGGAACCTCACTGTTTACTCAATATCCCCATTGGAGCCTCACTGTTTCCACAATATCCCCATTGGAACCTCACTGTTGACACAATATCCCCATTGGAACCTCACTGTTTACACAATATCCCCATTGGAACCTCATGTTTACTCAATATCCCCATTGGAACCTCACTGTTTACTCAATATCCCCATTGGAACCTCACTGTTTACACAATATCCCCATTGGAACCTCACTGTTTACTCAATATCCCCATTGGAACCTCACTGTTTACTCAATATCCCCATTGGAACCTCACTGTTTACTCAATATCCCCATTGGAGCCTCACTGTTTCCACAATATCCCCATTGGAACCTCACAGTTTACACAATATCCCCATTGGAACCTCACTGTTTACACAATATCCCCATTGGAACCTCACTGTTTACACAATATTCCCATTGGAGCCTCACTGTTTACACAATTTCCCCATTGGAACCTCACTGTTTACACAATATCCCCATTGGAACCTCACTGTTTACTCATTATCCCCATTGGAGCCTCACTGTTAACACAATATCCCCATTGGAACCTCACTGTTTACTCAATATCCCCATTGGAACCTCACTGTTTACTCAATATCCCCATTGGAGCCTCACTGTTAACACAATATCCCCATTGGAAGCTCACTGTTTACACAATATCCCCATTGGAACCTCACTGTTTACTCAATATCCCCATTGGAACCTCACTGTTTACTCAATATCCCCATTGGAACCTCACTGTTTACGCAATATCCCCATTGGAACCTCACTGTTTACACAATATTGCCATTTGAACCTCACTGATTACACAATATCCCCATTGGAACCTCACTGTTTACACAATATCCCCATTGGAACCTCACTGTTTACTCAATATCCCCATTGGAGCCTCACTGTTTCCACAATATCCCCATTGGAACCTCACTGTTTACACAATATCCCCATTGGAACCTCACTGTTTACTCAATATCCCCATTGGAACCTCACTGTTTACTCAATATCCCCATTGGAACCTCACTGTTTACTCAATATCCCCATTGGAGCCTCACTGTTTCCACAATATCCCCATTGGAACCTCACTGTTTCCACAATATCCCCATTGGAACCTCACTCTTTACACAATATCCCCATTGGAACCTCACTGTTTACACAATATCCCCATTGGAGCCTCACTGTTTCCACAATATCCCCATTGGAACCTCACTGTTTACACAATATCCCCATTGTAACCTCACTGTTTACACAATATCCCCATTGGAACCTCACTGTTTACTCAATATCCCCATTGGAACCTCACTGTTTACTCAATATCCCCATTGGAACCTCACTGTTTACTCAATATCCCCATTGGAACATCACTGTTTACACAATATCCCCATTGGAGCCTCACTGTTTACACAATATCCCCATTGGAACCTCACTGTTTACACAATATCCCCATTGGAACCTCACTGTTTACTCAATATCCCCATTGGAACCTCACTGTTTACTCAATATCCCCATTGGACCCTCACTGTTTACACAATATCCCCATTGGAGCCTCACTGGTTACACAATATCCCCATTGGAACCTCACTGTTTACACAATATCCCCATTGGAACCTCACTGTTTACTCAATATCCCCATTGGAACCTCACTGTTTACTCAATATCCCCATTGGAACCTCACTGTTTACACAATATCCCCATTGGAACCTCACTGTTTCCTCAATATCCCCATTGGAACATCACTGTTTACTCAATATCCCCATTGGAACCTCACTGTTTACTCAATATCCCCATTGGAACATCACTGTTTACACAATATCCCCATTGGAACCTCACTGTTTACTCAATATCCCCATTGGAACCTCACTGTTTACTCAATATCTCCATTGGAACATCACTGTTTACACAATATCCCCATTGGAACCTCACTGTTTACTCAATATCCCCATTGGAACCTCACTGTTTACTCAATATTCCCATTGGAGCCTCACTGTTTACACAATTTCCCCATTGAAACCTCACTGTTTACACAATATCCCCATTGGAACTCACTGTTAACTCAATACCCCCATTGGAGCCTCACTGTTTACACAATATCCCCATTGGAACCTCACTGTTTACTCAATATCCCCATTTGAACCTCACTGTTTACACAATATCCCCATTGGAACCTCACTGTTTACTCAATATCCCCATTTGAACATCACTGTTTACTCAATATCCCCATTGGAACCTCACTGTTTACTCAATATCCCCATTGGAACCTCACTGTTTACACAATATCCCCATTGGAACCTCACTGTTTACTCAATATCCCCATTGGAACATCACTGTTTACTCAATATCCCCATTGGAACCTCACTGTTTACTCAATATCCCCATTGGAACATCACTGTTTACACAATATCCCCATTGGAACCTCACTGTTTACTCAATATCCCCATTGGAACCTCACTGTTTACTCAATATCTCCATTGGAACATCACTGTTTACACAATATCCCCATTGGAACCTCACTGTTTACTCAATATCCCCATTGGAACCTCACTGTTTACTCAATATTCCCATTGGAGCCTCACTGTTTACACAATTTCCCCATTGAAACCTCACTGTTTACACAATATCCCCATTGGAACTCACTGTTAACTCAATATCCCCATTGGAGCCTCACTGTTTACACAATATCCCCATTGGAACCTCACTGTTTACTCAATATCCCCATTTGAACCTCACTGTTGACACAATATCCCCATTGGAACCTCACTGTTCACTCAATATCCCCATTTGAACATCACGGTTTACACAATATCCCCATTGGAACCTCACTGTTAACACAATATCCCCATTGGAATCTCACTGTTTACACAATGTCCCCATTGGAGCCTCACTGTTTACACAATATCCCCATTGGAGCCTCACTGTTTACACAATATCCCCATTGGAACCTCACTGTTTACTCAATATCCCCATTGGAACCTCACTGTTTACACAATATCCCCATTGGAACCTCACTGTTTACTCAATATCCCCATTGGAGCCTCACTGTTTCCACAATATCCCCATTGGAACCTCACTGTTTACACAATATCCCCATTGGAACCTCACTGTTTACACAATATCCCCATTGGAACCTCACTGTTTACTCAATATCCCCATTGGAACCTCACTGTTTACTCAATATCCCCATTGGAACCTCACTGTTTACTCAATATCCCCATTGGAACCTCACTGTTTACACAATATCCCCATTGGAACCTCACTGTTTACTCAATATCCCCATTGGAACCTCACTGTTTACACAATATTCCCATTGGAGCCTCACTGTTTACACAATTTCCCCATTGGAACCTCACTGTTTACACAATATCCCCATTGGAACCTCACTGTTTACTCATTATCCCCATTGGAGCCTCACTGTTAACACAATATCCCCATTGGAACCTCACTGTTTACTCAATATCCCCATTGGAACCTCACTGTTTACTCAATATCCCCATTGGAGCCTCACTGTTAACACAATATCCCCATTGGAAGCTCACTGTTTACACAATATCCCCATTGGAACCTCACTGTTTACTCAATATCCCCATTGGAACCTCACTGTTTACTCAATATCCCCATTGGAACCTCACTGTTTACGCAATATCCCCATTGGAACCTCACTGTTTACACAATATTGCCATTTGAACCTCACTGTTTACACAATATCCCCATTGGAACCTCACTGTTTACACAATATCCCCATTGGAACCTCACTGTTTACTCAATATCCCCATTGGAGCCTCACTGTTTCCACAATATCCCCATTGGAACCTCACTGTTTACACAATATCCCCATTGGAACCTCACTGTTTACTCAATATCCCCATTGGAACCTCACTGTTTACTCAATATCCCCATTGGAACCTCACTGATTACTCAATATCCCCATTGGAGCCTCACTGTTTCCACAATATCCCCATTGGAACCTCACTGTTTCCACAATATCCCCATTGGAACCTCACTGTTTACACAATATCCCCATTGGAACCTCACTGTTTACACAATATCCCCATTGGAGCCTCACTGTTTCCACAATATCCCCATTGGAACCTCACTGTTTACACAATATCCCCATTGTAACCTCACTGTTTACACAATATCCCCATTGGAACCTCACTGTTTACTCAATATCCCAATTGGAACATCACTGTTTACACAATATCCCCATTGGAACCTCACTGTTTACTCAATATCCCCATTGGAACCTCACTGTTTACTCAATATTCCCATTGGAGCCTCACTGTTTACACAATTTCCCCATTGGAACCTCACTGTTTACACAATATCCCCATTGGAACTCACTGTTAACTCAATATCCCCATTGGAGCCTCACTGTTTACACAATATCCCCATTGGAACCTCACTGTTTACTCAATATCCCCATTTGAACCTCACTGTTTACACAATATCCCCATTGGAACCTCACTGTTTACTCAATATCCCCACTTGAACATCACTGTTTACACAATATCCCCATTGGAACCTCACTGTTAACACAATATCCCCATTGGAATCTCACTGTTTACACAATGTCCCCATTGGAGCCTCACTGTTTACACAATATCCCCATTGGAGCCTCACTGTTTACACAATATCCCCATTGGAACCTCACTGTTTACTCAATATCCCCATTGGAACCTCACTGTTTACACAATATCCCCATTGGAACCTCACTGTTTACTCAATATCCCCATTGGAGCCTCACTGTTTCCACAATATCCCCATTGGAACCTCACTGTTGACACAATATCCCCATTGGAACCTCACTGTTTACACAATATCCCCATTGGAACCTCACTGTTTACTCAATATCCCCATTGGAACCTCACTGTTTACTCAATATCCCCATTGGAACCTCACTGTTTACTCAATATCCCCATTGGAACCTCACTGTTTACACAATATCCCCATTGGAACCTCACTGTTTACTCAATATCCCCATTGGAACCTCACTGTTTACTCAATATCCCCATTGGAACCTCACTGTTTACTCAATATCCCCATTGGAGCCTCACTGTTTCCACAATATCCCCATTGGAACCTCACTGTTTACACAATATCCCCATTGGAACCTCACTGTTTACACAATATCCCCATTGGAACCTCACTGTTTACACAATATTCCCATTGGAGCCTCACTGTTTACACAATTTCCCCATTGGAACCTCACTGTTTACACAATATCCCCATTGGAACATCACTGTTTACTCATTATCCCCATTGGAGCCTCACTGTTAACACAATATCCCCATTGGAACCTCACTGTTTACTCAATATCCCCATTGGAACCTCACTGTTTACTCAATATCCCCATTGGAGCCTCACTGTTAACACAATATCCCCATTGGAAGCTCACTGTTTACACAATATCCCCATTGGAACCTCACTGTTTACTCAATATCCCCATTGGAACCTCACTGTTTACTCAATATTCCCATTGGAGCCTCACTGTTTACACAATTTCCCCATTGGAACCTCACTGTTTACACAATATCCCCATTGGAACTCACTGTTAACTCAATATCCCCATTGGAGCCTCACTGTTTACACAATATCCCCATTGGAACCTCACTGTTTACTCAATATCCCCATTTGAACCTCACTGTTTACACAATATCCCCATTGGAACCTCACTGTTTACACAATATCCCCATTGGAACCTCACTGTTTACTCAATATCCCCATTTGAACATCACTGTTTACACAATATCCCCATTGGAACCTCACTGTTAACACAATATCCCCATTGGAATCTCACTGTTTACACAATGTCCCCATTGGAGCCTCACTGTTTACACAATATCCCCATTGGAGCCTCACTGTTTACACAATATCCCCATTGGAACCTCACTGTTTACTCAATATCCCCATTTGAACATCACTGTTTACACAATATCCCCATTTGAACCTCACTGTTTACTCAATATCCCCATTGGAACATCACTGTTTACACAATATCCCCATTGGAACCTCACTGTTAACACAATATCCCCATTGGAATCTCACTGTTTACACAATGTCCCCATTGGAGCCTCACTGTTTACACAATATCCCCATTGGAGCCTCACTGTTTACACAATATCCCCATTGGAACCTCACTGTTTACTCAATATCCCCATTGGAACCTCACTGTTTACACAATATCCCCATTGGAACCTCACTGTTTACTCAATATCCCCATTGGAGCCTCACTGTTTCCACAATATCCCCATTGGAACCTCACTGTTGACACAATATCCCCATTGGAACCTCACTGTTTACACAATATCCCCATTGGAACCTCATGTTTACTCAATATCCCCATTGGAACCTCACTGTTTACTCAATATCCCCATTGGAACCTCACTGTTTACACAATATCCCCATTGGAACCTCACTGTTTACTCAATATCCCCATTGGAACCTCACTGTTTACTCAATATCCCCATTGGAACCTCACTGTTTACTCAATATCCCCATTGGAGCCTCACTGTTTCCACAATATCCCCATTGGAACCTCACAGTTTACACAATATCCCCATTGGAACCTCACTGTTTACACAATATCCCCATTGGAACCTCACTGTTTACACAATATTCCCATTGGAGCCTCACTGTTTACACAATTTCCCCATTGGAACCTCACTGTTTACACAATATCCCCATTGGAACCTCACTGTTTACTCATTATCCCCATTGGAGCCTCACTGTTAACACAATATCCCCATTGGAACCTCACTGTTTACTCAATATCCCCATTGGAACCTCACTGTTTACTCAATATCCCCATTGGAGCCTCACTGTTAACACAATATCCCCATTGGAAGCTCACTGTTTACACAATATCCCCATTGGAACCTCACTGTTTACTCAATATCCCCATTGGAACCTCACTGTTTACTCAATATCCCCATTGGAACCTCACTGTTTACGCAATATCCCCATTGGAACCTCACTGTTTACACAATATTGCCATTTGAACCTCACTGATTACACAATATCCCCATTGGAACCTCACTGTTTACACAATATCCCCATTGGAACCTCACTGTTTACTCAATATCCCCATTGGAGCCTCACTGTTTCCACAATATCCCCATTGGAACCTCACTGTTTACACAATATCCCCATTGGAACCTCACTGTTTACTCAATATCCCCATTGGAACCTCACTGTTTACTCAATATCCCCATTGGAACCTCACTGTTTACTCAATATCCCCATTGGAGCCTCACTGTTTCCACAATATCCCCATTGGAACCTCACTGTTTCCACAATATCCCCATTGGAACCTCACTCTTTACACAATATCCCCATTGGAACCTCACTGTTTACACAATATCCCCATTGGAGCCTCACTGTTTCCACAATATCCCCATTGGAACCTCACTGTTTACACAATATCCCCATTGTAACCTCACTGTTTACACAATATCCCCATTGGAACCTCACTGTTTACTCAATATCCCCATTGGAACCTCACTGTTTACTCAATATCCCCATTGGAACCTCACTGTTTACTCAATATCCCCATTGGAACATCACTGTTTACACAATATCCCCATTGGAGCCTCACTGTTTACACAATATCCCCATTGGAACCTCACTGTTTACACAATATCCCCATTGGAACCTCACTGTTTACTCAATATCCCCATTGGAACCTCACTGTTTACTCAATATCCCCATTGGACCCTCACTGTTTACACAATATCCCCATTGGAGCCTCACTGGTTACACAATATCCCCATTGGAACCTCACTGTTTACACAATATCCCCATTGGACCCTCACTGTTTACTCAATATCCCCATTGGAACCTCACTGTTTACTCAATATCCCCATTGGAACCTCACTGTTTACACAATATCCCCATTGGAACCTCACTGTTTCCTCAATATCCCCATTGGAACATCACTGTTTACTCAATATCCCCATTGGAACCTCACTGTTTACTCAATATCCCCATTGGAACATCACTGTTTACACAATATCCCCATTGGAACCTCACTGTTTACACAATATCCCCATTGGAACCTCACTGTTTACTCAATATCCCCATTGGAACCTCACTGTTTACACAATATCCCCATTGGAACCTCACTGTTTACTCAATATCCCCATTGGAGCCTCACTGTTTCCACAATATCCCCATTGGAACCTCACTGTTTACACAATATCCCCATTGGAACCTCACTGTTTACACAATATCCCCATTGGAACCTCACTGTTTACTCAATATCCCCATTGGAACCTCACTGTTTACTCAATATCCCCATTGGAACCTCACTGTTTACTCAATATCCCCATTGGAACCTCACTGTTTACACAATATCCCCATTGGAACCTCACTGTTTACTCAATATCCCCATTGGAACCTCACTGTTTACACAATATTCCCATTGGAGCCTCACTGTTTACACAATTTCCCCATTGGAACCTCACTGTTTACACAATATCCCCATTGGAACCTCACTGTTTACTCATTATCCCCATTGGAGCCTCACTGTTAACACAATATCCCCATTGGAACCTCACTGTTTACTCAATATCCCCATTGGAACCTCACTGTTTACTCAATATCCCCATTGGAGCCTCACTGTTAACACAATATCCCCATTGGAAGCTCACTGTTTACACAATATCCCCATTGGAACCTCACTGTTTACTCAATATCCCCATTGGAACCTCACTGTTTACTCAATATCCCCATTGGAACCTCACTGTTTACGCAATATCCCCATTGGAACCTCACTGTTTACACAATATTGCCATTTGAACCTCACTGTTTACACAATATCCCCATTGGAACCTCACTGTTTACACAATATCCCCATTGGAACCTCACTGTTTACTCAATATCCCCATTGGAGCCTCACTGTTTCCACAATATCCCCATTGGAACCTCACTGTTTACACAATATCCCCATTGGAACCTCACTGTTTACTCAATATCCCCAATGGAACCTCACTGTTTACTCAATATCCCCATTGGAACCTCACTGTTTACTCAATATCCCCATTGGAGCCTCACTGTTTCCACAATATCCCCATTGGAACCTCACTGTTTCCACAATATCCCCATTGGAACCTCACTGTTTACACAATATCCCCATTGGAACCTCACTGTTTACACAATATCCCCATTGGAGCCTCACTGTTTCCACAATATCCCCATTGGAACCTCACTGTTTACACAATATCCCCATTGTAACCTCACTGTTTACACAATATCCCCATTGGAACCTCACTGTTTACTCAATATCCCCATTGGAACCTCACTGTTTACTCAATATCCCCATTGGAACCTCACTGTTTACTCAATATCCCCATTGGAACATCACTGTTTACACAATAACCCCATTGGAGCCTCACTGTTTACACAATATCCCCATTGGAACCTCACTGTTTACACAATATCCCCATTGGAACCTCACTGTTTCCTCAATATCCCCATTGGAACATCACTGTTTACTCAATATCCCCATTTGAACATCACTGTTTACACAATATCCCCATTTGAACCTCACTGTTTACTCAATATCCCCATTTGAACATCACTGTTTACACAATATCCCCATTGGAACCTCACTGTTAACACAATATCCCCATTGGAATCTCACTGTTTACACAATGTCCCCATTGGAGCCTCAATGTTTACACAATATCCCCATTGGAGCCTCACTGTTTACACAATATCCCCATTGGAACCTCACTGTTTACTCAATATCCCCATTGGAACCTCACTGTTTACACAATATCCCCATTGGAACCTCACTGTTTACTCAATATCCCCATTGGAGCCTCACTGTTTCCACAATATCCCCATTGGAACCTCACTGTTGACACAATATCCCCATTGGAACCTCACTGTTTACACAATATCCCCATTGGAACCTCATGTTTACTCAATATCCCCATTGGAACCTCACTGTTTACTCAATATCCCCATTGGAACCTCACTGTTTACACAATATCCCCATTGGAACCTCACTGTTTACTCAATATCCCCATTGGAACCTCACTGTTTACTCAATATCCCCATTGGAACCTCACTGTTTACTCAATATCCCCATTGGAGCCTCACTGTTTCCACAATATCCCCATTGGAACCTCACAGTTTACACAATATCCCCATTGGAACCTCACTGTTTACACAATATCCCCATTGGAACCTCACTGTTTACACAATATTCCCATTGGAGCCTCACTGTTTACACAATTTCCCCATTGGAACCTCACTGTTTACACAATATCCCCATTGGAACCTCACTGTTTACTCATTATCCCCATTGGAGCCTCACTGTTAACACAATATCCCCATTGGAACCTCACTGTTTACTCAATATCCCCATTGGAACCTCACTGTTTACTCAATATCCCCATTGGAGCCTCACTGTTAACACAATATCCCCATTGGAAGCTCACTGTTTACACAATATCCCCATTGGAACCTCACTGTTTACTCAATATCCCCATTGGAACCTCACTGTTTACTCAATATCCCCATTGGAACCTCACTGTTTACGCAATATCCCCATTGGAACCTCACTGTTTACACAATATTGCCATTTGAACCTCACTGATTACACAATATCCCCATTGGAACCTCACTGTTTACACAATATCCCCATTGGAACCTCACTGTTTACTCAATATCCCCATTGGAGCCTCACTGTTTCCACAATATCCCCATTGGAACCTCACTGTTTACACAATATCCCCATTGGAACCTCACTGTTTACTCAATATCCCCATTGGAACCTCACTGTTTACTCAATATCCCCATTGGAACCTCACTGTTTACTCAATATCCCCATTGGAGCCTCACTGTTTCCACAATATCCCCATTGGAACCTCACTGTTTCCACAATATCCCCATTGGAACCTCACTCTTTACACAATATCCCCATTGGAACCTCACTGTTTACACAATATCCCCATTGGAGCCTCACTGTTTCCACAATATCCCCATTGGAACCTCACTGTTTACACAATATCCCCATTGTAACCTCACTGTTTACACAATATCCCCATTGGAACCTCACTGTTTACTCAATATCCCCATTGGAACCTCACTGTTTACTCAATATCCCCATTGGAACCTCACTGTTTACTCAATATCCCCATTGGAACATCACTGTTTACACAATATCCCCATTGGAGCCTCACTGTTTACACAATATCCCCATTGGAACCTCACTGTTTACACAATATCCCCATTGGAACCTCACTGTTTACTCAATATCCCCATTGGAACCTCACTGTTTACTCAATATCCCCATTGGACCCTCACTGTTTACACAATATCCCCATTGGAGCCTCACTGGTTACACAATATCCCCATTGGAACCTCACTGTTTACACAATATCCCCATTGGAACCTCACTGTTTACTCAATATCCCCATTGGAACCTCACTGTTTACTCAATATCCCCATTGGAACCTCACTGTTTACACAATATCCCCATTGGAACCTCACTGTTTCCTCAATATCCCCATTGGAACATCACTGTTTACACAATATCCCCATTGGAACCTCACTGTTTACTCAATATCCCCATTGGAACCTCACTGTTTACTCAATATCTCCATTGGAACATCACTGTTTACACAATATCCCCATTGGAACCTCACTGTTTACTCAATATCCCCATTGGAACCTCACTGTTTACTCAATATTCCCATTGGAGCCTCACTGTTTACACAATTTCCCCATTGAAACCTCACTGTTTACACAATATCCCCATTGGAACTCACTGTTAACTCAATACCCCCATTGGAGCCTCACTGTTTACACAATATCCCCATTGGAACCTCACTGTTTACTCAATATCCCCATTTGAACCTCACTGTTTACACAATATCCCCATTGGAACCTCACTGTTTACTCAATATCCCCATTTGAACATCACTGTTTACACAATATCCCCATTGGAACCTCACTGTTAACACAATATCCCCATTGGAATCTCACTGTTTACACAATGTCCCCATTGGAGCCTCACTGTTTACACAATATCCCCATTGGAGCCTCACTGTTTACACAATATCCCCATTGGAACCTCACTGTTTACTCAATATCCCCATTGGAACCTCACTGTTTACACAATATCCCCATTGGAACCTCACTGTTTACTCAATATCCCCATTGGAGCCTCACTGTTTCCACAATATCCCCATTGGAACCTCACTGTTTACACAATATCCCCATTGGAACCTCACTGTTTACACAATATCCCCATTGGAACCTCACTGTTTACTCAATATCCCCATTGGAACCTCACTGTTTACTCAATATCCCCATTGGAACCTCACTGTTTACTCAATATCCCCATTGGAACCTCACTGTTTACACAATATCCCCATTGGAACCTCACTGTTTACTCAATATCCCCATTGGAACCTCACTGTTTACACAATATTCCCATTGGAGCCTCACTGTTTACACAATTTCCCCATTGGAACCTCACTGTTTACACAATATCCCCATTGGAACCTCACTGTTTACTCATTATCCCCATTGGAGCCTCACTGTTAACACAATATCCCCATTGGAACCTCACTGTTTACTCAATATCCCCATTGGAACCTCACTGTTTACTCAATATCCCCATTGGAGCCTCACTGTTAACACAATATCCCCATTGGAAGCTCACTGTTTACACAATATCCCCATTGGAACCTCACTGTTTACTCAATATCCCCATTGGAACCTCACTGTTTACTCAATATCCCCATTGGAACCTCACTGTTTACGCAATATCCCCATTGGAACCTCACTGTTTACACAATATTGCCATTTGAACCTCACTGTTTACACAATATCCCCATTGGAACCTCACTGTTTACACAATATCCCCATTGGAACCTCACTGTTTACTCAATATCCCCATTGGAGCCTCACTGTTTCCACAATATCCCCATTGGAACCTCACTGTTTACACAATATCCCCATTGGAACCTCACTGTTTACTCAATATCCCCAATGGAACCTCACTGTTTACTCAATATCCCCATTGGAACCTCACTGTTTACTCAATATCCCCATTGGAGCCTCACTGTTTCCACAATATCCCCATTGGAACCTCACTGTTTCCACAATATCCCCATTGGAACCTCACTGTTTACACAATATCCCCATTGGAACCTCACTGTTTACACAATATCCCCATTGGAGCCTCACTGTTTCCACAATATCCCCATTGGAACCTCACTGTTTACACAATATCCCCATTGTAACCTCACTGTTTACACAATATCCCCATTGGAACCTCACTGTTTACTCAATATCCCCATTGGAACCTCACTGTTTACTCAATATCCCCATTGGAACCTCACTGTTTACTCAATATCCCCATTGGAACATCACTGTTTACACAATAACCCCATTGGAGCCTCACTGTTTACACAATATCCCCATTGGAACCTCACTGTTTACACAATATCCCCATTGGAACCTCACTGTTTCCTCAATATCCCCATTGGAACATCACTGTTTACTCAATATCCCCATTGGAACCTCACTGTTTACTCAATATCCCCATTGGAACATCACTGTTTACACAATATCCCCATTGGAACCTCACTGTTTACTCAATATCCCCATTGGAACCTCACTGTTTACTCAATATCTCCATTGGAACATCACTGTTTACACAATATCCCCATTGGAACCTCACTGTTTACTCAATATCCCCATTGGAACCTCACTGTTTACTCAATATTCCCATTGGAGCCTCACTGTTTACACAATTTCCCCATTGAAACCTCACTGTTTACACAATATCCCCATTGGAACTCACTGTTAACTCAATACCCCCATTGGAGCCTCACTGTTTACACAATATCCCCATTGGAACCTCACTGTTTACTCAATATCCCCATTTGAACCTCACTGTTTACACAATATCCCCATTGGAACCTCACTGTTTACTCAATATCCCCATTTGAACATCACTGTTTACACAATATCCCCATTGGAACCTCACTGTTAACACAATATCCCCATTGGAATCTCACTGTTTACACAATGTCCCCATTGGAGCCTCACTGTTTACACAATATCCCCATTGGAGCCTCACTGTTTACACAATATCCCCATTGGAACCTCACTGTTTACTCAATATCCCCATTGGAACCTCACTGTTTACACAATATCCCCATTGGAACCTCACTGTTTACTCAATATCCCCATTGGAGCCTCACTGTTTCCACAATATCCCCATTGGAACCTCACTGTTTACACAATATCCCCATTGGAACCTCACTGTTTACACAATATCCCCATTGGAACCTCACTGTTTACTCAATATCCCCATTGGAACCTCACTGTTTACTCAATATCCCCATTGGAACCTCACTGTTTACTCAATATCCCCATTGGAACCTCACTGTTTACACAATATCCCCATTGGAACCTCACTGTTTACTCAATATCCCCATTGGAACCTCACTGTTTACACAATATTCCCATTGGAGCCTCACTGTTTACACAATTTCCCCATTGGAACCTCACTGTTTACACAATATCCCCATTGGAACCTCACTGTTTACTCATTATCCCCATTGGAGCCTCACTGTTAACACAATATCCCCATTGGAACCTCACTGTTTACTCAATATCCCCATTGGAACCTCACTGTTTACTCAATATCCCCATTGGAGCCTCACTGTTAACACAATATCCCCATTGGAAGCTCACTGTTTACACAATATCCCCATTGGAACCTCACTGTTTACTCAATATCCCCATTGGAACCTCACTGTTTACTCAATATCCCCATTGGAACCTCACTGTTTACGCAATATCCCCATTGGAACCTCACTGTTTACACAATATTGCCATTTGAACCTCACTGTTTACACAATATCCCCATTGGAACCTCACTGTTTACACAATATCCCCATTGGAACCTCACTGTTTACTCAATATCCCCATTGGAGCCTCACTGTTTCCACAATATCCCCATTGGAACCTCACTGTTTACACAATATCCCCATTGGAACCTCACTGTTTACTCAATATCCCCAATGGAACCTCACTGTTTACTCAATATCCCCATTGGAACCTCACTGTTTACTCAATATCCCCATTGGAGCCTCACTGTTTCCACAATATCCCCATTGGAACCTCACTGTTTCCACAATATCCCCATTGGAACCTCACTGTTTACACAATATCCCCATTGGAACCTCACTGTTTACACAATATCCCCATTGGAGCCTCACTGTTTCCACAATATCCCCATTGGAACCTCACTGTTTACACAATATCCCCATTGTAACCTCACTGTTTACACAATATCCCCATTGGAACCTCACTGTTTACTCAATATCCCCATTGGAACCTCACTGTTTACTCAATATCCCCATTGGAACCTCACTGTTTACTCAATATCCCCATTGGAACATCACTGTTTACACAATAACCCCATTGGAGCCTCACTGTTTACACAATATCCCCATTGGAACCTCACTGTTTACACAATATCCCCATTGGAACCTCACTGTTTACTCAATATCCCCATTGGAACCTCACCGTTTACTCAATATCCCCATTGGAACCTCACTGTTTACACAATATCCCCATTGGAGCCTCACTGGTTACACAATATCCCCATTGGAACCTCACTGTTTACACAATATCCCCATTGGAACCTCACTGTTTACTCAATATCCCCATTGGAACCTCACTGTTTACTCAATATCCCCATTGGAACCTCACTGTTTACACAATATCCCCATTGGAACCTCACTGTTTACTCAATATCCCCATTGGAACATCACTGTTTACTCAATATCCCCATTGGAACCTCACTGTTTACTCAATATCCCCATTGGAACCTCACTGTTTACACAATATCCCCATTGGAACCTCACTGTTTCCTCAATATCCCCATTGGAACCTCACTGTTTACTCAATATCTCCATTGGAACATCACTGTTTACACAATATCCCCATTGGAACCTCACTGTTTACTCAATATCCCCATTGGAACCTCACTGTTTACTCAATATTCCCATTGGAGCCTCACTGTTTGCACAATTTCCCCATTGGAACCTCACTGTTTACACAATATCCCCATTGGAACTCACTGTTAACTCAATATCCCCATTGGAGCCTCACTGTTTACACAATATCCCCATTGGAACCTCACTGTTTACTCAATATCCCCATTTGAACCTCACTGTTTACACAATATCCCCATTGGAACCTCACTGTTTACTCAATATCCCCATTTGAACATCACTGTTTACACAATATCCCCATTGGAACCTCACTGTTAACACAATATCCCCATTGGAATCTCACTGTTTACACAATGTCCCCATTGGAGCCTCACTGTTTACACAATATCCCCATTGGAGCCTCACTGTTTACACAATATCCCCATTGGAACCTCACTGTTTACTCAATATCCCCATTGGAACCTCACTGTTTACACAATATCCCCATTGGAACCTCACTGTTTACTCAATATCCCCATTGGAGCCTCACTGTTTCCACAATATCCCCATTGGAACCTCACTGTTTACACAATATCCCCATTGGAACCTCACTGTTTACACAATATCCCCATTGGAACCTCACTGTTTACTCAATATCCCCATTGGAACCTCACTGTTTACTCAATATCCCCATTGGAACCTCACTGTTTACTCAATATCCCCATTGGAACATCACGGTTTACACAATATCCCCATTGGAACCTCACTGTTGACTCAATATCCCCATTGGAACCTCACTGTTTACTCAATATCCCCATTGGAACCTCACTGTTTACTCAATATCCCCATTGGAGCCTCACTGTTTCCACAATATCCCCATTGGAACCTCACTGTTTACACAATATCCCCATTGGAACCTCACTGTTTACACAATATCCCCATTGGAACCTCACTGTTTACACAATATTCCCATTGGAGCCACACTGTTTACACAATTTCCCCATTGGAACCTCACTGTTTACACAATATCCCCATTGGAACCTCACTGTTTACTCATTATCCCCATTGGAGCCTCACTGTTAACACAATATCCCCATTGGAACCTCACTGTTTACTCAATATCCCCATTGGAACCTCACTGTTTACTCAATATCCCCATTGGAACCTCACTGTTTACACAATATCCCCATTGGAACCTCACTGTTTACTCAATATCCCCATTGGAACCTCACTGTTAACACAATATCCCCATTGGAACCTCACTGTTTACACAATATCCCCATTGGAACCTCACTGTTTACACAATATCCCCATTGGAACCTCACTGTTTACTCAATATCCCCATTGGAGCCTCACTGTTAACTCAATATCCCCATTGGAACCTCACTGTTTACTCAATATCCCCATTGGAACCTCACTGTTTACACAATATCCCCATTGGAACCTCACTGTTTACACAATATCCCCATTGGAACCTCACTGTTTACACAATATCCCCATTGGAACCTCACTGTTTACTCAATATCCCCATTGGAGCCTCACTGTTAACACAATATCCCCATTGGAACCTCACTGTTAACTCAATATCCCCATTGGAACCTCACTGTTTACACAATATCCCCATTGGAACCTCACTGTTTACTCAATATCCCCATTGGAACCTCACTGTTTACACAATATCCCCATTGGAACCTCACTGTTTATACAATATCCCCATTGGAGCCTCACTGTTTACTCAATATTCCCATTGGAACCTCACTGTTTACACAATATCCCCATTGGAGCTTCACTGTTTCCTCAATATCCCCATTGGAGCCTCACTGTTTCCTCAATATCCCCATTGGAACCTCACTGTTTACACAATATCCCCATTGGAACCTCACTGTTTACTCAATATCCCCATTGGAACCTCACTGTTAACTCAATATCCCCATTGGAACCTCACTGTTTACTCAATATCCCCATTGGAACCTCACTGTTTACAGAATATCCCCATTGGAGCCTCACTGTTTACACAATATCCCCATTGGAATCACACTGTTGACACAATATCCCTATTGGAGCCTCGCTGTTTACTCAATATCCCCATTGGAGCCTCACTGTTTACACAATATCCCCATTGGGACCTCACTGTTTACAAATTATCCCCATTGTGATCCCACTGTTCACTCAATATCCCGATTGGAACCTCACTGTTTACACAATATCCCCATTGGAACTCACTGTTAACACAATATCCCCATTTGAACCTCACTGTTTACACAATATCCCCATTGGAGCCTCACTGTTTACTCAATATCCCCATTGGAACATCACTGTTTACTCAATATCCCCATTGGAACCTCACTGTTAACACAATATCCCCCGTTGGAATCTCACTGTTGACACAATATCCCCATTGGAGCCTCGCTGTTTACTCAATATCCCCATTGGAACCTCACTGTTTACTCAACATCTCCATTGGAACCTCACTGTTTACTCAATATTCCCATTGGAACCTCACTGCTTACACAATATCCCCATTGGAACCACACTGTTTACACAATATCCCCATTGGAGCCTCACTGTTTACACAATATCCCCATTGGAACCTCACTGTTTACTCAATATCTCCATTGGAACCTCACTGTTTACTCAATATCCCCATTGGAACCTCACTGTTTACTCAATATCCCCATTGGAACCTCACTGTTTACTCAATATCTCCATTGGAACCTCACTGTTTACTCAATATCCCCATTGGAACCTCACTGTTTACTCAATATCCCCATTGGAACCTCACTGTTTACTCAATATCCCCATTGGAACCTCACTGTTTACTCAATATCTCCATTGGAACCTCACTGTTTACTCAATATCCCCATTGGAACCTCACGGTTTACTCAATATCCCCATTGGAACCTCACTGTTTACTCAATATCCCCATTGGAACCTCACTGTTTACTCAATATCCCCATTGGAACCTCACTGTTTACTCAATATCTCCATTGGAACCTCACTGTTTACTCAATATCCCCATTGGAACCTCACTGCTTACACAATATCCCCATTGGAACCACACTGTTTACACAATGTCCCCATTGGAGCCTCACTGTTTACACAATATCCCCATTGGGACCTCACTGTTTACTCAATATCCCCTTTGGAACCTCACTGTTTACACATGATCCTCATTGGAGCCACACGGTTTACACAATATCCCCATTGGAGCCTCACTGGTTACACAATATCCCCATTGGAGCCTCACTGGTTACACATTATCCCCATTGGAGCCTCACTGTTTACACAATATCCTCATTGGAGCCTCACTGTTTACACAATATCCCCATTGGAACCTCACTGTTTACTCAATATCCCCATTGGAACCTCACTGTTTACACAATGTTCCCATTGGAACCTCACTGCTTACACATTATCCCCATTGGAACCTCACTGTTTACACAATATCCCCATTGGAACCTCACTGTTTACTCAATATCCCCATTGGAGCCTCACTGTTTACTCAATATCCCCATTGGAGCCTCACTGTTTCCTCAATATCTCCATTGGAGCCTCACTGTTTACACAATATCCCCATTGGAGCCTCACTGGTTACACATTATCCCCATTGGAACCTCACTGTTTACACAATAGCTCAATTGGAGCCTCAGTGTTTACTCAATATCCCCATTGGAACCTCACTGTTTACACAATATCCCCATTGGAACCTCACTGTTTACACAATAGCTCAATTGGAATCTCACTGTTTACACAATATCCCCATTGGGACCTCACTGTTTACTCAATATCCCCATTGGAACCTCACTGTTGAAAGAATATCCCCATTGGAGCCTCACTGATTACACAATATCCCCATTGGAACCTCACTGTTGACACAATATCCCCATTGGAGCCTCACTGTTTACACAATATCCCCATTGGGACCTCACTGTTTACTCAATATCTCCATTGGAGCCTCACTGTTAACTCAATATCCCCATTGGAGCCTCACTGTTTACTCAATATCTCCATTGGGTCCTCACTGTTTACTCAATATCCCCATTGGAACCTCACTGTTTACACAATATCCCCATTGGAATCTCACTGTTAACACAATATCCCCATTGGAATCTCACTGTTTACACAATATCCCCATTGGAATCTCACTGTTTACACAATATCCCCATTGGGACCTCACTGTTTACACAATATCCCCATTGGAGCCTCACTGTTTACACAATATCCCCATTGGAGCCTCACTGTTTACACAATATCCCCATTGGGACCTCACTGTTTACACAATATCCCCATTGGAATCTCACTGTTTACACAATATCCCCATTGGAGCCTCACTGTTTACTCAATATCCCCATTGGAGCCTCACTGTTTACTCAATATCCCCATTGGAGCCTCACAGTTTCCTCAATATCCCCATTGGAACCTCACTGTTTACACAATAGCTCAATTGGAATCTCACTGTTTACACAATATCCCCATTGGGACCTCACTGTTTACTCAATATCCCCATTGGAGCCTCACTGTTTACACAATATCCCCATTGGGACCTCACTGTTTACTCAATATCTCCATTGGAGCCTCACTGTTTACACAATATCCCCATTGGAGCCTCAATGTTAACTCAATATCCCCATTGGAACCTCACTGTTTACACAATAGCTCAATTGGAATCTCACTGTTTACACAATATCCCCATTGGGACCTCACTGTTTACAAATTATCCCCATTGTGACCCCACTGCACACTCAATATCCCCATTGGGACCTCACTGTTTACACAATAACCCCATTGGAACCTCACTGTTTATTCAATATCACCATTGGACCCTCACTGTTTACACAATATCCCCATTGGAGTCTCACTGGTTACACAATATCCCCATTGGAACCTCAGTGTTTACTCAATATCCCCATTGGAACCTCAGTGTTTACTCAATATCCCCATTGGAACCTCACTGTTTACTCAATATCCCCGTTGGAACCTCACGGTTTACTCAATATTCCCATTGGAACCTCACTGTTTACTCAATATCCCCATTGGAACCTCACTGTTTACTTAATATCCCCATTGAAGCCTCACTGTTTACTCAATATCCCCATTGGAACCTCACTGTTTACTCAATATTCCCATTGGAACCTCACTGTTTACAAATTATTCCCATTGTGACCCCACTGTTCACTCAATATCCCCATTGGGACCTCACTGTTTACACAATATCCCCATTGGAACCTCAGTGTTTACTCAATATCCCCATTGGAACCTCAGTGTTTACTCAATATCTCCATTGGAACCTCACTGTTTACTCAATATCCCCATTGGAACCTCCGTGTTTACTCAATATCCCCATTAGAACCACAATATTTACTCAATGGCCCCATTACAACCTCAATGTTTACTCAATATCTCCATTGGAACCTCACTGTTTACACAATATCCCCATTGGAGTCTCACTGGTTACACAATATCGCCATTGGAACCTCAGTGTTTACTCAATATCCCCATTGGAATCTCACTGTTTACACAATATCCCCATTGGAGCCTCACTGTTTACACAATATCCCCATTGGAGCCTCACTGTTTACACAATATCCCCATTGGGACCTCACTGTTTACACAATATCCCCATTGGAGCCTCACTGTTAACTCAATATCCCCATTGGAACCTCACTGTTTACACAATAGTTCAATTGGAATCTCACTGTTTACACAATATCCCCATTGGGACCTCACTGTTTACACAATAGCTCAATTGGAATCTCACTGTTTGCACAATATCCCCATTGGGACCTCACTGTTTACAAATTATCCCCCTTGTGACCCCACTGTTCACTCAATATCCCCATTGGGACATCACTGTTTACACAATAACCCCATTGGAACCTCACTGTTTATTCAATATCACCATTGGAACCTCACTGTTTACACAATATCCCCATTGGAGCCTCACTGTTTCCTCAATATCCCCATTGGAGCCTCACAGTTTCCTCAATATCCCCATTGGAACCTCACTGTTTACACAATAGCTCAATTGGAATCTCACTGTTTACACAATATCCCCATTGGGACCTCACTGTTTACTCAATATCCCCATTGGAACCTCACTGTTTACACAATATCCCCATTGGAGCCTCACTGTTTACACAATATCCCCATTGGGACCTCACTGTTTACTCAATATCTCCATTGGAGCCTCACTGTTTACACAATATCCCCATTGGAGCCTCAATGTTAACTCAATATCCCCATTGGAACCTCACTGTTTACACAATAGCTCAATTGGAATCTCACTGTTTACACAATATCCCCATTGGGACCTCACTGTTTACAAATTATCCCCATTGTGACCCCACTGCACACTCAATATCCCCATTGGGACCTCACTGTTTACACAATAACCCCATTGGAACCTCACTGTTTATTCAATATCACCATTGGACCCTCACTGTTTACACAATATCCCCATTGGAGTCTCACTGGTTACACAATATCCCCATTGGAACCTCAGTGTTTACTCAATATCCCCATTGGAACCTCAGTGTTTACTCAATATCCCCATTGGAACCTCACTGTTTACTCAATATCCCCGTTGGAACCTCACGGTTTACTCAATATTCCCATTGGAACCTCACTGTTTACTCAATATCCCCATTGGAACCTCACTGTTTACTTAATATCCCCATTGAAGCCTCACTGTTTACTCAATATCCCCATTGGAACCTCACTGTTTACTCAATATTCCCATTGGAACCTCACTGTTTACAAATTATTCCCATTGTGACCCCACTGTTCACTCAATATCCCCATTGGGACCTCACTGTTTACACAATATCCCCATTGGAACCTCAGTGTTTACTCAATATCCCCATTGGAACCTCAGTGTTTACTCAATATCTCCATTGGAACCTCACTGTTTACTCAATATCCCCATTGGAACCTCCGTGTTTACTCAATATCCCCATTAGAACCACAATATTTACTCAATGGCCCCATTACAACCTCAATGTTTACTCAATATCTCCATTGGAACCTCACTGTTTACACAATATCCCCATTGGAGTCTCACTGGTTACACAATATCGCCATTGGAACCTCAGTGTTTACTCAATATCCCCATTGGAATCTCACTGTTTACACAATATCCCCATTGGAGCCTCACTGTTTACACAATACCCCCATTGGAATCTCACTGTTTACTCAATATCCCCATTGGAACCTCACTGTTTACACAATATCCCCATTGGAACCTCACTGTTTACACAATATCCCCATTGGAGCCTCACTGTTTACACAATATCCCCATTGGAGCCTCACTGTTTACACAATATCCCCATTGGAACCTCACTGTTTACTCAATATCCCCATTGGAACCTCACTGTTTACTCAATATCCCCATTGGAACCTCACTGTTTACACAATATCCCCATTGGAACCTCACTGTTTACTCAATATCCCCATTGGAACCTCACTGTTTACTCAGTATCTCCATTGGAACCTCACTGTTTACACAATATCCCCATTGGAACCTCACTGTTTACACAATATCCCCATTGGAACCTCACTGTTTACACAATATTCCCATTGGAGCCTCACTGTTTACACAATTTCCCCATTGGAACATCACTGTTTACACAATATCCCCATTGGAACCTCACTGTTTACTCAATATTCCCATTGGAACCTCACTGTTTACACAATATCCCCATTGGAGCTTCACTGTTTACACAATATCCCCATTGGAACCTCACTGTTTACTCAATATTCCCATTGGAACCTCACTGTTTACACAATATCACCATTGGAGCCTCACTGTTTACTCAATATTCCCATTGGAACCTCACTGTTTACACAATATCCCCATTGGAGCTTCACTGTTTACACAATATCCCCATTGGAACCTCACTGTTTACACAATATCCCCAGTGGAACCTCACTGTTTACTCAATATCCCCATTGGAACCTCACTGTTTACACAATATCCCCATTGGAGCCTCACTGTTTACACAATATCCCCATTGGAACCTCACTGTTTACACAATATCCCCAGTGGAACCTCACTGTTTACACAATATCCCCATTGGAACCTCACTGATTACACAATATCCCCATGGGAACCTCACTGTTTACTCAATATTCCCATTGGAACCTCACTGTTTACACAATATCCCCAGTGGTACCTCACTGTTTACTCAATATCCCCATTGGAACCTCACTGTTTACACAATATCCCCATTGGAACCTCACTGTTTACACAATATCCCCATGGGAGCCTCACTGTTTACTCAATATCCCCATTGGAACCTCACTGTTTACACAATATCCCCATTGGAACCTCACTGTTTACGCAATATCCCCATTGGAACCTCACTGTTTACTCAATATTCCCATTGGAGCTTCACTGTTTACTCAATATCCCCATTGGAGCCTCACTGTTTACTCAATATCCCCATTGGAACCTCACTGTTTACACAATATCCCCAGTTGAACCTCACTGTTTACTCAATATCCCCATTGGAGCCTCACTGTTTACTCAATATTCCCTTTGGAACCTCACTGTTTACACAATATCCCCATTGGAACCTCACTGTTTACACAATATCCCCATGGGAGCCTCACTGTTTACTCAATATCCCCATTGGAACCTCACTGTTTACACAATATCCCCATTGGAACCTCACTGTTTACGCAATATCCCCATTGGAACCTCACTGTTTACTCAATATTCCCATTGGAGCTTCACTGTTTACTCAATATCCCCATTGGAGCCTCACTGTTTACTCAATATCCCCATTGGAACCTCACTGTTTACACAATATCCCCAGTTGAACCTCACTGTTTACTCAATATCCCCATTGGAGCCTCACTGTTTACTCAATATTCCCTTTGGAACCTCACTGTTTACTCAATATCCCCATTGGAATCTCACTGTTTACTCAATATCCCCATTGGAGCCTCACTGTTGACTCAATATCTCCATTGGAACCTCACTGTTTGCACAATATCCCCATTGGAACCTCACTGTTTACTCAATATCCCCATTGGAACCTCACTGTTTACTCAATATCTCCATTGGAACCTCACTGTTCCTCAATATCCCCATTGGAACCTCACTGTTTACACAATATCTCCATTGGAAACTCACTGTTTACACAATATCTCCATTGGAACCTCACTGTTTGCACAATATCCCCATTGGAACCTCACTGTTTGCACAATATCCCCATTGGAACCTCACTGTTTACACAATATCCCCATTGGAGCCTCACTGTTTACACAATATCCCCATTGGAACCTCACTGTTTACTCAATATCTCCATTGGAACCTCACTGTTTACTCAATATCCCCATTGGAACCTCACTGTTTACTCAATATCCCCATTGGAACCTCACTGTTTACACAATATCCCCATTGGAACCTCACTGTTTGCACAATATCCCCATTGGAACCTCACTGTTTACACAATATCCCCATTGGAGCCTCACTGTTTACACAATATCCCCATTGGAACCTCACTGTTTACTCAATATCTCCATTGGAACCTCACTGTTTACTCAATATCCCCATTGGAACCTCACTGTTTACTCAATATCCCCATTGGAACCTCACTGTTTACTCAATATCTCCATTGGAACCTCACTGTTTACTCAATATCCCCATTGGAACCTCACTGTTTACTCAATATCCCCATTGGAACCTCACTGTTTACTCAATATCTCCATTCGAACCTCACTGTTTACTCAATATCCCCATTGGAACCTCACTGTTTACTCAATATCCCCATTGGAACCTCACTGTTGACACAATATCCCCATTGGAGCCTCACTGTTTACACAATATCCCCATTGGGACCTCACTGTTTACTCAATATCTCCATTGGAGCCTCACTGTTAACTCAATATCCCCATTGGAGCCTCACTGTTTACTCAATATCTCCATTGGGTCCTCACTGTTTACTCAATATCCCCATTGGAACCTCACTGTTTACACAATATCCCCATTGGAATCTCACTGTTAACACAATATCCCCATTGGAATCTCACTGTTTACACAATATCCCCATTGGAATCTCACTGTTTACACAATATCCCCATTGGGACCTCACTGTTTACACAATATCCCCATTGGAGCCTCACTGTTTACACAATATCCCCATTGGAGCCTCACTGTTTACACAATATCCCCATTGGGACCTCACTGTTTACACAATATCCCCATTGGAGCCTCACTGTTAACTCAATATCCCCATTGGAACCTCACTGTTTACACAATAGCTCAATTGGAATCTCACTGTTTACACAATATCCCCATTGGGACCTCACTGTTTACACAATAGCTCAATTGGAATCTCACTGTTTGCACAATATCCCCATTGGGACCTCACTGTTTACAAATTATCCCCCTTGTGACCCCACTGTTCACTCAATATCCCCATTGGGACATCACTGTTTACACAATAACCCCATTGGAACCTCACTGTTTATTCAATATCACCATTGGAACCTCACTGTTTACACAATATCCCCATTGGAGCCTCACTGTTTCCTCAATATCCCCATTGGAGCCTCACAGTTTCCTCAATATCCCCATTGGAACCTCACTGTTTACACAATAGTTCAATTGGAATCTCACTGTTTACACAATATCCCCATTGGGACCTCACTGTTTACTCAATATCCCCATTGGAACCTCACTGTTTACACAATATCCCCATTGGAGCCTCACTGTTTACACAATATCCCCATTGGGACCTCACTGTTTACTCAATATCTCCATTGGAGCCTCACTGTTTACACAATATCCCCATTGGAGCCTCAATGTTAACTCAATATCCCCATTGGAACCTCACTGTTTACACAATAGCTCAATTGGAATCTCACTGTTTACACAATATCCCCATTGGGACCTCACTGTTTACAAATTATCCCCATTGTGACCCCACTGCACACTCAATATCCCCATTGGGACCTCACTGTTTACACAATAACCCCATTGGAACCTCACTGTTTATTCAATATCACCATTGGACCCTCACTGTTTACACAATATCCCCATTGGAGTCTCACTGGTTACACAATATCCCCATTGGAACCTCAGTGTTTACTCAATATCCCCATTGGAACCTCAGTGTTTACTCAATATCCCCATTGGAACCTCACTGTTTACTCAATATCCCCGTTGGAACCTCACGGTTTACTCAATATTCCCATTGGAACCTCACTGTTTACTCAATATCCCCATTGGAACCTCACTGTTTACTTAATATCCCCATTGAAGCCTCACTGTTTACTCAATATCCCCATTGGAACCTCACTGTTTACTCAATATTCCCATTGGAACCTCACTGTTTACAAATTATCCCCATTGTGACCCCACTGTTCACTCAATATCCCCATTGGGACCTCACTGTTTACACAATATCCCCATTGGAACCTCAGTGTTTACTCAATATCCCCATTGGAACCTCAGTGTTTACTCAATATCTCCATTGGAACCTCACTGTTTACTCAATATCCCCATTGGAACCTCCGTGTTTACTCAATATCCCCATTAGAACCACAATATTTACTCAATGGCCCCATTACAACCTCAATGTTTACTCAATATCTCCATTGGAACCTCACTGTTTACACAATATCCCCATTGGAGTCTCACTGGTTACACAATATCGCCATTGGAACCTCAGTGTTTACTCAATATCCCCATTGGAATCTCACTGTTTACACAATATCCCCATTGGAGCCTCACTGTTTACACAATACCCCCATTGGAATCTCACTGTTTACTCAATATCCCCATTGGAACCTCACTGTTTACACAATATCCCCATTGGAACCTCACTGTTTACACAATATCCCCATTGGAGCCTCACTGTTTACACAATATCCCCATTGGAGCCTCACTGTTTACACAATATCCCCATTGGAACCTCACTGTTTACTCAATATCCCCATTGGAACCTCACTGTTTACTCAATATCCCCATTGGAACCTCACTGTTTACACAATATCCCCATTGGAACCTCACTGTTTACTCAATATCCCCATTGGAACCTCACTGTTTACTCAGTATCTCCATTGGAACCTCACTGTTTACACAATATCCCCATTGGAACCTCACTGTTTACACAATATCCCCATTGGAACCTCACTGTTTACACAATATTCCCATTGGAGCCTCACTGTTTACACAATTTCCCCATTGGAACCTCACTGTTTACACAATATCCCCATTGGAACCTCACTGTTTACACAATATCACCATTGGAGCCTCACTGTTTACTCAATATTCCCATTGGAACCTCACTGTTTACACAATATCCCCATTGGAGCTTCACTGTTTACACAATATCCCCATTGGAACCTCACTGTTTACACAATATCCCCAGTGGAACCTCACTGTTTACTCAATATCCCCATTGGAACCTCACTGTTTACACAATATCCCCATTGGAGCCTCACTGTTTACACAATATCCCCATTGGAACCTCACTGTTTACACAATATCCCCAGTGGAACCTCACTGTTTACACAATATCCCCATTGGAACCTCACTGATTACACAATATCCCCATGGGAACCTCACTGTTTACTCAATATTCCCATTGGAACCTCACTGTTTACACAATATCCCCAGTGGTACCTCACTGTTTACTCAATATCCCCATTGGAACCTCACTGTTTACACAATATCCCCATTGGAACCTCACTGTTTACACAATATCCCCATGGGAGCCTCACTGTTTACTCAATATCCCCATTGGAACCTCACTGTTTACACAATATCCCCATTGGAACCTCACTGTTTACGCAATATCCCCATTGGAACCTCACTGTTTACTCAATATTCCCATTGGAGCTTCACTGTTTACTCAATATCCCCATTGGAGCCTCACTGTTTACTCAATATCCCCATTGGAACCTCACTGTTTACACAATATCCCCAGTTGAACCTCACTGTTTACTCAATATCCCCATTGGAGCCTCACTGTTTACTCAATATTCCCTTTGGAACCTCACTGTTTACACAATATCCCCATTGGAACCTCACTGTTTACTCAATATCCCCATTGGAATCTCACTGTTTACTCAATATCCCCATTGGAGCCTCACTGTGTACTCAATATCTCCATTGGAACCTCACTGTTTGCACAATATCCCCATTGGAACCTCACTGTTTACTCAATATCCCCATTGGAACCTCACTGTTTACTCAATATCTCCATTGGAACCTCACTATTCCTCAATATCCCCATTGGAACCTCACTGTTTACACAATATCTCCATTGGAAACTCACTGTTTACACAATATCTCCATTGGAACCTCACTGTTTGCACAATATCCCCATTGGAACCTCACTGTTTGCACAATATCCCCATTGGAACCTCACTGTTTACACAATATCCCCATTGGAGCCTCACTGTTTACACAATATCCCCATTGGAACCTCACTGTTTACACAATATCCCCATTGGAACCTCAGTGTTAACACAATATCCCCATTGGAACCTCACTGTTTACACAATATCCCCATTGGAGCCTCACTGTTTACACAATATCCCCATTGGAACCTCACTGTTTACACAATATCCCCATTGGAGCCTCACTGTTTACTCAATATCTCCATTGGAACCTCACTGTTTACTCAATATCCCCATTGGAACCTCACTGTTTACTCAATATCCCCATTGGAACCTCACTGTTTACACAATATCCCCATTGGAACCTCACTGTTTGCACAATATCCCCATTGGAACCTCACTGTTTACACAATATCCCCATTGGAACCTCACTGTTTACTCAATATCTCCATTGGAACCTCACTGTTTACTCAATATCCCCATTGGAACCTCACTGTTTACTCAATATCCCCATTGGAACCTCACTGTTTACTCAATATCTCCATTGGAACCTCACTGTTTACTCAATATCCCCATTGGAACCTCACTGTTTACTCAATATCCCCATTGGAACCTCACTGTTTACTCAATATCTCCATTGGAACCTCACTGTTTACTCAATATCCCCATTGGAACCTCACTGTTTACTCAATATCCCCATTGGAACCTCACTGTTGAAAGAATATCCCCATTGGAGCCTCACTGATTACACAATATCCCCATTGGAACCTCACTGTTTACACAATATCCCCATTGGAGCCTCACTGTTTACACAATATCCCCATTGGGACCTCACTGTTTACTCAATATCTCCATTGGAGCCTCACTGTTAACTCAATATCCCCATTGGAGCCTCACTGTTTACTCAATATCTCCATTGGGTCCTCACTGTTTACTCAATATCCCCATTGGAACCTCACTGTTTACACAATATCCCCATTGGAATCTCACTGTTAACACAATATCCCCATTGGAATCTCACTGTTTACACAATATCCCCATTGGAATCTCACTGTTTACACAATATCCCCATTGGGACCTCACTGTTTACACAATATCCCCATTGGAGCCTCACTGTTTACACAATATCCCCATTGGAGCCTCACTGTTTACACAATATCCCCATTGGGACCTCACTGTTTACACAATATCCCCATTGGAGCCTCACTGTTAACTCAATATCCCCATTGGAACCTCACTGTTTACACAATAGCTCAATTGGAATCTCACTGTTTACACAATATCCCCATTGGGACCTCACTGTTTACACAATAGCTCAATTGGAATCTCACTGTTTACACAATATCCCCATTGGGACCTCACTGTTTACAAATTATCCCCCTTGTGACCCCACTGTTCACTCAATATCCCCATTGGGACATCACTGTTTACACAATAACCCCATTGGAACCTCACTGTTTATTCAATATCACCATTGGAACCTCACTGTTTACACAATATCCCCATTGGAGCCTCACTGTTTCCTCAATATCCCCATTGGAGCCTCACAGTTTCCTCAATTTCCCCATTGGAACCTCACTGTTTACACAATAGCTCAATTGGAATCTCACTGTTTACACAATATCCCCATTGGGACCTCACTGTTTACTCAATATCCCCATTGGAACCTCACTGTTTACACAATATCCCCATTGGAGCCTCACTGTTTACACAATATCCCCATTGGGACCTCACTGTTTACTCAATATCTCCATTGGAGCCTCACTGTTTACACAATATCCCCATTGGAGCCTCAATGTTAACTCAATATCCCCATTGGAACCTCACTGTTTACACAATAGCTGAATTGGAATCTCACTGTTTACACAATATCCCCATTGGGACCTCACTGTTTACAAATTATCCCCATTGTGACCCCACTGCACACTCAATATCCCCATTGGGACCTCACTGTTTACACAATAACCCCATTGGAACCTCACTGTTTATTCAATATCACCATTGGACCCTCACTGTTTACACAATATCCCCATTGGAGTCTCACTGGTTACACAATATCCCCATTGGAACCTCAGTGTTTACTCAATATCCCCATTGGAACCTCAGTGTTTACAAATTATCCCCATTGTGACCCCACTGTTCACTCAATATCCCCATTGGGACCTCACTGTTTACACAATATCCCCATTGGAACCTCAGTGTTTACTCAATATCCCCATTGGAACCTCACATATTACTCAATATTCCCATTGGAACCTCACTGTTTACAAATTATCCCCATTGTGACCCCACTGTTCACTCAATATCCCCATTGGGACCTCACTGTTTACACAATATCCCCATTGGAACCTCAGTGTTTACTCAATATCCCCATTGGAACCTCAGTGTTTACTCAATATCTCCATTGGAACCTCACCGTTTACTCAATATCCCCATTGGAACCTCCGTGTTTACTCAATATCCCCATTAGAACCACAATATTTACTCAATGGCCCCATTACAACCTCAATGTTTACTCAATATCTCCATTGGAACCTCACTGTTTACACAATATCCCCATTGGAGTCTCACTGGTTACACAATATCGCCATTGGAACCTCAGTGTTTACTCAATATCTCCATTGGAATCTCACTGTTTACACAATATCCCCATTGGAGCCTCACTGTTTACACAATACCCCCATTGGAATCTCACTGTTTACTCAATATCCCCATTGGAACCTCACTGTTTAGACAATATCCCCATTGGAACCTCACTGTTTACACAATATCCCCATTGGAGCCTCACTGTTTACACAATATCCCCATTGGAGCCTCACTGTTTACACAATATCCCCATTGGAACCTCACTGTTTACTCAATATCCCCATTGGAACCTCACTGTTTACTCAATATCCCCATTGGAACCTCACTGTTTACACAATATCCCCATTGGAACCTCACTGTTTACTCAATATCCCCATTGGAACCTCACTGTTTACTCAATATCTCCATTGGAACCTCACTGTTTACACAATATCCCCATTGGAACCTCACTGTTTACACAATATCCCCATTGGAACCTCACTGTTTACACAATATTCCCATTGGAGCCTCACTGTTTACACAATTTCCCCATTGGAACCTCACTGTTTACACAATATCCCCATTGGAACCTCACTGTTTACTCAATATCCCCATTGGAGCCTCACTGTTAACACAATATCCCCATTGGAACCTCACTGTTTACTCAATATCCCCATTGGAACCTCACTGTTTACTCAATATCCCCATTCGAGCCTCACTGTTAACACAATATCCCCATTGGAACCTCACTGTTTACTCAGTATCCCCATTGGAATCTCACTGTTTACTCAATATCCCCATTGGAATCTCACTGTTTACTCAATATCCCCATTGGAACCTCACTGTCTACACAATATCCCCATTGGACCCTCACTGTTTACACAATATCTCCATTGGAATCTCACTGTTTACACAATATCCCCATTGGAATCTCACTGTTTACTCAATATCCCCATTGGAATCTCACTGTTTACTCAATATCCCCATTGGAACCTCACTGTTTTCTGAATATCCCCATGGGAACCTCACTGTTTACACAATATCCCCATTGGAATCTCACTGTTTACACAATATCTCTATTGGAATCTCACTGTTTACACAATATCCCCATTGGAATCTCACTGTTTACACAATATCTCCATTGGAATCTCACTGTTTACACAATATCCCCATTGGAACCTCACTGTTTACACAATATCCCCATTGGAATCTCACTGTTTACACAATTTCCCCATTGGAACCTCACTGTTTACTCAATATCCCCATTGGAATCTCACTGTTTACACAATATCCCCATTGGAACCTCACTGTTTACTCAATATCACCATTGGAATCTCACTGTTTACACAATTTCCCCATTGGAACCTCACTGTTTACACAATATCACCATTGGAATCTCACTGTTTACACAATATCTCCATTGGAATCTCACTGTTTACACAATATCCCCATTGGAATCTCACTGTTTACTCAATATCCCCATTGGAACCTCACTGTTTACACAATATCCCCATTGGAACCTCACTGTTTACTCAATATCACCATTGGAATCTCACTGTTTACACAATTTCCCCATTGGAACCTCACTGTTTACACAATATCACCATTGGAATCTCACTGTTTACACAATATCCCCATTGGAATCTCACTGTTTACTCAATATCCCCATTGGAACCTCACTGTTTACACAATATCCCCATTGAAATCTCACTGTTTACTCAATATCACCATTGGAATCTCACTGTTTACACAATATCTCCATTGGAATCTCACTGTTTACACAATATCCCCATTGGAATCTCACTGTTTACTCAATATCCCCATTGGAACCTCACTGTTTACACAATATCCCCATTGGAACCTCACTGTTTACACAATATCCCCATTGGAACCTCACTGTTTACTCAATATCCCCATTGGAATCTCACTGTTTACACAATATCCCCATTGGAATCTCACTGTTTACTCAATATCCCCATTGGAACCTCACTGTTTACACAATATCCCCATTGGAACCTCACTGTTTACTCAATCTCCCCATTGGAACCTCACTGTTTACACAATATCCCCATTGGAACCTCACTGTTTACTCAATATCCCCATTGGAGCCTCACTGTTTACACAATATCCCGATTGGAGCCTCACTGTTTACACAATATCCCGATTGGAATCTCACTGTTTACACAATATCTCCACCGGAACCTCACTGTTTACACAATATCCCCATTGGAGCCTCACTGTTTACACAATATCCCCATTGGAACCTCACTGTTTACACAATATCCCCATTGGAGCCTCACTGTTTACACAATATCCCCATTGGAACCTCACTTTTTACACAATATTCCCATTGGAACCTCACTTTTTACACAATATTCCCACTGGAACCTCACTGTTTACGCAATATCCCCATTGGAACCTCACTGTTTACACAATATCCCCATTGGAGCCTCACTGTTTACACAATATCCCGATTGGAACCTCACTGTTTACACAATATCCCCATTGGAACCTCACTGTTTACTCAATATCTCCATTGGAATCTCACTGTTTACACAATATCCCCATTGGAACCTCACGGTTTACACAATATCTCCATTGGAACCTCACTGTTTACTCAATATCACCATTGGAACCTCACTGTTTGCTCAATATCTCCATTGGAACCTCACTGTTTGCTCAATATCCCCATTGGAACCTCACGGTTTACACAATATCTCCATTGGAGCCTCACTGTTTACACAATATCTCCATTGGAACCTCACTGTTTACACAATATCCCCATTGGAACATCACTGTTTGCTCAATATCTCCATTGGAACCTCAGTGTTTACTCAATATCACCATTGGAACCTCACTGTTTACACAATATCCCCATTAGAACCTCAGTGTTTACTCAATATCCCCATTGGAACCTCACTGTTTACACAATATCTCAATTGGAATCTCACTGTTTACACAATATCCCCATTGGAGCCTCACTGTTTACTCAATATTCCCATTGGAGCCTCACTGTTTACTCAATATTCCCATTGGAGCCTCACTGTTTACACAATATCTCCATTGGAACCTCACTGTTCACTCAATATCCCCATTGGAACCTCACTGTTTACACAATATCCCCATTGGAACCTCACTCTTCACTCAATATCCCCATTGGAATCTCACTGTTTACACAATATCCCCATTGGAACCTCACTGTTCACTCAATATCCCCATTGGAACCTCACTGTTTACACAATATCCCCATTGGAACCTCACTGTTTACACAATATCTCCATTGGAACCTCACTCTTCACTCAATATCCCCATTGGAATCTCACTGTTTACTCAATATCCCCATTGGAACCTCACTGTTTACACAATATCCCCATTGGAACCTCAGTGTTTACTCAATATCCCCATTGGAGCCTCACTGTTTACACAATATCCCGATTGGAGCCTCACTGTTTACACAATATCCCGATTGGAATCTCACTGTTTACACAATATCTCCACAGGAACCTCACTGTTTACACAATATCCCCATTGGAGCCTCACTGTTTACACAATATCCCCATTGGAACCTCACTGTTTACACAATATCCCCATTGGAGCCTCACTGTTTACACAATATCCCCATTGGAACCTCACTTTTTACACAATATTCCCATTGGAACCTCACTTTTTACACAATATTCCCACTGGAACCTCACTGTTTACGCAATATCCCCATTGGAACCTCACTGTTTACACAATATCCCCATTGGAACAACACTGTTTACACAATATCCCCATTGGAGCCTCACTGTTTACACAATATCCCGATTGGAACCTCACTGTTTACACAATATCTCCATTGGAATCTCACTGTTTACACAATATCCCCATTGGAACCTCACGGTTTACACAATATCTCCATTGGAACCTCACTGTTTACTCAATATCACCATTGGAACCTCACTGTTTGCTCAATATCTCCATTGGAACCTCACTGTTTGCTCAATATCCCCATTGGAACCTCACGGTTTACACAATATCTCCATTTGAGCCTCACTGTTTACACAATATCTCCATTGGAACCTCACTGTTTACACAATATCCCCATTGGAACATCACTGTTTGCTCAATATCTCCATTGGAACCTCAGTGTTTACTCAATATCACCATTGGAACCTCACTGTTTACACAATATCCCCATTGGAACCTCAGTGTTTACTCAATATCCCCATTGGAACCTCACTGTTTTCACAATATCTCAATTGGAAACTCACTGTTTACACAATATCCCCATTGGAGCCTCACTGTTTACTCAATATTCCCATTGGAGCCTCACTGTTTACTCAATATTCCCATTGGAGCCTCACTGTTTACACAATATCTCCATTGGAACCTCACTGTTCACTCAATATCCCCATTGGAACCTCACTGTTTACACAATATCCCCATTGGAACCTCACTCTTCACTCAATATCCCCATTGGAATCTCACTGTTTACACAATATCCCCATTGGAACCTCACTGTTCACTCAATATCCCCATTGGAACCTCACTGTTTACACAATATCCCCATTGGAACCTCACTGTTTACACAATATCTCCATTGGAACCTCACTCTTCACTCAATATTCCCATTGGAATCTCACTGTTTACTCAATATCCCCATTGAAACCTCACTGTTTACACAATATCCCCATTGGAACCTCACTGTTTACACAATATCCCCATTGGAACCACACTGTTTACTCAATACCCCAATTGGAGCCTCACTGTTTACACAATATCCCCACTGGAACCTCACTGTTTACTCAATATCCCCATTGGAACCTCACTGTTTACTCAATATCCCCATTGGAACCTCACTGTTTACTCAATATCCCAATTGGAGCCTCACTGTTTACACAATATCTCCATTGGAACCTCACTGTTCACTCATTATCCCCATTGGAACCTCACTGTTCACTCAATATCCCCATTGGAACCTCACTGTTTACACAATATCCCCATTGGAACCTCACTGTTTACACAATATCCCCATTGGAACCACACTGTTTACTCAATACCCCAATTGGAGCCTCACTGTTTACACAATATCCCAATTGGAGCCTCACTGTTTACACAATATCCCCATTGGAACCTCACTGTTTACACAATATCCCCATTGGAGCCTCACTGTTTACTCAATATTCCCATTGGAACCTCACTGTTTACACAATATCCCCATTGGAGCTTCACTGTTTACACAATATCCCCATTGGAACCTCACTGTTTACTCAATATTCCCATTGGAACCTCACTGTTTACACAATATCCCCATTGGAGCTTCACTGTTTACACAATATCCCCAGTGGCACCTCACTGTTTACTCAATATCCCCATTGGAACCTCACTGTTTACACAATATCCCCATTGGAATCTCACTGTTTACACAATATCCCCATGGGAACCTCACTGTTTACTCAATATCCCCATTGGAACCTCACTGTTTACACAATATCCCCATGGGAACCTCACTGTTTCCTCAATATCTCCATTGGAACCTCACTCTTTACACAATATCCCCATTGGAACCTCACTGTTTACACAATATCCCCATTGGAACCTCACTGTTTACACAATATCCCCATTGGAGCCTCACTGTTTACACAATATCCCCATGGGAACCTCACTGTTTACTCAATATTCCCATTGGAACCTCACTGTTTACACAATATCCCCATTGGAACCTCACTGTTTACACAATATCCCCATGGGAACCTCACTGTTTACTCAATATCCCCATTGGAACCTCACTGTTTACACAATATCCCCATTGGAACCTCACTGTTTACACAATATCCCCATTGGAGCCTCATTGTTTACTCAATATCCCCATTGGAACCTCACTGTTTACACAATATCCCCAGTTGAACCTCACTGTTTACTCAATATCCCCATTGGAGCCTCACTGTTTACTCAATATTCCCTTTGGAACCTCACTGTTTACACAATATCCCCATTGGAGCTTCACTGTTTCCTCAATATCCCCATTGGAGCCTCACTGTTTACTCAATATCCCCATTGGAACCTCACTGTTTACTCAATATCCCCATTGGAGCCTCACTGTTTACTCAATATCTCCATTCGAACCTCACTGTTTACTCAATATCCCCATTGGAATCTCACTGTTTACTCAATATCCCCATTGGAGCCTCACTGTTTACTCAATATCTCCATTGGAACCTCACTGTTTGCACAATATCCCCATTGGAACATCACTGTTTCCTCAATATCCCCATTGGAACCTCACTGTTTACTCAATATCTCCATTGGAACCTCACTGTTTACTCAATATCCCCATTGGAACCTCACTGTTGAAAGAATATCCCCATTGGAGCCTCACTGTTTACACAATATCCCCATTGGAATCTCACTGTTGACACAATATCCCCATTGGAGCCTCGCTGTTTACTCAATATCCCCATTGGAGCCTCACTGTTTCCTCAATATCCCCATTGGAGCCTCACTGTTTCCTCAATATCCCCATTGGAACCTCACTGTTTACACAATATCCCCATTGGAGCCTCACTGTTTACACAATATCCCCATTGGAGCCTCACTGTTTACACAATATCCCCATTGGGACCTCACTGTTTACTCAATATCTCCATTGGAACCTCACTGTTAACTCAATTTCCCCATTGGAACCTCACTGTTTACACAATATCTCCATTGGGTCCTCACTGTTTACTCAATATCCCCATTGGAACCTCACTGTTTACACAATATCCCCATTGGAATCTCACTGTTAACACAATATCCCCATTGGAATCTCACTGTTTACACAATATCCCCATTGGAATCTCACTGTTTACACAATATCCCCATTGGGACCTCACTGTTTACACAATATCCCCATTGGAGCCTCACTGTTTACACAATATCCCCATTGGAGCCTCACTGTTTACACAATATCCCCATTGGGACCTCACTGTTTACACAATATCCCCATTGGAGCCTCACTGTTAACTCAATATCCCCATTGGAACCTCACTGTTTACACAATAGCTCAATTGGAATCTCACTGTTTACACAATATCCCCATTGGGACCTCACTGTTTACAAATTATCCCCATTGTGACCCCACTGTTCACTCAATATCCCCATTGGGACATCACTGTTTACCCAATAACCCCATTGGAACCTCACTGTTTATTCAATATCACCATTGGAACCTCACTGTTTACACAATATCCCCATTGGAGCCTCACTGTTTCCTCAATATCCCCATTGGAGCCTCACAGTTTCCTCAATATCCCCATTGGAACCTCACTGTTTACACAATAGCTCAATTGGAATCTCACTGTTTACACAATATCCCCATTGGGACCTCACTGTTTACTCAATATCCCCATTGGAACCTCACTGTTTACACAATATCCCCATTGGAGCCTCACTGTTTACACAATATCCCCATTGGGACCTCACTGTTTACTCAATATCTCCATTGGAGCCTCACTGTTTACACAATATCCCCATTGGAGCCTCACTGTTAACTCAATATCCCCATTGGAACCTCACTGTTTGCACAATAGCTCAATTGGAATCTCACTGTTTACACGATATCCCCATTGGGACCTCACTGTTTACACAATAACCCCATTGGAACCTCACTGTTTATTCAATATCACCATTGGACCCTCACTGTTTACACAATATCCCCATTGGAGTCTCACTGGTTACACAATATCCCCATTGGAACCTCAGTGTTTACTCAATATCCCCATTGGAACCTCAGTGTTTACTCAATATCCCCATTGGAACCTCACTGTTTACTCAATATCCCCGTTGGAACCTCACGGTTTACTCAATATTCCCATTGGAACCTCACTGTTTACTCAATATCCCCATTGGAACCTCACTGTTTACTTAATATCCCCATTGAAGCCTCACTGTTTACTCAATATCCCCATTGGAACCTCACTGTTTACTCAATATTCCCATTGGAACCTCACTGTTTACAAATTATCCCCATTGTGACCCCACTGTTTACACAATATTCCCATTGGAACCTCAGTGTTTACTCAATATCTCCATTGGAACCTCACTGTTTACTCAATATCCCCATTGGAACCTCACTGTTTACTCAATATTCCCATTGGAACCTCAGTGTTTACTCAATATCTCCATTGGAATCTCACTGTTTACACAATATCCCCATTGGAACCTCAGTGTTTACTCAATATCTCCATTGGAACCTCACTGTTTACTCAATATCCCCATTGGAACCTCACTGTTTACTCAATATCCCCATTGGAACCTCACTGTTTACTCAATATTCCCATTGGAACCTCACTGTTTACAAATTATCCCCATTGTGACCCCACTGTTTACACAATATCCCCATTGGAACCTCAGTGTTTACTCAATATCTCCATTGGAACCTCACTGTTTACACAATATCCCCATTGGAACCTCAGTGTTTACTCAATATCCCCATTGGAACCTCAGTGTTTACTCAATATCCCCATTGGGACCTCACTGTTTACACAATATCCCCATTGGAACCTCAGTGTTTACTCAATATCCCCATTGGAACCTCAGTGTTTACTCAATATCTCCATTGGAACCTCACTGTTTACTCAATATCCCCATTGGAACCTCCGTGTTTACTCAATATCCCCATTAGAACCTCAATATTTACTCAATGGCCCCATTACAACCTCAATGTTTGCTCAATATCCCCATTGGAACCTCACTTTTCACTCAATATCTCCATTGGAACCTCACTGTTTACACAATATCCCCATTGTAATCTCACTGTTTACACAATATCCCCATTGGAGCCTCACTGTTTACACAATACCCCCATTGGAATCTCACTGTTGACACAATATCCCCATTGGAGCCTCACTTTTTACTCAATATCCACATTGGAACCTCACTGTTTACACAATATCCCCATTGGAATCTCACTGTTTACACAATATCCCCATTGGAGCCTCACTGTTTACACAATATCCCCATTGGAATCTCACTGTTTACTCAATATCCCCATTGGAACCTCTCTGTTTACACAACGTCCCCATTAGAACCTCAACGTTTACTCAATATCCCCAGTAGAACCTCAATGTGTCGTCCATATCCCCAAACACTCTAGCAAGTCATCCCCCCCACCCCCAAGGAGATTCCAGTTTTTCCCACCACCCCTAGTACTGGCCCAATGCCCTAAGAGTATGAAATCCTCCCCCTCACACCAGCTTTTCAGCCACATATTCATGCTACATATCCTGTTGGTTCTACTCTGACTAGGATGTGGTATTGGTAGTAATCCTCAGATAACTGCCTGCGCACGCTGCCTGCTTTAGCACATGCATGACATGTTTGCCCAAGCTGCATGAGAAGTGGTTGAACAAAATCTGGCCGACATTTTTGACATCGCGGACAGTGCTTGGGGCCCAGTTTTGCAACCTGAACCTTTGAAGTGATTTTCAAGCAGGTGAACTTTGCTGGTGTCAGTTCATTCCTTGGTTTGGGTAGCATGATCATTTTAAGTAAATTTGCATGTATTTTCTTTTGCTCTAATTATTATGAGGAGACTTTGACACACCAGGACACACCTACACATCAGGACATCCTACATTTCAGCTATAAATTTTAAAGTTACATTTCCATTTGCTAGTGAGGCCATTAGTCTCTATTTCTGATCAGCAGACCAAACTTGATTCTGCTATGTAAAAGATGCTTTCGCACAATATCTATCTGTCGCACTCATTACATTTTGTTTCCACGATGGCGCTGGATTAAAGTGATTTATTGCAAGCTGTGCACAGCATCAAATGACATTTTGTGTTGCTTAATATTTCTTACTTTGACTTGCAACCTGAAACTGACCAGCACTGCCTGATGTCCAAACAACTGAACTCTGAATGACCGGAAACTGACCAGCACTGCCTGATGTCCAAACAACTGAACTCTGAATGACCTGAAGGGTGTTGGCTTAAAAATTGGACTCGGCTGTCTTTGAAGGGCCAGGGCTTCAGCTTAAGACATTGAGAATAATATGGTTCAACACTACAGTCCTTTTAATTCATATATCTGGGGATCTGCTGGTGTCAAATAAATGAACTACAGGGTAGGGCACCGAGGTTTGTCCTTCATCTTAATAAGTATGAAAATTGATCATAAACAAGATCTAAAAATCAATCCTCGCAACGAAAGTAATAATGAAACAAACAAAAATCAGGGTTGAAAGTGCTTGTTAAAATAACCAGAAGACAAAGAACAAAGGGTGTTAGGAATTGGTAAATGAGATACTGTCAATGGATCAAATCAAAACTAGTTGAAAGAAATACAAATAGATGTGAGTTAAAGCAATTATAAAAAGAAAAGGATGTCTGATTAAAATATATTCCAAAGGTAGAAGTAGAAGAAACTGAAAAGAACACAATGTTATTTAATTATGATGATTAGAAAGGTGAATTTAACTCCTCAGGTTCAGCCAGCAAGGGCATCATTTACATGGAATGCTGAGGTAAACACACCAGACAACAAGAAAGCTGATTCTGTGTTTGCTCTGTGCTGAGATAGCTGATCTCAGATGTGCTGTCCGGGCACATATGATGAAGGGGAAGGATGCCTGTAGAACTATTATTATTCTTCATCAGCCCCTCGGGATTGAGGCTGACTTGTTTCTAATCTGGTTCGAGCGGTTCTGAGATGGCTGATAAGTCCAGTGCACGATCTGCAGACTCTGCCACGTGCAGGGTTAGCTGGTGTTTGAAGGGTTGGGTGAATGGTGGTGTTTGGAGGTTCCTGTAACTCCTCTAAATGCCTCCACTTTGCCCCCGCACCTTCCAAACAACGTCACTCATGCCTTCCCAAGTTAGCCTCCTTCATTTTGATCAGTCACAAGCCAGGATCTCCCTTATGCCAACCATTATAATTGACTTCTTTGAGTGTACTCCTGAGAACCCCTGCCACAAAGAGGTTTGAGTAGAGCAGTTGTTTCAGGAGTCCCCTGTCAGAGAATGTCCCGCCCAGTGGAGTTGAACAAAGAACAAACAAAGAACAAAGAACAGTACAGCACAGGAAACGGGCCCTTCGGCCCTCCAAGCCTGTGCCGCTCCTTGGTCCAACAAGACCAATCGTTTGTATCCCTCCATTCCCAAACTGCTCATGTGACTATCCAGGTAAGTCTTAAACGATGTCAGCGTGCCTGCCTCCACCACCCTACTTGGCAGCGGATTCCAGGCCCCCACCACCCTCTGTGTAAAAAACATCTCTCTAACATCTGAGTTATACTTCGCCCCTCTCACCTTGAGCCCGTGACCCCTCATGATCGTCACTTCTGATCTGGGAAAAAGCTTCCCACCGTTCACCCTATCTATCCCCTTCATAATATTGTACACCTCTATTAGATCTCCCCTCATTCTCCGTCTTTCCAGGGAGAACAAGCCCAGTTTACCCAATCTCTCCTCATAGCTAAGACCCTCCATACCAGGCAACATCCTGGTAAACCTTCTCTGCACTCTCTCTAATGCCTCCATGTCCTTCTGGTAGTGCGGCGACTAGAACTGGACGCAGTACTCCAAATGTGGCCTAACCAGCGTTCTATACAGCTGCATCATCAGACTCCAGCATTTATACTCTATACCCCATCCCATAAAGGCAAGCATACCATATGCCTTCTTCACCACCTTCTCCACCTGTGTTGTCACCTTCAAGGATTTGTGGACTTGCACACCTAGGTCCCTCTGTGTTTCTATACTCTTGATGACTCTGCCATTTATTGTATAACTCCTCCCTACATTATTTCTTCCAAAATGCATCACTTCACATTTATCCAGATTAAATTCCATCTGCCACCTCTCCGTCCAATTTTCCAGCCGATCTATATCTTGCTGTATTGCCCGACAATGCTCATCGCTATCCGCAAGTCCAGCCATCTTCGTGTCATCCACAAACTTGCTGATAACACCAGTTACACATTCTTCCAAATCATTTATATATATCACAAATAGCAGAGGTCCCAGTATAGAGCCCTGCGGAACACCACTGGTCACAGACCTCCAGCCGGAAAAAGACCCTTCAACCGCTACCCTCTGTCTCCTATGGCCAAGCCAGTTCTCCACCCATCGAGCCACTTCTCCTTGTATCCCATGAGCCTTAACCTTCTTAACCAACCTGCCATGTGGGACTTTGTCAAATGCCTTACTGAAATCCATATAGACGACATCCACGGCCCTTCCTTCGTCAACCATTTTTGTCACTTCCTCAAAAAACTCCACCAAATTTGTAAGGCACGACCTCCCTCTTACAAAACCATGCTGTCTGTCACTAATGAGATTGTTCCGTTCTAAATGCACATACATCCTGTCTCTAAGAATCCTCTCCAACAACTTCCCTACCACGAATGTCAAGCTCACTGGCCTATAATTTCCCAGGTTATTCCTGCTACCCTTCTTAAACAACGGGACCACGTTCGCTATCCTCCAATCAAAGAACAAAGAACAAAGAACAGTACAGCACAGGAAACAGGCCCTTCGGCCCTCCAAGCCTGTGCCGCTCCTTGGTCCAACTAGACCAATCGTTTGTATCCCTCCATTCCCAGGCTGCTCATGTGACTATCCAGGTAAGTCTTAAACGATGTCAGCGTGCCTGCCTCCACCACCCTACTTGGCAGCGCATTCCAGGCCCCCACCACCCTCTGTGTAAAAAACGTCCCTCTGATGTCTGAGTTATACTTCGCCCCTCTCAGCTTGAGCCCGTGACCCCTCGTGATCGTCACCTCCGACCTGGGAAAAAGCTTCCCACTGTTCACCCTATCTATACCCTTCATAATCTTGTATACCTCTATTAGATCTCCCCTCATTCTCCGTCTTTCCAAGGAGAACAACCCCAGTCTACCCAATCTCTCCTCATAGCTAAGACCCTCCATACCAGGCAACATCCTGGTAAACCTTCTCTGCACTCTCTCCAATGCCTCCACGTCCTTCTGGTAGTGCGGCGACCAGAACTGGACGCAGTACTCCAAATGCGGCCTAACCAGCGTTCTATACAGCTGCATCATCAGACTCCAGCTTTTATACTCTATACCCCGTCCTATAAAGGCAAGCATACCATATGCCTTCTTCACCACCTTCTCCACCTGTGTTGCCACCTTCAAGGATTTGTGGACTTGCACACCTAGGTCCCTCTGTGTTTCTATACTCCTGATGACTCTGCCATTTATTGTATAACTCCTCCCTACATTATTTCTTCCAAAATGCATCACTTCGCATTTATCCGGATTAAACTCCATCTGCCACCTCTCCGCCCAATTTTCCAGCCTATCTATATCCTGCTGTATTGCCCGACAATGCTCTTCGCTATCCGCAATTCCAGCCATCTTTGTGTCATCCGCAAACTTGCTGATTACACCAGTTACACCTTCTTCCAAATCATTTATGTATATCACAAATAGCAGAGGTCCCAGTACAGAGCCCTGCGGAACACCACTGGTCACAGACCTCCAGCCGGAAAAAGACCCTTCGACCACTACCCTCTGTCTCCTATGGCCAAGCCAGTTCTCCACCCATCGAGCCACTTCTCCTTGTATCCCATGAGCCTTAACGTTCTTAACCAACCTGCCATGTGGGAATTTGTCAAATGCCTTACTGAAATCCATATAGACGACATCCACGGCCCTTCCTTCATTAACCGTTTTTGTCACTTCCTCAAAAAACTCCACCAAATTTGTAAGGCACGACCTCCCTCTTACAAAACCATGCTGTCTGTCACTAATGAGATTGTTCCGTTCTAAATGCACATACATCCTGTCTCTAAGAATCCTCTCCAACAACTTCCCTACCACGAATGTCAAGCTCACCGGCCTATAATTTCCTGGGTTATCCCTGCTACCCTTCTTAAACAACGGGACCACATTCGCTATCCTCCAATCCTCAGGGACCTCACCCGTGTCCAAAGAAGCGACAAAGATTTCCGTCAGAGGCCCAGCAATTTCCTCTCTCGTCTCCCTGAGCAGTCGAGGATAGATGCCATCAGGCCCTGGGGCTTTGTCAGTTTTAATGTTCCCTAAAAAACCTAACACTTCCTCTCTCGTAATGGAGATTTTCTCTAACGGGTCAACACCTCCCTCCGAGACACTCCCGGTTAACACGCCCCTCTCCTTCGTGAATACCGATGCAAAGTATTCATTTAGGATCTCCCCTGTTCCCTTGGGTTCTAAGCATAATTCCCCTCCTTTGTCCCTGAGAGGTCCGATTTTCTCCCTGACAACTCTTTTGTTCCTAACGTATGAATAGAATGCCTTAGGATTCTCCTTAATCCTGCCTGCCAAGAACATCTCGTGCCCTCTTTTTGCCCTTCTAACTCCCCGTTTGAGATCTTTCCTATTCTCTCTGTATTCCTCCAGAGCTCCATCTGTTTTCAGTTGCCTGGACTTAACGTACGCCTCCCTTTTCATTTTAATCAGATCCTCAATTTCCCTGGTTATCCACGGCTCTCGAATCCTACCTTTCCTATCTTTCCTTTTTACAGGCACATGCCTATCCTGCAGCCTTATCAATAGATCCTTAAAAGACTCCCACATGCCAGACGCGGACTTACCCTCGAACATCCTCTCCCAATCAACATCCACCAATTCCTGCCTAATCCGGCTATAGTCAGCCTTCCCCCAATTTAGCACCCTGCCCGTAGGACAGCACTCATCCTAGTCCATTTACTATCCTAAAGTTAACAGAGTTGTGGTCACTATTTGCCACATGTTCCCCTACCGAAACTTTGACGACCTGACCGGGCTCATTTCCCAGAACTAGGTCCAGTATAGCCCCCTCTCTAGTCGGGCTATCTACATACTGTTCCAAAGAACCTTCCAGTACGCATTTTACAAATTCCTCCCCGTCCGGTCCCCCAGCTCTAAGCACTTTCCAGTCTGTGCCAGGGAAATTAAAGTCCCCCACTACAACAACCCTATTTTTTCTGCACCTATCCAGAATCTCCTGACATATCCTTTCCTCCACTTCCCGTGGGCTGTTGGGTGGTCTGTAGTACACCCCCAGCATAGTGACTGCACCCTTCCTGTTTCTGAGTTCCACCCACAGCGACTCAGTACATGACCCCTCTAAGTTGTCTACCCTCTGCACCGCGGTAATATGCTCCTTAACTAATATCGCTACTCCCCCACCTTTTTTAGCCCCTCCTCTGTCTCGCCTAAAACACTGATACCCCGGAATATTCAGCTGCCAGTCCTGTCCTTCTTTTAACCAAGTTTCCGTCACCGCAACCACATCCAAATTCCGCACAAGCATTAAGGCCCTAAGTTCGTCTGTTTTACCCGTTACACTCCTCGCATTGAAGCAGATGCACTCCAGACCTCCAGGCCCAGTCAGGTCCTCCTCCTCCAGAGTGCTCCTCTTCTTAGCTAGCCTTGCCCTGGCCCCCAGCTCGACCCCAGCCTCAGTATTTACTGACCTCCTGTTTTGTTCCCCACCCCCCTGCCACACTAGTTTAAATCCTGCTGAAACACTCGAGCAAAACTCCCAGCCAGGATATTTGCTCCCTTCCCGTTAAGGTGTAACCCATCCTTTCTGTACAGTTGCCATCCTGACTTGAAGATTTCCCAGTTATCTATGAATTTAAAACCCTCCCTCTTGCACCAGTCCTTTAGCCACGCGTTCAACTGTAGAATCTCCCTGTTCCGAGCCTCACTTGCACTAGGCACCGGGAGCAGTCCAGAGATTGCTACACTGGAGGTCTTACTTTTTAGCCTAGCACTCAACTCCCTGAATTTCTCTCGTATGACCCCCCTGCTCTTCCTACCTACATCATTTCCCCCAATGTGTACAATCACATCCGTTTGACTACCTTCCTTTTTAAATATGCTTCCTACCCTCTCGGAGACATCCAGTACCCCGGCACCAGGGAGGCAGACTACCATCCTGGATTCTCGTTCAGTCCCACAGAAGCGCCTGTCCGTGCCTCTAACTATTGCGTCCCCCACAACTATCGCTCTCCTAAACCCCTTCTTTCCCTTCCGGACCCCTGAGCCTGTCTCCGTGGAGGCGATCTGGTCCTCAGGGACCTCACCTGTGACCAAAGAAGCGACAAAGATTTCCGTCAGAGGCCCAGCAATTTCATCTCTCGTCTCCCTGAGCAGTCTAAGATAGATGCCATCAGGCCCTGGGGCTTTGTCAGTTTTAATGTTCCCTAAAAAACCTAACACTTCCTCCCTTGTAATGGAGATTCTCTCTAACGGGTCAACACCTCCCTCCGAGACACTCCCGGTTAACATGTCCCTCTCCTTCGTGAATATCGATGCAAAGTATTCATTTAGGATCTCCCCTATTCCCTTGGCTTCTAAGCATAATTCCCCTCCTTTGTCCCTGAGAGGTCTGATTTTCTCCCTGACAACTCTTTTGTTCCGTACATATGAATAGAATGCTTCAGGATTCTCCTTAATCCTGCCTGCCAAGAACATCTCGTGGTTGGTTTTAAGTGATTGCCTCGAAGCTGGGAAAATTGTTTTAGGAGAGGGCGCTGCTATTGGACTGCCTTCCTTGTCCCTGAATTTGAAGGATCTTGCAAAGGCACCACGGATGGCACCTCACTGGTGCTTTGAGGTGCCTGCTGTACATTGTCCAATCTATAGAACTGTAGAACAATACCTCAGATGATGGCTGCTTCTTTGAGAGTTGGTGTGTGGGAAGGGGGAGTAATTGGCAAAGGTATTCATTGGTGTTCCAGAGTGAAGAAGGGAAAGGGTAAATGTACTTTGTACCTAAAAGGTTGAACTTTGTACTTAGAATGTATCACCAACATAACCCTTCATTGTGGCTAATCTCCCCTTGTCTATACTACTCCTGACATTAATACAAGTTATTCATTCTTTAAACTCTTATTCTTATAACGATAGACAGTCAATGTGAATGTTAATTGTAAAGTCTGACCTTTTCTACAAGCGTGTGTGTGGTTTGAGGAAAGAAAGCAATTACATGATGTGGAGTGCGATACGGCCATTTGACAGGAAGACTCCCCGCTGGGACAGCTGCAAATGCGCCGGTAACTTCAAAGGGGAAACCGCGGAAGAGCAGGAAACCGGAGTTTACTTCGTGACCAGAAGCTGTGAATTGTACTTTTGATTTGTAACTGGTCTGGAGTTTGCTTCGTGACCAGAAGCTGTGAATTGTACTTTTGAGTTGTGACTAGTCTGGAGTTTGCTTTGTGACTAGTATTGGGAGCCATGCTGTATATATATCCCCACTTTTCTGTGTTCAGGGAGAACTTTGGCTTCTGCTTTCAGGGGTCAGGTTCTCCCGCAAGCTTGTGAGAATGAAGCCTTACTGTATTTTGACTCAGACCAGTCTCAGAGGTATTTTTTACCTACAACAATTGGTGCCGAAACCCGGGAGACCCCGGGATCTGTTTGCGGGCTCAGGTTGAATGGCCACAACCTGGGTACTGGAATAGAATTCTGAACCTAATGGGGTGAGTCAAACTACAGTGAGGTGATCATATGTGATGAGAGAGTGTGAGAGTGAAAGACGTCTGAACTGAACACATACGGACAAGGAGGCATCATTTGTCTTTTATACTCAGCCTTTTGGGTATAAAGACTGGAGAAAAAATCTTTTCAGAGACTTTTGGATAGGTTCATGGAGGTTAGTAAGATAGAGGGTTATAGATGAGCCTAGAAGGTAAGGAAATTGTTCGGCGCAACTTGTGGGCCGAAGGGCCTGTTTGTGCTGTAGCTTTTCTATGTTCTATGTTCTAAAAAGAGATGCCTGAGGTGTGATGTTCAGACGTGAGTGAGAGAGAGAGACTGTCTGAGTGATCACCAGAGTAGAAGCCGGCTTAGTGGTGTAAGCTTAATGGTGTGAGCTTAATAGTGTAAGCGCTGGTACGGAGGGATTTGATCACCCCTGACAGGTAACACCGGACTCTGATAAGAGCGACCTAGGAGGGGGAGAGCGAGAAGGGAGAATAGAAGAGTCCAGGTGGTGAGTATAAAACTTATCTGTATTATGGCGGGATCACAAGGACAGTGGGGACCGCCAGGATCCCTGATAAATGAGTGTATGACTGAGAGGAACAAATTCATTAAACAGATGAGAAAAGGGGGGTGGGACTTATCCTACCCTCTGGGCCAACAGCATAAGTGGTTGGATATAGAAAAGAGAAACATGACAAAGAAAATAGGAGTATTGTTAATACATCAGTTAACTGGACTAATTGAGCAAGTAATCGCCTCCACTAAGAAGTCGAGTGAGGATAAAGAAAGGATTAGGGAGTTAGAATCCAGAGTAAGGGAACTGGAGAAACAAAACCAAGTATTAGAAGAAAAGCAATGGAGAGGGGAAACCGTTCTTCTACCTCCTTTTGAGTCCACACAACAGGGACTAACCGCTCTTCCAGAGGAGTGGGAAGCGCTAGAACACAACTTAGCGCCAGTAACCCAAGGGGGAACGGATGCGCAGCCAAAAGTAAATTATGAACCCTTCACCCCAGGTGAGAGGCAGCAGATAATGGCTTCCCTGGGTAAATTGCAACCTAGAAGCGCAAACACTAAATTCTGGGAAGAATTAGACACAATCTGGGTAGGACACCTATTACACCTGAGAGACGTACACCAGCTGGTAAGGGCAGCCTGTCCAGCGGGTAAGTGGAGGCAGGTAGCAGGTGGACCCGCCACTCCTCCAGCACAGGATTATAGTGGGGGACGGTGGACACATGTAGTCGCCCTAACATCAGAGATAGATGCCCAGGAGACACCCTTCGCCCAGTTTGAAACTCTGAGAGTGGTAGGGAATGCTCCTACTAACTGGAGTAGAATAACCACAACAAAACAGTTAAAAGGGGAAGGAGCTTCTGAATATGGGGGATGGTTGTTCCAGATATATCAGGAGTGCTCAGGACAAGGAGATCGAGTGTTCATCCAGGCTTTTAAGGATGAATTCTTTAGTGTTCATCAAAACATCCTAAAAGCGGGAGTGATTATGTCCCAGGATTATGATGAATTGGTAGAGTGGGCTAGTGCCATACCTGGGGGTGGATAGGAGAAATCTTAGTTTTTGTATTTCAGTGTGTTTGTGTGATCTGAATGCTAGTCGAATGTAGGTGGTTGTTGTTGTATTAGATTGAGAACAGAAGTTGTTGTAGCCTGTTTGTTCTTGTGGAGTGTTTATTGTGGGTAATAAATGCAATGCTTTGTATCTTAGTTTAGCTTCAGGGGAGCTGTGGAAGTGTTAAAACTGTTAAAGGTTAAAGTGATAAGATTTCTTGAATTTACTTCTGTTTTGAGTTTAATTACAGTTTGGAAGAAAGAAGAATAAAAGCGACTGTCTTAATCAACTTTCTGTATTCTTTTAAATGTTTTACTTACATCTCAGTTTAAGGTGTTAAGTTTGAATGAATGTTGGAAGCTTCCATGTGAGTCTATGTGTGTGTTTAACAAAGTTGTTTGCTTTGGTGTTTTCCCCTAGTTGTGGTTTTACAATAGTGGGTTTGATACAGAGTTTAAATAAAAATTGGAAAGTAAATTGAAATTTCAAAATCGAAGTACATAAATTGAAGTTTGAAATGGCCAATTTGAATTTTGAATAAACCTGTGTTTGAATTTTGTTAAGAAAGGATTTAAACCTTGGAGGGAACCATGTGCTCTCTCCTTTGTCTCAAAGTGAAGATTATGAGAGAATTAGTTGAGAATTGGGAGAAGAAAATAAATAATTTTATGGAAAGTAGATAAGCAAGAACAAAGGAATGAGGTAAATGTACTGTCTATGAGTCAGTTTAAAATATATTAAGTTAGTGAAATGAATCGTAATTCTGCTTATTTCAAGTTCCAGCAGGAGATTAACCAATTAAATCTTAGTTGCCAATGCAAATTGCCCATTTAGAATGCAGTGTTAAGGTCCGCAGGATATAGCGATTTACGAATGTCTGATAGTTTAGTATTCTGTAACTGGTTAAAATTATGTACTGCCGTTGGAATTTTATGTGCTATCTAGTGTTCAAAGTTTGCCAAATATAGAGCACTGCCAAGCTTAAAATCTAGCCAGTTAAAGTCAAACCAAAATGTTACTGATTAATTAACTAGTATGTATTGTACCTACTTTGGTTTTGATTTGGCGCCTGTGGTTTTCCTCGAGAGCGGGGGTTTGATCTGGAGCTCAGTTTAAAAATGGAAACAGCTTGAATTAAAAGGGTTTGGATATTACGGTTTTGCTGTGTAAAGTGGCATGATATAACAGCCGCTTGATTATTTTTATTATACGGTATAGCACTGATGTAACTGGTCTGGAGTTTGCTTCGTGACCAGCAGTTGTGAATTGTACTTTTGAGTCGTGATTAGTCTGGAGATTGCTTTGTGACTAGTATTGGGAGCCATGCTGTATATATATCCCCACTTTTCTGTGTTCAGGGAGAACTTTGGCTTCCGCTTTCAGGGGTCAGGTTCTCCTGCAAGCTTGTGAGAATGAAGCCTCACTGTATTTTGACTCAGACCAGTCTCAGAGGTATTTTTTACCTACAACACAGAGGTTGCTGCTGTTTTTCATATAGATGAATAAACAGAGATACAGGACAGCATTTCAGATTTGTGAATGACATAAAGCTTGGAAATATCGTAAACAGTGAGATGGACAGTAATAGACTTCAGGAGGATATAGAAACATAGAAAACTACAGCACAAAACAGGCCCTTCGGCCCCACAAGTTGTGCCGAACATATCCCTACCTTTTAGGCCTACCTATAACCCTCCATCCTATTAAGTCCCATGTACTCATCCAGGAGTCTCTTAAAAGACCCTATTGAGTTTGCCTCCACCACCACTGATGGCAGCCGATTCCACTCACCCACCACCCTCTGTGTGAAAAACTTCCTCCTAACATTTCCCCTGTACCTACCCCCCAGCACCTTAAACCTGTGTCCTCTCGTAGCAGCCATTTCCACCCTGGGGAAAAAGCCTGTGAGAGTCCACCCGATCTATGCCTCTCAACATCTTATACACCTCTATTAGGGCTCCTCTCTTCCTACGTCTCTCCAAGGAGAAAAGACCGAGCTCCCTCAGCCTATCCTCATAAGGCATGCCACTCAATCCAGGCAACATCCTTGTAAATCTCCTCTGCACCCTTTCAATCTTTTCCACATCCTTCCTGTAATGAGGCGACCAGAACTGAGCACAGTACTCCAAGTGGGGTCTGACGAGGGTCTTATATAGCTGCATCATTATCCCCGGACTCCTAAACTCAATCCCTCGATTGATAAAGGCCAGCATACCATACGCCTTCTTAACCACCTCCTCCACCTGCGGGGCCGATTTTAGAGTCCTATGGACCCGGACCCCAAGGTCCTTCTGATCCTCTACCGTACTAAGAGTCTTTCCCTTTATATTGTACTCCTTCATCCCATTTGACCTGCCCAAATGGACCACCAGATGGGTTGAAGTCCATCTGCCACTTCTCCGCCCAGTCTTGCATCCTATCTATGTCCCTCTGTAACTTCTGACATCCCTCCAGACTATCCACAACCCCACCAACCTTTGTGTCGTCGGCAAACTTACCAACCCATCCCTCCACTTCCTCATCCAGGTCATTTATGAAAATGACAAACAGCAAGGGTCCCAGAACAGATCCCTGGGGCACACCACTGGTGCCCGACCTCCAATTAGAAAAAGACCCATCTATACACACTCTCTGCCTCCTTTGGGCAAGCCAGTTCTAGATCCACAGGGCAGCAGCCCCTTGGATCCCATGCCCTCTCACTTTTTCTAGAAGCCTTGCATGGGGGACCTTATCGAACGCCTTGCTAAAATCCATATAAACCACATCTACCGCTTTCCCTTTGTCAATGTGTTTAGTCACATTTTCGAAGAACTCCACCAGGCTCGTAAGGCACGATTTGCCTTTGACAAAGCCATGCTGAGTACTCTTGAGCATACTAAACCTCTCTAAATGCTCATAAATCTTGTCCCTCAGGATCTTCTCCATCAGCTTACCAACCACTGAGGTTAGACTCACCGGTCGGTAATTTCCTGGGCTATCCCTATTCCCCTTCTTGAAAATAGGAACCACATCCACAATCCTCCAATCCTCCGGCACCTCTCCTGTCTCCATCGGCGACACAAAGATCATCGCCAGAGGCTCTGCAATCTCTTCCCTCGCCTCCCACAGCAACCTGGGGTACATCCCATCCGGTCCCGGCGACTTATCTATCTTGATGCCATTCAAAGATTCCAGCACAACCTCTTTGTTAAAGTCCACATGCTCAATCTTTTCAGTCCACCGCAAGCCCACAGTACATCCACCCATGTCCTTCTCCTCTGTGAAAGCCGAGGCAAAATACTCATTAAGCACCTCTGCCATTTCTACTGGTTCCGTACAGATTTTCCCGCCTTCACCTTTTATAGGCCCTATTCCTTCACGTCTCATCCTTTTACTCTTCACATATTTATAGAACGCCTTATTCTACTTGCCAAGGCCTTCTCGTGACACCTTCTGGCTCTCCTAATTTCCTTCTTTAGTCCCTTCCTACAAGCCGTATACTCATCTAGATCCCTATCTTCGCCAAGCTCTCTGAACCTTTTGTACGCTTTCCTTTTCTTCTCGACTAGGTCCCGCACAGCTTTCGTACACCACGGTGCCTTTAACCTGCCAACTCCTCCCTGTCTGAAATCATAGAAACCCTACAGTGCAGAAGGAGGCCATTCGGCCCGTCGAGTCTGCACCGACCACAATCCCACCCAGGCCCTACCCCCACATATTTACCCGCTAATCCCTCTAACCTACACATCCCAGGACTCTGAGGGGCAATTTTTAACCTGGCCAATCAACCTAACCCGCACATCTTTGGACTGTGGGAGGAAACCGGAGCACCCGGAGGAAACCCACGCAGACACGAGGAGAATGTGCAAACTCCACACAGACAGTGACCCGAGCCGGGAATCGAACCCGGGACCCTGGAGCTGTGAAGCAGCAGTGCTAACCACTGTGCTACCGTGCTGCCCTCCTACAGGACAATGTTCTCTGCTCGGAACGTTGTCCTGTAGAACCCTAGACAGACATTCCTTGAAAAACTGCCACCTCTCTTCAGTAGATTTCCTCGAGAATACCTCCTTCCAATTTACTCCTCTAATTTGCTGCCTTATGTCTTCATATTTCCCCTTACTCCATATAAATGCTTTCCTAGCTTGCCTGATCCTCTCTTTTTCCAATGCAAGCATAAAGGAGATAGAGTTATGATCGCTGTCTCCAAAATGCTCTCCCACTGAGAGATCTGACACCTGTCCAGGCTCATTGGTCAGTATTAGATCAAGTACAGCCTCTCCTCTTGTAGGCTTGTCCACATGCTGTGTCAGGAAACCCTCCTGAACACACCTCACGAACTCCTCCCCATCCAATCACCTTACCTTAGGGATATTTCAATCTATGTTTGGGAAATTAAAGTCTCCCATCACAACAACTCTGCTATTATTGCAACTCTCCAGGATCTGTTTCCCTATCTGCTCCTCCGCCTCCCTGTCACTATTGGGCGGCCTCTAGAAAACTCCCAGCAAAGTGATCGACCCCTTCCCACTCCGAACTCCCACCCACAGAGACTCTGTAGACAATCCCTCCACAGCATACACCTTCTCTACAGCTGTGACACTATTCCTGATCAGCAGTGCCACTCCACCCCCTCTCTTGCCTCCCTCCCTGTCAAAGAACAAAGAACAAAGAACAATACAGCACAGGAACAGGCCCTTCGGCCCTCCAAGCCCGCGCCGCTCCCCGGTCCAGGATTGAATCCTGAATCCAGGATCCCCGCCCAATTTTCCAGCCTATCTACATACCAATATCCTATCCACCGAGCTGTCCCCCACAGCTACGATGTTTTGTTCATTACAACCTATTAACTCACCCCCACCCCCCCATTCCAGACCATGTGATCTCCAGGGAGAGGCGAAAACCCAGAGTGAAAAACCCCAGGGCCAATATGGGGAAAAAAAAATCTGGGAAATTCCTCTCCGACCCCCTGAGGCGATCGAAACGAGTCCAGGAGATCACAATGGCCCTGATCGGAAAATGCTTCCCAACCCTAGTCATTTCCACTTCCACGAGAAACAAGGAACAATTAGCCCGCGCCGCTCCCTGGTCCAAACTAGACCACTCTTTTGTATCCCTCCATTCCCACTCCGTTCATATAGCTGTCTAGATAAGTCTTAAACGTTCCCAGTGTGTCCGCCTCCACCACCTTGCCCGGCAACACATTCCAGGCCCCCACGACCCTCTGTGTGAAATATGTCCTTCTGATATCTGTGTTAAACCTCCCCCCCTTCACCTTGAACCTATGACCCCTTGTGAACGTCACCACCGACCCGGGGAAAAGCTTCCCACCGTTCACCCTATCTATGCCTTTCATAATTTTATACACCTCTATTAAGTCTCCCCTCATCCTCCGTCTTTCCAAGGAGAACAACCCCAGTTTCCCCAATCTCTCCTCATAACCAAGCCCCTCCATACCAGGCAACATCCTGGTAAACCTCCTCTGTACTCTCTCCAAAGCCTCCACGTCCTTCTGGTAGTGTGGCGACCAGAACTGGACGCAGTATTCCAAATGCGGCCGAACCAACGTTCTATACATCTGCAACATCAGACCCCAACTTTTATACTCTATGCCCCGTCCTATAAAGGCAAGCATGCCATATGCCTTCTTCACCACCTTCTCCACCTGTGACGTCACCTTCAAAGATCTGTGGACTTGCACACCCAGGTCCCTCTGCGTCTCTACACCCTTTATGGTTCTTCCATTTATCGTGTAGCTCCTCCTTACATTATTCCCACCAAAATGCATCACTTCGCATTTATCAGGATTGAACTCCATCTGCCATTTCCTTGCCCAAATTTCCAGCCTATCTATATCCTTCTGTAGCCTCTGACAATGTTCCTCACTATCTGCAAGTCCTGCCAGTTTTGTGTCGTCCGCAAACTTACTGATCACCCCAGTTACTCCTTCTTCCAGATCATTTATATAAATCACAAACAGCAGAGGTCCCAATACAGAGCCCTGCGGTACACCACTAGTCACAGGCCTCCAGCCGGAAAAAGACCCTTCCACTACCACCCTCTGTCTTCTGTGACCAAGCCAGTTCTCCACCCATCTAGCCACCTCCCCCTTTATCCCATGGGATCCAACCTTTTTCACTAGCCTACCATGAGGGACTTTGTCAAACGCTTTACTAAAGTCCATATAGACAACATCCACGGCCCTTCCTTCGTCAACCATTTTGGTCACTTCTTCAAAAAACACCACCAGGTTAGTGAGGCATGACCTCCCTCTCACAAAACCATGTTGACTATCGTTAATGAGTTTATTCCTTTCTAAATGCGCATACATCCTATCTTTAAGAATCTTCTCTAACAACTTCCCCACCACGGACGTCAAGCTCACCGGCCTATAATTACCCAGGTTATCCTTCCTACCCTTCTTAAATAACGGGACCACATTGGCTATCCTCCAATCCTCTGGGACCTCACCTGAGTCCAGTGACGAGACAAAGATTTGCGTCAGAGGCCCAACGATTTCACCTCTCGTCTCCCTGAGCAGCCTTGGATAGATTCCATCAGGCCCTGAAACATCTGAATCCCGGCACCTGTAGTATCCAGTCCTGTCCCTGAGACATCCAAGTCTCCGTTATGGCCACCACATCACACTTCCAGGCATCGATCCACGCTCTGAGCTCATCCCCTTTATTCACTATACTCCTGGCATTAAAGTAAACACATCTCAATCCTTTGGTCTGAGCTCTCCCCTTCTCTATCCCCCGTCCATCCTCCCTCTTGCACTGTCTATAACCCTTCTCTGTTTGCGAGCTAAGTTCCTCGCTCCCAGTCACCTCGTCTCGATTCCCTCCCCCCAACTTATCTAGTTTAAACTCTCCCCAGTAGCCTTAGCCAACCTTCCTGCCAGGATATTGGTCGCCCTGGGATTCAAGTGCCACCCGTTTTGTGTGTACAGGTCACACCTGCCCCTAAAGAGGTCCCAGTGGTCCAGGAACCTGAATCCCTGCCCCCTGCACCAGTCCCTCAGCCACACATTCATCCTCCACCTCACTCCATTCCTGCCCTCACCCTCCCGTGGCACAGGCAGCAATCCTGAGATCACTACCTTTGCTTTCCTCCTTCTCAGCTGTCTCCCTAATTCCCTATACTTTCTTTTCATGACCCCTTCCCCCTTCCTTCCCACATCAGCGGTACCAATATGTACCGCTACCTCTGGCTCCTCTCCCTCCCCCCCTCAGGATTTCCGGGAGTCGACCAGCGACATCCTGGATCCCGGCCCCAGGGAGGCAGACCACCATCCGAGACTCCCGCCTGCCTCCGCAAAAACGCCTGTCCGACCCCCTTACTGTCGAGTCCCCGATTAATACCGCCTTCCTCCCCTTTTCCTTAGCCCTCTGAGTTCCAGGGCCGGACTCCACTGCGGAGACACGGCCACTGCTGCTTCCCCCAGGCGGGCTGTCCCCCCCAGCAGTACTCAAGCAGGAGTACTTGTTGTGTAGGGGCACATCCACCGGGGTGCTCTCAATCACCCGAGCTTTACCCTTCCTGGCCGTCACCCACTTGGCCTCCACCCGTGGCCCTGGTGTGACCACCTGATGATAGCTCTTGTCTATCACCTCCTCATTCTTCCTTAACAGCCTAAGATCCTCGAGCTGCACTTCCAGCTCCTTAACACAGCCCCTCAGGAACCGCAGCTCGATACACCCCTCACAGATGTGGATGTCCGGGAGGCCAGGTGCCTCCAGGACCTCCCACATCCTACACTGGGAACAACACGCTGGCTTCACACTCATATTTGCCCCTTTATACCAAGGTACACAGAGAAAAGTAACCAAGAATGAAAAAACTCACCCCTGCTCGCCCTGTCCCCCGAAGCCCTGTGAGGCAAAGCCCTTATAGCTCACACTCTGCTTCCCACACACTCCACTGCTCGCTCCCGACGCTGCCCGCTGTATACTGCAGCCTGCCTTTTATGGACTGGTAAACTAAGCAAAGATGTGGAGATCTTTGTAAGCAAAAACATAGCAGAGGAAACTTAACGTGGAGAAATGTGAAGTGTGAAGAAGAAAAAGTAACCAATTTTCAGGGAGTCAATGCTGGGTGAGATTGGAAACTTGGAATTGGAGCTTGTGTTCAGACAGCTTCTGCCACAGATTTTCAACTACTTAACGGCAACACTTAAATATATTAAAGAAATATACGGAAGGAAATCTAAATGTGTGCTGAAAATCTGGTGTCACAGTTAGAATCAGAGCTAGAATAAGTTGGGCTCAGTGTGTACACAATAACATTTGAACCTTACACATCAGACAGTTTCGGACTTCAACCCCTGCTCTGAAAGTGGAAATGTGGGAAAAGGGTGTGTTATAATTCAGGTCAAAAGTGTTTTATGAAGCTTGCCTGCATCATAAGTTTTGCACTTTGAATTTGGCTAGTATAAGCATGATATGTTTCACTTCAGATACGATTCAAATGACCCACTAGGGAGCTTTTATCAAACATAGTTTTTTTAAGAATACAGCAAACATGTACAGAAGAAAATTAGCATGAGTTCTTATCAATTACAAACAAGAAAAAAATCATGATAATATATAATCCTTAATAAATATATCTAAAATGTTCCAATCAAACAAAACTTCCCAGAGACAATAAAAACCCTTTCCACAAGTTTTACACAGCAAACACGAATGTTCAAGTGATACTGGGACTGAGTCCTTTAGATGAATGCTGCAGTTCTCTTGAGGCACACACAGACAGGCTTGGAGTCAAAAAGCTTCCCAGAACACCAGGGAAAGACTCTGGTTGAGCCACCAACAGCAGATTCTCTACTCCAGGAAGGCAAGACGCCTTGCTTTCAGCAGAATTTCCAAAAACCAGGGAGAAACACTTCTTTTCAGCTTGATGTCCCTTCTAAACTAAAACTGCTGCCAGCCAAACAGAAAATGAAACCTTAAATTCACTGGGAAGGAAAAAACTGTCCAAAACACACGAATATCACAGGTGAGAAAAGTCTAACAGACCTAACCACCCCGCCCCCCGCCCCGGCTAGAATAGAAGGGTACCCTCACTTTGATTGTCACATGTATTAGCATACAGTGAAAAGTATTGTTTCTTGCGCGCTATACAGACAAAGCATACCACTCATAGAGTACGTAGGGAGAAGGGAACGAGAGACTGCAGAATGTAGTGTTACAGTCATAGTTAGGGTGTAGAGAAAGATCAGCTTAATATGAGGTGGTCCATTCAAAAGTCTGATGGCAGCAGGGAAGAAGTTGTTCTTGAGTTGGTTGGTACATGACCTCAGACTTTTGTATCCTTTTCATGATGGAAGAAGGTGGAAGAGAGAATGTCCGAGGTGCGTGGGCTCCTTGGTTATGCTGGCTGTTTTTCCAAGACAGCGGGAAGTGTAGACAGAGTCAGTGGATGGGAGACTGGTTTGTGTGATTGGGCTTCTTTCACAACCCTTTGTAGTTTATTGTGGTCTTGGGCAGAACAGGAGCCATACCAAGCTTTGACAACAACCAGGGCATGGGATCCAAGGGGCTGTTGCCTTGTGGATCCAGAACTGGCTTGCCTGAAGAAGGCAGAGAGTGGTTGTAGATGGGTCTTTTTCTGAATGGAGGTCGGTCACCAGTGGAGTGCCCCAGGGATCTGTTCTGGGACCCTTGCTGTTTGTCATTTTCATAAATGACCTGGATGAGGAAGTGGAGGGATGGGTTGGTCAGTTTGCCGACGACACGAAGGTTGGTGGTGTTGTGGATAGTTTGGAGGGATGTCAGAAGCTGCAGCGTGACATAGATAGGATGCAAGACTGGGCGGAGAAGAGGCAGACGGACTTCAACCCAGATAAATGTGTAGTGGTCCATTTTGGCAGGTCAAATGGGATGAAGGAATATAATATCAAGGGTAAGACTCTTGGCAGTGTAGGGGATCAGAAGGACCTTGGGGTCCGGGTCCATAGGACTCTTAAATCGGCCTCACAGGTAGAGGAGGTGGTTAAGAAGGCGTATGGTGTGCTGGCCTTCATCAATCAAGGGATTGAGTTTAGGAGTCGGGAGATAATGATGCAGCTATGTAAGACCCTCGTCAGACCCCACTTGGAGTACTGTGCTCAGTTCTGGTCGCCTCATTACAGGAGGGATGTGGAAATGATTGAAAGGGTGCAGAGAAGATTTACAAGGATGTTGCCTGGATTGGTTGGCATGCCTTAGAGGATAGGTTGAGGGAGGTCGGACTTTTCTCCTTGGAGAGACGGAGGGTGAGAGGTGACCTGATAGAGGTGTACAAGATGTTGAGAGGTATAGATCGGGTGGATTCTCGGAGGCTTTTTCCCAGGGCTGAAATGGCTGCTACGAGAGGACACAGGTTTAAGGTGCTGGGGAGTAGGTACAGAGGTGATGTCAGGGGTAAGCTTTTCACTCAGAGGGTGGTGGGTGAGTGGAATCAGCTGCCGTCAGTGGTGGTGGAGCCAAACCCGATAGGGTCTTTTAAGAGACTTCTGGATGAGTACATGGAACTTAATAAGATTGAGGGTTATAGGTAAGCCTATATATAAACCTAGATAGGTAGGGACATGACTGGCGCAACTTGTGGGCCGAAGGGCCTGTTTGTGCTGTATTTTTTCTATGTTTCTATGTAAAGAATGCTTTCTATGGTGCATCTGTAAAAGTTGGTGAGAGTTGTGGCGGACATGTCAAAGTTCCTTAGCCTCCTGAGAACATGGAGGCATTGGTGGGCTTTCTTAACTATAGTGTCGGCATGGGGGGACCAGGACAGGTTATTGGTGATCTGGACACCTAGAAACTTGAAGCTCTCAATCACTTCCACTTCATCCTCATTGATGTAGACAGGAGTATGCCCTCCACTACACTTCCTGAAGTCGATGACAATCTCCTTCGTTTTGTTGACATTGAGGGAGAGATTATTGTCGTCACACCAGTTCCAACTCACCCTCCCAATCCCAACTGTCCTTTTGCCTGGATGAGGTGAAAATGCAGAGGAAACATCTGTGGCCAATTCAGAAAAAAAACTTCAGGAAATCAGAATAATCTTCAAAGGGAAAAGGATTAAAGATATCTTTGATAGTTTAAAGTACATTTCATTTACCATGAACAGAAAATGCTTCTTCTGCATTGAAATGACACATTTTGCAGTCTAAAAATAACTTCAAATTGCTTGCCTCTATGGATCTCCTTGAGGCAATTTGAAGATACATCGTAGAGAGAGAAGCAGTCTTTGTAATAGAGAGGATATGGGCCTGGCAGCTCAGCTTAGAGTCAAACAGGATATTGAGACTGCAAATAGATTAATACAAAAGCAAAATAGTACAGATGCTGGGAATCTGAAATAAAACCAAACATTGTTGGAAATAATCAGCAAGTCAGGCAACATTGTTGGAGAAAAGCAGAGGGTGGCATTTAAACCAGGCGAGAAGGATCTCGCCCTCTGACTGGAGAGCTGCCTAGTGCCCTTTGTAACCTCCATTTGGATACTGTGCAACTAAATGCCAATCAGTGAGCCTGCCCAGATCTTAAGGACCCCAAGGGCTGTCGGCCGATCAGAAGCTGGCAGATGAAATTTAATCCAGAGAGCTGTGAAGTGATTAATTTCAGTAAGAAGAATGGGGAGAGAGAATATAAAGTGAACAATTCAAAAGTGAGTGCAGGAGCAAAGGAACCTGGGGCATAGGTGTACTACATAAAGTAAACTGGGCTAACTTGCAAATGCATTGGATAAAGACTTGGGGGAGGTATAGCATAAGCACCTGGCACTTAAACAGTTAAAGTGGAACTCAGTACTCACCACACAGAGAACACATCTGGGGGGCATGTAGTGTTGGACAGAGCCGTGAGCAGATGACACCACCGTAGTGGGTCAGATCTCAAACAATGACGAGACAGAATACAGGGATAAGATAGAGAATCTGGTGAACTGGTGCAATGACAATAATCTCTCCCTCAATGTCAACAAAACGAAGGAGATTGTCATCGACTTCAGGAAGCATAATGGAGAACATGCCCCTGTCTACATCAACGGGGACGAAATAGAAGTGGTCGACAGCTTCAAGTTTTTCGGTATCCAGATCACCAACAACCTGTCCTGGCCCCCCATGCCGACACTATGGTGAAGAAATCCCACCAATGCCTCTACTTTCTCAGAAGACTAAGGAAATTTGGCATGTCAGCTACGACTCTCACCAACTTTTCCAGATGCACCATAGAAAGCATTCTTTCCGGTTGTATCACAGCTTGGTATGGCTCCTGCTCTGCCCAAGACTGCAAGAAACTACAAAAGGTCGTGAATGTAATCCAATCCATCACGCAAACCAGCCTCCCATCCATTGACTCTGTCTACACTTCCCACTACCTCGGAAAAGCAGCCAGCATAATCAAGAACCCCACGCACCCCGGACATTCTCTCTTCCACCTTCTTCCGTTGGGAAAAAGATACAAACGGTCACGTGCCAACTGGCTCAAGAACAGCTTCTTCCCTGCTGACTTTTAAATGGACTTACCTTGCAGTAAGTAGATCTTTCTCTCCACCCTAGCTATGACTGTAACACTACATTCTGCACCCTCTCCTTTCCTTCTCAATGAACGGTATGCTTTGTCTGTATAGCGCACAAGAAACAATACTTTTCACTGTATACTAATACATGTGACAATAATAAATCAATCAATCAAAGCATTGGAGATAACTCCTAGTTTCATAGAACCCTACAGTGCAGGAGGAGGCCATTCAGCCCATCGAGTCTGCACTGACCACAATCCCACCCAGACCCTATCCCCATAGCCCCATGCATTTACCCTAGTTAGTCCACTTGACATGAAGGGTCAATTTAGCATGGACAATGCACATAATTCACACATCTTTGGACTATGGAAGAAAACCGGAGCACCCGGAGGAACCCACACAGACATGAGGAGAACGTGCAAACTCCACACAGACAGTGACCCAAGCCGGGAATCGAACACAGGTCCCTGGGTGCTGTGAGGCAGCAGTGCTAACCACTGTGCCACCCTGCCACCCATCTGGATATTTTGGACATTTACTGTGCCTATGTTTCCAATAATTAATAAATACTTTCTGTTAGACTTCATAAGACTGCAAATACTTCAATAAGATTTGCTGAACTATGCCCTCAAAAGGTTGTGAGTGTGGAATTCACTACCCCAGAGCATGGTGAATGCTGGGACATTGAGTAAATTTAAGGAAGAGGTGGAGATTTTTAATTGGTAAGGGTTCGAAGGGCTATGGTAAGTGGACAGGTTAGTGGAGTTGAGGCCAAGATGAGACCAGCCATGTTCATATTGAATGACGGGGCAGGCTGAACTGCCAACTCCTGCTCCTATTCCTTATTATTCTTATGAGCAGCCACTGGCACTCATTAATGACAGGAATAGGGAGAAGGGAAAGGGAGGTAGTGGTGGAATGGGATGAGGTAGCTTCGAGTGGGTGTGGGGAAAGATTTTTTTTATTCATTGACATGGGCGTCGCTGGCTGGCCAGCATTTATTGCCCATCCCTAGTTGCCTGAAGGCAGTTGAAAGTCAACCACATTGCTGTGGCTCTGGAGTCACATGTAGGTCAGACCAGGTAAAGACTTCCCTTCCTTGTCAATGTTGTCCCAAATTATCATTTCCACAAAGATTTCCTTCCCTAATGGGGCATTAGTGAACCAGGTGGGTTTTTCTGACAATCCACAGTAGTTTCATGGTCACCAGTAGATTATTTCCAGTTTTTTTTTATTGAATTCAAATTCCACCATCTGCCATGGCGGGATTCGAACCCGGATCACTATGTCGCCGCCTCCGCCGGGAACACTCGGAGTTGATTTGCTTTTCCTCACTGTGAACAATTGAGTGGCGCCATCTTTCTTGCTGGCAGCTGGACTCGCATATAGTGCGCATGTGC